>NC_092424.1:93875662-94620037 GCF_036169615.1 Heliangelus exortis | reverse complement strand
TTATAATTCTGATGATGTTGGTTCTTTCATTTGCTGTATTGAATATTTTCTGAAGTAAATAAGAACATTGCTTACATCTGTGGATAATGCTGGTCCCATATGTATAGTACTGGGAAGTGTTGCCTAGCAAATTCTGCAAATCTTGATGAAATATGTTAGTTCCTTTTCATAGCTTACATCTGTTACTTCTCACAGTATTTGATACATTTCACATACTTTTATGATCATGATTTTTGTGTCCCCTGGTTTTAAAGGGAACACAAATTGTGGTCAACTGGACATATGGACTAAGTTCTTTCTTTGAGACTTCTGATGCTGGACATGAGATTCATCTGATTAAAGGCATAGATCATTGCTGCCTCTATCAGAGCAGTAATGGTACTGGTACTGCTGGGCTCCCTGTCCTTCCTGACAGATGGACCACACCTGAGAAGTGCTGTAGTTCCAGCTGTCTCCACACAGGACCTTGAAATGACTGGCTCAGCGGTTGATTGCTGTCATAAAGGGTGTATAAATTGAGGGGTGAATTCCATCAAGGAAATTTTTTTAATACCTTTGTCCATACAGTTAAAGAGGTCCTGAAGGTATGAATATTTTAGTTGTATTTTCCCATTATTGCTTGAGATGCTTTTAAAATCAGCATCTATGCATAAAGGCATCAGAAATAACTGATTTTTCATTAGTGTAAGTATGCAGTTGAGCACACTGTTCTCATATGTTGAATTCTACAGAAGCTGAAAATAATATCATAACATTACATTAGCCTTGAGTTGTCTGTCCTGCATGTAGACACCTTTTTTTTTTCTTCTTTTTTTCTTTTTTTTTTTTTTTGTTTTCCTTTGTAGCAGAAAATGTCTGCTTTAGAGTAGTCCCACACAGGAGCAGGATTGGGGTTCATGATTTTATTTTTTTTTTTAAAAACACAACACAGTAAATACAATTTTGCCTGATTGCCTGAGATGCTTAGTGATTCTCTTCCTTGCTGAGCAACAGGAGATTAAGGCATAGAAAAAAAGCTGGTTTGGAGCTTATTTGGAACATGCCAATAATAGCAGCTTTTGGCAATGATTTTATTCCTTATGAGTACACGACATGCTCCTTCTCCCTTGTGGCAGAAGCTTTAAATGTTAGTAGCCAGGAAGAGTCAGCATTCTAATTGCTGCCTGTAGTTAAATACATAAAAATACCAGGAGCATAAAATATTTTGGAAAAAAACCCAAACCAAACCCAAACAAAAAAAACCCAAAAAAAGAAAATAGAAGATGGGTAGAGAAATGGGGTGTGACTAAGAATTAAGGATACAAGGCTGAGACAGAAGTGTCTACTTGGAATATGCACGGATGCCTTTGCCTCAGGTGTTCGTGAGAGAAGTTGAGCAGCCACAGAAGAGACATGTTTGTGTTTCCTTACCAGCTCCATATGAACTGGGGAGCTTGATCTTTAAGCTGGCCTTTTTAACATGAAGATTTTTTATTTCTAGATAGCTATGATTCTGGTTTCAAAATGTTAAAAAGTGGAAAACCCTACAGTGACCTGGAAATGCCAGCTCTGTCCTCAGTGCTCTTGGAACATCCCTTTCCTCCTGCCTCTTGGCAGCTGAGCTGCTGTTGGTTTCACAAGTGGCAATGCAGTACTGTGCTGCTTTTAACCTACCCCAGAGTTAAAATTACATAACAAATAAAAATTAAGAAGAAGCTTGTTCTTTTAAAATAGCAATTCTTGTACATTTTAATTCTAGCTGAATTTATTTCGGCATTTTTGTTAATTAAATCTGCCATTGACCATTAAAATGTTAAAACTGACATCAAAACCGTATTAGTCAGTGTTATACTTCCATTATTTTGCTAACATAAAATTGTCAGTATATGTTATACACATACCAATCAAATTTGTCAGTAGCAGACGTATCTGACAATTTTCAAGGTTTTAAAAAATTATTTTAATTAAGTGTATCTCTTATTGTTGGGATTTAAAAGCTAGTGACGTTCTGTTTTACCAAGCTGCACAAACTTTTTTTTAGAAGCCCTAAAAAGTTTCTCTCAAACTGAATCAGTGTTAGAGGGTTTCAGCTGGGAATGCTTGGAACGATTCAGAGTAAGACTTAATTTTTTTATATCTAAAAGTAAAAGAATATGCAAAACATTCTATATTTGGATACTTGTAATACCTTAAAAAGCTCTACTAGGTACCAGCATTACTCCATATGAAACTTCTCTACGTCATCCTAGTCCTGCTGAGTTCCTGTAGAGTCTTCTCTGTTGCCCTGTAAGCATGAAATAAACTGAATTTTTTTTGTTCGCTATTCCAAAGGCTTTACAGTAAATCTCTAAACATTTTTCTTATTGAAAGTTCAGCATTTTTTTTTTCTTCAGAGAGCCTGCATGCTTTGTCTTTAAGCTCCATGGGCAAGTTATATTTTTTATGTCCAACTGACCTGTGAACTTTTTTTTTCTTGCTTTTGATTATTGACTAAGTTTAGCCTAGTTCTGCAGGGCACCAAGGTAAAAGAAGATAACTGTAATACAGATATGACTGCTCTCCCTGCAATCCTCATCAACACTGTCATGATCAGTTGTATTCTAATACTGTAGAGACATGTAAAACATTTAAATTTTTTATTCATAAAAGAAGTAGCTTATAGATCAACTATACATAGTTGTTAATATCTACAAATCAGAATTAAGCATAGATAAATAACCCATTGTAGGGAAGTTGTGCACAAACTTATTCCTTCTGCCTAACTGTAGTCTGTGTTCATTGTCACCAGGCAGTAAATTCTTCAGCTAAAAACATTTCACTGCATTTTTCAGTAAAGTTCATGTTCAAGGAGCGTTGGTGTGTTCTACTAAGCTACCACATGTCACTGTGGTGAGCACCATTGGTTTTGTTTCTGGCAGGCTCCTTTTCACTTCTTTGTGAGCATTAATCATTACTTCTGAAAATTTTGTTCTTCAAGTCTTATTGCTGTAATCAGCTCTACCATGTAGCAACAAATTCCTGGGGTGCCATTTTTATCAGAATCTAAATGATAATCTATTGATATTCAGTTAAGGATTAAGATACCTGAATGTAGTTGTCTGCCCATATATGATCCAGCTGCATCCAGTGCCTTTTCAGAAGCCCTGGGAATCCACATGCTCTCAGCTACCATACTAAAGGACTGCAGTTCTTCTTAGCTCCTCCGTAATATCTCCCAGCTTTAGCTGAGCTCTTAAGTAAACTGGCAGCTCCACAAGTCATTAGACACCTTTATTTATGCATTGACTCAATCCCTACATGCCTAACATCCCACTATTGTGCATGGAGTTCTGCTCAGTACAGTGAAGGCACCCGAGAAATTCAGCCGATTGGCCACTATGTGTGTGGTAATCTTAAGCACCTTGTGGTCTTTAATGTGCTTGAAGTTATCCAAGACATCTGCATTCATGGACTAGGGCATATGTTGACAGACCTACAGAGGGTTTATGTTCTTTAGGAATTGCAGCTGTTCTTTAGGCCTAGTACCTGAGAGCACCTGCAGTGCCACCAGGCACTTGGATGTGGGCAACTGAATTGAGCCTTAATTTACCATCACAGGCACCATTGACTGTAGTAGAGGTGTAGGCACTTTGGTAACTGTAAACACCTCAATTTGAGCATTGTAGAAATAAGAAATAAAGTCCACATTGCTGAGGTCCTGGATATTATTTTCATGTAATTTTCTTGTTTGGTAATTTGCCTGTGGTAACGCAAGTCTAAATTGTCACGTGCATGTGAGAAACTACCAGTCCATCAACTGAGCACACCCATTCCCATAAACTTACCTTCTCTGCTCTTTGGCTAATAAATCTTATTCAAGATTTTCACTTGAAATCCAAAGAATACTCTTTTGTATATCTGTGCCTGATTAAATCTTTGAACAAGTATCACAAATTTTAATGAACCAACATTCAAGTACCCAGAACCATGTTTGTCGAGTCATGTGTACAAGTTTTTTATTGGGTCTGTTACTGACCTTCTACTGAAATGTTGTTTTAATTTAATGAAGGTCAGATTCTTGAAGTGTGGGAATCTGATGTCTATGGCAACCTTTGCATCAGAGTAGAGCGAGGCAGCATTAACACAAGTCAGAGCCAAAGTCAAATTATGTAAAAACCACAGTAACGATACCAAATAATATTTGTTTTCCAAATATTAATGAACATCACAGCAGACTGAAGTGTGAATTCCTAGCTTATGCCCATGTCTGTGAGAACGAGAATAAATAAGAATGTATAAACTCTTCCTAAGACCTTGGCAAAACAACATCTACTCTAGCTAGACAGTAGTTCTGTATTCAGAGGGGAGCTGGGAGGCTCTGCTGGCTGAGAGGGTGTTGCTATCTGAAACAGCAAGTGAAGGGGTATTTTTGCAACCAAAAATAATGTAAATAGGAACTCAATGCACACTCCTTATTTGCATTTGTCACAATGCATGTAATTCATATAGTGCAGACGTCTCCATCTGACCATGTTGCCTTTGCATTTCTTTACAGTCAGTGGAGATCTAGTCAGTGTGAAGTGCAGTTAATCTCATTCAAAAGTAGGTGTCTGACCAGACCAGACTGAGCAAAGGATGCATGGGGGTGACTAGTTCACATGTAGGAGAACTGCATCTCATCCTACCTGTTCCGTGGGCAAAACTGCTATGATTTTGTCTTTAAAAATACACATTTAACTTTACTGAGCCACAGTTAGCACACCAGATGTAGAAGTGTCCCAGAATAAGTCTGTTCTAAGCATTTACCACAGACTGTCATATCAGAATTTTAATTTAATTAAAAATACCAAATAATTGTTTCATCATTTTACACAACATGCATACCCATTATGTCTGTGTGGGTCATCTGGAGCAGCAAGCAAGGTGATGAACGAGGTTTTGCAGTGGCAGGTTGAGGAAGGTTTTGGGGACTTCTACATTGTTCCTAAACGTGATCTCTTGGAGCTCTGTTCAGGTTCCCCATACATCTAATGCAATGCTACATTCTCTTGCATAACCATGCTTATCCCCAGCTAGCACTTCAGAAAGTTGTGGTCTTCTGTGGGTTCTGGATCTTACCTGCCACTGTGCAGGTGACTCAGTTACTGGTTCTTGAGTGTCTCAGAATGGCACTGGGCATCATATATGGCCAGTTGATAAGACATGCATCAAGAATAAGGTCTGGACATTTACTTTTCTCATGTAGGAGGGTGGCAGTATGCCAAGTAATGTTTTCATGGTCAATTAATTTAGTCAGCTAATTATTTAATGTAATAAAACATGCATACTCAGGAGATGGAGGAGGGAGTCATAAACCTTGCACCTTCCTGACTGCCTAGGCATCTAAACTTGGCATCCACAGAGTGAAAAGTTAGTTTTGTCCCCGGAAGTGTCTCAGACAGCACTGGGCAGCTACATTTGAGCATCTCTATTAATTCCTAGATCTCACCTGAAAAGGGCTTTCTAGCATGTTGGTACAAACAAATGTGAAAATAATATGTCTGGATCTCTTACATGCAAAGTTATCCTCATCTAAAAGAAAAACATGTTTTAGAAAAAAAATGTTCAGTTTGACAATGAGAATTCTGAGCAATTGCAGATCATCCACACCAGAACTGCACATGGTTCCTGACCTGAGCTCTCATCCTAATTCTCTGTTGTTTCCATCTGCCCTGTTTTTTTCACACTCATGACTGATTTTCCTTCTGGGAAAAAACATCAGTCTTTTAACATAAATTCTATAGCAATAGCTGAATATTAACATTGTACATCACAAATTAATCAAAGAATTATTCTAGTGGATTTTGACAACTTTTAAAAGTCTTGGAGACTGCGTCATGTTGGAAGAAAGCAGATCTTTGTGGGTGATAGCAGTTTTCATCTTTTACTGGTATAGGATGTCTCAGTAATAAGCAATACAGCACAAATCCCTCACTTCCAAACAAATAAACAACAATAATCCCCACCTCGCAAAACAAAGCAAAACAAAACAAAAACTGTGAAGCAACTTAAAGCACCAAGAAATATTCTATAAGATTTTAGTAAATTTCTATGCATGGAACCTGCATCATTGTCACTAAAACCCATGGGCAGTTTGATGGTGAATTAATTGTTTGAAATTCAGTATTCAAATGTAAAATGATTTAAATACAAAGAAGAAACAGCATGTTATTAATTCACATTAACGTAGATCATAGAAGAAACAGCATGTTATTAATTAACATTAGCATAGATCATAGAATGCCAGGTTGGAAGGGGCCTCAAGAATCTTCTGGTCCAGCCTTTCTAAGTAGGAACTGAGTTTAGCCGAATATTTAAGCCCTATATTTTCTGTGAAACCTCAAGTGTTGCTTTTTGGGCTATCCATAACACTTGCAAGAGTATTAAGTGATTCTTGTGTTTTTCCTAAGGAATAAATATTCTAAGTCAGCTAGTGAAGCCACAGAACTGTGACATCCTGAAACTTGCCCAAGTCCTGTAGCTAAAAGGCATGTGTTTAGTATCTTATATTTTGAAATCCACCATAAAATTTTAATGCTTAAACTTGGTGAAAGTTCAGTTGTAAACTCTGTTAATTGGGAAGGGCAAGGCCATTTACTACCAATCTGGATTTAGTACCAGCTCCAGAGCCCTTACTCTTGCTACTGAAAATGCCAGGCAAGGAAAAGGGCAGCTGTGCCAGCAGCCTGCCAGTCAGGGACTCCACAGGAAAGGCAAATTCTGAACTGTGGGAGCTACAGAAAGAATAATGTGAGTCATGCTGAGAATCTGTTTGTATTTAAGAGGAGGAGCAGACAAGTGTGTATTTGCTTTACCTTGTTCCTAATGCACAGCAGCCTTATATTCACCATCTGTGGCAGGGGCGGCATAAATGGCAAAACTAAATGGCAGGGCAGGAAAGCAAACTGTAAGAGAATCTCTCCTCATCCAGAAGCTGTGAGGCTGCATCATGGCAGTGCTCTGCACAGCCCAGTAAGCCCTGCTGTCTCTGAACAAATGTGTTACACTGCAGGTTTTAATAATTTTTCTTGCCACATTTGCTGATGAGCATAAGAGCTTGTCCATGGCGTATCTAGGGAAAATGGCAATTCATTGTGCATATTCAAAAATTAAACAACTGTCATTTAAGAGATAACTGCAAGAAATTAGTATTTCAAAATGTGTGTGTAGAAAGAAACTTTCTGTTACACCTAGCACCACCCTGGAATTTATTCTAAAACTTTTGTGTCTCATCAAGGAGTTATGTAAACGATGCATCAAGACTTGTAACAACTTCATACAGACCTATCTTTCTGGATTAATGTATCTTCTGAATTCAGGCATTTGGATTTTTGTATGGAGAAATCTTTTGTCACTTTTTTTGTCTTGTATTTGTGAAGAATTTGTTTGATGAGAGAGTGAACAGATTGGAATGGTGGCATATTATAATGCTCTTGCTTAGTATAGATGCAAGTAAATAACTAAACAGTTGTCTGGTGTGTGCAATCTGTAGCAGTTCAATAGTTTCTGATGCCATTAGTGTGTTGACACAATGCTGCAATGGTATTACTCATAAATACAAAGGGGATTTATGTTCAAAGCCACAATCCTGGTATCAGTTTCAGCGGGAGTCTTAGTCCATATATGAATGTGGTTTGTTATTTCATCTCTTAAAATCTGTCAAGCACTGTTGTCTCTCTTCAATAAACATTTTTAGATCAGTCCTATTAAATGTTCCAGTGTGCCTTTATGTGATTGTTTTTGAATCAAGCTGTTCCAGTCCTAAATGGAAAATGAAAAGCAGGCTAGTAGTGTGACCTCTTAACTTGGCTATTCAGATTTTCCATCTAAATTTACATCAGTATAGTAAGAATATAAAATGCAGATTTTGAAATTCAGAATGGATATGAATGTGGTAAGAAATTGAGAATTGTGAATAGCGATTGTAAAAATCAAGAGCTGCTGAAAGAAACCTATATTATATGATAGAGAAGCAGCATAAGATATGAACAGATGATTAAAAGAGCTTAATGCAACACTAAACTTCTTCAAATGAGAGCTTATGTTGTCTAAAAAACCTCTCATTGTATGGCTTGTGGCTCTGTTCCTCCTTCAGTTCTCCAGTTTTACTTGTTACATTTTATCATACTCCAGTCACACTCAGCCATTTGTATTCCCCTGCTCTTATCTCCATGTCCTTGCTTCTCAGCCCTCATGGCTGAGCCATACCTACTCTTCTGGGAACTTCTCTGTGAGCAATGTTTTTCAAAGAGCCTGTCTATCCTCCCTGAATCCCTGCGATTGGAAACACAGCTCTCCCAGCCCCTGAGGACTTGTATTTCAGTTGTTTACAACCATCTGTTCTCAGCATAAACTCAGAAGATGGCATGTGAGAAGCTGGCTTGAGAAGAGAGTCAGGAGCCAGAAGAGCAGTGGACATGGCTGCATTCAGAATAGCTCACCAGGCTGGCCTACAATTTCAAACATGCAAGTGATTTTGTCCATGTAATTGCTTTATTGATTGCTGTGTGTTTGCTGATCAAAAAAAAAAAAAAAAAAAAAAAAAAAAAAAAAATTACTTTCCTGAACATAAAAATGGACTCTTAGCATCTGTTTCACAGGGTGATCAGATGCAACATCTAGTCAGGAGGATCTCAAATCACTGACTGTTGAAAGCCAGGAGTTATGTATCCAAAAAAGGGCCATTCTCTTTCTTCTGTGCTCTAAAGTGTCTCCAACTAACCGTGGGTGAAAGCAGGATGCTGGTGTTACATGTGCTGCCATTCTTAGTATCTTAAGGATGTTGGAATTTGGCCAAATCCTATGTTAATAAATTCTTTATATTTGCATTTAAAAAATTAAAACACTTAACATAAATTAAGTTTCTCTCCTAGTGTCTGGGATTGCCTTGAAAGATGTATAGGGACTTAACGGAATTTAATTCCAGTCTTTAGGAATGACTTCCATTAAAGAGTATCAGCTTCCCAGCCAATAGCTTTGAAAACAGCTCATCAAGAAGGAAAGCAAATTATCAAATCTGCTTTAATTAACACATCCCATGTAAGCCTTTGGCTATCAGACTTCGGCTGTAAAAATCTGTAATTACATTGTTATCCCCTTACAGATTAAAAGGTTATCCCTGCTTTGAGCTTTTCAGGTTGTTTTATTGGAACGTAGATTTGATTTCTCTGTTAAATTTTAGAGATTGAAGTAATGTCTTGTGAATGCCCTTGTGAACAATGAAATATTTCTTGCTTGCAGTTTCAACCCTATCTTGCACTTTGCACTAAGAATTTCTTAAATCTCTCCTGAACAGTTGTGTATGTGTTGTGTTCTCCTGAGCAGGGACCTAGATGTTGGATATGTTCCTGTAGTTTCATTTATCATATTCTCTGATGTAATTTAATGTTCTCTTGTGTGTATACTTGGTGAAGTATGGCTGCTATTGCCCTTAGCAACACTGAAGTTTCCTTAACGTGACTTTATTTACAAGGTGACAAATATTTGTTGCACTGAATGGATGAAATGGGGGTCCTTCTCAGTCAGTCACTGTGTAATTTAAGTTTGTATCCTAATGCATATTCATAAGTGCCCAAATAAAGGCATTTCATGTTTCCTGGCTTTCCAAGACTTCACAACCTAAAATATTTTCATTTCATTTCATTTCATATATCATTTTATAGATCCTTTTGGATTAAAAAAAATTATGTTTAATAAACCTTGCATCAGTAGCATACTTATAGCTACCACACACCTCTGTCACTCATGCTTATGAATGACTTCTATCTAACAGGAGGAAGAGGCATTTATTCTTGTTAGACCAGCAGTGGGGAGATGGTTAATAACTGGGAATGGTGGCAGGGCCCTCAACAGTATCTGCACACAAGTACTTGGGTGACTAAGAGACAGTGTATCTACATGACATTATTTTGCTGTATTTCTCTTGCCCTTATTTATTTATGTTGCATTAGTGAGTATGTTGAAAGGTTCTGACTGCATTTGTTTCTCACAATCTGTATAACACTGTCTAAAAGAAAAACACTTACAGAGAAGTGCAGTGTCTTGTCTGAGGTCATAAGCCAAGTGTCTTCGCAAGGCACCACCAAGCCAGACCAGGTAGTGCAGCTCTGCCCATCATGTGGTTTGGGAAGCAGAGAGGATTTGGAGGAGCTGCAGCCAGGAATCTGGAAGGGATGGTGCTCAGCTTCCCAGAGCCACTCAGTTTCCTCATGGCCAGAGGAGCAGCAGATCCACCAGTGACTTCCCTAATGGGGCTGTTTAACTGTGGTAGTGACATGCTGGAACAGGCCTGTTCAATCAACAGGAATTTAATTAAAAATAACTTAGGAATACAGCAGTTAGGACGCATAGCCACCTCTTACACTTATGTTATAGGACATGGTCTAGAAAGAACATGAATCTGTGGCTTAAGGAGTAATTTAAGGCTAAAAGTGAATATCTGAACTTGCCTCCTGAAAGTTGTTGGTGAGAGACCAATGATCCTCAACCCAGGTTCATCTCAAGACTGTCTGATGTTGCTCATAGCAGCTTGAAATTGAAAAGTCGACCATTGCACCTGACAAAGCAAAATAAAGTGTTTTCCAGAACTGTTTACCAGTGATTGCTGTTCATCACTCAGCAAAGAGTGGGAGCTTCTTCCCCTGAAATTTTGTCCAGTGATTCCTGCTTCAAGTCATCAACTCCTTGAAAGAAAAAATAAGTTAGTGTTCTACAGAGAAAAAAAAAAGTGTACAGAAGGAGACAGAAAATGAGGGAAAACAGACAAGAATAAAACCCAAACCAAAATAGAAGATTTGTTTTCAAACAAAAAGATTAAACAAGACAATAGCAAGTAGTCATACAGAGAATGCAATACTGTTATGAGCAGATAGTCAGATGAATTTCTATTTCTAAGTTGACCATGTGGCTGGTGTTGATTATGCAGGTTCCGTAACTTACCAGTTGGCACATTTTACTCACCTGTTCTACACACCCCTCTTCTATCCATACATAAACTATCATTACAGGCAGTGCAACAAGTACAGCAGTGTTCTGCTTATCTTTTCTATACATTAACACACATTGAAGAATGCCCAGAGGACAACTCATGAATATAATATTTTTCACTGCTTTTAGCTTGTCCTTGTCCTGCAGCCTGAGAAAAGAGGTGAGTTTTACAGCACACTTTGAAGGTTAACAAACCTAAGATTTCAGAAACATGGGGGTTAAGTGAATCTCAAACTGAGCCCCCAACACAAAAAAAACCCCAAAACCTTCTCATTTATAACAGAAAACGAGACTCAAGCATCCCTGTGGATCTTGGCTGCAGTAAGATTTCACATGGATAGAAGCAATTTCTTGGGTAATATTGTCCCAAATCACACAAGGCATTGTAGGTCGCAGCCAGCATTAGGCTCCCACCTAGAAACCTATTGTATTTTCGTTATGGTGTAGGAGAGATTCAGGTGTTTCCTTTTTCGTTATTAGAAATTTTGAATGTAGGACACACGACTTACTGTAAACTCTTAAATGAAATGTGCCTATTTGCTTGTGCCAGGAGGTGTTTGTGTAAGAGCTTCTTCTGCTGGGAAGCAGTATATCAGGGTATTGGAAAGGCATAAAAATTGCCAGGTCTTCATCATCCTCTTCACTCTGGGATGTCATTGCAACTGATGATTTGCAGTCCCACTTCTACCTTCCCTCTTCTGCCTTTCCTGTTTTATCCCACACCTTTGGATCTCAAAGAGGGACAGATGCTGAGCTTCTCCTGCTATAGGGCTGTTTGCTTAGATGAAGGGGTCTCGGTTTAAGGTGATAACTTCAGCTCAGTGACGAAGATAATGAGTAATGCATTTTCTGCTGAATTTGAAATCTCAAGTGTAGCATATTTTGGACACAACCTAAGGTTCTCCAAGGTCAGCAGATAGTATTCCACTGGTTAGGATGTGGTCCAGACCCATCAGCTACAATGGGTGTAGCTATGTTTTATTAAGCAGATAATTACAGGTTAAATATGCACTATTAAATGAAAACTAAATAGGCTAACTTATTCTCTGGGGTCAATCTGTTGTTTTCAGTGGAGTTATACCAATAACTGATTTGACCCAATATTTTGTTTATAGGAGAGCTTATGAAATGTTAATTATATTGGTCAAATTAATGAAAACCAAACATACCTCATCTTTGTTTGTATGGTTAAGTGATGTAATTATGAATACTGGAACTGACAGCTATGCCTAATGTGGAATACTGAGCTCTAACTAAAAATGTATAAGTGAAACACTTTGTTGGGAGTACATACTGTACAGAAACTGGAACATATTTTTGGACAGCATTCCTGGCTTTGCAAATCAGATGCTAAGATTCAGCAAAGATTACTCTTGAAGTAAGAGAAACACTTTAGCAGAAGAAAATTGTAATAAGGGTGTTTGTAATGTATTACATTGCCCTGTGAATGAAGCTTCTACTGAAATAATTAAAAAATTAGCAAAGATATTTAAACCATCTCTAATTAAGTTTTTTTAAAGCAATCTACTGCTTGCTTATTTTACTATATCTATGATATTAATCTGAATAAAAATGTCCATGTTGACTATGGAGCTGTAACTATGACTGATTTTCCTTTTTATTGCCCAGTTTGGCCAAAGCCAAATTCTGACACTGTGGCCTGATAAAAACCTATAGAAGAGGAGATCCAACACAGAAACAGAATTTAACATCTTACATAACCAAACCACATTATCTAAATTCCTGTCTCTTTTAAAACTGTTTTGTCAAGACTCAGTGAGCACATGGTATATAATACATTACATACACTAGCACTATGTGGTAATTTAACAAAATATTTTCAAATAAATAATGATAAGCATTTCAAAGGAATTCTTTCAATAGAGCAAAGCATTTTTTCAAACTGACAGTGCTTGATTGCAGGTTTAAATTTAGCTGCTTTTGAAATTTTAAGAAAATACTAAGCAATAGTTATTTACATGAAGATCTAGATAGAAAATCTGAAGCAGAATGCCAAAAAATGAGAATGTTTACTCTCTTTCAGTCCTTCTGTGCTCATGAAAACGTGAGCAATAGCATTTACCAGGAGCAGAGATGCTGCACTAGTTTTTACCATCCAAGTGAATAATTGTGGTTTATGCTGCTGTATGGCTTTGCTGTAAAAATCCCTACCACACTCACCAGAATTGCCAGCAAAGATGAATTGTGTGACTGCTCTTCTGGCTAGTGTCCATTACACAGCAACCACACATTTCTCTACATAGATTCTCATACACCCCTGATAGGTAAGCAGTGATTATATTCACCCACCCAGCCTCCTACTCTCTCATAATGCACCTTTAGCTCACTGTCAAAAACATCTCTGGAGTTCAAGTGATTTATTTTTGCTCAGGAGGTATCCAGAAACAACTGGGAGTCCTTTGTTTTTATTAACAATTTTTCTTAATAACCAACGTGTGTGTGTAAGATTAAAATATTAAGCCTTTGTCTCTTGTGTGAGCAAGTTACAGTTCTGGAGCATTGTTATCTATAAATAGACTCTTGAAGCACTAATAATATTAACAAAATAATAATAGTGGTAGTAATAGTTAATTTTTAATTATTTCAGCTGAAACTTTGACAGGGCAATGGAATACATGAATGACACCTATAATATCTTTATTATGTTAGTATTACATTATAAGTATCATCCCTATGAAAACTAGTTCAAGGCCTGTATTACCAGAACAGATAATGGTTTGTGATTTTAAAAAAAAGATATAGGCAAACATATATAGACAGAGGAGTAGCAGTGAGAGGTTTGTATAGGTTTGTATAGTTTATGTGAATTTTCTGGCCATGAGTCCTTGCTTAAGATTGGTGACACAGATATGGAATTAATAGTATCACTGTCCCATTTCTGCTCCCCCTGGAATGAGTCCTCCAGGTGTCAGGTCTGATGCCTGATCCTGTGTCTGAATGTAAGCTCAGCCTTTAGCCTACATTCCGACCAGAATCTAGGTGTCATTCCAGCTCTTACTTGAGTTACTCAGATTTTACTCAAGGTTTCTGTTTGAAGGCTCCTACTTTTTAATTTTGCTGTGTTATATCTACTCTGTAAGCAGTGTTAGCCAGTAAGATAAAATATTAGAGGAAAGTATTTTAAAGCCACAGCTAATGTACCTGTTTTACCTATTTGTACAATATTTTATGCTGCACTGTGCAAAGAAGTCAGGGACTTCTTTTTTTGAGGATTAAAGCCAATTCCTTTTAAGGAAGGGAATTATTTTTAGTGTACCAGTTCCAGACATTTTAAGGTATTTCTCAGTGATTTTGCTTTCTCTACCTCCCTCTCTGCCCTTTCTGCCTCTTTTTCCAGCCACGGGTCCCTTTGGAGCTAATCAAGGAGCTGGCATTTGCGTTTACCTGCTCAGCTCTTCTACTTTCCTGGCACCTTCCCCATCCCACACCTCTGTCCTTGCCTCCCTACCACCTGTTCCTTCTGGGGCCCAGCCTGGGAAACTCCATGTACCACTTTTTTCCTGGCACAGCTGGGCCTAAATTCAGTTAAGTGGGGTTTTTTCTAGCAAAAGCCCTTGTTCTGTACCAAACACCTCTGTTCTTAGTTGACCAGTAAGCCCAAGACTGCACTGCTAAGGTGATGGCCCAGTGTTTTGCATTTTGCACCCATTTAGCATCAAAGCCTTTTGGCTGCTGCTTGGTGTCTGTGGGACAATGATGTGGAAGTATTTACGATCCTCAGTCTGACTCAGCAGCTTAAGCTGTGCTTTGAGCAGGGGTCAGCATCTACCTTGGACTGTGCCTGCACTTGCACTGATGAGTCTCCATCACAACACAGGCCAGGCCTGTTTTGTTGGGAATTTTCAATGTTATTTCATTACTGAACCACATGATCCAAAGAAAAATGATAACCAGTTGTTGCACTATTGCAAGAGTCCATTTCCAACTGTTTCGATTCATAAATTGATTGATTTTAGATTCTCACTATTGGCCACAGTTTCTTTCCACCAGCCCACGAAGGGTGGATGCAGCATTTTTTGTTTGTTTGTTTGGTTTTTAGTTCTTCTAATTTTGTTAGGCTTTTTCTTAATTTCTATAAGAAACTGATGCAAGCAGAATCTTTCAGTTGTCAAGTCACAGGCCTAGGGTACAACAGGACAAGCTTCAACTGCTCTAGCAAATAAAGGTTATAATGTGATTTCCAAGCAAACTGGCACTGCAGTGCTTAAAACTCCTTTCAGCAATGATATTAAAGTCTCAGGGGTGCCATCACATTGTAAAAATGCTGGTAAAAGGATAAAGTTACTTGGTGTTTTGTTCTCTATTCTTTGTTCCTTGCGGCTCCTGGTAGCTTGTGGAAATTAATAGGCTGGAATTGAGAGTATTGCTCTTTATTCTTTCAGTTCAGAGAGATTCATGTCCTTTCTTTCCCAAATCTCTTTGAAGAAAGAGGAAAGGCAGAAAAAACCCCACACTTTAGTAGGTTGGCTAGATTCAAATGCCAGCCACTGTTGGCCTTTCATTGGTGTTCAGCAGTCATTGCGAGATGGTTTTGGGAGCCCCTCCAACACATGAATTTGCAATCTGCTGATACATATGCCATGGAGTTGAAATTGTTTTTTGTTTATGACGAACCTCTCAGAGCATCATTAGATTTCCTGCACTGATTCAGGCCTCTGCCACTGGTCCCCCTTACATTTCATCAGTCTTCAGTAGCAGAGATGAGGCAGCACTGCTGTTTACCAAACTGTTTCTACAGATGAACTTGTTGTATGTATATGTAAAATATTTTGTTACCCATGATTACAGTATAAAAAATTACTGTATAGAAGCTTGCCATTCCATTCAAAACAGATTCAAATGCAAATACTACTTGTATATACTCACACTGTAATGTTACTAAAATGAAGCATTTCCAAACCATACCTGTGGTATGGTCTCCTTAGGGTCCAGAAGATAAAGACTGTAAAATGCTTCTTAAAACTCCAGTTGCTTTTAGAGTTCTGAAACTCATATTAGTTGGTCCATTTTTTTCTCTGAAAAGAAAAATATTGTAAAGGATTTTGCATTTCAAAAACACCTTCCTCAGCTTCATTGCTCTTTCATTGAAAATGGTGGGGCAGCTTTGTGTTCTTTTATAGAGTCTGTTAAAATTCGGGTGGTTTTAGGGTGGATACCATACCTGTTCAACCTGAAATCTACACAAGAAAAGGTCTCTCATTTTCCCTTTTTCATTTTTTTGAAGACTTACATGCATTTGCTTTCCTGAATAAATGGTCCCAGGTATGAGCTGGCAATTGTACTGTATCAGTAATAGGTAATTAAAGGTTTCCTTATACTGTTCTACATATTCCTAAAACAGCAGTAACTAATCTTTACAAATAACCATCAAGTAAAATAATAATGAACCCTAAACTAAACAGGCATTTTAAAGTTTTGTTCCAGACCTGAGATACAGGTGCTGAGACAATAGATACAGATTTATAGCTACAGGCATGAGCATCTTCACTGATCCATAGGCATCTTCCACAGTGAAAGAAAATAGCTGCCCTAATTATCTTGAACATTTGTGCAATTCCAATAAAAAAGGAAAACCTAAGCTTGTAAATTCTCATATTCTCCAAGCATCTCATCTATGGATAAGATTGTGTTCAAAAAGAGTAATTATACTAGTGGAAAGGCAAGATTGCCACGACCTGACAATGTAGAAATACACTGTACTTATTTATTATTTTCATTGTTATGGAAATCTGTTCTACAGCAAATAAGTTTGTTGTAGAGAAACATTTTCATATAAAACAATCCAGCTTAATCATCTGCAGCGGTACTGGAAGCTCAAGGGATCTCAATTGTGAGCAATAATAAATGTACCTTAAAGTTTCCAAGATGCTTACGAGCTCTTTTTCTAAGTTCTTCATCAATAAATCAATTGCAGTGTAAGATGGTTACCTAAGTGAGAAAGTAATGGCTCAGTCTCACTGTATTTCTAAGAAAATTATTATTTTTTCAACAATTATCAGTTTACAGCATGTTTGTTTTGAACTCCATTATGCTTTTTCTCTCGAATTCGGTAACCTTTGCTACCAAATACTTCATTAGCCTTTGGTACCTGCATGTGGATAAACAGACAGACTGCTGTATAAAAAGAATTGAAAAATTCTTCTGCTTTTCAGACATGGAGGCATGTATTTCCAGCCCCTGTGTTACCATGTTATCAAGTTGAAGAAGAAAACTTTAATTCACTGTGGTAAATATTGCTGTTCTCTGTTTATATAGAGATACCTGTCCTTTCTGATACATATTAACAAAAACACCCAGAAAGAATCCTTGATTTGTAGTTACACTTCTGCTTGGGCCAAAGTCTAAAATAATGGCCAAATGAACAATTAGTTTGAAAACAAGGCTCTCAACTGCCATGTAAAAATAAAAAAACCAACCAAACAAAACCAGCTTATAAATATCAATAATCTTTACTTAATTGCTTAATATTCTTTGAACTAACACAAAGCTTAGGGAATTTTATAGTAGACAATACAGGATATGAAAGCAAAGCATCTCATCTGCAAATGGGGTTTAACAACTACTAGATATAATGTAATGTGTTAGCTTGAAGTAATATGAGAACATCAAGTTGGTGCATGTTTTGGAGTTCACATCTTAGATGCATTGGTTGTCTTCAAGTTACTGTAAGTCCTTTGTCTTCAAAGAAAACTTTAACCAAATGACCAACCTTTATTTTCCTAAATCAGCAAAGGGGTCTAGCATCAAGCAAAGAACATACACAGGACTGAATGATGCAGAACCTTTGATACAGCAACTGTTCAGAGGAATTCAGTTACTCTTGGCAGTTTTAAGGAATAAGGAATTTCAACATTAAGAACTGGCCATGCATATGCCTATGAGAAAGAATTCTTTATCATCCTGTTGAATGTTCCAATTTCTTGATCCAAAGATTAATAAGTTAATAGTTGAGAGAAAATTAGCCATATTCTTTGTTACACAAAGGAACTGTGTGCTATTCAGATGACTTAAATTAGTCTGCTCACTTTAAGGAATTTTTACCAATGAATCACTTTGAGAGAAGCATTATTTTTTGGTCCTGTCTATGGGATGCAGAGTCCTCAGTCCTGAGATGAAGCCCATAGAAACTATACATCACCTGGAGGGAGAGAAGAATGTTTCAGAATTGAATGTTAAGTAGCTAAAATGTTGAACCAGGCAGCTCAGTGTGTAGCCATGTAGAACTAGCCAAAAGGGATGCATGGTGTCCTAAATAGATGTGACCTACATTTAAGACCTTTGCAAGATTTAGATACATATGGCAGGGACCTCCCTCTGCTCCGGATTAGAGAATATTAATGTCTGGTAAGCATGTATGATTACATTCTTTCTTGATTTTATTCTGAGGTTTTATTTTGAAGCAACCCCGTTGTCCTGCTGTGTTTTTTTCATCCTGTTCTGAATCCTGATGCATTCACAAGAGGCATCATCTTGTCCTTAGTTTCCCTTCCTGACAAGAATTGGTGATTGGTCTCAGCTACTTTCTGTGCAGAGGGTCAGGTGAGGAGTTGGGGAGTGCTACTAAATAAATTTAACTAAACTAACCTAGTTAATGCAATCCTATCCAAATAAATGAAATTTACAATTTAAATAAGTAATGATGTAAACAATATTTATAATAACAGTTAGAAATATTAATGAGGAATTATTAGTTTTGGTAACATTGATCCTTGTACTGTTTACAATCATGTCTCCAGAGATGAAAGGAAAGACTTCCCCACCGGGACGCGGGGAGCAGGGAAGGAGGTTCTCATCCCACACCCCCTTTGCTGTAGGAAGCTGCAGGAGGAAGCTGCTGGCGGCTGTGGTTTGGAGCTGGAGGTGCCGGGGGCTGGGTTTCCTCACTCCTTTGCACAGAAGCAGCGTGGAGAGAGTGTGAAATGCTGGCTGCGAGGCTGAAGGAGTGAGATGCTGCACCCCTGTGGAAGCCAGGTGCCAAAAGAGCTGTCTGACCTCCTCTCCACCCCTCCCTTCTTGTCAGCCCCTGTTTCTCTGCTCTTAGATTCATTTCCTGCAGCGCTTTGACCTAAAATCCTGTATTTCAGCCCAGCAGAATGGTGGCTGGTGGCCTGGAGCAGGGCCAGGTGAGGGGCTGGTGGCTGCCATCCTGCCAGAGGCCCTGAGCCCCCCCCTGTCCATTGCAAATGAAGGGGCAGGCTGTGATCACCCCACTCATGGTTTCTCCTCAAGTTTCAAGCTGTCTTTGAGTTCGTCTTGTGGGCTTCCTACCCCACCACTTGTAGATATGGGTCTGTGAGCAGCACTGCTGGTTAATGCTGTTTTCATTATTATTTGCCCATTGGGTGGGGACACTGCTATAAGACATCTGATCCTATGATATGTGTGTTTGGCTTTGTCACTTGGAGGCCAAATTCTGAGAAAACGTAATCGTGACTTCATCCTGTAATGCTGAACTCTCTTTTGCATGTAAGACCATCCTGGTAGCTGAGGTAAGCTGGTGCCTTTTTTCTGTGAATCGACATAGGGTGAAGCAGTGAGAAAATAAAACACTTAGCAAGGATGCAGATCACACTGGACAGACTAAAGCTGATGGGAAGCAGGGATGAGTTCTCCAACATGAGACAAGCTGACATGGTATCTACAGGCAGCACTGATAAGGCTCAGTGAAGATGAGCTGTAATTCAGTGTTCAGTGCTGACAGGCATTTTATTTCTAAAGGCTAAAGAAAAATATTTTACCGGTTTTTGAATAGGAATTAACTTGTTTTCATTTTATTTTATTTTGCTGAAGTAAAAATGTCCTGTTTCTACTCTAAATCAAACCAAAGAGCTTAGTTCAGATATAAATGACAATATATCTTACACAGGAGTTGTTGGCAGGATCTGCACTGCTGTGCAGCTCTCAGGAGCAGAACAAGACTAATGTTGCTACACATCCACAGCACTTGCCTGTAGAAGTATGTCCTGATACCTGCTCTGATGAAGCCCTGAATTTCTGGGGGGACAGAACTTAGATGCCTCTTTTATTAAGAGGTGAACCCATCCCTCAGGGTGTCCATACCACAACAGGGAGTTGTTCCAGGTTCTCAGCTGCTGTATCTGCCTTTGGGGTAGTGTGGCTGAACAGATGACTCAGTTTACTTTATTGGGGCTTACTGAGCTTTTCTGTTCTTTCCTGTGGGGATTTCAGGTGATACCTGAGCATTGTCCAGGCCCTATGGTACCCATCTGCATTGTGCACTGTAAGCCAGGGGAATACTGTCCCAGGGAAATGGAGACACAGAAGCCTGGAAAGGGTTTTGGGCTCTCTAAGATTCTGATGGCAATTACATACTAGTGTACCCAGGTTTAGCACTGCAGTGGTTTTGGAGTGTTTTCGGGTGCTCCCAGTAAGTGGAATTACAGCTCTATCCATAATGTAGCCCTGTCTTAAAGGATGTATGTAAAGAGCTAAATCTTCAGAGAACTGTAGGCAGAAGATAGGTGCCAAAAATCTAAATCTAAAAAAGTGCCAAAAGAGAATTGCTGTTGGTAAGGCTTCACCTCCTCCTAAGTATTGGAGTGGCCATATTTATAGGGAGAACTCTTGGGAATATTATCTGGAACCCATGTCTTGTCACTACCAAGCAGGATCTCTCTGGGCATTTTTGGAAAGAAAGGACATATTTCTGCAGTTTTTAAAAGGAAAAAAATTTATTTCCTAATGCAGCCCCAGGGCTCACACTTAAGAGCTTCAATCCCCAAATAAGTTCCCTCACACTGTTTGCTGGAAAGCTCCTGAACTCCAGAGAAAAATAAGTAGTAAAATTCCACCATCTCAATAATCTCCTGTAGGATGCTTTAATGCACTTCCTCATATAGGACCCATCCTTAGGTACCTCAGATTTCTTTGGATAAGAAGCCACTGTAGTGAATCTGGGATGTTGTTTATTTAAGATGTCTGAACTTTCACTTGGAGGTAGAGGTACTGCATTTCTTAGCTTTGTGGAATAAAGCCAAATCCTGAATTCCTTGAATGCTGTACAAATAATGACAGCTTATATCCAAGCTAGCTTTCTGTGCTGTGTAAGGCTTTGTCTCTGTCATTTCAGGTCCAGGTTATTAGTTTTTTCCTCCTTTCTCCTTTTTTCTCATCTCTTTTCAGACAGTTGAGCAAATAGCTGCCAATATGTCAACATCCTGTTCCTTGTGGCTGTGTTGGGAACCCCTCAGGGCCACTTCTCTAAAGCTTCTGGTGGGAATAATCAGATTTTGCCATGAAATTCAACCTCTGTTGTTTCATCAGTGAGTATACCAAGGACAGGGTGTGAGTACATAATGCAATGAGCCTGAATTATGGAAGAGGAACAAATTCAAGCTGATCAGCTGAGTTGCCATGTTGTTTGAAGTGCCTCTTGGATATGCCCAGCACTTCAACACATTAATTTAACAACAGCACTGTCCTCCAGACATGATCTCTGCTCAAGCACAGGTCAGCTCTGTGGGGCACACACATATGAGGTCAGCTCTGTCAGTATAATCTCTTTCAGATATCTCAGATATACTGTGAATCTACACAGTGGGTTTCTGTTTCCAAGGTTCTAAACAAAAATTAACCTTCCCAAAAGATATTTCATATGTTTTTCTTATTGCATTTTTAGATTTATTTGACCTGGGAGGTACTGGATATTAGTTAGGACTATTATTTAAACTAACTTTTCTTAGCTGTTGACATTTCCTTTTTTCCTATAGTAGTTATCACATTTCTTGGGTTGTATAATTAGGGTTCATCAGTCATGGGTTGCATGTTTCAGTCAGTAAACTTCTGATTACCTATACTGCTATGCTGATTATCCTAAACAAGCTCAGCTCTTTCTTTAATCTAATTGCTTAAATGTTTCCATCCTACTTGGTGAATATATGACTAGGTGATTCAATTACAGATTGCCTGTTTTCCTGAATCTTGCATATGAAGACCAATGTTTATGGCACACTGGCGAAGTTTTCTATAGTATAGTTGTTAAAATTAAGCATGTGTCCATATGCTTGCTTGTTTCACGCTACATTGCTGGCTTAATTAAATTAGAAGCTGCTTGGGACCATGACTTAATTTTTGCTTTAAGTGAACACCACATGAACTTAAACCCCGTTCCCATTTTCTCTCTTCTTCTCCTTTTGAAGTGGGGTTTCCTGCATTTTTATTGTATTTTATTGTATTGTATTCATTCCTCATCTTGAGGTTTCTCATTCTGAAGCAGGAGGATGCGAACCACAGGTTCGGCCACTGCAGGTCTGTGTCAGGCTCAGGCACGGTGGGGTCAGCTCAGCTCTATCCTCAGCTCCTAGGCCATCAGTCCGTGTTTCTGGAGAAGTCAGTAGGCTCCTAGGACAGCATTTTGTGTTTCTGCAATAGCCAGATGGCTGAGGGTACAGCTTGGTGCTTGGGCCTCGGCAGCTGGTGTAGTCCATGAGCGATACCGCTTCTGGGCTGGGAAACCCAGAGGAGGTCCTGGCTCCGGCGCCGTGCTTGTTGCTGCCCTCGCAGTGGCACTGCCGAAGCCTCCCCAAACTCCCTCCTTGCCCCTCTGCCACGCAGCGACAGCCAAACCGCTGCAGGCCTGGGCCGCTGCTGTGGCTCGGCTGAGGCGGACAGCGCCTCTTCCCCCCGGCAGAAGTTGTCAGGCGGCGGGACGGAGGGGACCGGTCCGTGCCGGGCCTCGCTGGCAGGGACCCCGCCCTCAGCGGCCTTTCCAGAAGGTGCTGTGGCTGCTTGACTGCAATGAAGTTTTAATGGCTGACGCTTCGCTTTGTAACTAGCGACGCCGCAGCGCTGCGAAAGCCGGAGGCCATGAGCTGGGGGGCCGGGCGCGGCGTTAGAGCGGGGCGGCCGGAGTGGGGCAGCCGGAGAGGGGCTGAGGGGCAGCGTGTGAGACGGAGAGGGGAGCAGCGGGGAGGGCGGGGTGCAGCGGGGCGGGGAGCAGAGCAGCGGGCGGGGAGCGGCGGTGCGAGCGCTGAGGCGGTGCCGCGGTGCCCCCTAGTGCCGGCAGCCTTAGAGGCAGCACCGCCGCGGGGACGCTGCCCGCGGGAGCCCCGGCACCACCGGGGCAGGCACAGAGCGGCTTCTGGCTGTCTCACCCTGCCCCAGTAGGAAACTGCCTAAAAAAGAAGGTATGAGTATGAGTCCGTGCCTGTAGCCTTCGTTGTGTGTGTGTCAATATACATATATATATATTTATTTTTTCTTTTTAATGCAGTGAACAATTACACAGAATGATAATAATTTTCTACTGTAATTTCCCCCCTCTCCCCCTTGAACTTGCAACTCAAGAAATAAAGAGAAAATCTCTAAGCCTTAAATCCATTTTAAGTGTTCATGTGCTTTTGTGATTTGATTTTATTATACTGAAATAATAAACATGTTACTGTAATTCAGAATATGCTTGAATTGAAATGTGTTTGTTTTGTGTGTTTTTTTTTTGTTTGTTTGTTTTTTTTTTTACTTTGTTGATAATTAATTAAGTAACAATGCTGTAAGTAGGAGAGCAGGACCTGAAGTACAATTTTGGGTTATGGGATCTAAAGATAGAGTGAATTACAAACTACATGAGCTGTAAAGAAGGTTAAGTATTATACGGTGTACATACAGTATGCATACTGTACTGGATCTTGTGCAGCTGTATAGTTTCCATTTTCTTTGTGTGGTTGTTAATTGTTGGTTAATATTTTTGCAGTCTTGGAATATTATTAAAGGTATATCGAAAAATGCAGATGAAAAGTTCATCCTTCAGTTCTCATCATAATATCATTTACAAATCCTGTTTAAGCTGCCTGCTTTCTAGGCATTCATTTTGGTTTTTAAATTATGCACACTAATCGTATAATGTTGAAAAATAAACAGTGCAAGTGAAGAGGTGATGGATGTAGTACAAAATGCAATTTAAGGTAGTTACCTCATGCACTTTAATAACACATTCAGCATCCTTACCTACTCTGCAGGTAAAGTATTGGCCATCAGAATGAGCAGGCGACTTCTCATTGCAGTGATAGACACAATTACATTTCTAGAGAGCCTTCATTCACAGCCTGTGCCCCATGGGGAAGATACATGTCATCAGATACAAAGTAACCCAGTAAGGAATGCATTATGAATGATTCATAGAGACCATTAACTTTTCCAAGCCTACCAATTTAAGTATATTTGGCTTAATATAAGATAGCTATAATCTTGAAAGCTATCTTCTTTATTCCATTGTTTTGTTTTCTAACATTTCTTTTGTAGCCACTCTTGTTGATGTAGATAAAAATTTTCAGTGTTCTTTTCTTAGGTGCTTGCCTACTAAGTACCAAGTGCTGTAGTTTCTCTGGAGCAGAACAGCTGCAAATATATAACAACCTCTAAAACCATGCACTCAGTTCTCTTTTGGCATATATGTGGCACCAGTGTACAGCAGCCTTTGGACTGCATTTTGTTCTCTTTTACCTTTCAGTTTGGAATTATTTTCATTGTCAGATACTTTATAACCATAGCTCTAGCAACATACTTGACAAAATATCTAGCATCTGCCATATCTGCACCCAATTATGCTGATGTGCTCACTATTCCCAGAACCCACTGCTAACAAAGGTAAGTTATAAACCTCGGTCTTTGTCAACTTGGGATCCAATCTGTGCTTTCTGAGGGCTTCAGCAGAGCTTAAGCAACTCAAAGGTTTACCCCTTGCCCCAAAATCATTTTGCACCAAAGCCAGTGATTCTGAAACTTCTGTGTCCATGACTGCATGTACTGGCAGAACGGGCTTTGGGGAATTTCCCCATAAATGTTAGTTCCTTTTCTAGGCTACTGCTAAGGACAAGGAAGGGCAATTGATGTGGGGGAAGGGAGGTTTACATTGCTTTTGGAATAATTCTACATAAAATAATTTTTAAAAGCAATGAAAAACAGGAAAATACTGTAACATTGTGCTTCTCTAGAAAGACCCAAACTAAAACCTGGACAGGGAATATGTATTATATTTGTGTTTGAGTATGGTACAGAACAATCAAATGGTATTGCAATCTAATTTCCTTTGCAAGAGTAATTTTTGTGTTGCAGAGGAAGGTTACAGGCACAACAGATTTAGTGGAATCTGTGTTTTCCTTTAAAAATAAATTAAAACTGAGCACAAAGTACTGTTTGCAGATCAGTAATTGCCTTGTGTCAGATTGCCAGCCAGGTTCAACTGCTCAACAAACACCAAAGAGGGAGCTGAGAGTTGCCTTCATCTCTGCCCTATGGCTTGACTACAGCATGAAGTTTTGGCTTGAAAAAAGTGTTTTTGCTGGAGGGTAGTTAAATGAGTCTAACCATCCTGAAATAAAGTCAGGGTGGGAACATAGTATAGGTTTTTCTCTAAGGGTGAAACATCTTGAGGATAGTATCACATCTTTGGTATGGTTAGCCTTGTTGAGGTTACCTCATGATGCAGCTTAAGTGCTTTTTATTCAGCGTAGATTTGTGCAGCTTATGTGTTAGTTACCTTCCAAGGTCAAATTACACCTTTTCTGACAAGGGGAGTAAAAAATTTACTGAAACAGTTCCACAAGAGCTGATACTGTCATTTGACATGGAGCATGGGTATGTGTCTCATTTTGGTTAAGTTGCTCAACTGTGATAATCTAAATTGCAGGCAGAAGCAACTGGTTTCCAGGTCTATGGATATGTATATTATATATCCTCATGTCCAATACAAAGAACTTTTTACCTCTAGTGTGCATGCTGTAAACTTCAATGACAAATCTGTTTATTTGCTTCTCTTCTTGTATTCAAATCCAGTAACACAGAAATTCAGCACAGATCCAAATTATAGAGAAAACTAAGCCCATTAGTCACCTGTTCCTTTTGAAAGTAAAAACAAATAGCAATCAAGCTTGGAATTACTCAAACAAAAGCTGCAGCTAATGTAACACTGATAAAAAACCAAGCAGAAATGTTGATATTCCCTAAGCTGGTCATCTGAGAAAGATTTAGCAGAGGTGGGAAAAACACAGCAAAGATGAAAGAGGATAGAGAAAAATCTGGAACAGCTTCTGAATAGTTACATAGCCATAGGCTCAGAAATTAACAGCTGGGAGAGGGCTGAAAGTCACAACTGATCCCATGAAGGTGAGGGAGGAAAATCTTTCTTCCTGTGTGCTTACAAGGGATCATCAGCTAAAACTGAGAGCTGGCAAGTTTGAGGCATGCAAAAGGGCAGGGAGGGCTCTGCCTGCAGTGCATGGATATGATGTGATACTCCTTGATGCAGGATCCTCCAGGTGCCAATGGTCAAAATTGGTGGAGGGTGATGTGTTCAGGACTCACTCCAGCTGCCAGCATTTTCTGGCTGCTCTTGAGTTGCTTGAGGGAGCCCCTGATATCTGTCTGGGGCTGGTGTGGGCTCTGCAGTGGAGCTGTGCCTGTCTGGGGAGGGAGCTGGAGGCTTGTGGAGTGTCCTTGGGCACTCCCCATTGAGAGCTTGGGGATGGCATGGACGCCTCCAGCAAGGGGTGAGCTGAGTATCAGGGCTTGGGTGGCTCTGATGAGATGTGGCAGGTCAGCTTAGCTGCCAAATTACTCACCAGAAAGGGTCAATGCTTGTTTTGCTTGAACAGGGGTAGCAGGTAGAGGGAGAGAATTTAAATGGCCTCAAGATGAAGCAAGACACATACTAATAGGACACTGCTTGTGACACATACTAAAAGAAAGCTATTGAGTTTTGTGTCAAGTAGTTGCAGTGAAACAAGCAGAAACTGAGAAGCCACAGGTTTTTATTTCTAAAAATCTATTGGATTGCCAGGTTGTGTAAATTCTCTGAAACATTTTATGTAGGATGAGCTAGCTTTGTGGGCTTGGGGTAGATTTTTTTTCATTTTTCATAGCAATTTCAGTACTACTAAGGTCACTTTCTAGGTGGTGGCACCTGTGGTGAAGTTCAACTGGGGAAAAAAAAAAAAAAAAAGTTGTGTTGGGGAACTACAGGGAAAGGAAAACACATTTTTTTCTTAGCAAGCTTGGGGCAAGCCAGTGCAGGGATCCAGCCTCTCCACTGGCACAGCAGGACATGCAGCAAGGGGGTGGGAAGGACCCAGGCAAGGTGAGGGAGAACAGTTCTAGTTCTCTGAAGCCCACTGAAAGTCTCAGGTGTGACTCATGCCAGTGGCAAAAGTTAAAAAAGTTGAGTCACATGAACTGATCTGAGGGCCTTCTGACAGTCACAGAAGCTGAACTTGCTCTCTGAGGGGCTTCTGTTCATTGCAAGCTCAGATGTGGGGAACTGGGCTTTAATTTGTGTCCTGGATTTTAATATAGCACATTTTGGCTTGCAGAAGTATTCCCGGAGCTATATAATCACAGAGTCACACAAAATCAGCCAGGTTGGAAAGGACCTCTGAGACCATCAAGTCCAACCCTTGATCCACTTCTGCCATGGTTACCAGACCATGGCACTGAGTGCCACATCAGTCTCTTCTTAAAAACCTCCAGGGACAGAGAATCCACCACCTCCCTGGGCAGCCCATTCCAATGACTGATCACCCTCTCTGTAAGGAATTTTTTCCTAATATCCAACCTACACCTTCTCTGGCAGAGCTTAAGACTATGTCCTCTTGTCTTACTGGTAGCTGCCTGGGAGAAGAGACCGGCCCCCCCCTGGCTTCAACCTCCTTTCAGGGAGTTGTAGAGAGTGATGAGGTCTCCCCTGAGCCTCCCCTTCTCCAGGCTGAACACCCCCAGCTCCCTCAGCCTCACCTCACAGAACTTCTGCTGGATCCCTTCATAGCCTCCTTTCTCTTCTCTGGACCTGCTCCAGCACCTCAATCTCCTTCCTGAACTGAGAGGCCCAGTTATATATAAGCCCTTATATAAATATATATATCAGGGCTCTTTTGTTTTCTTTGCTATTGTCTCTTTAGCTGTACCCACAGAGGAGAGTGTGGATAGATTCCATGCGATCTCCCTGCATCAGCTGTAGCCCTGTGCCCTGGAAGAGTAAAAGTTAGGGATGGTTGGCACACAAAAGCAATGCCACTGCATGCTTGCCTTGCTGTTTCTTAACTGTTGCAGTTATAATATTTTCTGTTTACTCTGGCCAAATCAAAACTTTCCATCAGAAAACCAGAAATGCATCGACCTTTAATGGTTGGCTACAGCCACTCTTACTCCTTCTGAGTCGCAAATCCTCTCTTATTGCTACTACTTTATATTTACTGTGGATTTCATGAAGTGCTTTTTGAGGGCTGCACAGACTGTGGACTCCTGTGGTTCGACTGTTGCACAACCTTCTGATGTAAAGCCCTGCACAGGCTATAACTAATGCATGCTGATGCTAATATTATTTTAATGCATTTAAAATAGGTTGATGTGAGTAATTCTGGCAATAGGGGAGTTTGAATGACCCTCTGTTTAGTCTGGTTGATGCATTATAAAGCAGTCCATAATTTGGATCATATGTACAATGACCCTGCTTTGCAGTCTGTGTTGTGCTCCAGAGTTTGATAAACTGTCTTGTAATAAGCTTAAATTTTCTTTTACGAGTAACCAGTTGGTATAGTATGTGAAACTGCTGTGACATAAATTTTTATTTTGTCTAAATAAACATGAAAGACATGATCTCAAGCAAATGCCAAAGACAAAAAAATGCATGAAAGGCTAAAGTTTACAAGTGATAGCTTCCTTGTAAACACTTAGAAGAAGTGTAGCCTTTTTTTGGTAAATTTCAAGCCAAGTTTTAATAGCAAAGTGACTTGCTGGATTTGTCATAAATGGTTAGACTGCACCATGTGCTTAAATAATGTAATTATCTCAAATATTGTGATGCTTTCCTGACAGAATTTGATAGCATGTTTCCAGAGCTAGAATCATCAGATCACTTAGGTTGGAAAACAGCTTTAAAGATCATAGAGTCCAACCATTCACGTAACACTGTCAACACCAACACCAATTCATGTCCCTAAAGGGTAGCTTTGCCTCATTAAACCCTAGCTTGGCGTCCTGGTTTGGGCCAGGATAAAGGTAATTTTCTGTCTTGTATTTTTGCTTTCAGCTAAGTCTCTTGTAAGTAGCTGCACTTGCTGAAATTAACAGCAAGTTTCTCAGACAGTGTCTGCTTCTAGGACTGATAACATCAATGTTTATAGTTACTGCTAGAGACTGGTGTGCAGAACTGTGACACTTGGTAGCATGAACTTTTGCAGCACAGTTTAGTGAGTTCAGCTATCTACAGCTAGTAGGCTGTGTAAGTGTGTTCATCTATACAAGATGTAAATGTACATCTACACATGCTAAGGTACCTGTCACAGAATTCATCACTACTTCTCATCTAATTCTGTGTGAGCTGTCTTCCCCCAGCTATTATCCAGTCAACGAATGTATGATATCATGTGGACTGTATGTTATTTTCTTAAGCTTTAAATAAGGAAATCAGTTCTGAGTGGGATTTACCATTGTAGATTTAATCTAGAGTATGTGTAAACACACTACTTAGAAGGTTTTTTTTTTTCCTTTCTGTTTTATGTGTGTTACATATGTATGCTGCAAGATTTGTAAGTACATTTTGATCACTATTGGTAAGTGGTGCCATTTACTCTTTTTTTATAGATTACTGCATTATAGCACACTAGAAATGCTAAATAATTTGTTTGTAGACAAAGGCACAGCAGACAATGAGACCGGGCTGTATCATCAGAATCTAGATGAAATCAAGCAAGGAGTGTACTTATCCTAACCACTGACTAAGCAAAAACTCTCATGGAGATTAAAAAACCCCTTCAACAATAATGGAAAATATCTAACCCACTGAGCAAGTCTAATGGGAATGGAAAAGAAGGTCCTGGCTAGTTTAATTCATTTGCTGAAGGGACTCTCAGCCTTGTGCTGATGGAGGCAGGCTCTTAGGGGAAGTGAGAACAGCTGCTACGTCATTTTGATTCCTGGGGCTGCTGGGTTTGATTTCTGCACTACACTTTTCCTTCCTCTGTTTGTATTGTGAGCAGCAATCCCCACAAAATACACTCCAGCTGTGCTTTTCAAAGACAGTTCCTTTCTATCAAAGCTCAAATTGCTCTGTACCTCAAGAAGATGTGATAGAAATAGGAATTTATTTTGCAGCAGCTGAGGTCTCCCACCTAAATCATGGAATTTTTAAAATACACACTCATTTACCTGTGGGGTTCATTCTGAGAAACCATTTTTCCACTAGAACTGCAGAAAAAAAGCACGCCAGAGAGCAGACCTCATTTCTAGCAATAAAACAGCTGCAGCATCCCCAGTTAGATGGAGCTGTATTCAGTTCCCTCCCCTGTGTCCTGGGACTTAGCCTCCCATCTTCCAGCAAGGGGTCTGAGTGTTTTAGTCCTTTAGTCCTGGAGAAAATAGATTCTAAAGGTTGATATTGGGAGTACTTGTCTTAGCAAGGGAATGCCTGTGTTGTCTCTGTGATTGTGAGTGCTTAGTGTTCCATGCTCACTGGAACACTCCATACCCACTATGAGGAGAATTAATTTTCAACTATCTCATTCTATGTAAAACACACACACACACACAACACAAAAACCAGACCAAACAAAAAAAACCTCCCCCCAAATTGTTTTGAGAAAAAGAATAGTTGGCTATGCAAAATGGAAGAGCTGTAGTAAGAGGGATCAAGCAGTTAATAATAGCATTCACCTCAATGACAGGAGATGCTCCTTGCTTGAATCTAGTCAGCTATGACAACAACTTAAATCCTATTTTCTCACCTTATGTCAGAGTCTGAAACATTCCAGCTTTATTTTGTGGGAAAGAGCTGCCATAGGAAACTATATATGGAAGAAAGTTCCAACTGGGAAAGTATAGCAGCTTGAAATTGAGTGCCTAAGAGAACTAGGCTTCAGGTCACATTGCTCCCTCAATTATTTCCATTGCCAAGGCAATGCCCCTGTTTACTGCAGCTGTGATTCCCAGTTTTTGCACCCGTTTTCATGTGTTATATAGAGAAGATGCACTAGGAGGTCCCAGGAGTTTACCTGGCTGCAGTAGATAACTAATGGAGTATTGAGACTTGTAGCACCTGAGCCCATAAATCACTATCCCATATGACTAAAACATAGCACTCAGTGGGCAGCAGATATACAATATCAGTTATGCAAAATACAGAGACGTTTATCAGGGAAATTTTTCTAAAACTGTGCATGATCCCCATCCACCAAGGGACACTAGAGGCAGGAGCAGCAAAATGGCACAAGCATGGTGGTGGCTCTGACCTGGAATATGAGGCAAACCAGAGAAGAGAAGAGAGAGAACATCTCTTGTTCCCACAGAGCTGGCACCAAGTGGCTGAGTTTGGCCGTGTTGACCTTAGGGTGGTGCCTTTCTAATGGCCATGATCAAAGCTGATCATAGTTATAGTCTTGCTTTTCAACTTGGACAACTGCATTTCAGTGCAGTCTACCTGAGAATTCATATGGCTGTTAGGAAGCAGTCTCTGACAGATTCTTTTGCATAAATAATCCGTTTTGCATCTTGCAGGGGTTGCTGGGTACGTGTCATTCCTCCTTGTACTCCCACATTAAGTAGACTTGCAAGTATCTTCATTGTTCTATACTGTTCATTACAATTTATGCTCTTCTGACCATTGCTTATGTGCTGCAGTTTGTTTTGGACATATTTCTCCCCATAAAATAAACTGAGGACCTTCTGGAAAATATTTAATTAGTTAGAAATTCAGGTTAATTATTAAGAAAGTTCACATAGGTGATTTGACACATTCCTGCCTGAGATTTCACATTTCTTGTGTTTGCACACCATTCAACTGTTCTGTCAATAGACAGAATGGTGTTGGGTGTTGGGGTTTTTTTGTTTGTTTGGTTGGTTTGGTTTTAGGGTTTTTTTTGTTATAGTTCCTTTTAAAAATAAACCCCTAAAGCCCTGGACAGGCTTAATGAATGTACCTTATATTGTCCATGCTCTCAAAGCAAAATTTTGTCCCGGCTGGGAACTGGTGCTTCTATTGGTGCACTATTGGTGCTTCACACTTTGCTCTGCTGCATGGAGGCTCACTTTCTCAGTAGTTTGAAGCAGTCTTTCCATTCCAAATTTATCTAAGAGGTGTCATGATTTAATGGTGGTAGGTCTGTTCAGACTGAATGAGTGAAAGGTTTTAGAGGCTGGTCTTGAATTACCACATTATCAGAGCATGGATAGTCAAGAAAAAGCCCAATCTGACTGCCTGAAATGCCTCATGCTGGAAAAAAAATAATTCCCTTTTCTGAAGGAATTTTATTGGAAGTGGAAATGAACTGATTAGGAACCATCTTTTCCTTTGAAAATGGGCTAAGCATTGTAAACCCTGCAAATTTTCCAGCATATTCTGCTATATCTTTTTGAGTTCTGCCAAAACTTGGCAAATGAAGAAAATATAAAGTGTGATATATTATTTTTAGCTTTTATGAAAATAAGAATGAAAATAGGTTTCTTAAAACTCAGAATACCATGATAAAACAGTCTTCATCTTGTACAGAAACATTTTAATGGAATACAGAAACAAGAGTTATTTCCCTCTTTTATGTCATAATGGAGATAAATTAAGAAACTGATTAAAGTGTGGCTAACTTGGCCACCATTTGGGAGTTTTTGAGGAACAAAGCCTTTATTCACTCATTTTAAAAAGTGACATAAAATATAGGAGGGTATTTTAAGCAAATGTGTTCTGAGGTAATGAATTGAATCAAATGAGTCTCTTAATTTGCTCCTTTATTTTCATTATAATTTAAAATTCATATTCTGGTTCAAGCAGAGATGGCTTTTGCAATTTTTTATTCTTTGAGAATACTGGCAAAACTGACCATAAGTTGGAATTTGTACAATGAACTGTCATTGAAATTTAGCTTTGTTCAGAGCTGTGGAATAAGAATTATGCTACATGTAAGTCATATTAAGGCCACTGTGGAGAACAAGATTGTACAACTCTAAGATAATGCGTAATTGATTTTATCTTCAAAATGTATACTAGCATTGTTCTTTGTATACAATGAATGGATCTGACACACAAAATACTGCATTTAAAATATGAATCATTGTCCTTTGATTTCTTCCTTGTCATTAGGATAAAACCTAAATTGTTTCTATTATTTTTTCCTAGTTAGGCTCTAGTTAGGTTTCTTCGTAATTTTTTCCCATTGCATTTATGGTTATTTAGTAGGTGTAGTAGCAGTTGTATTACCAGCAGCACTTCACATTGAGAAACCTACCTGGAAGTGTGCACATTCTGCTTGACCTGGGCAGGCAGGTAACAATGAAGCAGTCACAAATTCTTTGTTATCTTTGAATAATAATTACAATAACTACAGCTGTATTTAGAAGAAAATGGCAAAATGATAACAAATATTGGGATTCCCTGTGGAGGAAAGGTGCACAGGAACAGCAGATATGGGAACAACCTTGACTCTTCAGGGAACTCCCCTGAAGACAGACAGCTTTTATGTGAAAGCTCTGAGCCTGCCTTGGATGATGGAAATCCTCTAAGCTTTTCCAGGTTGTCAGTTGTGAGTAATTTTTCCCCCCAAGTATTATGGAGAAAATAGTTAAGGTGGCTTCTGAACCACTAGTGTGAATCCTGGAGAGTTAACATTTCTTGAAATGATGTACTTAAAAAAATAAAATGCTTGTGCAGTTCAAATGTCAAAAAAGAAAAAAATAAAATAAAAAAAAAAGGGACCTATAAATGCCCCCTTATGTGAATCTGGATTCCAGGATGAAGCTGGAACACCTGGAAGAGCTAACAGAAAACACAAGTTAACAAATACAAACAATTCCAGTCAGTATGTTTTGATAGCAGGGAAGACTTGTCAAATGAACCCGTTATCTTTCTTTGACAGAACTATAGATTGGTTGAGAGAAACAACTGTGTGGATACAGAAGCAATTTCATTTCTCCAAAGTATTTGTCTTGGGATCAGAGAGTATTTTGATTAAAATGTACAGCTGTGTTAGGAGGAGTAAGCAACTGACTCATTTACAGGTTTGACCATGTCTCTTCCTTGAGAGAATCTGCAGAGCTTGGCTATTGACTGATAGCTGCTCAGTACTATTTTTCAGTGAGCTGTATGAAAAAACGTCTGGTAATGTGTGAGGGAGGCACATAGATGCTATGCAGTGATGTGAATTCTTCTCTAAATTGCTTCTGTTGAAATTTTGTTTTAGTCAATCTAAGTGAAGATGAGATGAAAGGTTGTCCCAAGCTGGCAGGACTGCGGTCAGAGTGAGTGGCATTTCCCAGTGAATGGTCCTTGAGAGGCATTTCACAGCAGATATGGAGGTGGTGGAAGGAGATCCCAGGTGTCCCAGTTTAGGCCCAGCTGGTAACAACCAGCCCTCTGCTCACTCCTCTTCCCACCACCATGGAATAGGGGGGAGGAAAGCCACCTAAAGGCTCGTTAATCAAGACAAGAACAGGCAGGTTTTCACTCCCCACTTATGGTAACAAGCAAAACAGACAGCCTCAGGAAGAAAAAAAATACCAATTTAATATATCAGGAGAAAGAGAAAACATGAGAAGTTCTTAATACCTTCCCCCCTCCCTCCTTAGTTTCACTCCTGCCTCCTCCTCCTCAGCAGCATGGGGACAGAATGTGGGGCTTTAGGATCAGTTCCCCACACAGTGTTTCTGCTGCTCCTTCCTCCTCAGTGGGAGGACTCCTCACATTCTTCCCCCGGCTCCAACGTGGTGTCCCTCCCACAGGAACCCCTCTGCCATGAGTCCCTCCCATAAGGTGCAGTCCTTCAGGAACTGCTCCAGCCTGGGCTGCCCACAGAGTCATGGCTGCTTCAGGAACAGTCACCTCCTCTGGCATGGGGTCATCCATGGCTGCAGATCCATATCTGCCCCACTCCATGAGCTTGAACAGCCTGTGACTACACATCTTCCCCCCTGTGTGACACTCCCTGGCACGTCTGCCCACTATGCTCCTTCAGGAGCTACAAAATCCATGTCTGCCACACCTGTGATCCTTGCAGATGGATCCATTGTGCCCCTTCTGGGACTGCACCACCATGCTTCTCCATGGGTTTCAGGACAGCTGCCATCTCACCACAAGCTGCAGGGAAATCTCTCCTCAGGCACTTCCTCTCACTCCTTCCTCACTGACCTTGGTGTCCTTTGCTCTGGCATTGCTGTCACCTTCTCTCCTCTCCTCTCCTCTCCTCTCCTCTCCTCTCCTCTCCTCTCCTCTCCTCTCCTCTCCTCTCCTCTCCTCTCCTCTCCTCTCCTCTCCTCTCCTCTCCTCTCCTCTCCTCTCCTCTCCTCTCCTCTCCTCTCCTCTCCTCTCCTCTCCTCTCCTCTCCTCTCCCTCAGAATTAGAACTGGTGGAGCTTCCATCAGCTGCTCGCAAGAACCAGCTATGTGGCCCCCTTGCTTCCAAAACATCCCTGCACTAACCCAAGACACCAGGGAATCATCTGCAGGAGCAGAGGCACAGAGCTCTGAGAGGGGCATGGCAGGAGCAACATCTGTTCCTGTGGAAGGGGAGGTGGAGAGTCCCCAGATCACTGAACTAAAATTCTTGAGCAGAGGGAAGGGGTCTGACAGGAACATGGTTTTCTGCCTTGCAGGCAAAGGCACAGCAAGACCTATGTCTGGAGCTTATGTTACATTAACATGAGCTTTGGTGTTGGACTTGGGGATTTAACCACAACTCTCGATGTAGAACTTGCAATGTGAACATCAGCTCAGGTGGAAATGGATGACACAACAGGATAAAGAAGATAATAAGGCTAAGGTTAGCCACCGCATTCACTGCTCTTCATTTCCAAAGTCACAGTACCTGTGACTTTTATGACAATGAGAGAATCAGAATCCCACTTAGACGTAGTGATACAGCAGCACCGCTGGCGCCTCAGTGGGCTTGCAATAGCCAGCTGCCTGCCCTGCCCGGGGTGGGCCCGGTACGGAGCGCTGCTCGTGGTCGGGACCGGAGGGGTGGACAGATGCGGTGCTGCCTCTCCCCCGTCGCGTACCTCATGATCGTGGGGCACCTGGCGCTAAATCATTCGTAGACGACATGATTCTGGGTCAGGGTTTCATACATAGCAGAGCAGCTCCCTCGCTGCGATCTATTGAGAATCAGCCCTCGACACAACCTTTTGTTTTTTGGGACCAGATGGGATCCACCCAAGGGTGATAAGGGAGCTGGCAGAAGAGCTCACCAAGCCTCTCTCTATCATCTACCAACAGTCCTGGCTCAGTGGGGACATCCCAGATGACTGGAAGTTGGCAAATGTCACGCCAATCCACAAAAAGGGCCGGAAGGAGGACCCAGGAAACTACAGGCCCTTCAGCCTGACCTCAGTGCCTGGTAGGGTTATGGAACAGATCATCCTCAGTGTAATCACACAGCACCTGCAGGATGGGCAGGGGATCAGACCCAGCCACCATGGGTTTAGGAAGGGCAGGTTCTGTCTGACCAACCTGATCTCCTTTTATGATCAGGTGACCCGCCTGGTGGATGAGGGGAAGGCTGTGGATGTGGTCTACCTGGACTTCAGCAAGGCCTTTGACACTGTCTCCCACAGCATTCTCCTGAAAAAGCTGTCAGCCCACAGCTTGGAGAGGGGCACTCTGCGCTGGGTTAGGAACTGGCTGGAGGGCCGGGCCCAGAGAGTGGTGCTGAACGGTGCTGCATCCAGTTGGCAGCCGGTCACTAGTGGTGTCCCCCAGGGATCAGTGTTGGGCCCAGTTCTGTTTAATATCTTTATTGATGATTTAGATGAGGAGATTGAGTCCATCATCAGCAAATTTGCAGATGACACTAAGCTGGGAGGGAGTGTGGATCATCTGGAAGGCAGGAGGGCTCTGCAGAGGGACCTGGACAGACTGGAGAGTTGGGCTGATTCCAACGGGATGAGGTTCAACACGGCCAAGTGCCGGGTCCTGCGCTTTGGCCACAACAACCCCATGCAGCGCTACAGGCTGGGGACAGAGTGGCTGAGAGCAGCCAGACAGAAAGGGACCTTGGAGTTTGGATTGACAAGAAGCTGAACATGAGCCAACAGTGTGCCCAGGTAGCCAAGAAGGCCAATGGCATCCTGGCCTGTGTCAGGAACAGCGTGGCCAGCAGGTCCAAGGAAGTGATTCTGCCCCTGTACTCAGCGCTGGTGAGGCCACACCTCGAGTACTGTGTCCAGTTCTGGGCCCCTCAGTTCAGGAAGGAGATTGAGGTGCTGGAACGGATCCAAAGGAGGGCAACCAGGCTGGTGAAGGGACTCAAGCACAGGTCCTATGAGGTGAGGCTGAGGAAGCTGGGGGTGTTCAGGCTGGAGAAGAGGAGGCTCAGGGGAGACCTCATCACTCTCTACAACTCCCTGAAAGGAGGTTGTAGCCAGGTGGGGGTTGGTCTCTTTTCCCAGGCAACTATCAGCAAGACAAGAGGGCACGGTCTCAAGTTGTGCCGGGGGAGGTTTAGGTTGGATATTAGAAAGAATTTCTTTATGGAGAGGGTGATCAGACATTGGAATGGGCTGCCCAGGGAAGTAGTGGATTCTCCATCCCTGGAGATATTTAAAAAGAGACTGGATGTGGCACTCAGTGCCATGGGCTGGTAACTGCAGCGGTAGTGGATCAAGGGTTGGACTTGATGATCTCCAAGGTCCCTTCCAACCCATCTGATTCTATGATTCTATGATTCTATGATTTCCTTCTAAATGTACGTGTTATGTCTGTACACATATCTGTCCAAGAGGTGCATTTTTGCCTCTCAGGTGAGATGTGTGGCATTTTTCAGTGACAGTGTTACTACTCTAACTCACAGCCTAGGGTGAATTTTAAAATAGATGTAAACCTGGCTTTCTCTCTCAATGGAGTAATACAAAGTGCAGTCCAAGCCCCCTGAGATCATTGCAATTTGCTGTTTCAAAGCCTGCAGAAGAGCCCAGGAAAATATAAAACAGATTGTTCTGAAGTCTATTGAAAAAAAATAATAATGAGATGTATACAATTATATGCATTTGAGATACAGCGTGTTGAAAACATACTCTAAACCTCTAGCACCATTCTTTCAAATGTAAAAATATTCATATGAATGCTTTCTTGAAAAAACAATTAAACTTGACAGTGAAGGGTGGCAATGGAATTCTAAAAAATTCACATTCATGTGTGCATGCGTAGGCTAAATAAGTGTGTGTAAATATATTGATAAATGTAAATGTTATAATAAAAAATCTTCCATGCCATTCATGATATAGTATAAAAGAAGCAAAATACAAAACTGACTGGCAGGTGACTGGAGTATTTAAACCAGCAGAAAAAAGCAATTTCTTTTCAAAATTCAGGATGAAGAGAAGTCTAAAATGAAGGGTATATATAAAAGAATAGAGTTAATCTATCTTCGGTGAAAGAATTTTCATCTTTTTTGAGCTGCAGAGTACACTGCTGTGGAACCTGCATAGTCAGCCTTTGCAGTGAATGGAGAGAACAGGCTTTCAGAGATGGCTCATATGTCTGCCATAGAAACCCATCTGGATCTCTCTCTTAGGGTGCCTGCTTCTGTCTGTTGCCTACAGAGAGCAGGCATATGAATCACAGGAGTCCCACCCTCTCCATCCACAGCACCTATATGGTTGTGGTGGTTTGGCCTTTTGCTGCTCCCAGCCTCTGTGGCAACTCTCTGAGGCTGTCTGGGGTCTGCCATCTGCCCCAGCGGGCTCTGGCCCACAGCCCAGTCTCACATCGGGTCCATGCTATGAGATAAGCTCACCCATCACAGTCCTTGGCCCTGAGCTCTTGGGCTGTGGCAGTGCTGGTTGTCTGCTTTTAGTTTTTCCTTGGGGGCACAGTCACTTGTTTCTAAAAAATCTGTTGTGCGTCAGGGGATCTAACATCATCGTCAGCAGTGGAGGAGTTCAGGGTTATATCCTGGCAGTTTGCAGTGAGCAAATGGACCCTGTTGGTATTGTGAGGTGGCTGCCTGTTAGTTCTTTCTGTAGCAAAAAGTGCAGATCTGTAAAAGGCTAAAGTATCTTCAGTGAAGGATTCATGGAGGCTTCAGTGGTCATCTGAGAGGCTGCATAATATGCAGAGATGTGAGCATGGAGCAGTGAAACAAGGAGAAGGTGTTGGTGAACAACAGGTGGCTTTTTGCTGAATGTCATGCAGGCTGAAATACAAGAATTCATGTTCATCCATAGCAGTTATTTTACTTTATTGTCATTCTGCATCCACGTTTTGCAGTTTTTGAGGTAGGAAGGAAATTGGTCAGGTAGAGATACATAGCTACAGTGAGCTACTGATGATAAAGGTGGAGTGTTTACCTGGGAGAGGAGGTTCTGGTATGGCTTCAGAGTATTAGTGGGAGCCTCTCCTCTGCAGGATGACTCCAGTGCTGTTGGGCTGCTGTTACTGTAGCAGTGGAATCCACTGCTGTTCTCATCTCCCCTTATCACCATGCCTCTAGTATTGAGAATATCTTTGTCTTCCAGGACTCCCTGGTCCAAACCCATGGATGCCGTGGTCTGACCCTTGGCATCAATGAGGGAAGTGGTTGAGTCACCATCCTTAGAGGTATTTAAAAGATGTGTCAATGTGGTGCTTAGGGACATGGTTTAGTGTTGGACTTGGCAGTGCTAGGTTAATAGTTTCAGCTCAGTGATCTGAAGGGTCTCTTCCAGTCTAAGTGATTCTTGATAGATTATTGAAGCGATTATATGATAACTCAAGGACTCCAGAGGATATGAGTACCAAGGCTGAGGGCCAAGTTCCACGATGCCATGTTGAATCTTTGTTCTCCCATCAAACAGCTTGTGCGGTTTCATAATTTTTCCCCATACTGCCTATGTTGGGCTGACATTTTGTTCTTCAGGGACTGTGAAAGTTAGGGACAGGTGGGCTTCTGGAGAAGGCATGATTACATTAATCAGACTTATTTCTTAGGCAAAATACAAGAGAGAAGAACATGCAAACCACCCCTCATATATCAGTATCTCCTTTCCTTGAAACAAAACAAATTATGCATGGTTGCAATAAAAAACATAAACAAGGACACAAGCTAACTTATGAAATAAAACAGAAATGTATGAGTTCCCTTAGGCAGATCCCCAAACTGTCATATTTAATATCTACTGTTAGATCAGGGAGAGAAGTGAGATAGGTGGAACAATATTACACAGTATCACATAAACACATCTTAATTGACATGGATGGTAGGCACAGGAAGAGTACGCAGGATGCACTGCTCAAAGTCTGTATGCCAAAGCAGGATAATGAAGATTGATTCCACTCTTAATTTTTATATGTTTTGCATCAATATCACTAACAGTTCATTTCAGTTTTGTCAGTACATTGGCACGATGTTGCATGGTGAGTTGCTCTTTAGAAATGTTTACAGCAACTACTGTGCACCTGGTATACCTGTGTCAGAGGTCTCTGGTTTTGCTGAATGAAACATTGCTAGGGCTTTTACTCATTGACTCTTCCCTCATCCCCTCCAACATTTTTTTTTCTTTCATCTTTGTGCTTGCATGCCTTCCTATAAAAATATTTATATTTAAAGTAAATCTTGCACTTGGAATTAATTAAGAAATGGTGTCAGCAGAGGTAGAAGTTGTCACCAGAGTCCAGTCTCCTGCAGCTCGAGCGCCATAGGTAATGTTGAGGCATTTATGAAAAATAAAAGTAAAGGCAAAATAGGCAGGTTCTGAATGTGAGGTATGTTTCCTGTGACAGTAGTCAAGTTTCAGTGATTCCTACATCTGCTGCACTAAAGTATTAATTATGCTGATATCCCTCTCCCCCTTTTTCTGTGCATTACTACAGCGTTCATCAAAAAGCTGCATTGTACATGCAGCTCATGAATGAATCTGTGCATTTCAGTCACCCCCTCACTCCCTGCATCAAAATGTGAGCAGCTCTCCATCTGGAGTAAGGAGTGGAATATCTTGGTGTTTGGCTGACAGCTGTGAAATACATCCCTCCACCTTTCCCATTTAGTTTGCAATCTCCCTGCAAATTTTGGTGTTCACTCCAATTATACGGCACCTTGGACACCAGGGTGAGGGCAGGTTGGTGACAGCTGCTGTAGAAAGCCCTAATGTAGATGGATCATTCTGCCCCATTCACTCCAATGTCTTGGGTTTGTTTGCTTTGATTTGACCTTCTTTTTCAAACTGCGTGTGGTTTCTTCCTTCTTTTCCCAGGGATACAGAAGCTTCCATACAGGATCAAACCAGAGATCCTGCTAATATGATTTCCTGTCTATATCAGGTTCTTCAAAAGAAAATACAACTCCCATTTATCTGACTTGAATTAAATAGGACTTAGTGGGAGAAATTTCTGAGACTAATAACAGCTCCATTTGATTTCAGATAAAGAGAATATAAATTTTATATAAAGAGGACACATACTTGTAGGTCAGTGCCACATATTCTTTATATTTTGCAAGGAAGTAGCTACAAAAAATGTATTCAGATAAATGGGTAGTGTTTCTTTTCAAAATGGTTTTGTTTTCTTCCTTTGCAAGTCAATAAATGTAGTCCCACCATATTTGCTATATTTCTTCAATCCCTCTTCAGCTTCTGAAACATAGAAATGATCTTTCATTGTATTTTTATTTTGAGGGAAGTGAGCTGCTTGAGCAGCACCAATACATGTAGATGGTTTATCTTCTATCAGTATCATTTTGCTTTGAGCAGAGTTGCAGAAAATAAACCATCTTCTGGTTAGGAAACATTGTAGTTGCCAAGCATGTGCTACATACACTTTTTGCTGCCTGCTTAAAATCAGATAAAATATTGGAAAGAGCCCAACTGAGAACTACTGTGCACAAAGAAGTGATCAGATCAGAAAACCTACCAGAGGCCAGGATTCACCACTGTTGCCTCTGTCTATCTTTAGATGACACTTCCTCTGCTGCTTTGATTCTCTTTGTTCTTTCCCATTGTCATCATCCATGTACTGAACATTGCACCTCCATTAGCTCTCTGTAGACAGCTGACCACTTCTCTCTTGATTTTCTTGTGTGCTTCCTTCCTTCCCCCAGGTGTTTTCTTGTCTGGCATACAGTGTAACTGCAGCCTTCCTCCAGTCAGTTTTTACTCTTGCATTTTAGCTGCTTTTTTCCATCAATGCCCCTCTCTTCCCTTTGAATGCATTGCTGAAGCACTACCCTGTTACTCATTCTGTCCAATACACTTCCCTCTTCACACTCACTACTGCAGCTGGTAGCATTATTTGATACAAATAAAATAACTGATTGACTGATTAGCTCTTTTCTTGCTGTGTGAAGCAGTTATATAAACTGATTCTATTTGTTGTCAATTTATGTAAAAGCCTTTGCTGAGTAGTTGAGATACATATTTTCTAGTCTGTGGGTGCTTCACAAAACTGCTTACTTTGATTATTAGCTTTTCAGTGTGTGATTAGTCATCTAAATCACAGGGTATCAGTATTGCCAACTTTAAACATTACAAAAGCATGAGTCAGCCTCAAAAAATCATGGGATTGTTTAAAAATTATGTGGATTTTTTTTCCTATTAAAAATACTTTTGCAGTTTGTTTTTTACTTGACTTCTGAGCCTTTAGGTTTTGTTTGCCTCACATTTTCAAGCTTTTCTTTGCAAGTGTGTATTAGAACATTTTTAAGTAAAGGAAGTTATGCTTATTTTGCAGTCACATGATTTAATGATCTGGATCCTCAAGAAGAAATTATAGGGAAAGTAAAAAAAAATACAAGAGTTGTCAGTGCTCTGCTATACTTTCTGTTATCTTGCTGAAAGACTGAAAATTTAACACAAAAACCAAAAAAAAACCCCCAAAACAGATAGCAACTTTCCCTATATATATTTAAATTCAAACAATTTAAACTCTTCACACTAAAAGGTTTTAGGCTCCAGTTTTTTAGGCATCCAGTTGTAAGATGTGCCTGCAGTCTTTGGGGAAGAAATACTGCATATAGGTGGCTAACTAAATATGAGCAATAAATAAGCCACAAAAAAATCAGTGTCACACTTGAGGAGCTGCCCACCAGCCTTTCATATGAATGCAGCTGTTTATGTGCAAATATAAGCTTTGCAGTGATAGGCTACTATCCTTGAACTGTTGAATCACTCAAACATCTTTGTGCTTTAAAGCACCCAGAGAATTCTCCTAGATCAGAGGGACCAACCTGTGACCTCTGTGCTACCTGCCTGGGCAGCTCACACCATGATCTCCCCATGGGCTCCTTTCAATAGTGGTCTGGGATTCAGCTGTGTACCAGACATCCAGCTTGCTCCAAACCACATCTCTTGCACTTGTGATTCTCTAGAAAGAAATTACTTCTGCTGGCACCTGAACTAGCTCTCTGGCTTGTGGCTCACCTTGGTTTGAAGGCACCAGGCAGAATTTTTCTGGATTTCTTGGTCTGAGGGCACCAGAGAGACCTTGTTTAGGTTTCAGGTTTTGAAGGCGCGGAACAGAGGGCTTCTGGATATGAAGCTGCTTTTTTCCTTTCTTCCTTCCTTTCCTTTCCCAACACTTCTCTAAGCTACTGATGCCACTTTGTTTACCAGCACCCCAGCTGGGGAATAGTGCAGGAGCATAAAAAGGCAGTCAGCTCCGAGCAAGCCCTTTAAATGTGACTGTGAGGCAGCTGTTAGATCCAAACTCTTGTTAAACTTTTTGGGTTTCTCATTACAAATCACAAGGGTCTCTTGTCTAGGAGAAAGTATGTCTATGCAAAGTCACCATTACACCCAGTAAAAGTAGCAGAAATTTGCCTGGAGGCAATGTAAATGTCATGTTTAACTTGTCTTACATTCCATGTAAGCAATACCAGGTGCAGCTTGAGTAAAGGCACAGAACTCGAGATGAACAGTTTAAATCCCATGAAAGAATTCATCTTCCTTATTGCTTGCTACCCTGAACCTCCTGCTATCAATACAGCTTTCTTTAGAAGATAGACCACTGAAGATTTTTAAAGAATTGTTGTCATCTTTGAACTACCTAGCTGCTATCTTCCTTAAATTTTGCTCCATCCCTCTTAAGCATTTCCCCCCCCCCCCCCATCTTTTGTTTAAAACAGGAATTATGAGCAGGTCCTCAGATATTCTCTAAGATATTGCAGCACTGAGTACCCAGCCAGCAGAGAAACCAAAATTAGACAAGAGAGACAAAAGAGAGACAAGACTTCATGATATCTGCATCTAAAAGCATTCAAATACAAATAGAATGATTAAAGTCATATTGTGATGGATGTAAGGAAATATGACAGTAGTATTTTTTGGCATACAGGTGTCACAGAACATTAAGATTTCAATTTTTTTTTTTTTTTTTTTTTTTTTGTTTTGTTGTTGTTGTTTTGTTTTGGTTTTTTTTTGTTGTTGTTGAAAATGACAATTCGAAGGATTTGTTCCTAACCTAAACAATGATATGTTGTTCAGGTTATGATATCAGGATATCAGGATATGATAGCCAGTGGGGTTAGCAGCAGCTTCTGAGTATTCTCTCTCTTCACAACATTGGATTTTACTTAGCAGAGACATCAATAGTCCCTGTAGGTAATTCTAGAAAGAACTCACCTCCCAATACCTCTTTTTAACTCCTGATACTGCAAGTCTCATCTATATGCCTCCTGTATGCTCATCTGCTCATCTTTTCTAAGGCTTGTATGTTCTTCTGTTAATGGCATTTGTGTCAGAGCAAGGTGCGGACATCCCAGTTCTCATCACCACCAAGACATGCAGCCTAACTTTTCCACAAGTTAAGCATTCATTAAGGTGCTTAAACAAGCTGCTCTGAAGCTTGGGCGAGTTCAAAGTTCAAAGCCACTTTTCTGTTGGGCAGAAGCTTTTACTCAAGCATCACAGGCAGGGAGATACCTCCAGGTGGCTCAATTCTTGGTAGCAGTCTTTTGAGGGCAGCAGGTGATGGACCTTTCCTTTTTGACTCTTAAGGCATTTTTAAGGAAAGATGGAAGCCAGTATCAGGACTTGAGGCTGTGCTTATGTGGCAAAGCCACCACTGTTTTGGAACTGTGGTTTCCATATAGGCTCCAGAATTTGCCTTCTGTTCCCTCTGTGTCCATACCCTGAGTTTGTCCTCAGATCTTGCTTTGTTTATTGATCTGCTCATCATCCAGCAACATCTGTCAGTTTTATAGTTCTCCATGGGCAGACCCAACCTGCATTTTCACCTACCTCTGGATGTGCTCTGTTTTGACAGAGCTCAGTGCCTCTTGGCACCTCTTGCCTCGTTGTTTTTTGGTGTGAAAGCCAGGGATTCCCCCTGTCTTCTCACCATGTTACAGGGAGAAGGGGCAGGCTGGCTGGCTGCTTCTCTAAAGCTGTCCTCAGGGCTGTGGCTGGAAGCAAAGAGCTGCCCAAGCCCTGGGCAAATACTGCTGGCAAAGTGGTGCTTCAGCTGAGCTAGCTACGGATGAGCCACAACAAAAAACATTAAGTGTTTTTTCTCCCACTGTCTGATGTCAGCTTTGTTTTTCACTTTGCATCACAATTTATTCCTCATTTGCTCTGCCTGGAACTAGATATCTCCTCTGGACTCCTTGATCGTGGTTGCAAATGCTGTTGTACAGAAGCCTTCCAGCCACCCCATTCATTTCTTCTCTGTTTTATCTCAGCAGCATTTCTGTCTTGCATCATTTTTGTCTGCGTGTGACTTGCATGAGTCACTTTTTGAGTTCAAGCAGCAGCCACTATCACAAACAAGTCATCAAAGTACCCATTTCCAGCCACTATGCTGGAATGGAAGGGTGAAAGATGTTACACCTGTAAAAGCATAAGGTCAGTGTGCTTAAAGTGTCAGTGTTGGAAGTGTCAATGCAGATTCATATAATTTACCTTTGAAATCATTGTGAAGTGTGTGTTGGTAGGGACTGCAAAGGATGCTGAAAGTAAATACATAAGAGCCACTTTGGGCACATCTGAACTGGGGGATTTTGGAGCATTTCCTAGTCCCTTCAACTGAGTGCTCAAGCCAGACTGTCACTGTTGGACAGAAACCTAAACACATAGTTGGAAAGCCATTATGTGTTCCTCTCTGCTCTCCCATCTGAAGCATGGGATCAGGACTTCTGTAATAGCTTCAGAGCATTTTTGAGAAAGAAGAAAAAAAAAGAAAAAAAAAAAGAATGTAGCAAAGGAGAGGCCTGCTCTGTTCTCTAGATAATGCACATTAATAGTGCAGCTGCCAGCAGTGCTTTGGGTCAGGCTAGATCTTAACTACAAAACGTTGTTAAAGATGCTTTAAAGAAGTGTTGCTCATTTCCTCTTCCAGGCAACTATCTGACTAATAAAAGAGGAAAAGATTTTTAAAAGTGAGCCTGTGTATTTCTGGATTTAATGATGTATTTTTGCTGTCCTTTGCCATCTTACATGGAACATTGTAGAGAAACCAGCACCACTTACACTATGTTTTTGTAACTACAGCCCTGGGTTTCTGGAAATCAAAGAAGCCTCAGGAAAGAACAGAGATGCTGCAGTACATGATTAGACTGAGAATGAAGAGCTTTAATGCTTTTGTTGTGTATGTATATGTAATGGCTTATTTCAAGGCATGAGGGTGTCTTGTAAATCACTGGACATGTAAAAAATAGCACATTAGGGTAAGGTCACAATGATAATCTTTAACAACAGACCAAGAGAACAAGTATATTCATTTTAACATTATAATACTTATACATAGTGAGCAAGAAAATTTCTTGAGGCCAAAGTACAGGCAGCAGAATGTTTCTTCGTTGCCAGAATTTAACATACTGTGAATTTATCTGCAAATGAGTCCATATGCTACAACATCTAACATTAAAATGAAGAGCAAACTGCCAAAAGAAAAATGATCTTTGTGTGCAGTGTAAGAACAAGAGCAGCTATGGAGCAGATGAATTTAGAAAAATATAAGGTAAGTGCAGCAAGGGCAATGCACTTAAGACTCTTGGGTCCAGACCCAATAGGATCTGAAGTCTGGTTCCTGCCTCTGGAAGGTGAACTCACAGGATGTATTAAACCCTGGCTTATTCTGGGGTAGCTTCCATCCCTAGCAGCTGAGGAGGTCTAATTTCCAGCTGTTGGAGATATGACCATGAGTCTTAATAAGTCTTGAAGCTGCTATGGGTCATTTTAGAGAAGAAAAACTCAGTGCTGTATTTCTTTTGAAATTCAGCTCTTCTTCAGGAGAAGGAAGATTCTGCTGTCTGTTCAGAGCCCTCTGCTGGGAGCCAAGGCAGGTGGCTCTAATCCTTGCTTCCAGGACTGCCTCGAGTATTTTATTTAGATAGTGAACAAAAACTGGAAGCCATCCAGCAAACTCACTGCTTCAAATGTTCTCTCTGAAGAAGGAGGTAGGGAACTGCTTTACCAAGTCATGCTTGATCCTTAGCCTGACTTTTGCTTCACAACTGTCACACCTGTGTGAGTGTCTTCGATGTGTAATAATTGTTCACTGTCTGGCCTGGGAGATAAATGACAAAAATGCTACCAGAAACAGCAGATTTCATATACACAAACATTTTCAGTATTACAGCAGTTTTATAATATCATCCACATTTCATAAACAGCACATGAATTCTATTGGTAGTCTCATAAGATACCCACTTCACCAGACATAATGCTTACAGAGCATAGGAGAGTTTTTCACTTGAAAGAATCATTCACACAGAGTAGATTCACTGTCCTGGGCTGTTGAAAAAATTCAAATATGTTCTAAGGAAAGATTAAAGCCTTAGTACTGGGTGAAGATAATTCACTGGATATTTGATCTTTAGCTAGATTTTTTAAAAATGCTTTTTTTTTTTGGTTATATCAGTACTCTAAGAAATGACCTTTGTACCCACCAAAGTGTAGCTGACTCTTTAAGGACACTGATATGGGTTCCTCCCAGCAGTGTTTGATGATGCCACCTCAGGTTCTTACTTTTTATGGCACTAAGCAAAAAGCTTCAGCTTAAAACTCTCCTGACTCTGCTCATCTCCAGTTCTTGCACAGTAACTATTTACCTCTTCTGTCAAGTTTTGGTGTTTTAAGTTAAAGATCTTAAATATTCTTTCAAGAGAAGTATGGTTGTGATCTGCCATAACTGAGCTCTGCAAGTGAGACCTCTCTTGAGCCTCTGCCTGCTAAGTGCCTTCACCCTTCCTCTAGGGCTGCCCTGTCAAAGGACTCACTTTTCCTTAAAGACTGAACAAAAGGGTTTACTCTTGAAACTGGTGCTTGCTTATCCTGGAATGAGGTCAGAGAATAACAACCTCATCCCTCTCAAGCCTGAGATCTGCTCAGTTGCACTTCCCTCATCCTGGCTATGTTGTCCTGCTCTATGAGGCCAGCAGAACTCGTTTACTTATCTTTTTAATTTATTTTTGGATTTGTTTTCTTCCAGTTCAGTGAACTGAATGGGCTGAACACCATAGAATCATAGAATTTTTTTGTTAGAAAAGACCTTTAAGATCATTAAGTCCAACCATTAACCTAGCACTGCCAAGTCCATCACTAAACCATGTCCTGTGTTCAGTGCTTGTACAGCCTGCCAGGCTGGGTAAGCAGCCAAATGGGCGTAAGAGAAGGTGTCTGGGCATCAGGTGGGAGGAGCAGGACAGCCTTTTCTGCCAGCAGCAACACTGGCTCATTTCCTCTCTTTTAGTGACTTCCCAAATACTGTGTGCTGCAGATTGGGGCAGCTCAGCAGCTACTAGTTGTTGTACTAGTTAGTTGTTGGTGTGGTAGCTGAGTTCTATCCCCACTGCAGATGGAACTTCTGTGACAAGGAGAGTGCAGGCAGCGAGGGGCAGGAACAACAACAGCCCTCTCAATGCAGACCATCCCCAATGCTGTGTGGGAGCCTTTCTTTGTTTTCTTTTGTCCCATATAACAAGGTCACAGGGATGAACGAGTTACTTTTACAGATTTTCCAAACCCATCATAAACTCCAAATTATATTTCACCCCAGATGCTATTTTGGATGAAACCAGTTTTGAAGGTGGAGATTGAGCATGTGAAAAAAAAGTGAAGTTATAATGCAATCGATAAAGTTATTATAGCATTTGCTGCTGTGAAAACTAAAAATGCTATCTAATCAGTTAAAAAACATGGGAAGAGTAAGGAGTTACTATTTTGTCTATTTACCCTACTATTTTTAGGCTTTATTGAACTACATAGGTAGGATACCATGTAGAATGTAAAACTATATGGAAATGCATAAGATAATTATATGTTTGTAAAAAGCATGAACTAATAATGCTTTTCTAAACTATCAGAAAGCATGACAAATTCTGACATTTTAAGCTGTGCATTCACATTTTTTGTTCTTGTTTACCTGATAACCCATCCATGAAGCAAGCACCACTAATCTGTTGTAGAACTAGAAGATCAAAAGGTTGTTATTCCTTCCTCTTACTGTAACAATTGTCAGCAGTAATGTACTAATACTTTGAACGATTAATGGATTAATTTAAACTATAGCCAGATGAATTTTTGTGGTCTTGTCATCCTGCGGTATTTTGGTAATGATTGTTTTACTAACGTCATAGAGTTAAGTTTGACCATTGAGTTATTTGAACCTTACAGGTTTTCATGCTTCTTTGTGCTTGTGGTGCTGGGTGAAGTATCAGGGAGGAAAGCATTACCCAGATCCCAGGAATGATGCTGTACATTTTAGTTTTCATTCTGCAGTAGCTCATTAGAGTGCAGGGCTAAATTCTCATCATCTTTGTGTTAGTGGACATCAAAAATACAGTAAATATAGCTGAGATAAGTTTAGAAATTATAAATAAAACAAGTATAATCTTTCTGCCCTCCCCCTAATGCATTTAAAGAAAATTTTAGATTTTACTAACATTGTATGAACTGAAAACTACAAACATGTACAGAAACATACACTGTATTTTACCCTAGGAAATGCCTCTCCTCTTACTGCAAACCCACCTGCTCCAGTGTAGCTGAGTCAGCAGAACTGATGTTGCTGTTGATACAGTTCTGGAAGTGCAAAGCATCCTCATGGGACTGCTTCTGCTTAAGTGAATGTTCACCTCATCCTTTTCTCAAAGAAGCATCTGAAGGATGAATTTTACCCTTAGACTCTAAAATACGAAAATATTGACAAAATCTTATGTGAGGAAAAATGAAAGGGTGATCATAATTCATAATACTGCTGCATCTCTATGTATATGGCATTAATAATTAGAGATCAAAAGTATATTCTCCTAATTACCTTCTGCAAAGACATGTTGAAATTTGTTGAGCCACTGAAGTCGGCTGCACCTTCAGTGTCATATGTCAAGCATATAAACTGCATATAAACTGGTGACAGCATCATAGCTATGTGTCTCTGTGGAATGGAAACAATTGTTTATGTTTTGCATTATGTAATTATGTGTTAAATTTTTTATCTGACATACTCATATACATTGGTTTTGAAGTTGTCACCCAAAGATGTACATGGCAAATATTACTAGATCCACTAAATTAAATATTTATTCATGTAGTATTAGATTTAGAAAAAACATCTGTGCTGAAACCCCCCAATAGTTAAGAGTGTGTTTACTGTGGACATAGTCTGGAATCAGGGCTTGAATCAGTGACTTATGAATGGATATTAATCACAGCCATATAATAGACTGTAATGAGCTTCTGTGTGCTGAGTCAGAGAGCAAACACATATGACCCCTGAAATATTTATTGTTTTATTCTGAGGCTAATTAATAGTGTTCTGTTAGATGCTTCCTCCTATCACATGTTAATTTTTGTGTATCTTACTCTGTACTCCCATTATTGTGCAAATAATGGCAGACTGGGTGAATGGGAGGAAGGTCTTCAAACATATTTTCACCAGTAATACAGTGTAGAAAAAATTAAGTATTGCCTTTAATGATCACAAACATAATTTTGGCATTTCTCCTGCCTTCTTTATTTTAGATATGAAAAAATATGGACAGCAAATAGCAGGTCATCTTTTAAAGGTAGGAAATAATGGTATTTAAAGGAGCATACTTTCCTGAAGCTGTAGTTTATTTAACACTTTTTTCCACATTTGCATTTATATGAATTTCCACATTGCATCACATAACAATAATTTATCTGTTCTAGCTCATAGATCACAGTATCTCCTGTTGGTGTTGTAATGAGATAGTTCAACAAAATGAATTGCCATTACTGCTGTGAGGTACTATAAAATAATCACAGGAAAATGAAAAAGGATTTAAAAATTTCATGGGTGATATTTTGGAACATCCAAAAATTCCTAGCATGTGATTGCAAACTATTTTCTGTGCTATCTGTATTGATTGCAACAAACACTCAGCCTCCTATAAAGCTTACTCCAGGCACTCTAAGCTGCAAATTGGCTGCTTTGTGGCTTTTTGTATGCTTGAATAGTAAGACCTGATCTAAGGCCCTCTGAAATTCAGTTGAATGTTCCACTAGTTCTTTCTTAAACCTCCAGTCCTGGCATGTACCACCCATTTACAACATTGGTGGGCAACATTTTGCAAATTTTTATTTCATTATTATCTGGGAATATAGCAAGATTTTTAGTACTAGTCATACATTCAGGAAGTGCAAAACCACTTCAATTGCACAGTAGGATTTCCTTAATTCTTTTCCAAAGTATATGTGTAAATAAACAGACCACTTAGAGACACTTTGGAATTTTGTCTGGTATCCGAATAACATTTTTGGTAGCTTTCTAGCTACCATTTTGGCTAGAGTAAGCAATATGACAAGTGAGTGGCTGAGTCCTTTAGTCTTTCCTCAGGACAGTGCAGTTGGGACAGGCTCAAACAACTGCATTGCTAATTCTAGATTCTGCTTTGAAGAGGCAGAGCTTAGTCCTTGGAAAAAACAAATTGCTGATGTTTACCAGTGATGAGGCAACATTAGTGCTGACATGTCAGAGGGAGGGATGACCCCTGAGAATAATTAAAATGCTGAAACAGGAATGGAGATGGCTTATCTGCTAGTGAGGTGCTTGTTCTTTGATATTTTCAGCAGACTAGGCTTGTCAGGCAGACTGATTATATAACTCAACATCGTGTGACTTAACCTTTTTGTTCTCAGGAGGTGGCATTTCCTTGAAAGCTACATGAAAGGAAGAATTAAAAATAAGCAGGATGAAAACCACCTATTTTCAGCTGGATAGCCAAGGCAGCAAGAAAAACATCCCTCTAAAATGACATTTATTTTAAGTTCGTAGTTAAGAAAGCACATATATAAAAAATCTGTCATTCCACATCATAGATTTTTTAAAAAATGAAAATGTTTCCCTAGGCTTCCACCAATTCTTGTACTTATTAATCTGATGGCAAATGAAGGCTCTAGAAGTGTCACAAAAGAAGAGTAAAATATTTATACAGGTAGAAAAACTAAAAAAACTCTCTTCAGGCCCATTGCCCCCTTCAAGCCTTATAAAGACCCCCAACATACAGAGATGAAGAAAAGGGCAATTGTTTCTTTTTAGGGGAGTACTTAGCATGCTGTTCTGGGGTGGAGCTGGCAGTAGTACATGTACTTTTTATTTTTTTTTTTTTCCCCGTGTCCTCTGACTGTGAAATCATAGGTCTCTTTGTGATCTGAGTAACGTTTTTGCTACTTGTGTGAAATCAAGAAAATCTTCATCAAAGCAAAGACATGTCATCTCACAATAACTGATCATGTCAGTCTTTTAAAAGACAAGTCTGGCATCTTTATTTGGCAGATGTTTGACTAGCAGATGTTTGACTTGCAGCTTGAGCTCCCATACTGTAGTTAAGTTGTGCCTCTGTTGCCTGTTTCTGGAGAGGTGAGGCAGCACTGTTATCTCTGGTGCTGTTTGAGTCAATCTCTGAGAGCATATCAGGACTTTGTTCACCGTTGTCTTCATTATTGCTCTTGGGGATTCCCCAGTCTCTCCAAACTCCTTCCACAGAAGTGGAGGATCATCAGCGTGTAAAAGAATAGGCACTTTTAAGCACATTTTTTGGCTGTATTTTTGTCTTTAGAGGCATAAAAAAATACCCTTTCTGTGTATGCGTCTTTAGATCATCTCTTAATATGCAAACCTTAAGCTGATTAAAGCTAGAGCAACTTGTGGAAGCTACATGGTTTTAGCAGTATGGTCTCATCAGCTCACAGATGAAAACTGCTCTGCCACTCTTCCCATTTTACTTTCTGAAAAACTGCACAAATTATGCAGTCTTTTTCCTCAGGAATCCTTGCCAGGAGCGTAACTGTTCAACTGGAATGGAAAAAAATGATAACCTTATTTCATCCTACCTTTAGCAAAATCTCCCCAAATGACTGAGGCTCTCAATAAGCTATCATATTGTTCAATATTGAATTAAACACAGGTAATAAAGACAAATTTCTGTCTTAAAGGGAAAGCTATTATTTCCATAAGATTGAATGCTCATTGGGAAAGGAGGTGCAGTAGTCAGTTTGTGTTCTGAAATCTATATCCCTTTCTGCTATCAAACATTGCCAAGGGCATGAACAAGATTCAAGCATCCTTCTCTATTCTCCTAGCATGAAAGATTTGTGTAGCCTAAATCTATGAAATAAATGTTCCTAAAAATAACCCTTCCTTCTCTGGAATGACCCTTCCATTGGGAGTTGTTGTCCAACAAGACTGATATGTCCCAGGTCCGTGTATACGTGAATTCTGTAGCGTGCTGCTACTTCAGTTTGTGCATTGGGCCCAAAGATGACAAAATGGACTTGACTTCCATGAAATAACAAAGCAGGTGTTGGGAAAACTGTGCCTGGTTCCCAGTTTTCTGGGCATCTTCCACTTGGCCAGAGGAAATAGCTAGATGAATTCACAGACATCTGATTCATCTCTGCAGTTGGCCCATTGAGGACAGAGAGTGCTGCTTATGTTTAAGATTCTGAACTTCTACAAAGTGATGAAAATGTAAAAAGCTACCTCTGATGTGCTACACCAGATAGTTTTAACAGATAGACTCAGGTCCTATATACACTGGGGACTTCAGTTTCTCCCACCTGTATAGGTGACTTCTGGTTTTCTTAGCTATTAATAAAATTGAAATTTGATACAGCAAACAGCTTCTAAAAGCAACCATATGTCATAGTTTAATTACTGATAAATTACAAAGTATTGAGTTATCTCCTTGCTAGTTCAAGTCATGATGCGCAACTTCTGGTACATCAGTTATTCTTTGATTCACATTAGGAAGGATCTTTGATACCAGGATCATAAAAGCAGGTAAGCAGGTAGAATGTTTCCTTCTCTATTTTTTGTTGTGATAACTTTTGAGCTTAAAACATTCTCCCTCACCTCACTCATAATTTTGAACTGAATTTCTTGCTATAACTCTGTGACTCCTACACAGTAGGATAAAGGAGGCCATTGGGAGAGTTTTGTTGCCAAGTCTCAGTACAAACCCATAAACTTTAATTTTTAATGAAGATAAGTTTATTTCTAACAAAGATGCAGGGAAGCACTATTACTATATTTTACGTGGTTAATGGATTTGCTTCTGCAGTGCAAATACAGATATCAAACTCTTTAAGAACTGTGTACTTCACACATAAATACAGTTCCAGAGCAGCAAGGAGAAATAACACTTGAGGTTCCCTGGCATTTTCCTTATATATATTATCTGCATCATCTATACTTTTGAATCACATTATTTATTGACATTGTGCATTAAAAAGACTTCTTGTGACAAATCCCAGTGGAAATGTATTCCACACCATCTTCCCAGACTAAAACCTGAGAGACCAAGCCACAGCTGGCTTTTTTTCAGTGGTGTGAGATGGAAGCAATGAGATATTTCACCTCTCCTCTAACAAAACCTCTGAGAGGTTGGTTACTGGCCAGTGAGGCACCAAGGGCACGGTGCACATTGGTTCCACCAAGTCCAGCTCCCTCCCTGATGTCCAGGAGTCTCCCACTTCTCCAGCAGTGGTTTTGGTGTGTTCAGTGGAGGGTGCTCCTGAAAGAGAAGGATTTTTTTTTTTCCTTAGAGTAGGTCTGCTGAAGGCAGTCACAGTCTCACTCATCTCTGCCTGGTGTGGATTCAGCCCTGAGCCCCACAAAAAGAGCATCCTGGCATCTAGAGGGTACAGGCTGAGCCATGAGGTGCACGATGGCTTCCACTCCAGAGAAGTGGGGCTTCTGGGAAGAAGAGAAGATGAGAAAACTCAGTGACAGCACCAGAGGTGTCTGCAGCACCCATGTGTGACTCCAGCAAGTGCTGAATGCTGGGAGGTGACCAAGACCTATCTGCCAAAGGGTGTCCAATTCTCCCACCCGGAAACATTTACCATGCTTTGCTTTAGTTTTTTGTGTTCACTTTTGTCTGAGCCACTCCAGTGTGGACCCTCAGGGTTCTGCAGTTCTGAATAATACCAGGGAATCCTTTTCCTCAGGAGGGCTGCTTTCATGTGTGCAACCTTATCATTTGTCCCTACCACTGTAGTACCATAACCTCCAAGTAGGAGACCTTGCAGTCTGGGCATTGTGACTCACATGCGTACTTCATATTTAAAGAGATTAGTGAAGGGATGAAATGGAACTATTATTAACATTATGTATGTTAGAGAATGAAAATGAAGGTTTGTTCCACTCAGATATATATAAGCTATAGAATTTTTATTTGCCCAAACCAGAATCAGATGCTTAAAGAGAAATAAATCATAACAATGCAATCAAAAATTTCTTTTCATAAGTGACTTCTTGTGTCAAATTACTCTTAATTAAATAACTGTGGCTCTGAGGTGACTACTTTTTAAATTCCAAGGGAACAGCTGTCTTTACAGAATCACAGAATTGTCACAGTTAGAAAAAAACCTCGAAGATCTGGCTTCTAAACCTGCCATGTTTCTATAAAGCTTTTAGGTTTTGCAGGTGGAAGTAAATGTGCTCATTATTGAAATTGAAGATTCATTAGTAGAAATAGAAATTACAGATGTCAATTCTAAATATATTTGAAGGAGGATAGAAGAACTGTTGCATTTTAATCTTATATTTTACCGTGGTATCTGACTGTGTTAGTAATTTAAATGTAATATATGGAAACTGTGGAATAATTTAGGTTTGAAAAGATTTTTAAGAGGTCACAAGTCCAATCCACTGCTCAGAACAGGACTGCTTTCAAAGGCAGAGCAGCTTTCTCAGGGCTTTGTCCAGCTGAGGTTTGAAAAACTTCAAGGATGTAGAGTCCATAAAATAACCCCAAACACTCTGGGATATTTTTTTTTTTTTTTGTTGTTGTCCAGTAAAAATTCCCTGTGATGCAACTTGAAACTTCTTCCTTTTATCCCTTCACTGGGCACCTATGAGGAGACTCTGGCTTTGTCTTCCCCATAATGGTTTCAGTGCAATGCTTTAGCCTTCTCTCTTCTACCACCTCCTGCCCTGAGAAGATGACCACTTTCCAAAAATGTCAGAAAGAGGACTCACAGTCATCAACTTGGGATCCCTTGGATGCATTCCACACAGACCCATGGACATGCTATGTCCGGTTAGTTTTAGTGATTTTTAAAGTGATCTTCTTGATTGTCCTGGATGTGTAGGGGTTGGGTGAACCTCTGCAATTGCTGTAGGGCATTCAGGACCTGGCAAGCAGCAAACTCCTGAGACAGCTGGACTAGCCCCTGGAAATTACTACCTGCTACCCTCCACCATTGGGGGTGGTGGTTGTCAGCCTCCAATTGGAGTATTAGTCACTGGCCATCAGAGACTTCAGCACAAGATGAGGCTGAGGCTCTTGCCCCTGCAGTGTGTCTGTGGAGAATTGTGACCAAATTTTGGAGTATCGGTGGCCTGGTACAGTTATTTCTTCCCAATGTTCCACACCAGAGATAGGATATGTGTCATCTAGGTTTTGCCTTTAGGTAGGAGATGTTACTGCTGGTGATGGTGGTAACAGGCATAAGAAATTTTTGTGGTTTCTAGTTTACACCCAAACCTGTTTGTCAGGTCCAATTGCAGGACCAGGTGAATTTGTTTACATTGGCTGTTTTCTGTGAAGTGCAATGACTGTACATCTGATGAACTGGTTAGGAATACTTCATCTGAAGGAAGGTTGAAAATACAGTTAATTTGGCCCTGGAGTTTATCATCCCATTTGCTTGCTTTTGCAAAAAGAAATTACAGCATCCATTGAAAAGTCTTGGTGTCTTCCTCCCAGCTATATTACCTGGGGAGGTGTAACATAATCTCTTTGATTCAGATAACTTTGACATTGCTTATTCCAGATTTTTGAAGGCCTAGTTTTAGACAATGGTGCAATTATTTGAAAACCAAACTGAAATTCCAAATAGACCTGTATTTATCATGCTGTGTTCAGTCTGGGGCATCTGAAACAATAAGTGGATTCTCTTCTAAGTGCAGCCAATTACAGTAATTCGACCTGGAGGTCACAAAATGCACGGATCACTATAACAAGGTTTTGTTCTGTCAGTAGGGAGAGTAAACTTCTGAAAAACGAAAGATACAAAGGAATTTTTGTTGTTTCCAATGTTGTGTTCTCAAAGCATTCAAATACTGAAGGGGAAGTCAGAAAGAAATGGATTTCTGGGTGTTGCTAGTACAATCACTTATTTTTTTTGTGCTATGAATTAAGGAAAAGGCTGTTTTCAGGTATTCTTTTGGATCACTTCAGAGCTAGATGTACTTCTAATTTCTGAGGTGTTTTTTTGGTTTTTGTTTTCTTTTTTTTTTTTTTTTTTTTTCCCCCCACAGGCTTGCCTAATTACTCTATTTAGTCTGCATTTTATATTCTTATGAAAGCTGTGTGAAGGGATTATACTTTAGATGATAACTTTTAAAATATTCATGTTTACAAGTACTTGTTAATCATAGAACAATTATAATTAGTTCATGCTAATGTAGATTCATGCTAACATGAATCTGAAGTGTGTCATAGTGATAATCATGTTCTCTTTCCTGGCTGGGCCATCAAAAAAATTATCAAACCTCTGTTTCAGCTTAATTTAGCATGGTGACTTGTATAAAAGGAATAATAAAGCCAAACCTGTGGAGCTGAGCTATGCTATCTGGGGTCCTTTTAACGGTATACTTTTTTTTCTAGGATTGCTTTCCCTTATTTGGTTTTAATTCAGACATAAAAAATATATTATGCAGTCAGTGAGTTCCTCATTACTTAAGTGACTGTCACTTTTAGTTGAAAACTCTGCTAAAGAAACATTGTTTCTGGTTTTGGTGTCACTACTTCCTTTAATCATTGAAAGGGCTTTAGAAAATTTCCTTTTTTTGTGGTGTTATACAGACAGAAAGAACACATATTACTATGGGTGTTGTAATGACTTCAGAGTATTTCTGAGATTTATCTTCCTTAACCCAACATTTCCTTTTATTCAAAAATAAAACTATGCATATGTAAATATGATTTGATATGGGATGATGAATACATTGATATGATATCATAGTATGTGATAGAAGGTAAATAGGATCTATCTTTCTTCAGTGTAAGCTGTCCTTTCAAAAAAATCATCACGTTTTATTTATGTTATTGCTATATAATTGGGAATGGTGGACTGAGGTAGAGGATGGTAAGAGAAGAAAATGCTTCTATTAATTCCCCCAGAAAGCAGATAAATCATTGGCAAGCTCTGTTTTGACATTAAATTAGCATGAAGGTTCACCGGTGTATATGTGAAATTGGATCTTAGACAACAGCTATCTAATAAAATCTACAATATATATAACTGGACAGGTCTGGGCCATCTCATCAGAATACAACAAAATAAACTGACAAGATGGGCTTCTTGCTCTCAGTGCTGTGGGTGGCAGTCAGTTTGGCAGAGGCTGCCTTTGCAGCAGGGTGCAGCTCATCAGGAGCTACAGGGAAAGGTTGGCTCCTTGGGAGGGCAGGGGAACTGACAGCTCACAGGGAGTGATTGAAAGGTCTTGCAAAATCTCTACTATTTTCAGCAGTACCAGATACACAAAAAAATTGAGTCTTAGTATTCTCTACCTGCGATAGCCTTGCCATGCTAAGCAGGGTTCTCGTTTCTCTGGCAGGGAACTCATGCTGGTCTGGGTAAGCCCTGGAAGGGCAGGTCCCTCAGGTCCTGCTGCTCTCTTCCCCCAAAGACAGGTATTTCAAGGTCTGGGTTTATGAGTAGCTTGGAAGTGTTTCTGATGCTGGAGTGGGATGTATGAATAACAGCTACAAGTGGGACACAGAAGAGACCCACTGCTAATCTTAGGTTGCTTTTGAGTTCTTACAGGAACTGAAATGAAAACAGCTATTTGTTGATATACTCCCTAGATATCCCTTAAAAAACATAACCAAATTTAATTGTGTTTTTGAGAGTGAAATGAAGTTCTACCTGCAGGTAGAACCAACTGCATATTATTAGGAAGCTGAAGTCAATAGCTTGGTCTGGCATTACAGCACCTGACTGCATGAACCTGTCTGCTCTTAAAGAAGAAATATGGTAATGCCATAATGATAAACATTTGATTTAAGATGGTTCATATCATGCAACAGCTTGTGAATGGCAAACCTTGCCTACTTTTCATATCTCAGCTGAAGACAGGTACCTTTAGAGACCCATTAGCTCATTGGTACCTGAGAACTGCCCAATCCTGATTTATGCAGCTGTTAGGAAAGCAGGAGTTCTTAGCATGGAGGAATCTAAGGGGTGCCCACCTTTTCAAAAGGACAGACACAACATCTGAAAGACAGAAAGGTAGGACCTCACTCAATGGATCACACAAAAATACCTAGCCTCTTTGCTCTCCAGTGCTGTCCTGCTTCCATAGAAGATGCAAAGCACACCTGACAGGATGACTCTGTCCAAAGATCATTTCTTTTTCACCAATGATGCATAAGTAAAGCTCAAATTCTGGAATATCTTTGCTCTGGAATTTTATAAATTGATGTGTATTTTCCCATTGTATGTTTAACACATTTTTAAAATGCATATTACCATATTCTTGAAAGCAGAAGTCTTCACATGCTAATTGTAATAGTTTTCTGTAGGAGGGAGCTTAGGAAGATAGGGGACTACCTCAGAGGCAGTCCTTGATGTGACTGAACAGGAGCAGAAGGACCACAAGCATGGCCTGTGTTGCTGGCATGGCCAGAGGAGGACATTCTGACTTCCCAGACTTTGGGATCACTGTATTTCTAGGATCTGAAAAGCAGAGACAAATACTGTATCTTGGCTTGTGACCTGAAATGCAAGTTGGGGCTCCTTTCTTTTGGCAAATTACAATCCACAGTATAAATCTTCATTAACTTCTGCCTTGAATTTTATATGCAGAGCATTTGGACTCCTGAGTTGGATGTTCTGTTTTGGACCTGTGAAACATTAATTTTAAATTGACTTGCTCTGCAGCAGAAAAAAATGTAAATAGAGATGGGAAAATATGTCCATCTTTTCTATAGCCATATTAGCATTCCAATTATAAGTGGAGTAGAAAACAAAACATTTTTATCATTAAGTACTATAGAGAGGCCTGAACATCGTCATCCAGCAGATCCTTTTAAGTGAGTAGATGTCCATTACACAGAAGCATTTTTCTATATAGATTTATTTTGCTTTGCATGCTTCTGCTTCTCTGGCTTTCTTTTTAAAATTGTGTTAGAGGTTAGTACTTCCCAAACTTAAAATGATTTTTAAGGAATTTTAATTCTTGTTAAACCACTCTAAAAAAAGTATTGCATGCTGAACACTCAGAGGACTCAGATATTTTATTTTTATGAAATGAATGAAAGTTACAGAGCAAACCTATGAAAATATTAGTCCTACTAATTGTAAACAGCTCTCTGATTACTGTACAGTGTTCTGAGCTTTCTACATATCCATATTACATATAGCTACAAGTAAAAATCTTAACACTAGTTATAGCAGCTATAGGTTACTGTATGTCTAAGCACAGCAAGGTTTAGTGAAAACAGATGAAGATAGGTCCTGATCAATGTCCACCAAAACCAATCAGATTTTTTCAACTTGGCAAAGACTCATGAGCAAAGACTCTGTTCCTGCTACATATGACCACCTAACTGTATACTCTGGACCAGACCTAATTTGGCTATTGCTAGGGAAGCACCTTGATGTTAAGGACATATCACTTGCTATATTCTTTATTCTGTTTCTGCATCTATGCGTCCAGTTTTAATTTAGTATTGCAATGTCTTAGCTCCCAACTGAGAGCTTATGAAACAACTGAAGGTTAAATCATCAATGTAATATAATTGAAACCCGTTTCTCTTCTGCCAAGGGAAAAGATGAATTTTCTAAAACAATATTCTGTTCTCTCTGTGTTTTTTTCCCTGCATGTGAATCCCTTCAGTTGCTGCCATGTTTTGATTCTTACAGCAGAAATCACTCCAGGTGATTTGGGCGAAGAGTGCACACTCAAATTGCAGGACAAGTTTCAAACAACAACAAATTTAAAAAATTTAATTTAGAGATTATCTACAAAATTAAAGAAAAAACTCTTGAGGCAGAGCATTTTAAGGAATTAACAGGAGATTACAGCATGCAAATGAATGAAAGGAAACCAGCAGAGGAAAGCAGGGACATGTAGAGGGAAAGGTGACAGTTGTGGTGAGGAATTCTCCTGTCATTTTCCCCAGGGAGGAGAGAAACTAAGTGGGGGGGAAAGTGGGAGGAGAGCAGTGTGAAGAGGCTCTTGGATACCATGGAGATGGGTACAGTGTAAAAATCTGTATACTATAGATAAGTAAGTGGGAGGCTGATATCAAACTCCTACCAGCCAGAAACTGCCTTTGTACAGGGTAAACATGTGAAAGGGCTGGGGAGAAGGAAGTGTTGTTTTAGCCTCTGTCATTCTGTTTGCCTACTTAACACTTAAGAGAGTGAAGGAAGGGGAAAGTAAATGTTGTTCTAGCTTGTGCTTTTTATTATGAATATTCTTTTATATATACCCAGTCCACCAGGAAGAAAAAATTATGTTCTGGGTTTTTTTCCCCCCCATCAAAATTGTCTTGCCACTCTGGGCCTGCTTTTTCTGTCTTAATGTCAGTCTAATTTCATTAACTGTGTCCTCATAATAAATTCATAATGCTTCTCCATGTTTCATGAATGGAGGGAAGAAAATGTGACAAAACTAAATGTTACTTTTATGTCAGAGTAAGACAGTAGTTTTAAAAAATTTTATTTGGGTTAAACTGCTTTGAAAGACCCTCCACGTCAGGATTTCTTTGTTCTCTGCTCCTGTATTTCATGTTTTTATGCCTATAAGACTGTGCTGTTATTTATATCCATGGCCATAAGGAAAATGCCATAATTTGTACATATGACGTTGTACTCCTAAGAATGACTGGATTTTTTAATTTTAAAATTGAAGAAACACTGTAGAATGATGAGTGTGATTTCAGAAGATGTTATTCATGCTGTTGATTCTTCTTAAAATACAAGCTGACTGATGCCTGTGAATCAGGGTAAGGCAAGCTGATAATTTGGTTCAAGTCCTGCTTTGTTCCCTTAAACAGTCCTCCCTGAAGCAAGCAGGCTTGTTTTGAGACTACAGCAAGGGAGGATATCTACTTAAGGGAGCAATTTACTTATTGAAAGGTCTTGTGTAGACCAAAAGAGGACAGTACTTAGCTTGTACATCTGAACATGCAGAAATTCAAGAAGTATGAGATAACCACACAGGTAGGTGCCTCAGCATGGTCTGTGTCCTGATGAGGGTGTTCCTGTAGGCAGAGAGCTGGAATGCCAAGTACCTTCACTCAGGGTGGTGGGAGCTGCTTAAACAAGGCTGCAACTGAGTGAAAGTGAAGATGGGCACACATTCTGTAAGTAGGTGGCTATGTACCTAACCTAAGCTTTCCTTTTCCCCCACAAATTATGTGGGAAGACTTTCAAGAGTGATCATGTGTGACCCCTGAGGTCCTATGTCATATCAGTGGAAGGAAGCAGAGTCTGGCCACCTCCAGAAGCCCCATGGGTTACTGACCTGCACCTCCCCAGGTCAAGTGTCATCACGTGTGCGTGTGTGAAAGAGTCAGCTAGAGGGAACTGGAGAAGAATAAGCAACTTAGCAAGTCAAACACATCTACAAGATCTATGTAATGTGATAAAACCCCAAATGTGACCATAAATTTGTGTTTGCAACAAAGCAGTTTCCTGATAAGGTGTTGGGGGGGTTTACTGAGACGTTATCGGTTCCGTAAAAATATATAAGGAAGAATTTTCTCACTGTGAGGGTGGCAGAACACTGGCACAGGCTACCCAGGGAGGTTGTGGAGTCTCCTTTCCCGCAGACATTCAAAGCCCACCCGGACAAATTCCTGTGTGACCTGCTATGGGTGTCACTGCTCTGGCAGGGGGGGACTGGACTAGGTGATCTTTCAAGGTCCCTTCCAGCCCCCAGCACTCTGTGATTCTTTGCTCTCTGGGAATCTGACCCGACTGCCTTGTGCCAAACATCTGCCACTTAAACCCATTTGGTTTCCTTTTTATCCCCAAGCTTAACTTTAGAATTATACCAGAACAAGTGAATCGGTTTGGTAAGAGCTTGCATTTAAATGCTGTGCCTCCAGTAGGGTTTAAAGGAGCTGGGGGGGAACTGTCCTTCCTTCCCACTGCTTTTTGTCCAGGGCAGCTTTCTGACCACAAGCTGACTCTCCAAGTTATAAAGACAATAAAAGCAGAGTTTTGCAGTGTCCCTGCCTCTGCATTCAGGAGGAAGCATGGTGCAGCAGGTTTCTTAATGCTTTAATTTGTTATGCTGGGGGACAGAAAAGCCAAGGTGTTCATCCCCCTGGGGTTACTGGAGCGTGTATTGGGAAAATCCCACAGGGAGAGATGAGAAGATGCCCCTGCTGCAGGGGCATTACGTGTCTGGCTCTTTATGGTCTCATCCCTAGCTATTAACCTTGGCCAAAGAGCAGTAGCAGTATTTGTGAAAAATAAATATGTCTCTATTCCCTAAAGAATTTTCCTTCCTGAATTTCTAAAACTTAATGCAAGCTGTGGTGTTGCTTGGGGTCTTCTCAGAGGTTAGAAGCTCAGTATTTGCAGACAGAAGTTATGCTGACCCCCTGTCTGTAGAAAATACCCGAATTTTTTTTTTCAAATCAGACTTTAAAGGATCCTGCAAGAGAAAATCTAAAGAAGCCCTCTCAGAGAATGATTTTTAACTGGTTTTTGTGTTTTTTAAATCAGAAATCGTAAAGGAAAAGCATTAAATTTTAAGCTAAGGTCTTGGGTGCTGTAAATACAGGTTGCTGCTGGTAGGTCCACCAAAGCTGGTTGTCTGCACCAAAACCAGGTGACATCAATGCATAAATCTGTGAAGAAGGGTGAGGCTTTGCCTATAAGAAAGGGGCAGTGGTTGTAGGAGGCTTCAGCAGCATTTCTTGTTGGCTGCCATTACCATCCCAGTGTGGTGATCCACAAACTTAGGGTCTTCTTTGTACCCATTCTCTTGAGTTTCCTACTCAAGCTTCTGGGTTTTTGTGTTTTCTGGAACTGGGTGTGCGAGAAAGGAAATGTTGTGCTTTGGAATTTGATTCTGAGTAATTTATTGTAGATCACAGAACCCCAGGGAAATGTGCAAAATCAGAAACAGAATTGTAATTGAGTGATTAGGTACTGTCTTTTTAAGATGAGTATGTGTATTTATGTTCTTCTGTTACTCTACTTTTTAATATCAGAGTCTATGGGTGAAAGTAACTTTACAGGCAGTCAGTAAGCAGCTAATTTTGTAAGATTCTTCTCCTTGTGCAGTTCCTAATGAGTGGGGTTGCCACTTGCACTGCATGATAGCTAATTTGGATGCAGTCTGAGAGCACAAATCTTGATCAGATATGTGCTCCAGTGATCATCAGCTCTTCTTCAAATGATGTTAAAATATATGTTACATTAACATCTGTTTCTGTGTTGCAACAGGTTCTGCCTGGCATACTGCAGAAGCATTGCTGTATTCTACCTGACAGGAACACAGGTAAGCTTTTTTCACAATGATTTAATATTCTAATATGATTTGGAGAAATGCAAACATAAATCAGATAATATAGAGAAGTCATTTGCTATTTATGGTCATTTAAGTTATTATCTAGGGAGTGACAACTTGGATGTTTTATTTTAGTTACCTGCTTTCGTGTGAAGATTTTGTACATGCTATTAACTTTCTGGAGCTATCTCTGTTGTAGGAACTTCTATCAGGTCTTGCTTATAAAGGTGTATGTACAAACTTATATCTCTACTGTTAATCATAAAGTCACCATTTTGGCAAGAAAAGGGGTTTGATGCTGGAGTCCGGTTTCAAGGCCAGGTTGGATGGGGCCTTGAACAGCCTGGTCTACTGGGAGGTGTCCCTGCCCAGGCAAGGGGATTGGAACCAGATGGTCTTTAAGGTCCCTTCCAACCCCAGTCATTCTATTTGGTCTGCAGTCTTGTCATGTTGATTCAACAGGTACTAAGCAGTATGTCTTATGTGTAGCTCTCATTGCAGACAAGTAATTGCTCTATACTTAATTTTCAGAGACTAGAGGAGTAGGCAGAAGGAGTATTAAAACTGTGGCTCTAGTAGGAGGAGGACTTAAGTAATATGTTTGTGACCCGAACAAATCAGTTGTTGAGAATGATAACATGGATGACAAGAAAGCAACGATTTGCTTTTACATTCTTTTATTATGGGAAAACAATTTCTTTTTTTTATAAATTTAAAATCTTTTTATAATTTTATAAATTGGATGAAAGTGACTACATATGCAATTGTGAGTTTGATTTAGTAGAGTAATTTCAAAGCAATAGGGGAAAAACATAGTTTTCTTTTGCTATCTTGTTAGTAGAATATATGTGATTGCTTGCAGCTCCTAAGGCTTTACTCTCGCATCTCCAATATCTACCATTAAAATAAACCAGTTTATTCCTTGCCTTGCTATTACTTGTATTTCAGGCACAGTTTGTACTAAGGGCAATTGCATAAAGTACTTGACAGCTGTGTGGAGCTGTTGTGTGACTTGTGGTTATCTACAACTGCACAAATGAAATTTAAAATCTCATTTACATTTTCATCTGTGAACATGGGAGATGCACCCATGTTAATAATACACCCCTTCTAGCAAGAATTTTAAAGCTTGTAATTAGTGAACAGATTGCAGACCAACTTTGGCCTTCATGTTTATTTCAAGCTTTCCTGAAAACTAGATTAAGGAGTTAGGATATAATGACCCCAACTCAGCCTGTGTGCTCCTGTGCTAATATCTTGTGCCAATGATATTTTTTCTTTTTGTATTGTAAGCATTTGATCCAGACTTCCCTTGAAGACCAAACTCTTCTTGACTTGTAAGTGGTTATCAAAGGCAGTGTTGTATGGAGTTGTGCAGTAAAACTCTGGCCCTTAATCTAAAGAGTGTGAAATAGGCTTTTATTAGCAATATCAAGAAAGCCATTTATCTAAAATCACAGTCACCTTCAAAAGTGCCTTCTTTTTGGCAGAAGGAAAGGGTGGAGATTGCAAATGTAAAATTTGGTTTTGAAAATTCTGAACTAAGCTCTTTGAACAGGAAATTTTGGTATGCAAAAATTACGGTACAACTCAAGGACACTTAGGTATGAAAATAACTGTAGCTTCTATGGCTTCTGTATACTTCTGTATACTGTGACTGCAGTATTTTTTATGCCTACACATTACATAGTTGGGATTTGTGAGCAGGTGTAAAGTAAATGTTGTCTGTATTCCGTTTTCCCAATTACCCTCAGCTGTGGTGTTTAAATACTTGGCAGAGGGAAGGAGAAAAAATTCAGACAGGACGTGGGGGACTTAACAGCTTTCAAGAAAAAAATGACTGAATTTTTGAGTCTGAATCATTGGTTCTATTAGACATAGGTTAACCATGTTCTTCTTTGTTTGTCTAAATTAACTAGTCCAAATTAACAAGACATTAAATTTGTTTAAGTGCAGAATGTGCTCTTTGCATTAAAATGCATACATCATGTATAATCTTGTACAGCTCCATTCTCAGTAGGTGACCCCAGAGAAATTGCCTGATTGCAAGCTGTAGGATTATGTGTTCAGTTGCTGACATTTAGAGGAATTTAGCAATGTGCAGACTTAGGTGGTGTTCCTAATAAAAAGGAGAGGATACAGAGATCTGGCCTAGGGGGAAGGATAGCAGAAGAAGGGAAGAAACCTAAAATGAGACCTCACAAAGATTAGGGAAGATGCAATAGTGAGTAGGGATGGGTGAAAGGGAGAGATGCTATAGTAGTTTCCCCACTTGCTTACATCCATTCAACAGTTTGGGTGTGGCCTATTTGTGGGCTTGAGCTCCTCATTCAAGAGGGCCCCCATGAGCATCCTCTTCCCTGCTGTTAGCACAGGAGCTGCACCCCACAGAAAGAAACAAACCCTTAGCAGCACTGGTCCCATCATTCCCAAGCCCTCCTTTCATCTGGCTGCCCTTCAAGCCTAGCCTAACCTTAATTCTTGGGGAATATATGCAATAAGCCTTAAAAGTAGTATGGCTCCAGGTTGCCTGTATCCTAGAAAACTTCATGTCCCACTCACTGTTCCTTCCTACACAGTGTTAGAGTTTGAAGTGGCAACACTTAACTGCGTCAGTATTGATATCCTGTGTTTGTAAACTGGAAGGAGAGCGATGCATGGAAGGAAAGGCACATGGGAGTGATCAACACCTTCCCCTGGTGACCGTGTGTTTAGCACTTCAACTATGAACTTTTATTCTCAGTGTTTATAACTTGGCTATAAAAACATCTCCTGCAGAGCCTTTCAAAGGAAGGACAAAAAAAAGCAATTCAGCCATTCCACGGCAATGCAGTTTTGAAAGAAGGAATGTATTTAACAAGATTATGTATTTCAAAGGTAAAAGTATGATTAATTTTTCAAATGTGTAAAACGTATAAAATATCAGTCTCAAAATAAAACTCAATACTGACAGTTGGTTGCTTGCATTGAGCTTTTCTAATAGACAGTGATGTTTCATTTCTTAAGTGCCAACTTATTTATGGCTTTCCATGAATCATAAATATCTTTTCATCACTAAGCTGAAAGTTCACATAGCATGCACTGGCATGACACATGATCATAATCATGTTACCTGGTACCCAGAACCAATATTTGTCACAAACTCTGTCTCAAGAAATAGAAGATCCCAGACCAGATGCCTTTAATGTGCACTTTGCTCTTGTATGCAGTAAGCATTCTATAAGAGCTGCATTGACATCCCTTCTTGATTTCATAGAATCATAGAATCATAGAATAGGCTGGGTTGGAAGGGACCTCAGAGATCATCGAGTCCAACCCTTGATCCACTACCACTGCAGTTACCAGACCATGGCACTGAGTGCCACATCCAGTCTCTTTTTAAATGTCTCCAGGGATGGAGAATCCACCACCTCCCTGGGCAGCCCGTTCCAATGTCTGATCACCCTTCCCGTGAAAAAATTCTTTCTAATATCCAATCTGAACTTCCCCCGGTACAATTTAAGACCATGCCCTCTTGTCTTACTGAGAGGTGCCTGGGAAAAGAGACCAACCCCCACCTGGCTCCAACCTCCTTTCAGGTAGTTGTAGAGAGCAATGAGGTCTCCCCTGAGCCTCCTCTTCTTCAGGCTGAACACCCCCAGCTCCCTCAGCCTCTCCTCATAGGATCTGTGCTCGAGTCCCTTCACCAGCCTGGTTGCCCTCCTTTGGACCTGCTCCAGGACCTCAATATCCTTCTTGAACTGAGGGGCCCAGAACTGAACACAGTACTCGAGGTGAGGCCTCACCAGGGCTGAGTACAGGGGCAGAATCACCTCCTTGGACCTGCAGGTCCTTCCTTCCGCCTTCCATAATTTAACCATCCAATAGCAACTGGGATGCATTAGCAGTTACAAAGTTAATTGGAAAAAACCAGTTACATGCTCTTACAGGTGTTACTAACAAGATCATAAGGGGAAACTGTGTGAAGGTACTAATGACCTGGCAGGGAGCAGCTTGCTTATTTTCTTGAATTACAACCCTTTCTCTCTCAAGCTCCAGCTGGGAGAAATAGCCCACCCCTTTTGATTGATCTCTACCACCCTCTGTGTACACATAAGGTCAGCTCTAGTTCCCATTATAAATATTTCCCAGCCAACAGGAACTCTTCAGCCAAGACAGAAGTCTCTCTGCGCCCTCACTTCTGTAACCCTTAAACAGATATTGAGGCTGTCTTTTCCCCCTCTATAGTTATGAAAATAGTTTTGATCTGCTCACACAGTATGAGCAGTACACTCAGTTTCTACCAAAATTAAGAGAGCCATTAAATATGACATTTTTTGGAATCCCTTAAAAAATAAAAACTTGAGGGATAGAAATGCAGCTTTAAAGGCAAGAAGTCAATTTACCCTGATGTGGATTGATTTTTATTTAAATTTATATATTTTAAAAATTTATTTCTACTTCCAGTCTTCCTTGAAATTGAGCTCTTCAGGCAGTACATACGAGTTGTTTAGCTATGGATAATTTCATGCAAATAAAAAGAGAAAATCTATTTGTAAGCTTATGTTTTTGTGTATGCTGGTTTAGGCAGTCTTATACCAGATAAGTGAGTTGTTTGGAATTTGATTCTTGTTTATCCCAGAGCTCCCTGTATTGTGATCTAGCACAGTAAACGATGCTCAAGGTGAGCACAAATATACTTGGTGCAGTAAAATGTGTGTTATGAATGGGACTCATTAACAGAAAGCACTCTGTGTTTTTTACCATTGTTGCAGCTGTTAAATAGAAATTGTTGCACTGCAGAGATGCTGATAGCTACGTGCCTTGTCTGCCACTGTTGTGCTCTTCATACACAGTTATTAGTTTCCTGTCATGCAAGGAAATTGCACAAACAGCTTCATACTATCCTTTTCTGTCACAGCCATGAGTTTAATACATTGTGGCCTGCAAATTGAGGCTCATTTTTTTTCACTGAAGATCCCAAAGGAAGGAACAAATCAATAGTCACTAACAGCTTCTTGGGTTGATTTGTTCTTTGATGCTTTAAGCTTGAATTTCCCCTCTTATAGTGAAGGAGAACATAGGTAAAATAAAGAGTATTCACACCTGCCTGGCTGACTTGATTCTGATAAATAGCTCTTTTAAACTTTAAACTATACTTTAGGAAAAAAGAAAAAGATTTATGCTGTCTTAAGTTTCTTCATTATCCATTTTCAGGTCAGCACTTGTGTGCTGATATTGAACTTGCACAAGTTGTTAAATCCTTTGTTATAATCATTGCCTATTGTCTGCTGCATTGGCTAAAATTACATTGAAAAAACAGTGTGACCAATGTTCTGCTCTCTTCAAAGAATGAATAGTATTTGCTTGAGAGAGTGTAATTGCTTCATATACAAAAGCAGGAGTTTAATAACCAGCCTCTTCACTGGGTAAAGTATAGCCCAAGACACTAATGTTTCATCCTTTGCTTGTTTTCTTGTCTCCTGTTACTTGAAAAGCAAATATTGAACAGGAGAAAAAGCTAAGATGGTATTAAATTAATTCCTGCCCTAAACTTTACTAAAGCTAACATTGGCTTTTTTTGCTTTTTTTTTTTTGCTTTTTTTTTTTTTTTAAACTAAATCTACAATGCTACAATGGTGTTGCCTCAGTAGTTTGTAAAATAGAAGGAGTATGAATTGATGCCCAAAACTAATGTGTTTTATATCTACTTAACTTTTTTTGAATATATATATTTATTCAATTGCAACAGACATTTGTAAGAAGAGCCATCCAGGTGATTGGGCTTGCAAAGTCTGTGTATGAGCTGTCCAGGAACCAGTTTGACTTCACAGAAGTAATTACAGGACAATATTCAGAAGCCAAAGCACTGTTACAAAAGCAGCTTGCCATATTCACTGGCGTATCATCTTCCATCTGAACATTTTGAAATAATTGATTGTGCTGAATTTTTGCCTTGTGCCGTTGATATAAAGAAATTTTATGACTCAGTTTTATAGAAGAGAAAGACAGATTATCAGCTGGTGCAATACAAGAATATTCACTAGGGTTATATATCATCCTCTTTAGAAGTTCTTTGCTTAAATTGAGATTTTCCTTTTACATTCAAGATGTAGCTATAGATTTTTAGACAGATCCTGCAGATTTCACCTGCTGTCTGCTTGCTGAGTTCAACATGAGCACTCTCATTCAGATGTTCAGCTGCAGGCTGCCTGCTGGTACTTTCCAGCCTTGTTTCCATGGAAATGGGAATTAGAGGGGTGAAAGTAAAGCAAGAGTAAGTATTTTCTTAATCTTCTAGTTAATCCGGAAGTTCTTATACCTTGGTATCAAGGTTATTTTGCTTTCAGTTAGCTAGGCATATGTTGCCAACTTTTTGCAAAATAGAAAATAAATAGAACCTCTCATTAGAGCTGTTATGAACAATACCTGCTACCATAGCTCTGCAGAGGTGTTGAAGAACAAGTAAAGAATGAAGAAGGGAGAACTGAAGGATAAACTGAGGAAAAGGGTGTGAGGCTATCTGCAGTGGCAGAGGTGATAACCTGTGATAGAATTTCTTGTCAGACATGGCTTGCAAAAAGTTGGCAGTAATTAACTGCATAATACCATATGAACTTGAGGGAGGAAAACATCCAGTTAGGAGGTCTAATTTAAATGCTCCAGACTGAAGGCAAAACATAGGATATTGTCTAATGCATTCAGGACATAACGTAGAGCTCTCATGTTTCCCTAGTGATTCCTGCTCTCCTCTTTTCCCTCACGTTACTGTCACTACCATCTCAGGACGGTGGAGCAGTCACTGTGCAGATGGGTCTATGGTGAGGTAATTTCATACAGAATTCAAGCTGCATATTCTTAAAGACACTATTCTGCCATTCCCCGGTGGCTGGACCCTAGCCATGGTTTTGTGTTAGCTTATCCTTGGGAACAGGAGGTCCGAGATTTCTGGGCCAGACCTTATCTTTTATTTTGGCTAGAAGTGACCAATCAAGTTAGCATGGCATCAGGAACACGCCCTAAGGAGGATAAGCTATACCCACCTCTCTCCTGACAGAAGCTTCTGTAGCCTTTCTAGACCTTCTATTCAGCCCCCCCAACCTCACCATTGAAGACTTTTCCTGCTACAAAAACCTGAGCCTTCCTGGCTCAGGTTAAACTTTCTAACTTGTGCAGACAATTGGTGCCTCCTGTGTCTCAGTTCCTTGCAGATACCTTTTATGTACCTGAAGACTTTTTATCTCGTCCTTCTTCTTGCTAGATTTTTGTTATCTAGGTTAACAAATTCCACATCTCTTTTGTGTATGTTGCACTCGCATACATCTAAACCTGACATATTTTGATTGTAACTCATTGAAATGTGAGCCTTTTTTCACCCCCTATATTTGTTTAGAAGAGAATGCATGGTGCAGCAGTTCTCTAACACCAGATGTGACAATTCCCAAAACGTGCCATCATCTTTGATTAGCTAATATCTAGTGTTCCATTTTTACACTCTAGAAAATATCATGTACTTTAGACTGTCACCTTTCTTCTTCCAGAAGAGTTGGTTGACTTGGGTAAATTTGTTCACACTGACTATAGACTTGAAAAAGAAAGTCTTTTTGTTTACTTGCTTTTCTTTTGCACAAGTAAAGTTCTGGAATGGTGATCTGATAGTAAGAATGAATTAAATTTAAATAGTCACAAACCAGGAGATGAAAGATACCAAAATCTGTTATTTAAATATTCCTAGGTGGGTTTTCACTTCTTGATTTCCTGATTCTCTTCCCCTCACCGCAGCCTACAAGATGAATGGAAACCTAGTACCCATCAGCGTTTTTCTCCAGCTGTTTTCTTATCTACAGATCAGGAGCACCAGGAGCAGAGTCACAAGGGACCAGGGCATTGCTTCCACTTCTCCCAGGGATTCAGAATCTGCATAAGGCACAACTGGCACTGAAAAGCAGGTAGTTTGCAGTGATGTTCAGACAAAACCTTCAGGCTCAGGGAGAAATTATCTTCTAAAGTTAGTTTGCATTCTTTGGATCATTTAAAACTTCTTTGTACTGCTAGATGTCTATATAGAATAAGGAACTATACACTTGTAGTCTCAAACCAGCCATAATACTGCCTTGGTTTATTGGATTTGTGTCTACCTAGGGCTGTCCATCTTAATACACTGAAATCTGGTCTCTCTGTGGTGCAAAAATATAAGCAGTTTGGTGTAGACTCGGACTTCTATAGGGTCAGGGGTTCCATCAGTCGAGCTGGTCCTGCTCAATCAGATCTTCTACACACAGTAGATGGGGACAAAGTGCCTGTGGTGCATGAAAAGAATCTGCTGGGGAAAACAGTTTGGGTTCTTCCTGCCTCGGGCAAAGGCAAACCCATTTGTGGGGTTGCTTTCGCTCAAGGGCCTGGACACACTTGGTGGGTGATGATGGAAAATGGAGAAGTACAATGTGTACCACAAGGGAATCTAGATTGGGACCATAAAGGTGAACTGTTTGTAGCTAGATGGGCCCATGACACTTCAGATCATCAAGACAGATAATTACTTTTATCCTGGCCCAAACCAGGACAATTATCTCAGGATCAATAGGTCCTCAGACTTCAGTATCAGGACATCCGGGTATAGAGCCAATTAGCATGTATTACACCACTTAAAATTACTGGACAAGCCAGGAGACTCGGATATATGTGAGCTTAAGACTCTTCTAAGACTCTAGCTGGTGGAGATCTCTGTGCCATTCTGCTTATGGAGTAAAAAGTATGGTCACAGCACTGTGAGCTGCTGCTTGTCTTTGCACAGTGTCCTAGCTGGCTGCTAATATAATGCAAAGTCATTTTTGGAGTTCAAGGCCCTCCACTACAACTACCTTCCCCTGAGAGATGTTTTTGCCCTCTTACTAGCGTTACGGGAATACACATTTGTGCTTCATCCAAAATTATTTAGTCTTAAGAACAAACAACTGAGCAAGTGATTTCACAGACATTTAGGTGTCATGTCAAGTGTTCCAAGATCAATAAAACATGTTTCCTTGAAACTCAAATGCTGTCTAGCTCCTGTACTCTCAGGACTGGATAGAAACCATTAGCTGTAAAATAGCACTTTCACAATGATCTCGCCCACATATGTGTGGGTAGAGAAGGGGCTGCAGAAGGGGCTCTAACTCAGTGAAGCTTAATTCTAGAGGCATAAATGTGAGTGAGCATGTGCGTTTGCCTCACATCATAAGGGCCCTGGTGGCTGAAGTTGTGTAGGAAGGAAATTCTCTCCAGAAAACAACATCTCTTTCAAGAAAGCTCACTTGACCTTTATTTCTGAAATGTTTTGTAAAGCGTTCCCAGTGCTTACAGCTCAGCTACTCAAGGCAGAGAGGCGTGTACATCAGCACCAGCAGGAGCTGCAGGCAGCTCTGATAGCTGGGCATGTTAGTGATGTGACTCAGTATTGCCAAATGAAAGTGGTCTGTAGAACGACTGATTTCTATATGCCAGGGTTTGGGGCTTTTATTGCTTAGAGCTTTCATTTATTTGTGAAGTGGTTGCTCAGGCAGTACATAAATCATGTGGCCTGAGGAGGTGTGTGTGTGTGTGAGTGTACTGTACACAGATACTCTCTTGTGGAGGAACATTGTTTTGAAGTCCACTGTCAAAATGTATCTCTTGGCCAACAAAGTTTGGTGTGTGGGTAGACTTAAAGAGCATGTAATTTAGCAGAGAAATTAAAAAACAGACATTTCTACTCAGACAGTGAGTAAGGTAAAATGTTAGTACTGTTTTCTGGAACAACTGCCAGTCAATGGTAAAGAGCACAGGGAATTTATATAGGTCTCAAAGGAAAATTGCAGTAATGCTGGAGGAATCTTGGGTTCATTTTTTTCACACGGGTACAGTAGACCACACTGGTATTTTATTAGTACTAGAGGAATTTGATTGTGGGCCAGAAGAAGCTGTTCTCTCACCTTTATAGGTCTCCAAGGGTGCCTGCACAATTATTTGTGTTCCTTGTTTCAGTAGTGTCTTGCCTTTCTCTTGATAATTTGAGGAAACTCAAACACAAGGACAGATCTCTTGGCGGGTATGCATTAATCATATATATTTCAGTTGTGCAGAATATAGAATTAATAGGTATTTTTTATTTGCTACAGATTTCTTAATATGTTGTTTTTATTTCACTTTTCCTTACATTACAATTCAACTGTGCAAGTAGATTGTTACCCTAAAAATATATCCTTTCATGATCTAGGAAGATTCCCAGTCCTGAGTGGAGTAAGCAATAGAGACAGCATCAGAAGTGACCATCCCATTCATTTCACTTGTTTTGTAATCCCCAGTTACGTTGAAGCTCTTCAAGGCTTCGAAGAACAAACCATTTTTTTCAGGACATGTGGAAATGGATAGAATCATAGAATCACAGAAGGGCTAGGGTTGGAGGGACCTTAAAGACCATTTAGTTCCAATCCCTTGTATCAGCAGGGAACCTCCCACCAGACCAGGTTGCTCAAGGCCCCATCCAACCTGGCCTTGAACACTTCAGGGATGCGGCAGCTACAACCTGTTCCACCTTCTCACTACCCTCACAGGAAATAATTTTTCCTAATGTCTAACCTGAATCTCCCCTCTTCAAATTTTAAACCATTTCCCCTTGTCCTCTTGCTACACACCTGTGTAAAAAGCCCTACCCCAGCTTTCCTGTAGGTCCCTTCAGATATTGAAAGGTTGCTGTAAGGTCACTTCAGAGCCTCCTCTTCTCCAGGCTGAAAAACCCCAGCTTCTTCAGCCTGATTCAGTTGATTTTATTTATATACAATTTTTCCTGTCCTTTTTATTTCTCTTGTATTAGCTGGTGAGGTGGGAGTACTGAAACATATATTTTGTTATCAAAACATCTGGGCTATTAATGCTTTCCTTTTACAGATAATCTACAGTGATATTCTATATGCCTACAATGATTTTTTTTTTTGTGCTAGAATGATTTTATTTAAAGTCATGCTGTATGATGTAGTTCTTTTCCCTTTTGGGATCCTATAACATAATAGGCACTATAACTAACAGCTGCTAATGTTGTACACAACAGGGCAGTAACTTAACCACTCCTCTCCTTTCTGTCACGATGGGAAATATCAAACACTTCTGCACCAGTAATGCATATGATCCCCAGAGCTGTTAGTGGTGCTTATTGTGGAAGGATATTACCAGAGGCAGTACTGCACCCTCCACACTTGAGATTAAATGGGAGCAAATGCTTCCACACATGTAGTTTAGTCATCTCAGTATGACTCTGCATTGGGTAAGTCACCAGCTGTGTCTCTAGAGAATCTCTCCTAAACTAGCAGTCGAGAGGAGTGATGCTGTTAAGCAGGGAAAAGCAGAGGAAGAGCCTAGGAACAGCAAAAAGCAACCTGTTAGCTTATCTTTCTTGGGGCAAAGATCATTGGGGCAGGCAAAGGGCAGGAAAGGTTTCACCATAAAGGCAGGTGATATTTAAGTGTATCTCCGTGAAAGGAATTCTACAAGATTAGATGCCTGATTAAATAAATTTTATTAAAATATGTTGTATTGCTAGACTTAGGTAATTAAATGCTTGAGTGAGGAACTGTGAATTTTCAGTTGACCAAGGCTGCTATCCTAGCGTCTCCCTGGTCTTATCAGCTTAAAATCAGGCAAGAAGTGAGGGGTAAGAGTACAGTACCAGAAAAACTACAAGAAGCAGAACTCCCAATGGTTCTCATCTGACAGTAAGCCCCAGGGATGAATCATCTGAAGATTTTCAGTGGTATATATAGGAAACCTTACCAAAGAATAATGATGGCATGACAAAAAAACATGGGGGCATTTGCAGTCTTTCTCACCTTATGTAATGGCTTCTTGAATGTCCTTTATAAACCAAGGACTGATCCTCTGCACTGTACCAATAAAACTTCTTGTGAGCCAGAAACCTCCATACTGAACATGGGCTGAACAATGCTGGAGGCTTCAGTTGACAGAAGTTTAATTCATGAACCACCTTCACAAATATATTTGGAAATAGTGAGTCACAGGAATCAGCCCACAAAGCATAAGTAATTACATCATGGTTAAGCTGTAGGTGATTATAAATGTAAGGGGTAAGATACCACATAAGCTTTGTGGAAAGAGAAGTTTATTTTGAAAATGCTTCAGTACTTTTTGCTCCTCTGCTCATTCGGAGGGCAGCTGGAGGAAGCACTATGGAATTGGAAAGCCTGAAGAGGAAGGACCAGCATGGTGTGGACTGTGACTAATGCAAGTGTTCTTTCTCTTGTTGCTATAAAGATTAGAGATCTTGTACAGTCATGAGCACCTCTGCATCAGGACTACTGATCCATGTTTCATATACCTCAGTCTAGGTCTTGCTGATGTATTCTGTTTGCAATAAGTATTTGATGCACTAAGAATATGATGATTCTTTTAAAAAGATCATTAGAATTTGTTGCTGAAATTTTCTGACTCTGTTTCTATGGAAACAATAATAGTAAGAAGACACAGTAAAGAAATGCATTGTATTATAAGCCTCCTCATTAGCAGGACATTCATTAATATCTGTCCAAATTAGTCTGGTGGCAGGTATCGTGCATTTGACTGTACAAGCTGAAAAGCATCTTTTTTATTTTCACTCAAGACTTAGTTTCTAGCTTCATGGCTTTTGTCTTTAATAATTTTCCTAATCCAGTGATGGGGTGGTTTGTGCCAGCTGTTAGTACATTTCTGATGGTTATACTTGCTTGGCTCAGAGGAGAGTAGCGAGTGCTTATTAACGTTTATAAAATGCATCTGAAACAGAAAAATCTTGAAATGCAGAAGCATACTTGTTGCTATCTAATACAGAAAATAAAGACTTATTTTACCTGTAATTCTTTTGAATATGCTTATGTGATCTGGTCTTCCATGCGCATGGCTGGAAAGGCATAGCCTGCTGTCTAAGAATAAAGAATATGCCTGTTGTGGAACAAATTACATCTCACAAAGTGGCGTATCATCTCCTGGAGTGATGCACAATTGCAGTACTTGAAGTATGTTTTGCAGTGACAAGAACTCTGTACTTTCTGGACTGCCAAAGGCTGCAAAGATGATGAGGAGACTGAGCTCCTCCTGCCCCTGCTCTGCCTGCTGGCAGGATACAGGCAGAAGCACACAGCACATCCCCTCTGTCCTCCAAGCACATGCATCAAACTGGAGACCTGGAGTTCAGGAGGGCAACTTCATACTCACTGAAATTCCCCCACGACTACTGATCTTGCCTTCTGTTTTAAAAATTAATCTTCCTTTTGTGAAACCAGTGTCAAAATTACTTAGTGCTTCTGAGAAGGTTGACAGGTTCTCAAAGATTAAAATTCTGGATAAATTGTTCAGGCACCTTAGTGGATGATAGCCTGTGCTGTACTTCTGGAGTGGTTTATGTATGGGAAGGGAAAATGTCAAACCTCTAATAGTCACATTTAGGATGAGGGAAGCCTGTTTAGTTTTGGTGTGGTGAAGACATTACTGGCACTCAAGTTATTGGGAATTTACTCTGAACTCTTCCTCTGGGCTGCAGGATGGCAATGAGGCAGTCACCTTTACTTCACTTTGTAATGCTTAGACTTCAGCAACTTAAAGAGAACTGTCATGCAATAAGCAAGATACTTATTTTTTTTTTCTTTGCTATGTACAATTTGTGTTAGTTATTTTATTCAAGACCTGCTCTGCCAAGTATTTATCAAAATGAGTTCATAACAGTAGTTGATTATAGTTGCTTTTAAAAACGTTCCAGAGATATTGATGGGGGGGCTAATGAAGGAAAGAAGTCAATCTGGAGAACACAAAACATTGCTTGAAGCCTTGCTGTTCTTCTATTGGTAGTGCTGAGAAAAAGCAAAAGCCCAGTTTGTAGGTTTTTCTTTTGAGATTCTTTAATGTTATTTTGAATATCATTGTTGCTACAGGGAATGAGATGATCTGTCTGATTCAGAAACATTTTGGATGTAAATGGCAGCAAATGGGGCTTCTCGGAGGCACAGCTGCTTTGTTGTCCAATAGGAATTAGGTTGTTGGATGCTGCTTAAGGAATCTACTTCTGTGACTGCAACCACAACTGTCTTGGTATCATCCAAATGAGAGAGCTTCTTTAGTTGGGCCATAAGATTTGACAGGAACCCTTAAGATAGATTCTACCAGTTCAGGGAGACTTCTTTCTGAGGGAGCCTCCTGTGCTGCCACAGGCTTCTTCATAAATATGTACTCCAAGGTGCTAATGAGAGCACATTACCCTGCATAGGCAGAGAAGATGGTTTTGAAGATAATAGTTCTGTTTTGGTTTTTTTGTTTTGGTGTTTTTTTTTTTTGTTTTTTTTTTTGGGTGGGACAGATTGCCATCCTTCAACATGATTTTCTTTCGATTTCTTGTTGTGTTAACTAGAAAGAAAATATTTTCCATTGTGCATCACTCACCATATAAAAAGGGATTATAAAAAAGAGACTTCACCAAGGCCTGTAGTGACAGGACAAGGGGCAGTGGTTTTAAATCAGAAAGAGGGTAAGTTTAGGTTGGACATAAGGAAGAAATTTTTTACAATGAAAGTGATGAGACACTGGAAGAAGAGAGTTGTGGATGTCCCCTCCCTGGGAGTGTTCAAGGCCAGGTTAGATGGGGCTTTGAGCAACCTGGTCTTGTGGAAAGTGTCTCTGCCCATGCAGAAGGGTTGCAAATAGATGATCTTTAAGGTCCCTTCTAAATGAATCATTCTATCTTTTTGTTTTGGTTGGACTTCATGTTACTGGAATTAAAACTCAAGAAATGGTGAACTGAGAGACAGATTTGATTGCTTTTCCTTTTAATTGGTGTGAGATTCACTTTCACAGTGAAAGGCAGACTTTGGCCTTAAGGTGGACATTTTCAAAATATCAACCTTGTAGCAGCTATTACTCTGTTGGAAATGAATATAACTAATAGTTACTGAGGTGTATTCTTTGTTTTCTGCTAAAGCTGTTCTCTGACTTGTTTTCTCAAGTAATTTATGTATAGGGAGGCTGTAGTCATCTTTATTCTTTTGAAACTCTACTATTTAAGTCCTTGTGAAAGACATTCCATACCATTTCATTATTTTTATTTTGTTGAGTTGAAACTCAACAACATCACAGATCACAGGTATAGTCTCTTATGTTTTGTATTTTCCTTCTCCTTAGGGCTTTTCATAATTTCTCATAGTCAATAATTCAAATCTTATCCCTTGCTCATAGTTATTTTCACCTTTTTATTTATTATATTTTATTTGGCAGCTTTATCACTTTATTACTTTATTAGATATTTTTCTGTTTTCCAGGCCTCATGTTTTGCAGTCCTTCATAGGATTTTATGTGCTTATTATTGTGTCTCTAGGTTTGCAGGCTCTATTTTTTTTTTTTTTTCTGGTTTGTCATAACTGAAGTGAATTATTCTTTCTCTCTTTCTCTTATTTTATTTTTGTTAAAATCCTTTAAGAGACACTTCCTATACTGATGTTTACTGTACTTATACTTGAGTAATGTAGTGTTTTGGGCTAGCATATTCTTAGCTATTTGACATTGTGTAATGCTTGGCTGATTTCTCTGAAAAAATCTTCTAACATATTGTCATGCAAGTTATTGACAAATTACTCTCAACAGTAAACTGCAGAGCATCCTTAACTGTCACTGGCATATTTGCTTGGCATTTTAGAAGACATATGGCTTCCTACAAAACTGTGTCATTATTTAACTTGAATTTTGTTGCCGTCCTGCTGGATCTTTTAACTAAGGTATAAATATTGTACCATAAATATTGTGTTTCCCATTCAAGGAATCTGATTTAGCCAAGGCTTCACCTTGAGCAATCTAGGAGAACCTGAGAAGTTTAGCTTTCAGTACAAATATTTTGGTGTTCACAGGTCATTATTTCTTGAATTTTGTCTCTCAAGCCATAATGAGTAGAATGGGATGGGAATGCCAAGAATCAGCTTATTTTGCAACTGAAACAAAGATGCGGGGATTTTTTTTTTTTTTTTTTTTTTTGTGGTTGGTATTTTTCTGGTTTTTCTTATGGGTGAGGAATAAAGTTAAAGATGGAGTTTGCATCCATTCTTTTAACTTCCCAGTCTTCTATATTTGCACCCTAGCCAGCCAGGGTAAAGGCAGGACCATCATATATCACAGTGGTGTTGCTCTTTAGATTGTGTTTCCAGACTAACACAAGCAGCACATCTCCTCTAACACATGTGATTCCTATTGTGAGGGTTTTGTTTTGTTTTTTTTTCAGGAATATTAGTTCCTTCTAAGTATCCTGGATTGCCATTTCCTACATTCTTAGATGATGATAAGACTTGTCCATAATTTAGGCTCTCTGGTCCAGTTGATCAGTAACTCTGTCCTCACGAGCGTGTTCTCTACTGAAACATTTAATATCTTCCTTGTGGATGGTAATTGTTAACATATAACACAATCTTCCTACACACATAATTTAACGTGGAATTGATGACTAATTGGCTATATAGTTTAATGCCATAATGTAATGCCACTTTTGAACTTCTGGAGAATATGATGCATGCAAGATTGCTGCCTAATGGGGTATTGTTTAATCCAGTACAAAACTAACTTTTTCATTGTAACTGCGTCAATCTGATTTGATGGCCACAGTTTTTCTAGTTACTTTTCCACTTTAACTCACTCAGATAATCACAAAAAACCTCTAGGTCTGGAGGAGGATCTGAACAGGTCATCTAGTCTCTCCTTGTCCAGTGCAAGCTCTGTTCATGAAGCCAGGAGGTCATTCCTGATGTTTGTGCAGCCTATGAAAGGTTCCCAACTTTCTCGAACACTTTCTATGTCTGAGGCATCTTACTGCTATATCTTGTGCAAAATATTTTAAACTGAATGTATTGTGTTGGACCTTTAAATTTAACTGTTCTTTTTCATTCTGCCATGGAGAGTAGATGATTGCTATCTCTTTATACAGTGGCATTTTATGTACCTGGAAACTATTGCCCTTCATTTGACATTTCTCTTTTACAGGAAAAAAAATTGGAAGTAGTTACTTGGCCTTTGACCAATTTTTCTAAACCTCTTTGGAAAAAGTAAATCTTGCCTTGTTTTGCCTTCAAAGTCCTTTCCTCTTTCACAAATAAGGCCAAAAGTCAAAGTTCATGGACCACATGAGTGTTTGTCACGTGGCTATTTTTTAAGACGGAAGTATTCTTTTTTAATTTTTATTTAAAATTTATTAAATGTTGACTCCTGCTTATGATACTGGTTTAACAGCAGATGACACAGGCCAACACAGAAGCCTCAAAGACTTAATGCTTCTTAAGCTAGATGAATTGGAAGCATAACAAAGAATAGTATAAAACTGAGTTTTAAAAGTCAGTTTATATATGCAGTTATGGACTGTCTGCCAGTTAAGTAGGAATTAAGCACGATAGCTTGTATATTGTAAAATAATTTTTTTCCTCATAGTTTCATTTCCCCCAGCCCTCCATCTGTGTCAAAACAAGGATTAAAAAATGGTATTCTTGTTCCTGTGTATCTCCTTATCCATAGTATCTAATTGATTCAATTGAATTAATTTAGAAGCAATATTTGCAGAAGGGCAAGAAAAACATTTAGCCTCTTCTCATTAATTTCATCCTTAGAATTTTTAACATGAAAGCTTCATTTATGTTTAAGTTAATAACTTTGGCATGCAAAGATAATACAGAAAGTTCAGCAGTCAATGAGTAAATGATAGTAAAAAATCATTTGTCTGACTACAGTTACCCTTGACTATTTCTGCATTTTATACTGGCATATTTTTATAAAACAACTACCATCTCAGTGATAATGCTTGTTTTTGTTATTTAAGTGTTTTTAATGGAATATGTTCATATTCATATTCAGATTACACACTGAGAAGTAAATCTGTAGGAGTTTAATGACTCTGTTTTCATATGTTACACAAAATATACAAATTCAGTTAGGCATATTCCTGCAGTGATGATTTTGAACATTAAGTATTTTATGCAAATGAATTAAAGGGCATATATATGCATATAGTAAAGGCTGCATAATTGCCTTCCATTAAAATTGTCGTGGGGTTTTTTGGTTGGTTTTTTTTTTGGGGGGGGGGGGGGGGGGGGAAGAGGGGGACAGCTGGTTTTTTTTATTTTGGTTTGGTTTGGTTTGGTTTTTTCCCTGCAAATTTCTTAATATTAAAACTTAATCAGCTTTTCTTCAGCCTGTACATGCTAGTTAGATTTTTTTGAAATGAAGGAGCTTGAAGAAGTGATGTCTGAGTTATAACTTCTTAAGAACTTTGTAAGCTTTTAGTTACAATTTTATTTTTTAATCTTTATTCTCTATTGAATTTTAGGTCTGACTGTTGTTTTGCAATCCAAAAATAGCTTTATCTTCTGTCTGGGATGGAACTGGCTCCTCAGCTTTCTGTCGTCACAGATAGGAAAATTTCTGTAGGCCTGACTCTTTCCTTGATGAGAACTTGATAGAACAAAGCACTTAAAAGTTTATTTCCTCAAGGGTAATAGGGAAAAATATAATTGGTAGAACAAAGTATAATGGAGAATTTTAGATAAATTAATAACAAAAAAATTTTAGCAGAGGAATAAACCCATTGTAGTTGCAGAAGGTCACATAAGTGATCATAAAAGAAAACTTAGAGGATTAAAAAATATTTCTATTCTGTATTAGACATCTCAGATTTTCTCCTTGCCACTCCATCTACACCAATATTTGGGTTTTTTTTTTTTCCATTTTCACTCAAATACTTTGAGTGTGAGTGTTTCAGTGGACCAGGTGCTGTCAGTAAGACCACTGCATAGACCTCATGTATCCCTCTTTAAAAGGTTATGATTTAGACAATCAAATTGATTGGAGTTTGTGTAAAATATAGATGTCTGTGGAGAAATACAGGCTGAACTAGATGATTTAATGATCCTTTCCAGCACTTTGAGAAACAATGAACTGTATGTGAGTTGCTTTTCTGGTAATTAAGGGCTTCAGGAGCAGGTCAAAATGCTTTCTTCATCACACCCTGTTACGTGTACAATGTAGCTTGCATATTCTCACAGAAATTACACCTAAATTACTATCCTGTTCCCAGCAGTCTGTAACTTCAGAGCTTTTAACTTTTTTCTTAATGTTATCATGGATGGATCTTTCTGTCTCTGAAGTGGTCATTAGTCATGCAAATGAATAAGCTGAAGAGTAATTTCATAGCAGTACCTCTGAATGAATCTGGATGTTAAGTGCAATACAGAATAACGGGGTGTCAAGCTGTGCCTTGCCAAGAAGTGCACTCATCCCCTAGAGCCATCCTTGTGTTCCAGTGATCCTGTATCATGAAATACTCAAACTTTTCTCCTCTAGATTTGCCAAAAGTAAACACGTGTGCTGTGTCCTATAGAGTCTAATTGCTGATTTCAAAGTCAAAGTTTAAATGTTTGTAAATATTACATGATGATGATGTGTGTGATGAGTGCAACTTGCATGAGATTAAATGCTGAGGTGTGGTGCTCAAAATGAAACTGGAAAATGTTTCCTGAGCAGAGCAGTGCAAGATTTTTGCTGTTGTATTTGCAAATTCTGTAGCTGTTACATTGAGGCTTGTGCCCATCTTGAAACAATGTTCCCAGATAAAGAAGGGCTCAAGTTGTTTCCTAGTAGATGAATTCGGGTTTAAGGGAAACCCTAATTTTTTGGAAGTATTTTTACTACATAAGGAGAGTAATTTTTTTTTTAAAGCAAGCAGACAAACAAAAGGAACTCAGAACACCCAACCTATATTATCATATAGATGTATTTTAGTTGCATTTAGCTCTATTTATAGGTATACATATTACATATTCTTGTATATCAGAAACATGTAAATTAATCATATGTGATAGCAAAATATGTCTGTTAAATAAATAATTGTATCACTAGAATTTGAAGAAGCAATTCATCTGCAAATATTTCCCAGTAACAATCCATGCAACTGCGTAAAGCAGTACTGATTTAAAGTGAGATTGTGACAGGTTATAAGGATCCTGTGCAGGAAAACATTTCAGGATTGATTTTCAGTTCTTAATTTTTCTTTGGGGGTACATTTGTGATCTCCACCTGGGTGTGGATGAGGAGGAGCTGAACAAAACCTAATGGGCCAGGGTTAAAGGGAAGCCAGAGTCAGCAGACAGCTCTGGAGGTCTGCTGCAGGCCACCTGACCAGGATGACCAAGTGGATGAAGCCCCCTAGAGACAAATAGGAGCAGGTTTGCACTCACAAGCTCTGGTCCTCATGGGGGATTTCAACCACCCTGGTATCTGGTGGAGGAACAACTCAGCAAGGCACCAGCATCCAGGAAGCTGGATTATGCATTGATTACAATCTCCTCCTCCAAATTGTAGAGGAACCAACAAGGAAAGGTGCTATACTGAACCTCGTTTCCATCAACAGAAACAGGCTTGTGGATAATGTAAAGTTTAATGGCAGACTTGGCTGCAGCAACCAAGAGGTGGTAGAATTCAGTGACCTTAGGGCAGCAAGGAAGGTGCAAAGCAAGATTACTACCCTCAATTTCAAGAGAGACTTTGGCCTCTTCAAGGGTCTGCTTGGTTGAATACCATAAGACAAAGCCCTGGAGTGGGGAGGAGCCCAGGAAAGCTGGTCCATATTCAAAGATCACTTCCTCCATGTCCAGGAACAATGTGTCCCAACAAAGAGAAAGGCAGGCAGGAATGCCAGGAGGCCTTTGTGGAGGAGCAAGGAGCTCCTGGACACCGTAGAATAAGGCCTTACAAAGTTGCTACAGGTTTGTCAGCAATAAGAGGAAGACTAGGGAAAATGTGGGCCCTCTCCAGAAGGAAACTGCAGACCTGGTCATGCAGGACATGGAAAAGGCTCAAGTATTCAATGACTATTTTGCCTCAGTCTTCACTGGCAAGGGCTCTCACCACACCATCCAAGTTGCAGAAGGGAAAGGCAGGAACTGGGAAAGGGATGATCCACGCACTGTAGGAGTAGAATGGGTCTGAGACCTCCTAAGGAACCTGAAGGTGCACAAGTCCATGGGACCCAACAGGACTCATCTGCAGCTCCTGAAAGAAACAGTGGATGAACCTGCAGAGTCCCTGTCCATCCTATTTGAAAAGCTGTGGCAGTCTGGTGAAGCTCCACTGACTGGAAGAGGGGAAACATAACCCCCATTTTTACAAAGGGAAATAGGGAAGATCCAGGGAACTACAGGGCAGTCAGTCTCACCTCTGTGCCCAGCAAGATCATGGAGCAAATCCTAAAGTCTCTGCTAAGGCACATGGAAAAGAAAGAGGTGATTGGTGACGGCCAGCGTGACTTTACTAAGGGCAAACCATACCTTACAGATTTGGAGGCCTTTTATGATGGGGTCGTTGTGTTGGTGGACAAAGGGAGAGCAACTGACATCATCTACATGGACTTGTGCAAAGTGTCCAGCACTCTCCTGCATGACATTCTGGTATCTTGGGTCTTTAAGGTATCTTAAGGTATCTTTAAAATTAAGGTCTCTTCACACCCTAATCGTTCTATGGTTCAATCTCACATTTGAGAGCAATATTTGGGAAATGAGGACACTGTCTTATTTTCTGTCAGACGGAAGTTATTTTATTACACTTCATTGGTGTGATTATGTTTTGTAAGCTTAATGGTTGCTCATTCCCAAAAATTTAGTCTTTCCATAAAATTGTAGTTTTAGCAAGCACACCATGGTATAAAACTAGTAACTCCTACAGTTGGATAGGTTGGAAAGTAAGTTCCTAATGCTCCTAGCCTCTAAGTACTTTACAGATTATTTATTTTCTATACAAATATGAGGACCAATTCTTCATATAAGAAATTATAGAAGAACTATATGTTGATAAGCATGTTGTTTAAAAGTGAATCTGCCTTTGTAGTCTGGAAGCATGGGCAAGGAAGGGTTCAAGTATCATGTATTGCAAAAAGATCAATCCAAGACTAGTGCAAAGCAAGATTGTTGACAACCTCTTAACTGAATTTTATAATGGGAATAATAATGTGTGCTTCAGAGAGTGGAAATTTTAAACATTATTAAAAACTAAAAGCAATTACTGTGACTCAGAAAAAAATAAATACAATAATTGAAACTAGAAAAGACTATAATGAGATTATAATGGTACAATAATAATAAAAACAAATAATAACCAAAGGAAGATTACACTATCAAATATGTAAAGCTCCTGACAATAGTTCATGAAAGGAAGGGCAAGATGGATGGGGAACATTTGGAAAACCTGATGAGGTGGTAATTATCTGTGAGCTGTGCTGCAGAGGCACTACAGTAGTAGGAACCTCCTTGGAAAAAAGGGCCAAACCTACCAAACCTGACCTGGCTGTGTATGTGTGCCAGGAGCATAGCAAGGGAAGGGCACTTGGGACATGCAATCCAGTTTTTTTTTGGGAAAGCTGAAAGGAGGACATGCCTTGAATTACTCATGTTCAGTCATAAATTTCCCATAGTACCACTTATGGCCTGTGATACTATTTCAGCAGTGATACTAAAATCCAAAAGTGAGAAACTGAGTAAGATAGATCAAAATATTGTTTTTCTTAGTGCTGTGGTAGCTGTTTCTTCACAGTGGTCACTTATATATCTGAGGTCTTCATACTTACACCAATAAAAAGTCAAATAAAACTGATAGACTTATTCTTCTTGAGAATAGAGGCCATATTAATCTAAAGAAGTTTTTGATCTGGTAGCTTTGTTAATGCCATACTGTCTGTAGTAGTCTTTGGCCATTTTCTTGGCTCAAGCACTTTTTGTGTGCTCTTAACTGGAGTTGTTCAAGTGCTTTCATCTTCTTTAATACGTGATCACCCCTAGCAAGCACCCCACCTGGCACCACCATAGTGCCTCTCCTGGGATGGGTGGGAACATGGTGTGTGGAGAGGGGATGGATGCTGAATCACCCACATCTTGTATTCTGATTCAAAATAATTACAGAGATTTACAGCTTGCTGTCACTTACAAGAATTTTGCTTAAATGTTAGAATGACAGTAGTAAGACACTGGCAGCATCCCTGAGAATAGCTGAGGATAGACTAGCAGGACTGGGAAAGGGGAAGGTTAGATCCCTTGCAAGGCAGGGGGGATAGTGGGGCTGTATGTAGCTACTTCTGTATTCTAAGGAAAATGGCAAAAGTGCATATAGACAAGGAGTTTGGAGAAACTGAGAAGGCAGTAATTTTTACACTCATAGATTTGTTGCTGTAAAGGGGAAGATAACTATGTCAGCTCGGTCATTGACATTTGGGTTATTTTACCATTACCATGTGATCACTGAGCATCTTAGTGATGATGTTTTTAACATAGAGGATACTATAGCACACCTCCAAAATCACCTATGACCAATATTTTTGACATGAAATACATAACTATGGTGTTAGGTCAAGAGACCTTTCTATGCAGAAGGGGTTTTCCTTCAGCATTTTGACTTTTATGTGTATGAACTCTTTTCTCTAGATTGAAACTTACAGAAACATAGATTACTGTTTACAAAAATTTACTGAGATATTGTTTTGAATGAAGATACAAAGAGGAAGGAAGTATACAAAATATTTCAATGAAATATTAATATAAGAATATTTTTCTTATAATCTCTAGTATTATTTCTGTTATAGCTGAGAAAGAAAAGAGCCTATTATTGTCATCCCAGTTAAGATCTCATACACATTCTTTATTATAATACCTTATATTTTTAATATTGCAAGGTGAATAGAAATATTTAACTTTAAATCTGTTATGTTGGATCTGTGCCCAAAAGCCCAATCCACGTAAGAAAAATATCAAATGCAAATTTTGCTCAGAGCAATATTGAAGTCTGAGGAAAAGGCATTTCCTATTTTCCAGGTTCACAAATCTCTGAAAGTCAAAATGAAAAAAGGATGCCACCTGCAAGCAAGAGAGGCTGAAGTTTTATATTCAATCACATTAAAGCTGCAGCTACTTTACCCCATTGCACCCATTTATTACATATGTACACAGTTGCACCGGAGGAAACCTCTGCAAGGAGGTCAGGGTGGGTATCAGTGGCACAGAAGGAAATATTCTCTTTAATTAAAATGTGGCCCTGTGCAAAGCAGGAGCCCCATGGAGAACAGGAGTACAGTGAGATTATAATTAGCATGGCTTTACTCAGTTAAAGTGAACATCAAGCACAGGAAAATTATATATAACTAACTGAACTCAGCATCTTGAAGTAGGGTTATTAAATCAACTATAGTCTCTGGGAATCTGATGTATAGCTGTAGTTCAGTTTCTCCTACCACCCCTACCAGAGACCAGTAGTCTATATTTTTTTTCCAAAATATCTTCTCTATTCTGGATGCTATTTTTGAAAGCAAAAAAGTGCCCTTGTATTATATTTGACTATCATGTTTGCAGACTTTTATTCCTAAAACAAGAAGAAATTCACTTCCATACCTATTGGTTCCTTACAGAACAGAATAACCTATGTTGGAAAAGACTTCTAATATCATCTGTATGTCCAATCATTAACCACACACTGCGAAGGCCACCACTAAACCAAATCTTGAAGCACCACATCTACCTGGTTTTTACATCCCTTCAGGGATGGTGACTCAATCACTTCCCTGGGCAGCCTGTTCCAGTGCCTGTCAACCCTTTTTGTGAAGAAATTTTCACTACTATCCAATCTGATCTGTCTGGAGAAACTTGAAGGCATTCCCTCTTGTTCTGTCACTTTTTACCACCTTGCTACAACCTGCTTTCCAGTAGTTGTGGAGAGTAGTAAGGTCTCCCCTCAGCCTCTGTTTCTCCAGAGCAACACCAGTTCCTTCAGCTGCTCCTCATAAGACTTGTGCTCTAGATCCTTCACAAGCTTCATTGCTCTTCTCTGGACATGCTCAAGCATCTCGGTGTCTTTCTTGTAGAGGGGGCCCAACACTGAACACAGTATTCAAAGTGTGGCCTCACCAGGTCCCATCTCTACCCTGCTGCTCTATGTTACTGTCAGATGGAAGTTCTGACTTGATCTGAGTTCTATGCCACCTTGGGAAGTGCTTGCAAGGAGATTCTGAATTGCTGTCTGCATTGACTGAAGAAGTTTGGGTCATCAGGCGTCCCCTTGCTGAAGTATGATGAGGTCTTCATGTTGGTCCAAGCACAGTGCTGAAGGATACAAGCGCTTTAGTGGCCAGAGCATTGGTTTTGGCCAACTTTTCCCTGAAGTAAAGCCATAAGAACAAATATTTCTTCTAATCATTAATCAAATAACTTTTTTTAGCTGTCTGTAGTTCTGTGTAGACAAGTTATTATTTTCTTGCATATAAGGCTTCAATGTAATTCCATTAAATTCAGTGGTGTTAGCCACAGCTCCGTTGCCCTTCAGTAAGGGCTCCTCTAGTGCTCTGCTGGAAATCTGAATTAGTGATAAATGGGTAAGCAGCACATTCACACTCAGGACAGTGTATAACAGGAAAATCAGTGATGAGGCCCAGTGCACAATCTAAGGGAAGCTGATAATCATCAAGAGTACTTTATTAGTAAAACTAGATCAAATTTGTGAGAATAACACCTGGTGACCATGCATTAACTTCCTACAATATAGAAGCAAACTGGTGTTAGCTCTCCACACATGATCATTGCATGTCCTTTCAGCCTGGAAGCTCTTCAGAACATCACTGAGCAGTTGCTCTTTGCAGTGGATGAAAAATACCTGTCCTGAAATAAAGCATCCCAGAGCATAGTAGCACTCAATCTACCCTGAATTAGCTAATGTCATTTTGCACAAACTCCCTTTAAGCTAGAATGGATCAAGATGTAGCATGAGCTTGTGGACTTAACACATCCACACAGGAGGTGTCATCATCAAGTAAGTTTTTTCAATAACAAAACTAACAGAAGCCTTGTGTTTCAGACCATGTCTTTGCACACAGCTGTATGGTGTAGAATGAGGGGTAACAGTTCTAAGATGAGCTGAAAGAGGGTGGATTTAGATTGGATACTAGGAAGAAATTCTGTACTATGGGGGTAGTGTGATACTGGATCATGTTACCCAGGGTTGTGGATGCTTCCTCCCTGGAAGTGTTGGGTGGGGCTTTAATCACCCTGGGCTAGTGGTAGGTGTCCATGCTCATGCAATAGGATTGGAACTAGATGATCTTTAAGGTCTATTCCAACCCAAACCATTCAGTGATACTATGATATTACACAATTAATTTGGTGCACCGAACAAGATAGCCACAAGATAAATACTGTGAACCATTGCTCTTGGCTCATGTATCTATTTTGAGATTTATTATTCCTAATTTTGACCAAAAAGTGCACTTCTCAACATGTGTCTGCTCCCCCTGCACAAACGAAGAATTTATTAATAGCAGGTTTTTATGTCTCTCCATAATGCTTGTTTTCCTAGAAGGATCTCTTTCGTTGTCTCTTTCTAGTTCACCAATAGATGGTGTAGAAAGTGCTGATAATTCTTTAAAGATTCATTCAGACTATAGCTTTATTTTATATTAATTCTGGCCTGGAGTAAGTTATGTAATATGGTAGAAGGTTTTTAATTGGTAAATAAAATAAAAATATAGTTGAGTACCTTCACCAAACAAGGCCTTTTGCAAAAAGACTTCCTTTTACCTCAGCCATTCTAGCATTAAAGAAATTTTTTTGGAATACACTATTGTACACAGCTGTTTGGTGGGAGGAAGTGGGGGTGTCTTTAGTGAAACACATAAGTTTTTCATGCAAAAACTATTTTCGTTGTGCATTAATATTCAGTTTTGTTGAAGTTAAAGTGAATCAAGAAGAAACAAGTGTTGTGATGAGCAGATTCTTGACAGTTTTCAATTTACTGACAGTGATTTCATGACTAAATGTCCTTGTTTAGTCCTTTAGTAGATAGCCTCCACAACTAGTGGCAATGTGTGCCTCTCAGAGAATAAGATGAAACCACATATGACGCAGGGTTTTTCTTTTTTCCTTTCCACTATTATATTAAATATATTTTATATATATGAAATCATAAACTTTATTATTCCTGAATCTCTCTTTCATGAAATGTGAAATTAGATTTGTTTGGATTTATCTCCTTGGCATTCTGAAGCCTTATGACACAGGAACTAAAAGTTAAATAGAAATGTTATTTTTATTCATTTAGTACTTTAGTAATGTAGTCTTCTGTGTATAAAAAGAAGCAAGCTTACAGATCAGGGTTCAAAATGAGTGAATAATAAAATGTGCTTTCTCATTAGAGGTAAACCACTGTGTAGCTTAGTAATTGTAACTGTCAACTGTCTTGCTCTTATTTGCTTCTCTTCTCTGTATTCTGTCAAGGATTGTAATTTTCTGATTGTAATTTTATTGATCACTGAATGGTGATCTTTTAATGCCACTGGAATGCGAGCAATATGGAAACAGACCGAGAAAAATTGTCTAGAGCATTTCAGCTAGATTTTACAGTCTTTTTTCTGTCTTTTTTTTTTTTTTTTTTTCTCCCAGAATTACAAACCATTTGGTAAACATAGGCTTCAAAGTTCAATTAAAACAGAAACGTTCTTAGTTTTCTATTTTCCTCAAGTGCTGAAAAGTGAGGGAAGACTCAAGCACAAAATATAGGCTCTGTTGTGAGTGCTCCTCTCTGTCCCCTGCTTCAAGGGGAAGGGAGAAGAAACCTCTCCAAGCTTCCTCTACAGAAACAGAGTTCAATCATAACTAGCAGCATAATCACATTCAAACAAGTCAACAGACCCCACGTGGTAAGGGCACATGATAAGGAAATGGGATCTTTAATGTAACATGCTTCGTTTTTATTGGAGTGATGTTCCAAGCATCAGAACAATCTCTGAGCTGAGCCATCTCCTTTACAGAACCTCCTGTTGCAGCCACATAGGGTTTACAAAGGAATAAATGCTACAAGACCTTTTCTAAAATTAAAAGAGCTGAAGGTTTCACTGAACTGTTGATGTCTGAGGTTCCCATGTAGCTAATGCCAGCTCTGTGAACCTCTCACTTCACAGACATCTTGTGATGTTGTGTCCATCATCCTTGTAATGGGAAATGAGGGGCTGTCAGGGGAAGAGCTTGGTGCAAGTGCAGCCTTCCTGTAGGCAGGGGAGTCCACAAAGATTTCTTCCTCATTCATTTGCAATCAAAACCTTACAAATTGCTCTGTCTCAGGGCAGAGAAGACATCTTATCAGGGACTGGGGTATCTTCTCCAAGCCTGTGGAGGTACCATTTGACCAGGGGAATGTAATTTTGATTCATGGTATACGCAAAAGGATTTCAGTCTTACCAGGAAAACAAGCAAGAAGACTTTTAAAACAAGAGTGTGCTTTCTAGCCTGAATCCCCTCTGTAGGCACTCTGAAAGTACTCCTTTGTCTAGGCATTTTAAAATTTTTTTGTTTGATCTCTTATGAGAACTTATAATGCAATAGCAATAATAATATAATTGTCAATATATATATAATATATTATCAATATATAATAACATAATTGTTAATGAAGTCCCTATTCATTACACACAGGATTGACTGTGATGTGAAGTCTTTCCTGCAGAATTTTATTGGAGCTCCCCACCCCACTTATCCTTGAGCAGGACACCAAGAATGCTGTTTGCCTCCAGTGTAAATAATAATAGAGCTGGTGGGAATCGTCTGAGTCTGCATTTCCTTTCTCTTAAAAAGAAGAAATAACACTTTACTGAAGTCAATTCCTCTTAGAAGAGAGGACAGGTTGCTCATGGTCATGACTGCTTACACTTCAGTCTCTTCTGCTGCTTATAGCTTGGGTCTGTTGGTTTTTTGCACATTTTGCCACTCTCCCAAGAGCCTTGTTAAGCATTTTATACCAGACTGATGAATAAACAGTTGATGTCTGTCATTTTCACCCAGCCAGATATGACTCTAAATAAAATACCTGCTCTGAAACTAAAGAAAATTGGGAACTAGAAAACAAGTCAGTATTTTAACTGAGCAAGGAGCTGCAGTCGTATTGCTTAAGGACAGATTTTAACATCAGTCTTGAACCTAAGTTTTTTTTTGTATTTTGTCATCTTCCTGAAACAAAATGGACAAGGAACATAAAATACAGCTTCTAAAAGAGGACTTCACTGCTGGGGAACTTGTTCGGTCCTCCTGGCTGTTACCTGATATTCCCACACATCATAGCTCATGGTTGCTGAGTGAGTTATTTCACGTAACTAAAACAGATTTAAAATTTTCTCCTTATGCAATTTCCCTTTTAATTCAGAACCACTGAATTCCTGTTTTTTAATTATATTTTTCAAACAAGGTCTGAAGTGCTTTCTTTTTTTTTTATTTTAATTTTTTAAATAAACTAAAATTTTGCTTTTATGGTACATTTTAGCTTCAAATAAATCAATCTGGACTTCTGAGAGGCATTTGGCAGTCAGGGTAAAATATGGATATTTTGAGGCTTAAAGACATAAAAATATCAGTAATGCTGTTGATCATGAACCTGGAAGGCCTATTGCAATTGCCTTGCTTGATCTTTTACATGATAGAGTCCCTGGGGTTTCCTTCAAAGAATCCTTATTTGAAATGGAGGAGGGAAAAAAAATCTGATTATGTTTTTAAAATTCAGTAATTTTAATAAGAACTGTATCTTTACCTTTGTGTTCCTAATGCACATCTGAGCCACTAACTTAACAGTTTTTTCCTACAGTGACATTTCAATCTCCAGTAAAACGTTTTTATAATTTTATTGCAAGAGCATCTAAATAAGACCTATTGTCTTTATGGGACCTTATATTAATTAAGCTGAAATTATTTCTTTTTTTCCTAATGTAGTAGTTGCATAGTGTTCATTCTGGTAGCTGTTACTGCATTTGTCTTTATATCTTTCTCTGTGTTTGGATTTCTTGAGAATGTCTTTGTTTGAAGTAACAAAATTTTTACATTTTCAGAAAAAGTGCAAGACTCAAATAATTTAATTCTTGACAATACTTTCACAACTTTTGTACAGAAAAGTGTGAAGCCATTATATTTACCATACAGTATGCAATTGTAGGCAGGTTTATTGACTGTTGTGATTTTTTTCCTTTTTTTTTTTTTTTTCCATCCACCCCACTTTGGAATTGATACTGTACCCAGGACTCCATTGAAGTAGCGCAAATAAAAATTCAATGTTTTCTAAATAAAATAGTCTATAATTGTTTTTCTCAGTAAGGACTTTTTCCACTTCCACTCTAATAAGCATTCTTCTATGATTCAACTCCCTACCCACTCACTTTCTCTCTCTAAAAAATTGGCTGTCCCAATTACCATTGAGAATTTTCAGTCTCTCATTAAATTTGGAGCAGTGGGCAGTTTACTCAGGTGCTGATCAGTGTAACATTACAGAAAATGACCTTTAGAAAGTATATGTTACAAATTTGGATGCTCTGTTCTATCAAACATATTCTTAGTGTTTTGTTAGTTCTCTTTAAAAAAAAAGTGACTTGTAGACAGCACTGGCTTACGTTAAAAAGCACAAAAATAAATTTCTGTGTCATTTGTCTTTAATTTGAAGTGTCATCACTTGCATGTCATGCAAATCTGAAACTCCACCCCCCACACACCCCTCTTCTTTCCCTTTTGGACGAATTTAAGTCACAGATAGAGCTGACTGAGGGTGTGGGACGTTACAGCATCATTCCACAGATGAAAGCCACATCCTGGCTTTTTTATTCCTTCCCCACACAGATTATCATCTCCCATAACTTGCAGAAAGGAATTGTCTTGCAGACGGAGGTTTACCTTAGGAGTTGTGACTCAGAGTGTGCCCGTGGGCTGTGGGAGCAGAGCTGAGGTGTCCGTGGGTGCTGTGGGGAGCGGAGGTGGGTGCTGCAGCCGTCTCCCCGCCCGTCTGCAGGGCTCCACGGGCTCTGCTTGTGCCTGGGGATGCAGTGGCTCCAGCAGCTTCCGGGGAGCCCTTTTCCAGAAATCCCTGGAGTTTTAATGCGTCACTCTGTCAAAAAGTGTGCTTAGATTACTGCCAATACGTGGAGTAGAAAAGCTGCAAGGAGAAAAATGAATTTTATGCTGGTGTAGCGGGGTTTGGCACAGCAGAATTGTCAGGAAGTGGGTGCTAAGCTGTTGGGTGTGACACTGCCTGCACTTGCGAGGAGCTGGTAAATGGTAATTAACCTAATACAAATGGGCTAAATACAAATTTAATTTTTAGTTCAGCAAATTTAGTTATGTGGTACAACCAAGATTTAAAGCAACTGTTTTTTCCTTGTATTCAGATCACGAATGTTTGGGTTTTTTTTTTCTTTCTTCCCTGTTCCCAATGTTAAAAATGCATATGATCCTTAAGAATTTCAAAATTTGAAGCCTGTCCCTTAGACTCAAAACCCTAGAGAAGCTCAGACGTGGGGCTTTTTATGGATAATCCAGGCCAGTCAAAGCTGTCCAATGATGTGCCATTTGGAAGCTCTGTATTCAGATTCTGCTTCATACAAGGTGAACAGCGAGTTGGATAGGTAGGTTTTAACTTCTGAGAGAGTGCATCTGTGGGCTCTTCTCTAGCATTCATGTAAATTGGGTGTATGCCCTGGGTTACAAGATCCAGTGTGCTTTATATTTCTTTCTTAGGCATTAACGTGTTCTGAGGATGTAAATATCTTTTTCATATTGTGTTACATTGAGTTATGTAGTGCAATGTTATTTAGCACTGCTAGCCAGGGAGGAAGAGCTGACATCCTATTCTGTCTGTGATGCTCTCTGAATTCCTTTAACATCATCATGTGTTCCTTCAGATAGGTCTCTCTCATATATCTATATCAAAAGTACAAAAGTATTTGTGCTGTGGAGGTAGGACTTACGAGTACATTGTAAAAAGAGTAACTTAACATTGTTATTGTTACAGCAGTTCTGCTTCAATTTTGATGGTGAAATCTGAGCTAGTTCCTTGCAGGAAAAGAATGCCAGTTTCATGAAATAAGAATTAATAAAGATGCATCTATTTCTTCCCTCTGTGTATTAAAAGCATTAACAAAAATTTCTATGCCAAAACGTAGCATGCTAGTTCTACCCTTTCGTATTTCCCGACTACACATCCAGGAACAAGATTTGACAGTGAAGCAGTATTTAATGTTCTTTCTTTCACAGTTACTGAATTACAAAAATTTTCAGCAAAATGAACCTCAGGTGAGAGGCCAAAATCAAGAGTAACTAAGTGGAAATTAAAAACCAAAAGAGAGAACTCCTTCAATGACTAGTTGCCTAAAAAGAAGTGCATTCCCTATGCTGTCTTCTGGATTGAAAATTTTAAGAACAGAACCATAGAATACCAACTCACACAATACTGTAATTTCTTAAATATTTTAGCATTATGCTTTGAGCAGTTGTTTCCAAGCAGCACACCTGGCAGTGTTGCACCGTTTCATATGACTATAAAATACATACTTTTTTTGCCTGAATAGTGAAGTTGTTAAAACCTTTGAAGACACCTATGTTGAACAGTGGGTTGGTTGGTGTCACTGTTTGAACAGAAGGAGCTAAAGAAGGAGGGCTTTTGGACTCTGAGAGGGGCAGAATGCTAAGGGAGGGATCTATGAAAAATCAGAAAGTCAGCAGCAGCTCCTCCCGCTTCTTCCTCCTGCTTCCTGCTGGCTGTGCTGCCATTCCTTACAGCCAGCTCTCCATGTGCTATCTATTGGGTTGTATATATATATATATATATATGTATGTATATGTACATATATTTGTATATATTTGGTTTCTTTGTTACTTTACCTTTTATGTTATTACCTTTCCCTTGTGTTAGTGAAATTGGTATCCAATTGTTTTCAGTTTCCAACTTAAAGTCTCCAGTCTCTATTCCCCTTTTATCTTCTCTTTGGGGGGGAAGGGAGGAATAGGGGGGGATTCTGCCCTAGGTTTGTAGTCTTCCCAAACTAAGCTGTGACAATTGGTAAAAGCCAGAAATTGTTATCTGGTTGTTTTGAATCCTCCCTATAAGATTCAACTGGGAACACTGGTCATCAAAAACTCACATTGAAATGGGGAAAAAAAAGGTAAGATTAAGAAACAGTATGCTTTAAATATCTTACAGCACCTAAAATTACCAATTAGTTATTTAAAAAACCCAAAGATAATGTGTTCAATAGAGCATGGTTTTAAGGCTGTGTCTCTATCCTAATTCAGAGATGTGAAATACTGAGTGCATAAAAAGAGATGAATTGAAGAAGGGTCTGGAGGGAATTTTACAGATGTCCTACTCATGAAAACTTCACAAAAAGCTTGTGAAGCTGCCCACAGATTTCAGGCTGTGAGAAATCTGAAATGCCATGGATGACTATGAAGCCACATAAAAGTGCTGAGGTTAATGGACTGCATGGTAGGTATTGTGAATATCACTTAACTGCACTGCTTTTACAGAGCAGAGTTTTCCTCTTCTAATAATGTTAATTATGAAGTATGTATATTCTGGGACAGCATAATAGATGCTGTTTTTCTATTTGTGAAAACACTTGAAGTTTATCAGTGCTGGTGAGAGACAGCATACTGCATAATTGTGCTGCACTTGTTTAATTTTTTATTGAGCATAATACGTCACTACTTCAGATACACTTTTTTGCATGCTGGTAGAACCATCACAGCTTTCTTCTTCACATTGGAATACACAGTAAAACATAGTCCCCACTTTCACTAAAGTCAAGAATGGAAAGTGCACCTCACCCAATACCTTATTTTAGAAAGCAAAATGAAGGCCTTCTCCAACCTAGTGAGTATTCTTCCTGAAGAACATCAGTCTGATCTTTGGTATCTGAACGTTTCTAATTACCATTTTTTTCCCAACAGGTCTGCTATCTTTTATCCCCTGCAGAATTAATTTGGGCTACATCAAGACATAAACAAACTTAACCACATGTCATAAAATGAGTGGCATGGGCATAAGAGCTGGTAGATGGCAACAGCTGTGGAGAGTAGAGTTCTGTATTCAAAACAATCTTAGCTCCTACCTCTTCCCTTCTTTTCTGGGAAATGTAGTTAAATAACTTTCAGTTTTGTCCTAGGTATGCAAATATCTATGTCACAATAAAGGCCACAGAAAATTTGTATTTGTCAGGTTTGGTATTTTGTTCTTGCTGTTATCAGCAGATGAAGCCAGCAGACAGAGACCACTTTCACTTTCAAACATCACTAAGCACTTTTCAAAAATGATAAGATTTCATCAAGCATTTGTTGCCTCGATGCTGAGAGTTTGTGATTTGAATTATTTCAAGAACTTTACTTGTGCTCCCTCACCCCTTTATGATTGATGCTGATTGTGTGGGATGTCTCCCCACCCCATAACTCACTCTCAGCTGGCTAAAATGTTTGGGATTGAGAAGGATATTTCATTTACTATAATGACAGTGGAGTTCACAATAGAATAGACATGGATTACACCTCACTATTTCAGGACCTGAAGACCCCCTTTTTTTGTAATATGTAGATCCTACCATATTCTAGCAGACTCAAAACTTAAGTATATATTCTAAAAGTTATGTCATTTGTGATGCATTTAGCCATTACTGAAATACTGCAAATAAAATATTCCCTGTCTCTGCCTTACAACCAGGGAAACATTGATTTGGAGACAACTGCTTAAAGATGTGTTCTGTTGTTCATTGCTCTGAAGTACTAAGCTACAGAAAGCCCTATAATGTTCTGCTTCCTCATGCCCATCCCTAACAAACTGTTTTATAGATGGTTTAAATTAATATTATTACAACAATAAAATTCTCAGGTATTGTTCATCTCCTTCTCAGTTGCTGTCAGTCCTGTCCCATGGGTACTTCTGAACCGGATAACAGATAAAATTCTGTTCCCACACTGATGTGGCAAAAAAGGGCACACCAGTTACACATGTTAACAGATTGGTTTAAGGACACACCTCATAACAATGGTGGATATAGAAAAAGTTAAAATATTAGTTAAGGGGAAAACATGGAAGCTGTTAAGTATGCCTAAAGCACTGCAAATGAGGGACAACCCCATTGGGTGTTTCATATGGTTGTTCTCAGTGAATGTGTGGTTTTGGCTTGCTTTGATTTATCTGTCTGCAAAGGAGAAAAACAACCAAAATGCAAGTTTTGTTTTCAGAACTGAGCAATCTATTTGAGCCCTTTGCACAGATACCTTTTGAAAATGTCACAGTAAGCCATGCTTCTATTATGTCTTGGAGTCAGTCTTCTGTGACCCATCTTTGAGTTACAAGTATATCTTGCTTAGTACTGTCTGAAAATGATCTTATTGCTCATGGTCTATGTAAGATTAATGCAGTCCCTGGAAAATGCCATTGTAATCACTAGAAATCTGTTCAATTTTACTATTTTCAGGAAAAAAATACAATTTTCAAAGTCCAGTAAGCCTTAATCTTGCCACCTCATTTAGAAGGGTGGCCCCATTAACTTTGATGATGTGGGAAGCATGAATGAAGGGCTACTGCTGCTGTCAGTGTTCTGTTGGGCAAAAGAGGGATGAGAGTTTCAGAAGTGCAGGGCCAGGTTCCCTTTCATCATCTTTGAAGTTGGTATGGTCTGTAAAGAGGCTTTATAGAGAAAAACATTCCCTTCAGGAATTGCATTAGCCCAAAGTTTTTGCGTGGCTGCTTCAGATCCCAGCCCCCTGGCCTGATGCTCTCCCCCCTACCCTGCTTGCCCTGGGCCCTTTGCCTGCTGTGGCAACACTTCACCTCGATACTTTCCTCTTGAACTCCTCAAAACTGAACAGGTGATGACAGCAGTTCATCTTTGAAGGAATGAAAGGGCAGTCATAAAAATGCGGGGTTGACACCACACAGAACTCTGTGCTGTAAAATGTGTGATTGAGAAGGTCGAATATAACCTGTCTCTTCCTTCCCTGTTGCCTGTATTGCGTGTGTTGTCACTGCAACTCAAATGCAGAGGCTACATTGTACACTGAATGCTTCACAGTCGTGCTGGAGCCATTGCTAAGAGCTGAACTCTGGAAGTTTTGGGAGCTTTTCTGTGTCAGTGGGTTGAAGAAGGCTGTGCTAGGTCCAATGTGTTTGGTGTTTAAACTGATGCTTAGGAAAAATCCCATCAAACAAGGTAGTCCTGCTGTCTTGAGCAGGAGAAACCATTAATGTTCAGTGTGAGAGTTCAGAAATGAGCTATGTGTTATGAAAGCATTCCTATTCATTTAGTAGTTTTTGAATGCTAGGAAGTTAAATGGTGGGAAAAAGATTAAGTTCTTACTGTTATCAGCACACAAAGTGTAATGTATTATGCCATTGATTTACCCCATTCAGTGGGTTTTTGAAATTTCTATCTTAAAAGCCAGTGAGGTGGAACCATTTGGCTTAAAAGCCACCTTTTGTGGAACCATTTGTCCTAGGGGCTGTAGGAATCTGATCAGAAGAAAACCATTGAGCTCCTTCTAGTAGCTGGAAATTCTGATGTTTTCTTTTGCATTTATCTCATAAATCTTTGTCTCAGTTCTCTATGGCATTTATCCAAAGCCACCCAGGAGGCAGGAACTGGGTCTCCAAACTGGCAGCTCATTCCCTAGCATTTCTTTTCAATCAAAAGGCTATGGAGTTTAATTCTGTAGTTCTTGGAAATATGTGGCCTCTCCAAGCATCCATCTCCTCTCCTATGGAACAACCATAAAAAGAAATTATTCACAAGGATATTTCAGGAGTTAAGTAATTAATATTTTGAGTATCTTACTGCAGGAGCACTTTGTATGATTAAGTACTGCTTTAATTAATTAGTTTAAGAATTTTGTAATGTTCTTTGTGGGCTCCTGCTGGGGTTCATTTAGAAGAATGCTGTTTGGTCTTCCCATGGGAATATAAATGACCATGAGCCCAGAACACAACCACAGCACGTGTCTCAGTCCCTCCAAATGAGACAGGACTCATTAGCTCTTAGAGAAGTTCAGCTTCTTTGTATGTAAAAATTTTAGAACTCTGAGGAAATATTAATGCTGTTTGTCAGGACTGTGTACATGACTGTCCATGATTTAATAACAACTGTTTTTTTTCCTGGCACTCCTCTTGATACTTGGGCCTAATAGACCAGATACCTGTCTAAGGGATAGCTGCTATAATTCTTAGTACATAGTAGACTGAAATAAAGTTTAGGGGGATTCTACCACGTGTTTCCAACTGCATCATTGTAGCCATATTGGGTCCCACTTGGGAGATACCAGATACACAGGAAGAGTCAGGCCCAGTGCCTAAGTTCCCATTTTATCTCAGAAATATTGTTGTATGTGCTTGTACTGAAACAATGATGGCTTCATTTTCCAAGCTTCTCTTCCCCCTCAAAATCACCGATAAGACATTATTTAGAAAGGTAGTGCTGTCTGTGGTGGCAATGATGGCTAAGATTCGTGACAAAGAGTGGGTATGGATCATGGTTCTTTTACATATCAGGAGTAAAGACAATTCTTTGCTAAACATAGCTGTTCTTCTGTAGATGAAAGCTAGAATTACAGTCTCTTTTGTGATAAATAATCCACATGTTCACACCAAGATCAGATTTCAGAGGAAGCAGCCTTCAGTTATAGGGGCAAAAGTATATTTGGATAGGAAAACTAGACAATGACAAAAGTTTTGGCAAGCAAATACTGTCTGCCCTATTTTTAGTACACCTTAAAGAGAATAGGAAAGAGTGATTTTTTTCTTGATACAGTACAAACATGTATTTTCCAAAACTGGTAGTAGTTTGCAAGGTGTTATTGCTTTGCCTCTTGAGGCCACCATGCTTACAAATGCCTCAAATATTTGAGGAATTTTAGCCACAGGGATAGCTCCCTAATGCCTGAAGATCACTACTGTCTGGCTGTAGTTTGATTGTCATCTCTGAGCCTTAAAATGAGTCTGTTCATCTTTGCAAATGCTGGAACTCAGCAATACTTGTAACTTTTGTCCACTTTAAATTGTCTCACTTGCTCTCATCTCCAGTTGTTAGCTCTCTGCCTGCTGGTTAGCATGATGCAGCCTGATTCCACATTGTGGCTTCTAGATGCTATGGAAACAGAAATAAATATTTTTACCATTTTTTTGTATTTCATATTATGTAAGTGCACTAGTAACAATTCATGGCACAGGGAATGCAGTTACTAAATGTGCTGTGCAGAGCTTATTCTTTGTTGCTTAGCAATTAAATGTATGCACGTAGCAGCAGCTCTGACAAAAATGCTAATAAAAGGTGACAAGTTATATCTCCAGAAAAAATTGCACAATTTAGAAAAAAATCTCTGACAAGATTAAGAAGCAGCAGCAAATGGTACATACTGATAGATCCTGTCCCTCCTGAAGGGAAGATCTTCAGGTACTGGCCACTAGAGGGGCTGAGATGATGGGAATAGAAGGTATCCACATTTATAATATGGGCTACAGACACACAGTTGTGCAAACATCATGGTAAGGCTTTTTGTTGTTTTTGTTGTTGTTCCTTTCTTGTTTGTACATATTTTTTCTCTGTAAAATGTCTAGAAGCCTATTCTGTTTTCTTTGTTTCATTTTTCCCTTTGTGTTCAGGTTTGCTGATTTTTCTCAGCATCTTTTAATCGAATTTCTGACTTTCCTAGCAGATCCTTATGTCACAGTATAAGGTTTTATTTATATAACATGATGCATCCTGTCGGGTTAATGCAAATAGATTTCTCCTTAAGAGAAAATGAGTTCTTTAAGAATACTGAACTGCTTTGTTTTGGTTTTGTTGGTTGTTTCTTTTTTTTTATTCTTTTCTTTTCTTTTTTTTAAATTTTATTTAAATTCAGAGCTAACATGAAGCAGAGGAGCAGGATTGTAAGCTGCAGTTCTCAAAAAATCCCAGCATTAAAAGGCTGCTTTCTTTTGGGGATTCGTATGCTTAACCTTTCACTCCTTGTCTCTCATTTTTAGTCCTTTTCCAAATTCTGTGTCACCTGAACTGTGCCCAATGAGTACAATACTTTTTGGACTGGTTAATGCTTACTAAAGCACTTGCTTTGCTGTGGGTAAACATAGTCCTTAAGCTTATTTTAAACCTTTTTCCAAACCATCTTGACACATTGTTGCATGAAATTCTTTTCACTACATTAAGGGAACCATTTACAGAGTGGACTAATTGCTCTTAAATAATTTATTAACGCCTGTGATATTTGGCAACTATTTATAGTAATGTGCAGGATTTCAGTACTTCTTCTAGCAATTTTTTTTTTTTTTTTTTTTTTTTTTTTTTTAATATTTTAGAGCTTACCCTCATTAGATTTCTGCTCACCAAAGTGCTGATTCTGCACTGGACAGTCTGCCTGCATATTGAATTGGAGGGCCCAGTTTTGATCTATTTATATTATAGTCCATTTCAATTTAACTGAATGCAAGTACTAATTTGGCTGTACATGCTTTCAGCATTATCTCAAATTGTGCCAAATTATAAAGCAGTCCATTTGGAGTTTGGCGGGCTTTGCTGAAATTCCTGCATTTTGCTCAAATGCCTTGAGAAATGCTGCTATTTATCAAACAGATGTACCCTAACTCTTAGCTTGGTTCAACAGTCCCAGTTCTCTAACCCGTGACATAGCAAATAAGATGGACCCTGAATCAGTGCAGATCATATAGTATTCTGTGTAAATAAAATTAATCAATCTTCTTTTAGTTCATGTACTATAGCTCTTAAGAAATAAAAAAGAAATCATACAGTAAAAATGATGATGACAAATCAGAACATCACTTCTCTTCCCTGGGTTTCTTTGTGAGTGTATTAATAGAACAGTAATTGAGATAATTCTGCTCACAGAGCAATGCTGTCATACGATGTAAGCAGCAAAAGGCTATTCAGAGAGATTATGTGATCTGCTCCACGTGTTACCTTTTTTCCAAAAAAGAGTCTTTAAGCATTAGTTAAGCAGATGGGAATTATCCACTACAGATGAAACTGTGTCTTGACCCCAAGCCAGCTTGGGTAAGGAAATGATAGACTAAGATGGAAAGGGAGTAGAAGAGCAGCAGGTGATTGTGCTGAAATATCGTGGGTGCATTGGATTGTGATCTTTTTAATCAGATGGTTTACAATTTGTTCAGGACTTTGAATCAAACACATGGAAAAGGAAAGATTTGAATCCCTGGAATGATATAAAATCAAATCAAATTTCTCTGATTTCTCTATTCCTCCTACTCCAGTAAATGTTGTCGCGCCAAAATAATCTTAAAGAAAATCAGTTTGATTTGTGATATACTTTTCTCCAAAGGCTGCATTTTGAAAGCCATTTTCAAATAAGCCTGTGCTATCTGGAAGCAACAAAATATTTATTGTTCTAGAATTATTTTATAACATGTTTATGTATTCTTTCTTTCCCATGTTACCTGCAATGACATGCAAACATGGGGTGTGCATGTGTGTATACATGTGTTTGTGTGTAATGATGGAATGTGAAAAAGTAAATCCTTTATAGAAATGTCTGCTTAAATGTCTGCCTGGGAATGCATGCAGTGTGTTCTTTTTAAAGCAGCCTCCTCCTGGTAGTACCTTCACTCAGATTCTCACCATTCTCATGTAGTGTTCTGCAAATACCCTGTGAGAATGACTAGCAGGGAGTATGATCTTGCATAACAGGCAGATGACTAATTTAGACCAGGAACACTGATCTACAATGACTGAAATAGTCTCAGCCTTCTTCCGATTTCGACATTTGAAATTTTGGGATTACACTCAGGGATACTTCTGTAGTCCATTCGCCGGAAGTCACTGCTCATGTATTTTACTATTTTAGCTAAATCAAGAAAGGGATAAGCCTCTATAAATATGACAGAAAGGGTAGGATTTTGTGAGTCATGTATGTTCCTGACACATAGAATATGTTATTTTTTTATAAATTATCTCTACCCTACATTACAGATAAGACTGTAATAAACCATCTTCAAATTTCTGAGCATTTTACCTTCTCCTCCATACTTTATTCACCTTTCTCAGCACTGTATCTTGACTTAAGCTGTTCTCTTTTATCCAATTACATTAATTCAGTTTTTTACTCAAAGACAACCTCCAAAGCATTTTGCAATAATGAAAGTGTGTTGTCCATCTCGCACCTGTGTATTCAGTTTCAGACCACCTAGGTACAGACTGGGACTGTGGGGTATGTTTCAGATGTGCACTACTGGTGCCACTTTTGTGGCCAGCTAGTCCACTGTTTTTTGAGACATTGGTTTATATCACTGCAAAGAAGCAGGGCTTGCTCGAGGACTAGTCTGTTGTGGGTCTTTGCCAAGGGTCAAAGCTGAGTTTTCAGGATGGAAATGTCTAAGCATAAGTGATTGCTAATCAATGGACCTATTTGGAGGTCAGTTCTGGTGTTTTCCTTTTATTAATACCCATTTCCTTATATTAATACCCCATTTTATTAATGGCTCTTACCATGGGTGTTTATAAAAATTTGGTGCCATTGAGTAATATGGATATGTATTTGCAAACACATGAGGAAGTCCACTGGTCTCTTTGCCACCATTGAACTTGCTTGTCACCCATGCTCTTGCACTTCAGTTAGAAAAGATTTTTAAAACCTTCAAATGTGCTATTATACATGTGCCACATAAATAGACATACATCTTACATTCTTTGCTACCATAAAAATGACTCATCACTACAACTAATTTTGTTTTGAGCAACAGTGAGCAGGATCTGAATTCCTGAAGCAGGAAGAAGACAGAAGAAATTGTTGTAGTTTGCTAGTTTTGTTTTAAATAATTGTGTAAAAATACACAATGTTTCTTGAAATATATGCCCATTAAAAACACCCTCACAATTCAAACAGTAGAATTTGTTGCCTCTGCTTCTGTTTATTTAGCTTGGTATCCTTGTTAAAAAATACACACTAAATGAGAAAGAAACAGAAAAGGAATAGGCCAAGCCAGTCGTGCAATTAAACTTTATAGAAGCATTTATTTTTTGTGTTGTATTTTTCCCTCTAAATATGTTTTGCTTAAAGTAATCATCAGTTTTAGTCTTAAATTTTCACATTATTTATGCCTAATTGCAGAGGGCATCATGGTGAAAAAGATAAGCTTGTTTTGAGTCAAAATTTTCTTCTTCACTAAAATACATCACAAGAAAGTGATGGGTAAAATTTAGAACACTATTGTATAATAAATGAGTAATCTGACAAAATTTAATCCACAGACCGCAGTCTGTCTTTGCTGTGCTGTTGCTCAGATACACAGCTTGTCTGAATCTAAATATATTGATGTATAAAAAGTGCATATTTGGTGATACATTTCCTGTGAGCATAAAAAACAGTGAACCGGAAGAATAATATTGATATAACTGGTTGCCTATTTGAATAAACTGTTACAGCTACCATGGAGTTAAGCTTTTAAAATTACATAGCAATGTTAAACATTTTGGCCTGTGACTGGGAGAAAAGGGAATTTGCAGACATCTACTCAAAGGACTTTTTTTTTTTTTTTCATTCCTGATCAGTGCAGAAGAGGAGTTCTGTGAGAACAGCTTGGCACAGAGCCCAAATCGCAGCAATGGAGAGAATGAAGTTAGACTTGCATATCATTTTTAAAGTGTGTGATTTGGTGGATTGTCAGGCTCCTAAACTAAAGTATCAGCATGCGGCTGGAGATTTTTGTTAATCGATCAATAAAATAAAAGTAGCTTGTTCTTTGTTTGGTAGAGAAAGCATTTGCAACAGAAAGGATCATAAACATCCTCTTTGGTAATCTCTACTTTTAAAAAAATGTTTCTTTAACTTCGTAGTAACAGATTCTCTGTTTGCTACTGAATAAAAATGTGTTTATCAAGATGTTAGTGGGAAATATGTTGCCTGTCTATTCCTTTTGAGATATTAGTGGTAGGGAGTTAATGAACCCTTTGCCTTTGGGACCCATTCTTTTCACCAGAATGAGAGTAGCCTTCAATCTGTGGCTTTTTATGGATGCCACAAAGTCACCCTGGCAGGCTTGTTGGAGGCCATTCAAACAGAGATAGGTCTTGGGGAAAGCTTCTTGTTCCTCTCAGCTACTCAGCCTTTGCAGAAGGTGAGGTGGCTGTGTCTTAGCTCCCTCCCACTGGAAATCCCTGCCTTGGGGACAAAGGCTTGGAGTGCTGACCTGTGGCTAAAAGAAGAGCTGCAATTAGGCAATTTTAATAGCTGAGGGAGTATTTTCCCTCTAGGTGGAGCTGCGCACTTGCGTTACGGCAGCGTTGGCTGCGGGCTGAGAGACCGAGGATGGCGTCTTCCTCCTGGAGGGCTGGTGGGCACCCAGCAGGTGCCCAGCTCAGGCACGGCAGCGCCTGCTGTCCTCTGCCTGCCTCGCAGGGGGGGTATGGCAGACCAGGCTGCAGGACAGATGTCCCCAACTATAGCAAACATTTTGAGAGCTGCTTCCATTCCTGGCTTAGTTTCTCCCAAGCTTTCTCTGCTCCCACTTCTTGTTCCCCACTTACAGCTCACTTTGTGAGCTTTTAGCATTTTCCTGTCCCACAAAAGTTGCTTTTTATTCAGTATTTTCACTGTCTCCCTAAATCCATTTGCCAGCTGTGTTCTATATCATAATTACCCTTTTATGGCTGTGTTTTCTTTATGCTGTGTACCCAATGGCTGTGATTGTGAAGCTGCACTATATTTGTCTGTGCTTTAGGTAAGGTGCAGGTAAGCTTTCTGTGTGCTTGTAGCTTTACTTGGAATGATTTCTAAAGCATAATTCATAGCTTTACAGGTAATTTAATCCCAAAATTGGATTATTTTAATCTGACAAAAATTCTGTACTTGTTTAAAATATTGTCTCATTTTATGGGACAAAAATGTCCCAAATTACCTTGTTTACAGACTAAGATACTCTGCCATATCTTGCAGTGCTGCAGTTGAACCCCTATATGAAGCCATAGTTGTAGCTGCCTGGTTCCCAAGAAACTGGGGCTGTGAATTTTCATGGTACTGAGTATATGTGTTCCCAAACAGACTAAAATGTGTTTCTGTGCCAGCCAGCTTGTAACATATTTTAAATAGCATGATGTGACATTCTTAATAGTTAGTATATAGAGGTCAATTTGTATTTTTGGCATTTCTCCCAGGAAATAAGACAGGAGCACAAGAAAATAGACAAGAATAACAGAAAACAGCTTAAAAGTCAGAGTAGCACTCTACCAATAAATATCAGCCTTGTGGAGTACCCATCTTCCACAGTTACCAACCCTTTATAAAATCCCACTGAAATGATATTCTGTTTTTGCTGAAATGTGAATACAAGTACATTTAGTAAAGCTTCATCAGAAGGAAAAACTTTTCCAGATTTTCATTTATATTGAAAGATTTTGAGCAGAAAATGGTTCAATACTATTCGTACCACTTTCTATGACTTAAATAGCTATTGAGTTCTCTTGAAGGCATAAAATAATTGCTCTGTGACATGTTTGTCTTTGAGCACTAGAGATGTCAGGCAGTGGATTCAATGATTTTAAATCAACAGCTGCACCCTTTGAACTTCTAGGAAGTGCTTTCCACCTTATTTCATGTATATATTATGCTATAACTGGAAATTGTGCAGGAAAAAGTGACCACTACTGATTTGTCGTTCCATGTGACATTTAATGCATTGGTCGAAGTCTTTTCTTCTGAAAATGAGGGATTATAGATAGCTTTCTTTTTCAATTGACTTAAGAAAGCACATAGTCCTTGCACATTGGAAATCTGGTCTGAATATGCTCTACCAACTGAAAAATCAATCTCAAGTGAAATCTGCCTATCTATCTTTTAAGAAGGATTTTATAACTTTGGGAAAGCTCCATTTCTGACTTTCGGAGGTTGTGTTTGAGTACCTGGGGCTGGCGATGCTAGAAAAGGTCAAGTGCAATTGGTTGTCAAGGGTACTATCCTGCCTCAGAGACAGGAATAAACCTCTGCTGGCATTGCTGCTTTCTAAGCTGTAGCTCTACTTCAGTGCATTTCCTGCTGAAAGGAAAAGTTTGACATGTCCTCTATGTCCATGCATGTCCTCTAACTAGTGATGACTGCTGCTCCTGAAAAACAGGGAAGAGGTACTCAGTGAAACCTTCTTAAAAGAGGCCCCTGAGAGTATGAAGAGTAATATGAAGAATTTTCACCTAAAGGGATCATCAGCAAAAATTAGATACAGGGAAAATGAAAGGAATAGCTGAACTTATAAAGAGTGCATTGATTTATCTGTCAGGTATGTGACCTGGTGACCAGAGGCAGTAAGGGCTTGGTGGGGTGAAAAGAGGAAGAACAGTACACTTGGATGGTGGTGTGGAGGAGAGGTGCTGGTGGTACAAGCAGATTTTCAAAATAACAGGTAATAGCAGGGAACAAATCACCTGTCATGCTGGGAGAAACTTAAGGACAAAGCTATTTGCAGTAGAAGAATAAAAGTAACACATGTTTTTTAGCTACTGTCGAGGTCGCAGACACTGCTCTCAATTTTAAGTAACAATTTTACAGTATACCAAATGACAATGAATTCAGGAAAAAATAAGCTCTAGGCAATTTGACATTTATGTAAGAATACTATAAGGAAGAATCATGCTGGCTACTATAGGATAAAGGACACAAAAAAAAGTAGTTTTACATATAGGTATTTCTTATTGCAACAGATAGAGAATCTAGTCAGGGAAAACCAATTTTTAATTTTCTTAAAAGTGGAAAGATTTACAATAATACTAAGAGAATTCATCTGAGCTTGGCTTGCTAAATCCCCAGCTAGTGCTTCTCATTTGGCATCTGATACAGCATTTTCTGGGTTTCAGCTTTGCACTGGCCAAGAGCAGCGAGCTGCTCCGCACGCACTGCTGAAGCTGGGGTCTAAGAAGCATGACCACCACACCAGTGCTACTGCAATCATCCTGATACACAGATGTGTAATAATATGCCTCAACATTACTACAAGTCTGAACCTAGAAAAGATAAAAGCAACACAGCTAAAAGGCTTATAAACCAAAGAGATGGGTTTTTTTGTCTGAACAATTTTGGTGCATTTGGTGAATTTTAATGCTTATGGAAATGAAAGATGTTATTGGAGGCAAAGGGAGTGTAGGCAGTAACCATAGTGACTTCTACACATATCAGCTTTGCCAGTGTGCTTCAGTTCTAGTCTGCAAAATCCTAGTTATCAAAATTTGTAGGTTCTTACTGCACAGTCTTGATGAAAGGTTGACAAAGGGGGCATATTCCCCTTTCATAAAAGACAAAAGTTGAGGGAAGGCAGGTCTTTAGACAAGTTTCTCACTGAGGTAATACCTACATTATGAAGGCATCAAAGTTTTTTACTGTGAATATTAATATTATCTCATGCTTTTCCTTTGTATGCTGCCAGGATTCAATAATCTGTCAGTGATACCTGTATTTTTTTCAAATCATTCCCTGGCCTTCAGTCACTCTTAAGGAAGAGGCATCTGACAGTTGTACTGTAACATTCTTTTCAGACCCATTACTAGGGGATTTTATTTCTTCATTGCCACTGTTAATGAGAAGCCTTGCACACATTGTCTTCCTGCAAGAATCACAAAACTTAATAGAAATCATCTCCTGAAATAATATTTCTACTATTTTGTTTGGTGTGTCAGAAATGATGTCACTGTTTTTAGTAGTTATGCTAAACCTTCCTTTCACTGCACATTTTAACTGCCACAGCTTATGCTAGAAGCCTCTGTATTTGTTCAAGGTAAAAAAAAAAGGATTAAAAGTAATAATATATGTCAGATTGGAAACTTTCTTGGATGGCAGCAAGGTTCTCTGAAATGAAAATGTAGGCTGATAGAGACAGAAGATCTAACAGCTATTATATGAAATTATTGTACCTTTGAGTATTGAATATTGCAATGTTGAGTATTGTATATAATTTCATTAAAGTATTCTGGCATTACTGTCATTAAAAAAATGTAAGTTCCCTATCCCATTTTTTGAATATTCATTTTTCTTCAAAACAGGAAGCATTACATATAGTTCAGTTAGTTTCTAAAATAAAAGGCAGACTTGCTGATAAAACAGGCCTCGGAAAGGTTGTGATGAGTCAACATACTTTACTGATTATTTTGATATGTGTAAATATATACAGCTGTTTACCTTTATTACTTTAACATGTAAGATTAAAGAGAATTTGCACACAAATGTATTTTTAATACATAATGTGGCATCCAGTGTACAGTGTTTCCTCCCATTACCACTGCACCGTGGTTTTATATCTAGCTATGATTTGGCACTGGAGAAAGTAATTTTAAGTATTATAGGTTTTTTCCACCTCTGAAAAACTTGCCAGTGATATTCTGATGCTTTAGAGTTTGACTTTTCGGATAGGTAGGGGATGAAACTGGTATCTTGTGAGGCTGTTGCACATATCCTGTTTTGAGTAGGGTCTCAGAAGAAAACCCTTTAGGAGGGCTTTGTAAAACAAAGAGATAGTGAGAAGCAGTCCTTGCTTTCAAGCCTTCTCAGTTTATTTAAACAAGACAAGAAGTCTTTGTTCTCTTGATTGTTTCAAGTGAATGTGCCAAGGTATGGGTGTCTGAACTCAGTTTTCTTGAGATTTGTTATTCTGAGATGCTCAAAACCAGCAACAAAAAATACTGAGCCCTATGTTTTTTTCCTAAGAGCTAAATCATTCCATCTCACTTAACTAATGCATTGATTGACTTTATCGAGTCCATAATAGTTCTGAGTTTATGAGCTGTGATGCCTGGAAATGGATTAGTGCCAGTGCCTATGATGAGCTGTGGCCAGGAGACGACTATTTTGTCTCATGGCAACATTTGAGGTTACAAAACTTGACTTTGTTCGACCTTCAGAACAAAGTTTGTAATCTCAGATCACTGTATACCAGCCAGACCAAGGACCTGAGCGTGACACCAAAGCCCACAACATGTTTTGACATGGAAGAGGTCAAACTCTGGTACTCCAGCTGCTGCAGAGCAGCACACATTTAATACTGGGCTTACATAGTAGTCACATTTGTATACTGGAGGTACAAAGCATGTATTATGTGAAGCAGAATTTTGTCTACACACAAGGCAATCAAGATTACATTATTTTTTATGAGCAAATGGCCCAGAAATGTTAATGAGAGCTTGTAGGCTCTTCATGTTCATATGTGTAAGGTGCCTCCTTGGGGCTCACCAGCTCTGAGAAAGTCTTCAGCTTGTCAAGGGAGAATGGATTTGATGTGAGATTTAGCCAGAACCTGATCATCCTTTGGTTATCTTCAAGTATTTTCTCTTTGTTGTATTTTTCCATAGTTTATAGAATGATTTCTTAGAGCAACATCTTCAGTTTTGTCACAAGGCCTACTAGTCAGCTCTTAAAGACTCCAGGAATCCAAAATTAAATAAGAAATGTTGTTTCACATCACTTTTTCATCTATTTGAACTAAAAAATTGGGAAGTAGAAGCAGAATGAGAGGCCAAGGCAGAATTGGAGCTGTGTTTGTAAGGGGACACAGATTAGAAAATGAAAAGATAGATAAAAGCCTGACATCTGCTACGTCACTGGTAATTCTTTTACTTAAAATAAGAGAGGCCCAGTAAGTCTACATTGCCATTCTCAGACTAATGATTTCTTTGAAAAATATTTGTGGGTTTGCTAAGATTAATGCCTCAGTTATAAAGTTTGCTAAAATTTAAGTACAAAGTTGAGGCACTTCTTAAGTACTTTAAGCTTACACATCTCCACAGGGAGATTTTGCTTTTCCAATAATAATTTTGAGATGGATTCTGCAATGCTACTGCAAAGAAAATGCTGGAAGCTTTGCAAAGGAAGAAAGGGTAGACTATTAAGGGCCTAAATTAAGCTATCTGGAGCTACCGGGAAGAAGAAAAAGAACTTCTGGAAGCAACCTACTCGTATTTAAACAAAGGCATTAATGGTACTATTTTTAAAAAATGTTATTATTGATATATGATCATTCAGGATTGGTTTTCTCTTTGTTGTCATTGCCATTCTTCAACACTTGCATAGAAGGGCAGCCAGAAGTTAGTGCAGTTTGCATCCAAATGAGTGAGGGATCGATGTTTACAAAGCTGTCCTGCTCATGGATGCATCTCTCACCTTGGTAATATCACAATATGCAGAATTTCTGACACCTTAACCTGCAAGAACCCTCATTTTTTGTGTCACAGATTTATGACCATACCATAGCTTTGCTGGTCCATGTAAAGACCATTTTACAGCTTTGATATTCAATGAAACAAACTGTCTCCATGAATCATCTGCCTGCCAATGGGGATGTTTTGTCACAATAGCTATAATTCATATTGAATCCTGATCTGAAACAATCAGGAATCCTGCTCTAAGAATCAGATTTATAGTCTACGAGGATAAAGCCTGCCAAGCATTTGACCTTTGTTTCTTTCTACCAGACATCCTACAGTATCTAGGTTTATGGTAAAAGAAAGCATTTAGTTGCAGTTTATATTAAACAGTATTTTGCACAAATGTTTGGGCCATAAATGTTTCAACACAGCTCCCTTTCAAAGCAGTGGGAGTTCCACTGAAGAGAGAATGTCTTAGTTAAAAACATGGTTTCAAAGGCAGAATGACATCAGACAGAACTTTTTATACATTTCTTCTGTTCTTACAGAGAGTGGTGATTTATTTGGAAGGGTTACTCGATGTGAACCAGGGTCATCCCTTATCAATGAACAACTGTGCTAACCAGCCTTTGAAAAACAAAGAAAAGCCCCCCCCCCCCAAAGATTTTAAAGATCTCTGCTTCCAATTATTTTAATGTTGATATGGAAATGAAAATTATGTGTTACCCATCAGGACATGCCCCTTTTTATTTGGTAGATGTTTTTACACCTGTATTCCTAATGGACTGTGAAATTAAAATGAACATTTGTGTTTTCACTGGGATACCAGCATTGCATCTGGTGGTATATAAATGAGATTATGAACAGGGCTTTTTCCTGATTGTTTTAGCCATTAAGTAATAATTTATTATGATTATTATTGTTTAGGTATGATATTGGCAATAAATATCTCTAGCATTTTGCTGGGTATATAGGGTTTTGACAAGTAATTAAAAACTGCAGATTGTTCCTTCATCGTTTTTATTATATTATGACAAATTGCTTTTGGCCTTATGAGGCTGAAAATCCCCCTTTGGAGTTTTCTATGGACTTGCTGCAAAGCAATGGTGATGAATCTCAGAGGAGTTTAAGGAAGAATCTCTGCTTGACTGCAGCAATATTATGCATCTTGGAGTAATGCCTGTCGAGTGTGTCCTAGCGGGTTCAGCTCCTTAAAGATTGTAGGCACAAGTGAAAAAGAAGGAGGATGTACTTTTTAGCCCTTAGTGCTTCTGACCCTGTCTATAGAAAGCACATTAGAAAGCATATCAGGATAAAATTTGCCTATGACACTGGTCTAATTTTTGTGTTTGTCTGATGTGAAACTGAGTGGAGGTGCAAGTTCTTTCAAAGCTTTTGCTTATCTTAGTTAGTTTACACTTTCCTTGTTAATCAACACACACAAGTACCAGGATTAACAGGAGTTAACAGATCACATGAGTAACATGATTACAGGAAGCTTCACATAATATGCAGCAACTGTTTCCTACTCTGTCTGGAAAAAGGTGACATGTAAGAATTCACGTTTTATTTGTACTGATTGTTGGTTGTTTGCAGTTTAAAAGGAAAACATTGCAGGGTTTTTTAGTATAATTTTTGCTGGTGTTGTATTTCTCCAATAACTATTATGTTACAGTGACACTTACTGGAGATGGCAGGGTTTTTTGCTACTCAAATCAGACAAGCTCATTTAACTGAAGCAGTTACTTGCATTTCTTCTTTAAAGACACCATTTACTAAAATATCAGTAGATATTTTTCATCTTTCTATCTCCTCCAGTTCAGAATGGAGTTCCATACAGTGGTGGTTTATGACTTAGGTTTCAGTTCTAATTAGTGGAAAGTCTGGACATTTTAAAGAAGGTTCAGTCTACCTATTCTCTGCCCAGGAATGTGTAGATTTATAAACTGGCCCCAATGCCTAAAGACATTTAGTTTCCAAGTATACTAAAAAGAATAAGCCAAGTAAAAGGAAGCCCAGTAGGAATTCCATAGGCTGTCTAAGGATATTTTTTAGAATATTAGGGTTGTTCTTTATGATCCCAAATGTAATGCAGTCATGTGCCCTTTAGGCCAAAAAGGCCAATGGCATCCTGGGGTGCATTAGAAAGGGGGTGGTAGTAGGTCAAGAGAGGTTCTCCTGCCGCTCTACTCTGCCCTGGTGAGGCTGCGTCTGGAATATTGTGTCCAGTTCTGGGCCCCTCAGTTCCAGAAGGACAGGGAAGTGCTTGAGAGTCCAGCACAGAGCCACAAAGATGATTAAGGGAGTGGAACATCTCCCTTATGAGGAAAGACTGAGGGAGCTGGGTCTCTTCAGCTTGGAGGAGAATGAGGGATGGCCTCATTAATGTTTACAAATATGTAAGAGACAGGTGCCAGGAGGACAGAGTGAAGCTTTTCTCAGGGGTGACTAACAATAGGACAAGGGGCAATGGTTATGAACTGGAGCACAGGCAGTTCTGTATAAATATAAGGAAGATTTTTTTCACTGTGAGGGTGACAGAGCACTGGAACAGGCTTCCCAGGGAGGTTCTGGTCTCCTTCTCTGGCCCTGTTCCAGCAGGGGGTTTGGGAATGATGGTCCATTCTCTTTAGCACTATCTCTTATAAAGCCTAGGTGCTGTTAAGGAAAGATCAGAACCATCAGGGCATCTTCCACTGCACCATGCTTAGCACCCTCCTCTGTAGGGGAAAGCCATGGTGTATGCTCATCACTATGTGCCTGGTAAGCTCAAAACTAATTAAGGAAGAGTGATGATATGCTTTGTCTCAGATACTGAAAAAGGTGCTGTTTTAAGAAAATGCATGCTTTCCTACTATGTCCTTGAACAGCTTTGTATATTACCAAGAAAATCTGACAGGTGGTGTTTCCCAAGGAGGGACTGAGTTTGGTGGGGCAGTGATGAATATTCTCTTTAGCTATTTGCTGCCTTTTTTTCCCCCATGTTCCCATTTTATCATCTTGTATCTAGCCAGGAGAGAAACTTCTGCACCATCAATCTCAGTTACGCTCACACATACTTCAACTTTCTGTTTCTTGTGTTATCTTTATCTTTTGTCATGGAAACCCATGGAAAATATTTATGCCATCTGGACACACAAAGTATATACTTTTTTACTTCCACACAGTACTGAAATGAAGGGGTTATGATCCCCAGAGACAAAGCTGCCCTTATGTCTTTGCTTAGACAGCATACCTAGGGAGATCAGCTGGTGTTATCTTGAAGATGAACATCAGAGGGAGGGAGGAAGGGAGAGGGAAAGCACCTGCTCATGTCTAAATGGCTATTCAGTGCTCTGAAATGGTTTTCTCTATTGTTTTCAATCTCTGAGGAAGTTCTTACACTCTCTAGGGTGCTTTTAGAAAACCCATTGACTTTTCTGCTTTTACTGCATAGCTACATCTAGGAACCATGGATGCTGTCCTCAGATTTTTTTCAACCCATCTAGGTCTATGTGAGTCAGTGTGATAGTAGTCAGCTCTGAAGGGGTTTCATTTATTATTGATATTTGCACTGCTTGCCTTAGGAACCCTCTCTATGTGTAATAAATTTAGTAAAGGGTGGTTGCTGTTCCAGAAATACTATGAAGTAGAGGCAAAGTGTAACAAGGGCCCTCTGCAAAGGAGGGTTTGAACTTTGAGATGTGGACTCTGTTGTGATAGAACTACATCAGTGGAAATGTACAGAAAGTTCTCTCAGGTTTTGGCTTTTAAACTTTAAAGTTTTCTATCCCAAAACCCCAGCATGGCTGGAGTTCTGGTGAGCACTGTCATGTGAGCATGTGGATGCATTCTAATGTTACACCTTTGTGTCTGTATGTTAAGAAGCTGTTTAGATACAGCTCAGTCTGTTCAAAGCAGGAGTATGTAAACCAAGATTCATGAACATCCTGTTGAAAAATACCCTCAGGTAATTTTTTGAAACTGGGGACCTTCTTTTGAAGTTCTTAAAAACTACTGCCAGGAAAAATATTAAATACAAGGCCCTTAAGCAATTGGCTTTAGCCACTAGGCACAACCTCATCCCTTGGGGAAAGGGTGGGGAATCAAGTGAACCCCGTATCACCTTTAACTCTCCTCAGATCTCTGTATTTTACAGCAGGCAAATGGGAATTAATTTCAGCTGTGAGCATCATAACATTTCCCAAATATGTATTTTAATGGAATGATTTTTCATAAGAAACACTGCTCTGAGAAATTAAATTCATGCAGCTAGAGCACAAAGCAAAGCATCCTTGCAGACTGGATTTCAAACAGTCTAAGGATATTTTGTTACAGAGTTCATTTTCCAAGCTACTGTGACAAGCAGTTGCTAATTCTAAAAATATTCAGTAAGAGTGGGCTAATTTGTTCATCACTGAAGCACCAGTCCTTTTTTCCTGCAAATGTGTATTTTGCATTTGTAAGGAAAGAGGATAGACAGTCTTTATTATTTGTTAAAAATAAACTGACAGCTACACTTCTTAACCGAGTGATTTTGTTCATATATACCAGTATTTTGTGAGTGCAGAAGGCATTGGAAAAAGTGCCACTGCTCTGTGGTTATGTCTTATCTGCCTTTACTGCCTCTCCAGGATTTTTTTTCTTTCCAGTTTTAGGTGCTGCTTTCTTTTTTTTTTTTTTTTTTTTTTTTTTTTTTAGCTCCACCAATCAGGCTTAATGCTTGATTTTCAGCCTTTTAGATAATTATGCAGGATTCAGGATATCGTATCAGCAGAAGCTGCTGTAGATTGATGGGACCCCATCAACTACCCTGCCCACTCAATATTATAAAGATTTGTGTCGTCAGTGGTCGTGACGTGTGGTAGGAAGTTGCCCATTTATGGATACTAGAGCAAATGATATCATCACAATAGGTGGCTCCTCTCTAAATAGGATCATTTGTGAAATGAGATTACAGGCATTTATCTGGGAAACAGGAGACAGAGGCACCTGCTTTATGTAATTGATATCCTGGGGAATTATTGTGTACAATAATCAAGAAAAATCTTCATTTTTAATTCTATTACGTGGGGAAAAAAAACCCTCTTTTTTCTGCCTGCATAAAACAAGCCCCACTTCCACATGGAATAAGCTCCAGACCATGTTTTCTATTATGCTTGAATATATGGGACATGCATTGCAATCCTATGCTTGCCACACTGCTGCAGTATACTTGTTTTGCAGAGCTCTGTAGCAGGCTAGTCAAAGCTGTGACTAACCAGACCCTTGGATATGCACTCTAATCTCTGGCCTTTATTTTTACAGTGAATTTGATTTGTTCATTGATTGTGTATTTTTTCTGATTTGTGAGAAGCTTCATGCTCTGTGTTTGGATGCTGACTGCAGTACAGCAATAGTCTTTGATACGGTAAGTCAAAGATGACTCATTTCTTACTCTTGTGCCTTCAATTTATACTTTCTACAACACCATCTCATCAGGTAGAAAATTATGTGTTAATTAACATTGAAGTAGTTAATTTTCAACAGATGCTCTTCCCTTCCCTCCCCCCGGTACTTTGCACCATGGTTTATTTTTCCTTCTCATGAAAGCAATAGGTTTGAACTGTAAAATGCTTTTTCTCTGTTATTTTTAATAATATTGCCAACATTTTTTCCTGTTCTTTAATTTCAACAATGCAAAAGAATACAGATCACACACAGAGATTTGGAACTTAACATGTGATGCCAGAATACGATAAGTTCAGTTCAATATTAGCCTTTATTACAGCGAACACAATCGGAAAGGCAATAATCTTTTCGAGGATTTATACCTCAGATAAAGTAGAAGGGTTTCAGTTTTCCTTTGAGTATTAATACAGTCAGATACATCCAGGTACAAGAGCCTTTATTATATGTGAAATCAGTAGAGAGAAAATGCCTTACAGAAAGACAGTTTTCTTTGTAATGCAGCGTGCAGAGGAAGATTCAGTAGTACCCCTTATCAAGTGCACTACATGAGATAAGAGCAAAAAACCCCACATATTTGCTGCACAGTGATAGGAGCCTTTACATTACAGAAATGTTGCTGAAAAAAATGCTACCAAACAGAAATACTCTGTGAAGAGCTTTAAAAAAAGTGCTGTGATCACAAACGTGGTGTGCACTCTTTTGGATAGCTAACACTAATTGTACAGTATGGGTTAAGATTTGATGTATGAATTTTTCACAGAAATCTACCTTTAAGCAGAGGTCTGGAGGATCACTGGGTTACTGGGTCTGTAGTACGATTCATACGATCTTAGCTGTAGAATTGGCAACTTTGCAGCAAGTGAACAGTGTTCAGGCAGCTTGAAATGTTTGGATATGGGAAGTGTTTTCTGTATGCATTTTTTTTCCTCTTCCATTCTTAAACTTTTCAACAGTGGAATTGTTTTGTTTCTTTTCTCCCATGAGTATTAGCCCTCCTGATTTTGGATATACCTATACAGAAAGTCAGTAAATTTGTATTTGCCAGTATAGCTTTCTGATGTTCAAGTAAAATAGCTTGTTCATTGAAAGTTTATGCAGGAACAAATCCAAAAAGGAAAAAAAGTCTGCATGAAATAAGAACAAAGGTACAGGCTCCCTGTCATCAGTTCAGAAGTTGGAATTACTGCTGATTTTTCACTTCTGTGGAGAAGTTTAAAGGTTTGATTTCTGTAATACCGATCTGATTATTTTACAAGCAGGCATTAATACCAGCTCTTGCATTTGCTCATAGTTAGTTCATGGATCCATATCTGTCATGCTTCCCTGTCATTTGAGGCAACCAACATCTTTTTATCTAAGCAACAAGTGATCAGCTTGATCATGTAATGCCCAGTATGGTACATTTTAAAATGTATCTTCTGAAATGTGAAAACAGTTAATATTTGCTAGGTGTTTAAAGTCTGTGAGTTTAGCAAAGTTGATGACTACTGGCATCTTTTTTTTTGATTGTAACAAAATGCTAGAAGGCAGGTGAAGGTACTTCAGCACATGTGCATATTAAACAGCAGTATTCTGCCTGACATTATCCTTTGCTTTTGCAAGAAAGCACAGAATAAAGGTTATTTTGTTCTAATAATTGCATAATTAGATCTGCTCAATACGTTTCATGGAAGTTATTTCACTGTAACTGCCCCTTAAAGTGATCTGAAAAAGGAAGACATTTCCACAGAATGCATTTATGCATTTTAGGCAAAAGCTGAAGGGAAGTGCCATATACTGAATGTAGAGGCCAAATTACATGCTCTGTAGTTCAGATATACAACTGTTATGGAGCTTACCTGATCAAATTGCCAATATTGAGCAGTTTGCAGGGTGCACCTTTTCAAGAATGAACATGAAGAGATTACTGTGTAGTCACTGCTTTTTATAGTCCGCATATGATTCTGAAATTTAATTTTTTTTAAAAAGGCATTAATAATTTCCTACCAGTTTTGCAACACTCATAATTTCCCACTAAAATCAGATTTGCCACCTCCTTTTAAAAAATAATAGAATAATTCAATAGAAAAGGTAATCATCATATTCAGAGTAATAACCATGCTGAAGGTCATATAAATAAAGGCGTTCCATCCATTATGTTTAAAACAGTGCATATAGTTCTTAAATTAGTTTAATAAATATATAGAAGGAATGACCCTAGCATACAGCATACAATATTCCGCTTTTGCTATATCTCAAAAGTTTTAAAATTATATATCCAGGAGTCACACAACTCTTAACATAGATTATGTCATATTAGTTATGCTCCATAAATTTTACTTATTATTTGTTGCCTTTTAATATTGCCAATCTCAGGCATTTTTCTGAAAACTTCTCGATCTATATGCTTGGAATTTTTGTTCTTAGACACTTAGTTTTTTGCTCTTAGCTTTGTCATTGCAAGAGTGTATAGAGTTAATAATTTGGTTCTCTTTTGAGGAAAAAGGCTTTAATTTATGCTTTAATATGTGATTAGGGATAATCACAAATAACTAGATGCCTTTACATTCAAGTTTCACAAGTGTAGTTTAACTGAGAGCAGGTAGATGTTTCTGAGGTGAGTATAAAGGTAGTTAAGCATGCACACTAAGGAAAGAGCAGGGCATCTGCATTTCCATGTTTCCTAGTTGCTATAAAAAATAAAATCCTAATAAATGATTTTGTAATAATAAGAAACATTAGCTGACTTTTTTACACTGATTTTAAAAGTAAGTCCTGTTCACTGATATGAATTTAGCATTACACAGGGTCTGTAAGTGCCAGCTTCATTTTCTTTGAGTACCACAGGCAAGACATTTTATCTTTTTATGTATATTTCAAAATTTCTGCCCAAGGTCAGTTCAAAGGGATGGAGTATTTAGAGAACCACATATCCTTGGCTGGAGACCCCATGGCTAAAGCAAATTGAATTACTTTTAGGTTTTCATTGTGTAATATAAAATGATCATACCTGCAACAATGAAAGATTTGCATGAATTGGTCCAATATGAATTATATCTGTCATATAATTTAATTGTCGTTGCCAGATGCACTTACAAAATTGATACTAAAGCCTGAAAATCATACAGGGCGGTGTGAATGCCGGAAAAGCACACAGAAAACAGCAAAGTAGTTCTGTTTAGCAAGCTGCTAATTCCTCTTAGCAGTACATTACCAAAGTACAAATAGGGTAACAAGTATGTTACTGTCAGACAACCTGCATAGTAGAGCATTTAATGACAGAGAGAGGAAACCACAGAGTAGTTCATAGATTTCTTTTTCTGAGCAGAAGTGAAACTGTATCGGAGTCACCATTAACATCTTAAGATAAACAGTATGAAACTGTGTAATTAATAAATGTTACTGCAGCATTTATGGTATTAATAATTACTTGCAGTATCACTGTTAAAGACTTGAAGGTGACCATTGCCCAAGGAAAGAAAGTGAGAAAGAGATCCAAAGCAGAAAACCACTTGAGCATCACACCTTTCTATGCAATTTCTGAGATATTGTTTGTTACCAGGGTCAAATTTTAGCCGATCTGCATAGTAACATGTTGTGAAAGCAGTCATGTGTACTGTCCAGAGTTTTTGCCACTCTGTCTTTTGATACAAGAGCAACATCCTTTATAAATTTCAGTTCATTTTCTAGGTGACCTGCCATCATCAAATCCTTGATATCTGGGGCTTGAACACACTTCTTAAGCTGATGGCAGAACACTTACTGGCTTAAATGGGGTCATGATAAGGATAGCCCAACATTTAATCATACGGGCCAGAAAATACCAGGTTGTTTTTTCACTTGTCAGGTTCCTGCGGGCAGAAATCCCACAGCAGCTCACAAAGAGAAAGGGCTCTTCCAGCCCTCCTGTGCTTTACCCACTGAGAGAGGAGGGGCAAGGGCAGGCCCAGCACGTCGAGATTAATCTTGCTGTGACATAGTGCAGACGATGGTGTAGGAGGTGAGCACCATGCAGTGCTCCTCAGGCCACACAGCCAGGGAGCAGTGTCCTGTCCTGTGCTGTCCTTTCCTGTGCTGTGCTGTGCTGTACTGAGCTCTGCTGAGCTGGACTGTGCTGTGCTGTGCTGGGCTGTGCTGGGCTAGCTGTTCTATCCTGTCCTGTCCTGTCCTGTCCTGTCCTGTCCTGTCCTGTCCTGTCCTGTGCTGTGCTGAGCTGGGCTGTGCTGTGCTGAGCTGTGCTGTGCTGTGCTGTGCTGTGCTGTGCTGTGCTGTGCCATGATGGGTACCCCTGCTGCCAGGCCCCTGGTGGAGCCCTGTGCTTTGAGTGCCGAGGATCAAAAAAGAAAACAGTTGTTGGTGATGTTAATTCAGCACACAGCCACGGTAGCTCCCTTGCTGTAGTGTCTCTGCTTGATGACAAGAAAACTCAAACAGAAGGGGTTATCTCCTGAAGAAATTCTGCTGCAGGGCTGGAGGGGCTGGTGAGCTCAGCATGGCAGTGGGCCTGGTTCAGTTGTGCTTGTTTTTGAACAGATCATGCCTTTGCTGGGGGATGTTTGTTCTTAGATCTTGTTCTTGATCTTCTTTGTGCTGGCTCTCTCCTTTTAGAGACGAGGCCTGGATTAGACACCCCAAAGCCTCACACCCTTCACCGTTCACATCATCTGCATGGCTAGGAGAGGGCATGGCTAGGAGAGGTCACAGAATTCAGGGCTGTTCTATACATTTGTCTAGAGGTGATTTTTTAAATCCTGGTTTCTTTCGTGAATGCTTAGTGCAATAAATTCTATCAATATCTTATTAGGTGGGGTATTGTCATTGTGACAATCATTCTCGCATCTGATTTATTTTCCTTCCCCTCACCCAACTGCTGATAGAAGTAATAGGCAAGAACTAAACGAAATTAAAGGCGTGTGTTTTCTGTTCACTCAGTGTCTTTGACAGGATTTTGTATCTATACAGCCTCACTGTTTCCTCAGTCTTACATTTAGCTTCTTCCCATTTGTGCAAGCTCAGTAGCAGCTAAAAGGAGAAAACATCTTAAACCAAGAGGAAAAATACTCTGATGCCATAAAGATTGGCAGGCTAAGTAGTTGATTCTCACAGGGACTCTTGATTTTATTGATTATGTGGGGTCAATGGTATTTTTCTTATAAATATGCAGTCTTTATATGTCTTGATAGACTTTGTAAAAGCATAAATTATACCTTACAACTAGACAATTAATTTATGCTATTGCTCTGAACTGCCTTTAAGCATTTATCTCCCCCATATTTTAACTTAAATTGTGGCACCATTTCATTATTCCCTTAGCAGATACATCTGAAGAGGTTTACATCCTGCCACAGACACTTGTTCTTTCCCACTCCTTGCCTGAAGTATGCCCAGTTGTGCTGACTTCGCTCCTTCTTTGGCCACACTCCAAACCACAGCTTTGACAAGACAAGCTTTTCCAAAAACATGCAGAGACAAGCTAAACAAGCCTTTAAAAAAATATTTTCTCTTTTTGTGTGCATACTTAGTTCATTTTTCTTTAAATGCACTGTTTCAGAGTTCCAGTTTAAAGCACATTGATTAATTTGTTGATTAGTGTGACTTGGGGCTACTGAGGCTTGCAACTAGGAGCAAGACTAACTTCCACTAAAAGCCTCTTAAATCAGATCTCCAGATCTACAGAAATATTAACAAGCTTGATACATTTACCTCATCTAAATGTTTGATTCCTAAAACAGATAGAATTATTTGAAAAATTAAGATCCTCTTGTGAGGGGATAAAAGTGAGGAGGGTACCTGAAAGATTTTTCCAATCAATTAGAATATTTCTCTTCAATATTGCTGCAAAACAGGATTGCTCAATGTTCAGTATAATTTCCATTCTAGCAGCATGTATAGAGGAAATGGAGGATAAGGGCTTCATGGAACTGAGCACTGTCTGAGTAAGACCTTCTTTTTACAGCAGAAAGCAAAGGTGAACCTCTGTCCTTAGTGTTCACAGTGGAGCTGTGAAAATGGATTCAGCATGGTGATGAAACAGATGAAAAGCAAGTTTGGGATGATGAGCTAAGAATACCAACAAGCCTGCTTAAATGGAATGGTTTTTGTAATATTTGATAGAGAAGTTGTATGAGCTAGGACACTTCTCAGCAATAGTATTTAGCAGCTTTTGTGCAGTTGTCTGTTCTTCAGTTTTCCTGCCTAGGCTTCAAGGGAATGCTTCCTGGAAAACAGGTTGTGTGGTTCTTACTATATTAATATCAATATTAACGTTGTATCTTATCATTCAACATATCCTTAAAAAGAACCCAGTAGTAGTAACTGTTTAGGTTCACTCTAACTGAAAATGGGTATGAGCTTCCCTTTGCTTTTGGTAGGCTTGGGGAAGAGGCCGTATGTTAAAATTTTTTTAAGAAAGGAAACTCCCTTTCCCAGGACTGTGCATACCATTTTGTGTTTGGTCTCCCTTAAAGCAAGCTGTAGTACTACTTTGATGTATCCCTCACGTGCCTGTTGTGTAGTGGGTGCCTGCTTATCATACCTGTGTTTCCCAGAGAGGACAAAGCTGTCTAGACACTATAATGCTTTGTATTAAACCCCTCAGTGTCTGATTTGAGCATGGGGATCTATGGATACGTCAGTGTTTCAGTAAGAAAGAACAAATATATATTTATTATAAGGTAATTTTGAGATTCACTTCTGCTTCCTCTTGTTCTCCCAGGATCTCATTTCTCCTGCACCTGACCTCATTTAGGAATGCTATTACGTGTGAGCAGAGGCAGGCATTTGTTTGTATGCACACACAAACTTTTAGAGAGGCAGAAAGAGCAGCTTGTGCCTTCTCCAAAATACTGTCAGATAGCATGGACCACAAAAGCCAGGTAGGATGCTGAAAATGCCTGGTGCCTTCCCTCACTGGCATCATTGCCCCGCTCCATGGCCACACACAAAGTGCAGTCAGCAAAGTGTGTCCAAGCCTGACACCAGAGCTCTAGCAATGGGCTTGAATACTGATCCTAACTTTTTAAAATGTGGGTGCACAGTTCTCAGATAAGCCTTTTCAGTAACTGTTTACAGTTTATAAAATCGAGTCAGTAGAAGATGGATTTCTGAGCAATATTCATTGGATAGTAATGGGATTCTGAAGTACATTTAAAATTTCCTCTCTTAATTTATACATCAATAATTAAAAGTCTCCCCTAGACTCTTACACAGGGCTGCAATTAACCAATTCAGAAATATTTCAGTCTTCACTGCTTCATGAAATGACACTGCTTATTCTGATTTTTGCAATCCAGGAACTTTTGGGATCACCATGTGATTTTTTCAGAAGAGCAACAAAACAGTTGCACTAGCTTTTTAGGAGATTAATCTATTAGGTTCATGTATTTTGATTTTACTTACATGCTCATGCCATGAGCAGCACATAATAAAATAAGTTACTACTTGGATATTTGAGGAAAAAAAATCCTTGATACCAACATTATTCATGATTAAAAAAATAAAAAAACCACCATGAATTTGCCAGGCACTGTGGATGGTGGATATATGGCTGTACTGAAAATGTTTTAATGGTTAACAAGTCAAGCAGTCTCTTAGCAAGTCATTTCTCTGTAAAGAGGGATGGTAAGATTTTACCAGGTAACAAAAGTCTCTCTTCTTCAAGATAAAAGTGCAGGAGTTGCCCACTTGATATATTTGTGAAGCACTACTGACAAAAACTGATAAAAATCACATTTGATGGTGTCCATAAATGTTTCTGTCTATGCTGAGGACTGGAATCTTCACAGAAGATTCAGGCCAGACATTTCTATTAATTCTCTTCTTTCAATTTGCTGGGACTCTGAAGAAGTCCAGTGAAAGAAACTCTGCATGCAAAAATCAGTGAAGGCACCTGGGGAACCTGGCCACTAATGTGCTCCCTTCAAAACTCTTTTTCAACCATGTATTCCATTTCCTTAGATTTTAAACCTGAAATTAGAGCAGAAGTCAAGCAAAGGCAGACTTAAAGACTTAAGAAAGAATGCAGGATTCCATTAGCTTCCAAAAATTAAGGTTTTGAAATTGAAAATATATGGAAGATACTGCCACTGGTGAGATTTGATTTAAGGCTATTGTAAGGAAGCACTTGGAAATGCAGCTCTTTAACACATTCTACACTTGACTGTATTTTAGTTTTCAAGTACTGAGAAAACCAGCTAGCATGAAAGGTGTTACATGTGTCCTACTGAATTGCACATGAGAATAAAAGAGGAGAAATCATATTCACAAGTAGCACAGAGACCTGGAAATAACTCAGATATTTAAAACTGAATTTCAAAAGAGTATTGCTATAATGTTAATTTAATGGCATAATCTCTATTTTACTGATTTCAGTTTCAAATTCTAATAGCTGTTAGATATCAGGAGATCAACCATTGTAATTCTTTTCTTTAGAAGTGCCAGTTTCCTGAGTACAATGGGAACATTCTTTGTCCCTGTTCTTCAGAGGTGAAATAGTATATTTTTTGCTTTCTAGACTTTACACTCATTTGGAGTGGTCATAGCAAGTAACTTTAACTGTCTGTCTTCAAATGTCTTACTTTTAAAATAGAAGCCACACTTGAATTTCTAGGTAGTGGGCCATTAGGAATCCAATTTGGGGTAGTCAGTTGGTTATGAAAAGATGGGGTGTCCATGATATTGCAGACTGGGAGACTGAGTAACTCCTGATCATGTGGATGTGGCATCTGCTCCCCTGCTCCAAGGGAACTCAGACAAAGCTGATCTGCTTGAAATTTTTTTCTGAGACATTTAAAGTTGTGAACAGATCAAAACAGTATTACACATTGAATAATAGGGTCTCTTCTACACAAAAGTAATAATTTTGTGCTTAAATTTAAGTGCTCTTATTCGTGCAGTTCTGATATGTCATGAACAGAAAAATAACAATTGAGAACAGTATTCCTTGCCACTGTTTCCTACACAGAAGGGGACACTGTGATTACTCTGCTAGCAGCTGTTCTCTTCAAATGGAGGATGACACTCACACAAGTTGAATGGAACATGAGAGGAATAAAATGAAGATATGTCCTAGTAATAGGAAACCAGGATCTACCAAACCTTTAAACCTACAAACCCAATAGATTCAGATGTCTAGCTGAGTAATCTGTAAATTGGTTTCAAAATTATGTTTGTATGATTTTGATTTGCTTTTCAGCAACAGGCTATAGACCATCTCAGCCAGATCATGGAGTTATTTACTAGCAGGAAAAATCTGATGTCAGAGTACCCTGATGTCCACCTCGAAGACATAAATGTGGTTCTTTCTGCTGAAGTCATTGCCACCTAAAGCTACATCTTTGGCTCCTAGTGCCTTGTGAAAAGCATTTCTTGGAATCATAATAATAGGGTTAGGAGGTAAATGAAGAAGCCAGGAGAATCTCTTAGTTTTTCTTCATATATTCAAAACAAGGTTGACATAATATTAATGAGAATGCTCATGGAAAGTTTTAAAATACATGCTCGAAAACTCACAAAGTTTTCCTCACAAATATTAGGCCACAAAAGGGTTTTAACAATTTTGAATTAGATGAAGACTTTTTCTGAAGACTTTTATAGCTTTCTTTTCTCTTTATTGAAATGAGAATAAAATAGAAAGTGTTGTTGCACTGGTAATGGCAACATTAAATGAAGAAAAGAGCTTAGTATATTGCAGGACTAAAAGATATTGGACAGATGTATTGTCGTAACAAGATATGAGTAGCATATGCTGTTGAGGGAGGAAAAAAAAAAAAAGTAAGCTCTTTGCCCAAGAAGTAAGCATAAATCTGAATTGAAACCTGAAAGATCCTTATTTTCAGCAAGACAACGTTGATTTATATAGAATAATGAGAACATGTTTATGTATCATCTTCTAGTAAAAGCTGAGATGGGTTTGGCGAAGAGATTAGTGATTTAGCATTTATTTGAAGCAGATTATCTTTTGAATCACTAAGACATTAGTTTAAATTATTCCAAGTTTTTATCACTGTAACTAAAGCTTAGTCTGGAGAGTTAGTTTGATTTCCCCATGTGTTACCTTGGACTGAATTCCTTATTCACACAAAATTGCCCATTCCCCACCTACTCTTCTCCTGTCATTCTTTCACTTGCCACTGATGAACTACAGAGGTTAAATGTGCCTCTTCCAATACCAAAATTAGTTGTCTAGGCAAAGTGTTGGGATCTGTTTTCTTATGCTGCTATCAAAAGCTTGCTAGATAACCTTGAGTAGGGAAGGGCTTTCACTGTTCTCCATCTGCAGAAACACCAGTTTCTGGTGTATTTTCCATATTTCACATTTTATGAAATATTTTGTTACAAAAGACAGATGAACATTAATCTCTTAACCCTGTCTGTAATGTTCATTTATAATTAAAACCCCCTACTATTTTTGTACTGATGACTTAAAGCAGTGTTTTTTATTTAATTAACAAAATATCTGATGTGATGCTGTACTTAATTCCTAGAACATGTTTGTGGTGGGCTGACTTTGACCAGCTGCCAGCTGCCCACCCAGCTGCTCTCTCTCTCCCCTTTCTCAGCAGGGCAGGGTAGTAAATAAGGTGAATAAGGCTGTGGGACAAGATAAAGAAAGGGAGGTCATTTACCAGTTGCCACCATGGGCAAAGCAGACTCAGCTTATTAGAAAATTAATCTATTGCCCATTAAAAATAGGTTTGGATAATGAGAAGAAATGACAAATGGAAACAGCATCTTTCCCCATGGCCTCTTCCTTCTTCCCAGGCTCAGCTTCACTTCTATGTGCCCACCCCACCTCAGGCAGGTGCAGGGAGATGGGGAATGGAGGTCTGGGCAGTCCATAACAATTCTCTGCTACTCCTTCTTCCTCACATGGATTCCCTGCCTGTGTGGGTCCTTCAGGATAAACTTGCTTCTGTGTGGAATCTTCACAGGCTGGAGTGTGGATGCACATCCCTGTGGGCTGCAGGGAAATCTCTGCTCTGGTGTCTGCAGCACCTCCCCCCACCTCCTTCTCCTCTGACCTTGGTGCTCATGGGACTTTTTCTCAAACTCTGGTTCTGTGCAGCTTTTTACTCTTCCTTCCACGTGTTCCCCTGAGGTGCCACCACCTTGGCTGTGAGGCTCAGCCATGCCCCGTGGGGGTTAGTTGGATCCACGGGGAACCGACCCTCCTGCAGCCCCCTGCCAGCACCCAGGCACCTGCACACAGTTGAGTACATTTTATTTAAAGATATTTAAAATAAAGGGTTCTTAATAAATCTGATTATCACAATATAGACCAGCAATTTAAGGAAGCTTAGGTAATACAGATGGTAGGTAATGATGAGTAGGCAAACCAAATAGAAGATTCAGTAATGCAACCTTTCTCTGCAGTTGTATCCTGCCCTTTTTCTCATGAGAAGGAAAACATGGAGGGCAGACACGGGTAGAAAATAAAACCCTGATGTGAAATTTCAAAGTGTCTTGAATTTCTTCTGTTTAAAACTTAATCTGTTTTCTTCTGATGTCTTTGGAGGTTTTGTTGCAATGATTTTTAAGTGTCATGGCAAATTGCCAGGTGAGGAAACCTATTTCTTAGTGAAGTATTCCGAAATAGCTATATTTAGATAAAAGTCTTGGTGTTTCAGGTCATAAAAATACTTTTTAATGTATTATTCCCCTGTATTTTTTGGAGAAGAATCCTTAAGTTTGGCAGTGTAGATCAACTATTTTGAAAACATTTCAATCTGAAGCAAAATATCCTTTCAGAAGGAATATGATTCATGCCTATTTTTGATCCTTCTTTAATATGGTCAAGACCATGAGAGGTTGTACAGCATCCAGCACAGTAGAAATTAGATCAGGTCAGCATAAGAGCAGCTGGTGTGGCTCTGTGAGGTGAGGACCTCAGCCCACAGAGGGAATGAGTCTTCCTTTAGTGCTTGAGAGGGGACATGCCCTGGTTGCTCACAGGTTACTTCCAGATTGAAGAGAAACACCTCATCAGCAGACCCCTATTCTTCTTGCTTTCAGGGCACTGCAAAGGATCTTGTCCTCCAGGAGCAACATTTTGAAGGGAACACCAGGCAGCACATCTACTCCCTTGCAAGATTTGCTTTGACCATATCCTCAGATTTGGGTTGCTCCACAATGTGTTAGTGCAGATTATCTTCCCTGTCACTTTGGCTGCAACTTGACAACAATGCTGAGTACCTTCCCATACTGCAGATGTGCACATATAGAGAACAAAATGGTTCATGTCTTCAAAGAGGTCCCACAGCAACGGTAGAACTATGCAGTTTCTTCTGACAGTGACACCTGTGTAAGTCCACAGAAGCCTACTTGTAGCCTTGTCTAGCCTACAGATACATAAAAATTAACATTGTGCCTCTTTAAAGTGTGACTGCTATGAAAACAACCCCAGAGCAAACATCCTAGAAAACTTTATAAATCCAAAAGAAAGTTAGATGCCAAGAAAAAGTGTGGCTGTGGCATCTTGGAACTGTCCTGATGACAATAATGTAGACAACACATGGGAGTGATATGGGTAGCCTGTACAGTTTGTAATGCAGTTCAACTATCTGAATAGACTCACACAGGACATAAATAGGATGTGCTCATCCTTTTTAGCAGACATAGGTATCCCTTGTAAAGAACTTGTCACCGTGCTATTCATGGTGATTCATTGTGCTGTGGCACACAAATGCTAGGTAAAGACATGAAATGTAGTGTGTTAATTTTCAGTTAGTGCCTTTTTTTTGTAGGTGTCTTGATTTATCTATATAGCATTTTCTTGATTATTGCTACTAACTAGGTAATCAGTATACAAATTTTTCTAATACCTGATTTTGCTGCAGATCTGTCATGAGTTTCAGTGGGACTGACTACTGTTTCTTAGTGCAAATTTTTATTAGATGCAGGGTTTTTTGTATGCCTTTTCATCAAGCATAGCTCCATATTTACTACAGTGAAGACATAATAATGAGTAATGCAAGAGAAGGAGGTCTGTACTGTGGTGCAGTGATGGCAGGGGATCAACACGTTAGCTTTGGATTGCTGTGCTCCACACCAAGGGAATGTCTGCCTTAACCAATTCAGCTTGTGGAATAGCAGTGCTGATTGAGAGCCAAACTCTTATTTATTTACTTATTTATTTGATCTTATTTATCAGCTCTCCCTTCAGGCTTAGCCAAACACCTCAAATTACCATGGACTGGCTTTTGTTTATTTGGCTTAATCATATTCATTTAGCCAGAATGCTGCAGAAGAAGTAGGAAAATGTTAAGAAAAGTAACTCCTGAAGGTTGACTAATAGCTTGTATACAGACAATTAAACTTACAAGGAGATGCACATGGTGTAGGCTTACTCTTGCCAAAGTTTCACAAGCAGACATTTCCAGATTCTGGACAAAAAACTTGTACCATGCTGTGTCAATCTGTCTGAGGCTGACTGTCTTTTCGATGCATGGTTATTCTTTAATATCAGGGGCTTTACTCAGGTAGAATTACTGTGCAACATATTGTGCATCACTGTGACTTTCTCAGAATACTTAGGGGTAAATGCAATGCCAGCAGGAAAATTAATGTGTCCCTTTCCTGCTTTATTTTATTTTAATTAAGAAAAGTGGTCCAGTTGTTCAAAGTAGCTTGCATTAAATATACAAAATGCAAAACCCCAAACAAACTCACTTTAATATGCTCACAATCAATGTGGTATATGCCAAAGTGGTAAAATAACTAAATGAAGAATATTGCACTATACTGTCCTAAATTGATTTTAGAAGTGTATGTAAAGATGTTTATATTTAAATTTCAAAATATTTTTATATTATATAATAATATTATAATATTAAATATATATTTTATATTTATATATTATTTTAATTTACAAAATTATTTGCATCCCTGAAGAAAGGACTTGGGGGTGTGGGTGGATGAGGAGTTCAGCATGAGCCATCAGTGTACACTTGCAGCCCAGAAAGCTGACCAGAGCCTTGGCTGCATCAAGAGAAGTGTGGCCAGCAGGTCAAGGGAAGTGATTCTCCCCCTCTGCTCTGCTCTCATGAGACCCCACCTGGAGTACTGCATCCAGTTCTGGAGCCCCTGTTACAGGAGGGACATGGACATGCTGGAATGTGTCCAGAGAAGGGCCATGAGGATGATCAGAGGGCTGAAGCAGCTCTCCTGTGAAGACAGACTGAGAGAGTTGGGGTTACTCAGTCTGGAGAGGAGAGGGCTCCAAGGACACCTTATTGTAACCTTCCAGTATCTGAAGGGGGCTACAAGAAAGCTGGTGAGGGACTTTCTAGGATGTCAGGTAGTGATAGGACTAAGGGGAATAGTTTCAAACTAGAGATGGGAAGATTTAGATTGAATGGTAGAAAGAAGTTCTTCACCATGAGGGTGGTGAGACACTGGAACAGGTTGCTCAGAGAGGTGGTTGAAGCCCCATCCCTGGAAGTTTTTAAGGCCAGGCTGGACAGGGCTCTGAGCGACCTGAGCTAGTGGAAGGGGGGTTGGAACTAGATGATGTTAAAGGTCCCTTCCAACCCTGAAAATTCTGATTCTGTGATTCAAAATCATCTCTGCTTCTAAGTAAGGTGTGCTGTTGGAAAATTTAGGAAAGCACATGAACTTGAGATATTTATCTAAATTCACTATGTGAGGTCCTTGACATTGGACCATTATTGAGAATTTATGCTCATGTGTAAGTTTGTACTTATATGTATTTAAATACACACACATATATATAGGAACAAACTAATTTGAACTTGTTCCATGCTACAGCAATCTGCCTCAGTTTTCATCTGAGCACACCTCTGAAGTGAGCAAAGATCATTATCCTTGTTTAAAGAATTAAACAGAGGCTCTGTAACTTCCTTCATGTCCCTTAAAAAGCCTTTGGCAAAGTATGAAATTAAACCCATTATTCACCAGTCTCACACTGCAGCCATAACCACTGACCTGAATGATGGACACACTGCAGTTGTCTACAGTCTTTCATAAAAGTTATGCATGATTTTTTTCCCCACATCTGATAACTGTGTGTGTCAAAATTCTATGACAGCCAGCATGGCCAATATGTTTTCTCAGTAATTGTGCTAAAACTCCATATATCCTGTGCTGACTCAGTCAGCCTTGGCTACTGAGATAATGTGAATCTCTGGAAAATTTGAGTCTGTGTGCATCTGCAGGGACAGAAGATCTGGCAGAGATCTTTGATCTCACTGTTCCTAGAACTGAGATAAGAAAAATTCAACTGTGATCCCTCTGCAATATGCCTAACATAGTCTTGCAACCAAAGAATTTGTTAGGATTACTGGTATTTGCTGCATAAACCTGAGCCATTTAGGTCTGAGGGTAGATTTGCCTCTTGTCTGAACTAGTGAGAGTGTGTAGAAGGGTCTGTTCTAGTTTGTCCAGTGTGGAAGTCATCTTCATACATGGACCTAAGCAGGACACATTAAGTCATTACTGGTAACTTGGTGTTTATTACCAATGTTAAAATCATTCTGAAGTTCCATCACTGCATGATGCAGATATGTTCTTTTGTTGCAACAGATCTAGTATCAAAGAACACACCTATAAACTGTGATAGGATAAAGCATTTAGTCAGAATGTTTGGAAAGTCTCCTATAAAGTATCATACTTCATAAAAATAAGTGTCAAGCATGCTTCATGGATAATAAAGTCTGTATTGGGTAGGCTATAGCTAATTTTCTCCTGAGATATGTCAACATCATTCCATCTAATTTAATATCAAATTACAGTAATAGATGATCATGGTGTACACATCAGCAACTGCGTATCAGTTGGTGGTGCTCTCTTTCTTTCTTAGTTTAATTTCTTAGTGTCCTTTCAGTCTGACTTTTATTGTAAGTAGCATGACTGGTAAAAATATTAATCATTTCTCTCTCCCATTGCATTGATTGGGAAAAGGTTAAGGGGTACAGGAAAGGGGAAAAGAGTAAATGTAAAAATAGTTTCCATTCATGTTCACATATTGTTTCCTTCTGTTACTTTAGTGTGTATAAGCAATCAGGAGGCATAAAGTTGTGATTGCTGTCAAAGATGTGAAGCTGAATTATTTGAGATCTTTTGTCTTTTCCTTTTGTAGTAATAAAGAAGAGTAATAAAAAAGAGATTCCCTAAAGGAGCAACCTAGCATTATGTACTTCGGAAAAACAAGTTTTTGTTGCTACCACTAACTCCTTCAGTAAATTTTACATGTGTGAAGAATAACCTTAATATCAGTAAGACTAATTGTGTGGGGAAAAATGGCACATTAGAGCATAGGTATGGGATGATATCAGTGGTTATCTGAAGCCCAAAAGTCAATTACAGGGCCATTGCATCAGTTCTCCTAAGGACAAAAAATAAAACCCATGGGTTTTTTGTTTCTTATCCCCCTTAGAAAAAAAAAAATCAGCAATGTTAAATATTTCTCATAATCTGCATGTCTTTGGAGATATTTTCCGTTTTCATGCACACCTATAAAATTAAACTTTTTCTGGAGACCTGTGAAGGCAGTAATGTATTTGTTGTGCTGTCTGTGAAAGATAAGTGATTGTGAGCAAGTTCACTGCTGTCCGCTCTGGTGCACAGGTTGGAGAACCTGTAGTACAAATGAATGTCTATCCAATCAAACTTCAGAGATTTTCCATCTTTTCACAAATGCTATAAAGTACAGCTGGACAAAAATGGTCCATAATCTCTTTTATTCCTATTTTTGTGTTTTGTATCAATCTTGGCAATTGACTGTGAGATGCCATGCTTTATTAATTAAGGAATTATCTCTGTTCTTAGATGCATCCTGATGCAGGATTGTATAGAGAGTTAGAGAATCAGTCTGCACTCTGTGGCAGATCTCTAATGTGTGGATATTTATTATGTAGATCAGAACTGATAAAAAATTTGCTAAATACCTCGTTTCCAGTATGACCTCTGAATATTTTATGAACATGGGTGCTCTGTATAGATCTTGGTTATGTGTGACATGCGCAATAAAAAGCCCCCAAACAATTCTTTTCACTTTAACTTCCCACTCACTGAAACATCTTTATAGAGCCCTTAATCCTTGTTTGCAACTGGGGATTCCTGTAGTTTTCATCCATTTCCTTAATCCCCACCTTTCTGACTAGAGAATCCTTAAAGTAGCAACTCGTGGAAGGCTTGGACCTGGCACCGTGGCACACAATGCCACCAGGACAAAGCCTGGTTATTCTGAAGAATCTTTTCTCTTTTGGTGACTGAGATGCACTTTCTTCAGGCAGCCCTCAGAGGGGCTCCTAAAACTGCAAGTGACCTCCAGCCAAAAGTTAACAGGAGTTTGGCAATTTGAGTTTGGTTGCACAGCACAAGCAGGATCCAAGTGCGTCCCTCGGCTGTACCCCAGGTGATGGGAGCAGTGCAACACTGCAATGCTCTTGGGTGGAGATGGAGCTGAAATGACTTGATGGGGAAACATGCTAAGTGGTAATTTCTCCAGCGTTTTTGTTTCAGCAGAAAAAGAGAATTATCTCCAGCACTGGGGAGCTCCATGGATAAGGAATGTCTTTAGGAGAGGAGCTTAGGGTGCTGAGGTGGGTTCAGCTGGCAGGCTGTCCCTGAGGCTGTAGTAGCCAGGTCTGGGCAGAATATCAGAGAGCAGCAACCCATCTTTGTGAAGCTACCAGCTGGCACAGGACTTCTGGTCACAAATGAAAAAAAAAAACCACCTGCCTATAGATTCAGGTCTAGCATAAGGAGATGAGCCTTTTTTAATCCATCCTGTGTGGGGGTTCAACTTCTTAAAAACAGTTGCTGCAGCTGCACGCTGTGAGTCTCTGTTCATTTGAAGTAGGGATGCTGTGCAGGTTTACAGCGTTGTGTCTCATTGAAGCAACCTCTCCCTGCTGCCTTTAATTTTCTTAGGGATGCCTTTTGCACAGGCTAAGACAGGGTTCTGCATAGGGACCAGTATTCATGTGAATGCAGAAGCACTGTGTCTAAAGTAAGTGTGAAAATGGTGCGAAGAATTAACAGCACATTGAATAGGTTATTCAGCTCTCAATTATTCATTGAGAGCTTGCTTATATTTGTGCTTGGTGTTATATTCAGAAGTGTAACCATGTGTTTTCTACAGATTTTATGGATTAGAAAATCCTATGATTAGCCAGTCCATAAATTAATCCTGATGTATGTTAAGTAACCCATCTAAAAAACGGATGCTTCCTATATGGAAAATGAATAATTAATTTTGTTTTTCTGGTTAAAAAAATCCCCCAGGTGCTTTTCTGTTTTCTGCTGAAGCTGAAATTTTTTAGTCCTCTGACAATGTCTTACACCCTCCAATATGTCTTGTTTCTATGGAGACACCAATGAACTGCAGCTTGCATTCTTTTGCATATCACAATACAAGGTTGCTTCAGAAATTTCTCAGTGCTTCACTCTACTCTTTTAATTAGAAATTAATCAATAGGTTTGGTAGTCCTGTCTCATATGGTCACTCATACATGAATGGGCACATATGATCCCTGTGACTGTGAGCTATCCTATAAACACAATATGCTTTTGAAGTTTTATTTTGGAGAACAGCACATTTTATCTTGAGGATTATGAGACCATAATTCTGAGCTGTATTGAATGGCAGAGTGGGAAGATGGATAACTTGTATGTAGTAGATAAGGTGGGAAGATATTATAGTACTTCTTGCTTTTTAATAATAGGAAGGACATGTGAAATTCTAGCACGATCTTAAATAATGCTGGACTGGAAGTTGTGTGCTTCAGCTAGTGAGCCCTTCGGAGGCCATAACAGGCCTTTTCTTCCTGCAGGGTAGTCTGAATTATTTTTCCTCACTTAAATTCAGCAGGTAAAATAGCACCATGCAATGCTGGTGCCCTGAACATTTTTGTTATTAACTCATATTGTACGTAAATAAATATTCAGTAACAATCCAAAACAGCATTTGCAGAGGCCTCATAACTGATAAATGTTTAAACCACCTAAACCACCTGACAACAAGTGGCAACAGACTATACCTAGAATCATAGAAACATTAAGGTTGGAAAAGACATCTAAGATCATTAAGTCCAACTGACACTGCAACATCACCATACTAACTAAATCATGTCCAGAAATGCCATATCTACAGGCTTGTTGAACACCTCCAGTGATGGTGACTACACAATTTCACTAGGCAGCCTGTTCCAATGCTTGACCACTTTTTTAGTAATAAATTTTTCCTAATATCCAATCTAGCCCTCCCTTGGCACAGCATGAGGACATTTTATCTTGTTCTATCACCAATTACTTGGGAGAAGAGACCAACACACACACCTCACTACAGTCTCCTTTCAGGTAATTGTGGAGAGTGATAAGATCTTCCCTTAGCCTCCTCTTCTTTAGACTAAACAATTCCCATTCCCATCTCTCCTTGTAAGACTTATGCTCTAGACCCTGCATTTTGTTGCCCTTCTCTGGACATGCTTCAGCACATCAATGTCCTTGAAGTGAGAGGCCCAAATCACTTCCCTAGTCCCTAGTCCCACACTATTTCTGATACAATCCAGCATCCTGTTGGCTGTCTTAGCTACCTGGACACACTGCTGGCTCATGTTCAGCCAGTTGTTGACCAACAACCCCATGTCCTTTTCCACCAGGCAGCTTTCCAGCCACTCTTCTCCGGGCCTGCAGCTTTGCACTGGTGGTTTTCATAGAATCATAGAATCATAGAACTGGCTGGGTTGGAAGGGACCTCAGAGATCATCAAGTCCAACCCTTGATCCACTACCGCTGCAGTTACCAGACCATGGCACTGAGTGCCACATCCAGTCTCTTTTTAAATATCTCCAGGGATGGAGAATCCACCACTTCCCTGGGCAGGCCATTCCAATGCCTGATCACCCTCTCAGTAAAGAAATTCTTTCTAATGTCCAACCTAAACCTCCCCCGGCACAACTTGAGACCGTGCCCTCTTGTCTTGCTGAGGGTTGCCTGGGAAAAGAGACCAACCCCCCCCTGGCTCCAACCTCCTTTCAGGTAGTTGCAGAGAGTGAAACTAAAGTTGTTAAAAGACTAAAGTTGTTAAAGTCTAAAGTTGTTAAACTTTATACCACTAAACTGAGCTCATTGATCCAGCCTGACCAGGTCCCACTGTAGAGCCTTCCTACCCTCAGACAGATCAACACTCCCACCCCACTCAGTGTTGTCTGCAAACTTATTGAGGAGTAATCAATCCCCTGGTCCAGATCATTGCTAAAGATACTAAGCAAGACAAGCCCCAAAACTGAGCTCTGGGGAACACTGCCGGTGTCTGGCTGCCAGTTGGATGTAACTCCATTCAATTTATGGACTCAACTGCTAAGATGCATGCTGAGAAACTTTTTCATAATTTTCTTCCTTGTGCTATGCAGCTTTCTGTCTCCTGCAGTCCCATGTTGATTGTGGTGTCCTCTAGACAGAGTATATATTTGTCTTCCAATTTTTAAAATCTTATGTACTTCTCAAATTGAATTGTAGTTCTTACGTGCTACAGCAGCTAATAATCCAACGAAAACCAAAAAAACTTTGATGATACTCTGCTGACTAGAACTTCTTGCCGATATGTTTGTATATAAGCTTATATATGCATACATACAAATATATGTAAATGTTTGCCTTTTGTTACCTTTTCTGCTTTAGAACAGAAAACAATGAGCATCAAAGAAACATTCTTCAGAAAGTACGCTTTGAACTCTATGAACATTTATTGCACACTTGATTTATTTCAACTATTAGGGTTTTTTTGTTAACAGACAGAAAGTAAGGTTTAACCTCTAAATGGACCGCAGCGTTACTGCTTTCTGAAGGATAATAATTGTAGCTATGCAAGATAGCACAGAATGGTTAAATATATCCTTGTTTTCTACAGAAGCTGGTGGAGTTGGAACAGAGATGAACGTAGCTTATTAAATATAGCTTTTATGAAGACTGCTCTGTAATTACTGTGATTTTTCTTTGTATCATGATGATCATAGGCTGATGAAAACAATGAATCGTGTGCTTTCAAGAGGCCAAGAACTATTCAGCCATACAAAGAGATCATACCTAGAAGTAGCAGCCCTGTTTTCTTTGGATAGTCTATGTAAATAATACACCAAAAAGGTTAAATTGGTTCTTTCACCAAAGCCCCTTCTGCTGATAAGAAATAAAAACTTACAGGAGAATGCTATAAGGAGGACCAAGAATGCCTCATTCAATGAAATCTCATACATATCCATGAGCAAATCTTTTGATACAGTTCTTAATTGAGATTAGTTTTAGTGCATAAAAATGGATCTGCTGATTTTTTTTTTTGCATGTCTGGAAGTGTTTTCTGAGATGAAAGAATGCCTAGGTGTCCTTTGCTATTAGCTTTGACACTCCACAAATCCAAAATAGATCTGGAGATCTGGATTCAATATTTTCCATCTTTTCTAACCCAGGAGAGATTTCTATGCTTTTTGGCACTGAAGGAGAACAAATAGCAAGGCTGTGTTCTTGTGCTCTAGATTATTTCCTTTCTCCCCAGGGCTGTGTAGATAAGATTGGGAAGGCAGCAGACTCTGTCACAGCTGCTATGGCAGGAGTAGGGAACTTGAGGTTTTCAGCCTTAGCACTTGGGCAGTGCTAAGCCCATTGTTTTTGGGAGTGCCCTTGTTTGTGAAGATTTCTCCCTTGTGTATTTATTGACATCTAAAGTTTTAGAGGCCAGAATTTTGACACCTAAAAATTACGCTGGTACTGTCTACTTAGTGATGAAGAATAATAATTTCACTTTCTTATTTTTATATTTCATGAGGCAATTTAGGTGCATCAAAGCCAAGCAGCATTAATTTCAGACTTCCAGTGTGAAGAAAATGTGTTGAGAGAAATCCTTAATTTCAAAGATAAAGTTGGGGTCTAAGATTCCTTGATATTCACTGTTATGCTTGGAGAGCTGGGAGAAAGATGGGGCCGGGCACATCTGAGATCAGGGCTGAGTGCGCTGCCTTTTATAGCAACCACTTGACAACTGCTTCTGCGAACCAAGACAGCTTTGTATTAAAGACATTAGTTTTGTTGCCTTGGCTACATGTACTGCAAGATTTATCTGAAGCCTCATGTTCCTGATGGTTGTTATATACCTTCTCATTTCTACCCTAATTTATTCTCAGTTAGTCTGTTTGCAGGGCACCACTATCTGTTCGGTAAAATAGGTCTTTTCCTTCCCCGTGTTTATCTGTTTTGATGTTTAAGAGAGAAACCTCTTGTGCTTCCTTTAAATCTGAAATATATCTGGAACTGTTTGTGTCTGTTGTACATTCATATATGGAAAATTCATATATATTCATGCAATATTCATATATTCATGCAATGTGTGTCTCGGTAAATAATAATCTATTTAATATTCTTTGTTAACATGTACTTTTCTGCAAAGCTTTTAAGCAACTGGTTTTACCAATTGCATGAAGCTAATTCAGATATCTCATATCTGTAAGGGTAAAATGTGGTATGAAATAGTGAGTATGAAGAGGTAAATAGGAAGAATTGAAGTAAGTAGTTTAAATCTCATTCTGAAAAAAAATCCAAACTCTCCCATAGGTTTGTTTTGCATAAGAACAACTACATAAATAGTCAGTTTTTCTATGCCAAAGTTTCTTTATTGGCTTTTAGGCCTTGCTGCAAGATGCTTGGCTGATGACACATTCTGGTTGTCCGATATACTATTATAATGATTGGTCTCTGTTTCAGCCTTATTTAACAGTTTCATTAATAGTATTAAAGAAAGCAAAGTGAGAAGCATGTTAATGAAGTCAGCAGATGATGTAAAGAGCAGGAAACAGAGAATAGAAGATACTTAAGAGGTCAGAAACTTGAGCAAGAGGAGTTAACCAATGTATCATATTTATATTGAGAAAAAAAAGAAGTTAATGCATCTGGGATAAATTAGTTCAGAATTCATTTTGTATGAGTAATTCATGTTAAGTATACAGAAATATGCACACTAAATTACACTAAATCTTTTTTCTTTTGGTTGAGAAAGGTCCAGTTTATGATGAGTGTAACACCTCAAAGGGCAGTACTGTCTTTGTAAGAATGTGTAGATAGATTGTATAAGAGAGCAGTGATTGATGAGTTCTACACAAATAGATGGATTGTAGTAGCAGTTTGCTGTTGTTCAAACAACAGCAAATAAAAATTGGTGGTAAAGTAGACTGATTCAAGAGGAAAGACTGAGATGTAATACCTGAGCAAACAAGGAATGGAGAGGGAGACTACTAGAATCCACACGCCTGAAATATCTGTAAGCATTTAGAGAAAATGCAACTTAGCATTACTAAGAAAATTATTTCAGAACAAGAAATCTTTGTTATTAGTTTAGAGCAATCTCTTACCACATTACATCAATAATTAAAAAATACAGAGGCTGTAAATGACAACTTAGTGTCAATTAATGAAAACCTAAAATAGGCTGTAGGCTGCCACTCACTGCATATTGAAATGATGAGTCCCCTCTGTGTGAATGTGTGTTGCAGAGTCCCTAAATTGTTAGATCTAACCTATTCCTTTTATTTTTTTATTTAGTTTCCTGCCCCAACAATATCCAAAATATAGGAGAAGAGACTTCCCAAGCACTTCATTCAGCAAGCTCAATCCCACACAAGCTCTAAAATATTTCCCCTTCCCCAGTGTGGTGACATGCACACTGCAGGCAGACTGACAACTACCTCCTCCAGTTAGAACCTGTAATCATCAATACCCTTCTGAGCTCACTGAAAATGTGACTAACCCAGCCTCAGCTCATACATTGTCAAATTCCACTTGGTGAGTCTTGTTCCTTTTCCAGCTGGAGATGGGCCCACGCTGGAATTTGGGAATTTATTTTTCATGTTCCAAAACTAAACAAAGAGACACAAACTCATTTCTAACCTTAGTCTCCTAAACTGCAGTCATGTCTGTAAGTAAAATGCTGAAACACTACTTGTCTGGGAAAAATAAGAGAGTGCTGATTTTAAGAGAAATGCTGTGGCTACTCAGTGCAGTAGCTTCCAGCTTTTTGGTGCTGTTCCCAGAAATGCTTCAACCATGGTGAGGAGCTCAATTCTCTAATTAAAAAAAAAAATTGTATCAAATATTTTTCAGCTTTACACTCTCAAATTAAAGCTTAAAAACCTCCAAGGAAGGAAAGGAGGCCAGATTGGAGGGGGAGGAGGTGAGAGGAAGGAAGCGGGTGGAGAAAACCACTATATTCCCAAGATGCAAGGAAAGTTGAAAAGTAGAAGAAAAAATATATTAAATCAGTGTAAACTAAGAGGTAAGTTTAAGGCATTTTTTTACATTGAATGTATGTTCTGTTGGGTATTTTTAGCAGTAAAATCTTGTATACTTTAAAAATATTTAAGGTACATTAAAGTGAGGTTATTACTCTTTTTCAATTTCTTCTGCTGTAAGCTTGGTCTATGTTTTTATTAAGATCTATCAAAGATGTGTTGTGCTGGGATTTTGATACTTTTCTGCTGTTGTTGGGTTAAACTGTCTATTACCTCACCAATAACCTACATGAAGTGAAGCACCATCCCATGGCAGCAGGTAGAGTGTTTTGTTGTAGAGCTCAGCTGCAAAAGTTAATTGTTTATGGAGATTTAATGGGCATCATGCTCCTACTTACCAGCCTCACTGTAATTCAGTAGTGTACTGATGTAGCTCAGGAAAAGAGCCTCTGAAGTAATAGATTTTGTTATAGTTAGGAAGATAGTTGACCTGTGTTCTTAACTTGAGGTCAAAGCAGTGTCTTGCATTGTTTATTAGTGTTGTTGCTGTTATTGCTGCCTGGTGTGCTGCTTATACAGGGGTTGTATAAGTTAAAGTTTTGATCAGAGACCACATGCTAGCAGCTGAATAGTAAAGTCTGGTGCATTTAAAAGCTCATTTATTACTAGGATGTTTGCTGTTATACTGCCAGAAGGCTGCCAGAAATGCAGCAGAATAAAATATTGCTGATTAATATGACTATGCTTGTGTTGTAACACCATGTGATACTAAAGACTGTCACAGATGAGTTTAGAAAAGAAGGGAACAGAAATTTGGAAAAGGTAGAGGCAGGTGTAAGGTGGTTCTGTATAGCTGTTTCAGGTGGGCAGAGTGGGGAGGCAGAGGTGTTCCTGCAGCCCCAATACTTACTGCACAGATAGAAAAAGTTATGTGCAGCATTTTTATCTTTGAAGGCTGGGATCAGGTTAGGACAAGTGAGTGACAGCTGCCTAATGGGTGAGACCGGAGTTCTCAGTAGCTGATGATGATGGTGAACAACAATATGGTGAGGAGGTTTGTAGGGAGCACTGCTGCCTCCCTCTCTGATCCTTATCCACCTTCAGTTGTGTCTGGTCCTAGGCTGGTGGCCTTACTGTGTTTAAGAGCTTCTGATGTCTCAATTTTTCATGATGTGGTCTTGTTTTTTATCCTGTTGACATCACTGGTTTAAAAAACGTGTTATGGAAATGCATTCTACAAATGAATTACCTTGTCTTTGTTTGAAGCCTACTGTTTCAGGATTTCAAAGATTCCTTCAAGTGTTTTTACTGTGAAAAGTCAGCAGTGTATCTCACAGAGATACTTATCACTGCCTCCTTTAGCTGCTTAATTACAGGCTGAAAGGCTGTGGTCTGCTTAGATTCCTGACTACTCCATATGTCCGGCCATCCTTGTCCCTCTCTGAATGTTTTCTAGCTATGCTGTATTTCTTTAGTGATTGACATTAGAATGTTTGCTGCCTTCAGAAGACACCTATGTATAATGACCATCTCCCATTGATTACTTCCACCATTTAGCCTTCCTTAACTTTTCTCAGTATTTTTTTCAGAGTTGAACTGAATGTTTAAATATTTCTACAGATAGCAGTTACATAAATATATGCATGGCAGCTGTGCGCTTCAAAATGAATTTATTATGGATGAAAAGCTTGAATTCCACAGTATTTGTACTATTTTTATTCAGGCACATCCTGAGAATTTAGTATCAAATGTTCTAATTCCACTCTGACACTGAACCCAGCGAATTAAACCAGAAACTCCTACCAGACTTGATAAGATCAGGAATGGTCCTGCCTGTTGGAGAACAGAGCTTGACACCACTTTCACAAATGTTCTGAGTTGTGCATGAAGCTAGATATTAATAAGCACAATCCTTTCTTTTGTAGGAGAGGAAACTTGGGAGAAAGGTGACAATAAGTGTTTAGCAGATGGGGTTGTAGGAACAAGGAGAGCAAGAAGATGGCAATGGCTGAGCAAGGAGAGCTGTGGGGAACAGGCAGCTGCCTGGCAGGCAAAGAGCAAGGGTAGTGAGGACAGAGCCCTGCAGGCAGGAAGCAGCCCCCCAAGGGCAGCAGGGGTGCAGGGACAGATATTCTGATGTCAGAATTTCTTCCAAAAGACCTTGGACACCTCTGAATGGGAATTTGGCATCCCAAGGCATCTGTGCAATTTTCAACCTTGAGGTGACTTAACAGAAATAAAGGTCAAGGTAGAAATTAGGCTTGAGGTCAGATTAGACAGCTGATGACTCTAGCAGTCTGTATGGATTAGTGGAAAGTGTTTTCCTTAGGCATCTGTTAACCATGACCTATATTTTAAACAGAGTCTTAAATAAATAACTAATATGGCTATTTAATCACAGCTCCATCACTAGACAAAATTATGCAGCCAAGGAATTAATCATCATGGTATTCTTCCCAGTACCTGGCATGTGTTCTTGTTCTCTCCTTTCTGTGGATATTTTGGACAGCAAGGGATCTCTTTTAAGTTGATACAGTTTAGTATGACTCTGGAAGAAAAAAATATGTTTAACAGAGATCCTGTATAGAAACAGAAGATTACCTGTCTGGGGCATTTTCATAGTGAGGTGGCTTCACTTGTTGTTAATGTCAACAGAAGTAGGAGCATGATCCAGATTACTGAAAGCTTTCTATGTAAATATTAACCATTTACTTGAAAAATAGCAGCAATCTATACAAGCTGATGTGTTGATATTGATATATCGTTTACCAGGTGTGTTACATCACCTTCACTTCACAACAGATAGAATATATAGAGTTGAAAAAAAATTTGAGAAAGTTGAGAAATTCAAGTTGACATTAATAAAACTATGCATGGCAACACTTCAGGAAGAAAAGCAACCACTTATACTGCTTGCTTAGTTTAGGGTTTATCCAGAAGTGCAAACAGTGAATCTATGCAACTAATAGCAAACTGCATTAACAAACAACAAATAGTTTTCTGTCACATGTCACTGTGAGCCTTGCTGTGTCATTTGAATACCTTTCTGGTGTACATGGGGCAAGTCTTAGTAATGCTTCAACACTTCATTCACTACAGTGTTCAGCCAGCTGCATCAGATTGCATGGAAACAAAATTTGTCAGCAGTTTAAGGACTCTCTGGCATGAGTTTTGTCAACAATTCTGCTGGTAACTGGAAATACTAAAGCCTTTTACATTGCATGATGTCTCTCTGTGACAAATTCGTCCTTTTTGATTCTCCCAGCAGTGCACCTCCTCCCTCTTACTACATCTGACCTGGCCCTTGTGCTAAGCATCCCTAGATGCCTAATTATTTCACTTTCCACACAGTCTGTATCCCTCCATGGTCACTAGGGTTAGAAAATAGTTAAGTGTGCATGATGGTGAAAAAAAAGGAATGAAGGCAAATCCTTTTCCTCTTAGAAAGTGATCCAGACCGGCAGATGATGGCTCCAGTATTTCAGTATTTCCTTCCAATGTCTGCCATGCAGAAGGCATGGTAGGTAACACTTCACCCAAGGTAGAAAGGTTTAAATGCTGAGTAGACTGGAAAAAGCATTCTTGCTGCCTTCTTTACTCTGAGGTACTCCAGAAAAAAAAAAAAACCAAAAAACCAACGAACCAAAAAACAAGGAAACAAACAAAAAGGCAAAGATCTATCTCTGTTCTCCACAATCACTTATATACTTTTGGGAAATGCCTCACTCTCCTGAGGCAGCCCTTTCCCCAGTAGTGCTTTTCTGGTCACCAGCACTGTGAGTGCAGCTTGGGAGTCACAAGAACTGTTAGAAACCCACAGAGTTCCCAGTGTGAACTTCATTCCCTTGCTTTTCATCACTGCAATGAGCACTGACAGAGATAAAACCAGGTCCCTTTAATGAGATGGTGTATTTTTAGTTAACGAAGACATTATTTAAATATTACTGCATAGCAAAGTGCCCGGTCTTCACTAGAGTTTTTGTTGTTGTTGTTGTTCTTGCACATTCTGAGGCATTCTTCACTGCAAATATCAAGTATTGTTCCCTGTTCTGGCAGTGCTGAGACACAGAGTGTGTCACTGTGGTGTCTGCATTGATTCCTGGCTATAGGAATTTTTCCTTGAAGGAGTGTGGAATTAGAGTGGAAAGGGAAGAAAGAAGTACTGGAAACTGTTTACTTCCTCTTAGAAAGCTACTGATAATTTTTATTTTTACAGGGAATCAAGGAAAAAACTTTGCCTAATTTCTCAGCACATGAAATATCAAGTGTTTTAAATAATAGCTTTAATGTATCTAAGAGGGGTCCAACTTTTAGATATACACTGACCTCTATATATGTTTCAGCCACTCTAACATACCTATCACTGAGGAAATAGGAATGTTTAGTTTGGAGAAGAGGAGGCTGAGAGGAGACCTTATTGCTCTCTACAACTACCTGGAAGAAGGTTTCAGGGAGTTGGGTTTTGGCCTTTTCTCAAGTAAATAATGATAGGACTAGAGGAAAGAGCCTGATGTTGCACCAGGGGAAGTTTAGACTAGATATGAGGAAGAATTTCTTCACTGAGAGAGTATTTAGGCATTGGAATGGGCTGCCCAGGGAGGTGGTGGAGTCACCATCCCTGTAAGTATTTAAAAACCGTGTAGATGAGGCACTTCTCTTCTGGGGAAATGTTGGCAGTTGGATGCAGTGATCTTAGAGGTATTTTCCAACTGTGACAATTCAGTGATTCTGTGAAATGACTGCTGACTGACATCTATCCTGACTTTCATGGCATTTAGCATGTAAGGAAAGGGAATCTTCCTCACATGTCTAGTGCTCTCAGATATGGATAGAAGAAGGACCCTCTGGGTTTGAATCAATGAGCAGCATTGGTTGCCTGGAATAAGAAAAGAGTTGGCTTTTGGGATAGCATTCTTCCCCTTCCCCTTCCCCTTCTCAGGTAGGCCATAAGAAACAACAAGTTGCTTCTGCAAAGGTAAACTGTGTTGTAAAGCAGGAGAAAAATATTTTGATAGAAAATGTATATTCATTACTACGCTTCTGTAATTGGAATAATAAACAGTACTGAATTACCTTTTTGACCATGCAGTGACCCCTAAAGTCTATGTACAAAATGGGGTTATTTCAAACACTGGCCAATTACATCACTCTGGAGTGGCATTCAGTAAGAGGATTAACCAAGAAAAGAAAATGGGACTGAATCTTCACTCAAGAGCCATCTTTTAAATAACATAGGTATAAAAATGGATATAAACTGGCTATATTATTGCCATCTTTGTTTAAAGAAATTCTCTAGACTTGGAAAAGAGATTTTTCACATTATAGCATTTGCCCCAGAGAGCTGCTTTGCAAACACAGTAATAGCACCAACTTTGGCATAAAGTCTAATATTATCAGCAAGAAATGTTATACTCACCTCCAGTGTCAAAGGTGTCTTTGAGCTTCTGTCTGATCATTTGTTTTCTGGGAACACAATCATGACCGGAGCTTTTATATGGAGGTTCATGTTCAGCAGATGCTCTGTAGTGGAATTATTTCAGAGTCATAGAAATAGTTGGGTTTGTAAGGCATGCCTGGGGATTTTCCAGACAAAGCCCACTTGCTGTCCTGAGTTGGTTGCCCATGGTACTGTCTGTGAGCCAGGTTTTGTGTATCTCCAAGGATGGAGACTCTACAGCCTCTCTGAGCTACACAGTCCAGTGTATGCCCAGCCTCACAGTGAAGAAGCATTTTTCCTTTCTTAGGTGGAATTTCCTGTACTTGAATTTGCAACCATTTCCTTTTGTCCTGTCACTTGATACCACTAAAAAGAGTGTAGCAGAGGGCCGGTTATTTATTTGTAAACTCTAGAAAATTATATTACATATGAAACAATGGGGGAACCCATAGGAAATAAAATTATCATTACTGTCATTAATCTGTAAATCTGGATCAACAGTCTGTACAAAGAAAAGAAAAAAAGGAAAAAAAGGACTGGAATAAATGTAAAGTAGATGTGAGGAAAAAACTGACTATGATATTTTGCTTACCTCTCTATGCCTTTGTAAAGAAGGCTCAAATAAAACCTTCACTTTCTGAGTGCTCTCTGAACAATTGCAATGTGTCCAGGTCACTCAAATGAATTCAGTTCCATTCTAAACCAACCAACTGAACCAAGACTGAAAATCAGGTATTGTGTAATTTTGGGCTGCAGCAGTATTTCTTTTCTTTTTCAGAATAATTTAGGAGCTGGATTGGCCTGATAGCTTTGTTAGAGTGGTAACTATTTCCTATGTCACCGTGCTTTGGTCAGTAATATGTCTTGTTGCATGAGGGTTAAGTCCTTGTTCTCTCTTGGAATTGTGGAAAGTGAAGATCTAGGGCTAAAGCCTTCAGCTGTGGCTCAGAACCCAGGAAGTTATCCCCATTGTGTGGCAGGCTGATGGAGCAAAGCATAGAGCCAAACACAGTGCATTATTTACCCAATACTAATTCCTGTAAATGAGTGAAGATTTTTACTGTCCTCTGGTATGCCCATTCATAATACATGTTTTGCTGGAGAAATCTATTCAGAATCACATTTATTATTCTTGACAATAACCTCTTTCTCCACCATCTATTATGAAAAACAGCCAATAGTTTTTACTACTGAACTTCACAAGCTTAGGTCATTCTACAGGGTTTTATATAATGCAAAGGATAAATATCCTGTGTGGTTACTTTCATCACTGTGACCATTTTAGCAGCTGCCACTGTTTCCCTCAGAGTAGTGGTGGGTAATACTTCACTTATGTGGATCTCTTCCAGCCATTATTTCCTAATCCAATGATACATGAGTATAGAAGTGGTTTGATTGCTGTCTATAAGAAACTCATTTATTTAAGAGGTTAATAATTTCTTACTATTTGAAGAAGAATTTAAGTTAATCCCATGTTCACACAATGGAGTGAAGATGAATAATAGCCAATATTTATTCCAGGTAACTTTCAGAGCGTTGATTAAGGTGGCAGAGGTAATAGCTTCTGTTGTCTCTCTTTTTCCCAGTGGCTGTAGAAAGTGGAAATATTTCCAGCTTCAGTCTTGGGAATGAGAATGCTTCAGTCATGGGAATGCTTACAGTTAGGTGGAAAGAACTGAAATCCTGTAAGAAACCAATATTCTTCCTAAGTTCATTAACATAAATATTCATGTCACCCTACAAAACTCTGAGGGGAGAGGTGGGGTGTGAATGAACTACAAAAAAAATCTGTTTCCTTGTAATTCTAACTGAATGTAATTTTAACTGAATGTTAACACTGTTCTGATTTCAGGTGTAATGAAAGGTTTTTTTCTGCTCTGTTTGATAGCAGTTTAGAGTGGCAAAGATACTTAAGGCCAGTGGGAGGTGTCTCTGCCCATGCAGGGGGGTTGGATCTTGATGATCTTTAAGGTCCCTTCCAACCCCAGCCATTCTGTGATTCTATTAGGCAGAAGTGTATGGAAACTAAAACAGACCTGCACAAATGACAAAATTTATTTTTCTGTCATAGAAGTAAAGGAAGATGAGGCACTCTTTTCCTCTGCAAGTATCATTTTAGCTTGATGTCTAGGACATTTTGATCCTGTTTTGATCCCAAATTTCTCATTTTCACTACACTCCACAGGTTTTATTTATATTTTTTCTAATTCATCCTGGTTTTACCATAATTTTTCTGTCATTGTGCTGCTGCCTGTGAGTCCTTTTTATGTATGGCTTTGCTTGACTGATAAATTATTTGAATAATATAAATGAGATAACAGGATTTTTTATATATATTTTTGAGTATTTATCTTTGCAGGTGTACATTAATGTCAGATGTATTCTGACTCATTTACATCTACTCTGAAAAGCTTATTTCCTGATTCAAATCAATATTGATGTATATTAATGCAGCAAGATGGCAGCAGAATATATTTTTGAGCAGCTTTACAGAGCCAAGCATATAAAATGATTGAATGATCACATCAGAAACGAATTCTATTAATACATATACTAAAATATGGCTTTGAAGTGCATGTTTTTTATGGGAACACATTTTTGTGGGTCTGTGTCATATGTAATTGCTGAGCAACAGTTTCTGATAGCTACATCCTATAAGCTATTGCATAGTCACATGGAAGCACTGACTCCTACTATGAATGTGATTAAATACAAAAACCCTGGAAGCTAAATGTTTGCTTGTCAAAAAAAAATGCTAATGCCCATGCAGAAGACCCTAAAAAGAAGATGCTTCAAAAGTGAGATACCAACACCAGTCATTTGATTCTATAATTCTACTTGCCAGCAACTTGAAAGAACTGTTAAAGCTGTCAAAGCTATCAAGACTGTATGAACTATACTTTTAAGCATAAGATGAAGATTCATTCTTTTTATGCTCTCTCAAAAGAGAGAAATAGGGAAATGAATAATCTAATCTTTGCTGGTCTGCAGAATTTTTACTTTATTAGAAGACCACTGGAACATACAGGTTAGTTATGGTCAATTTTAATCCTGACATTCATCATCTTTCCTTATCCTCCCATCCTTACATCTTACCAGAATTTCAATAAAACAATTGGCATAACCAGGGTATAGCTTGAAAATAACATTACAAAATAGTCTTTAAAAGCCTTTAAATAAAGAAGATATCTGCAGTAGGGATGAGGCAGGTATACCCGAGAGAACTTGCAAACATGTAGTAAAGAGTTGTTTAATAGGATCAATAGACAAAATAAGCACTTGGGTTCAATGCTTCCAGATTTTTTGTAAAAATATAGACATTTGGAAAGCAGGCAAAAGAATTCAGAATAAGGTTTTAAAGAAAATCAAACCAAAGATATATTACTGCATATACTGCATAAGCATAGATGGTACTAGAAAAACAATTGCTTCATTGTCATAGGTTCAGTCAATGGATATTCTAGACAGTAAATCAGTGGAGTCTATCATTACTGAGAGCTCATTATGAAACATTTTCAGAGGTTATATGTCATATTGTCATCTGAATTTAACTGAAGAGTAGCTATTAACTTTTCAATATTCATCAAAAAGCACAAGGGCTATGTTTAGGTTTTCTAATGTTTGTGAATAAATGTCATTTTCTATTAGTTATCAATCCTAAACAGCAGTGTAACAATTCAAGCAATAATTAGAAAAAGTTGATGACACTTCCTGAAAACTGGACTGACCCTGCAGGACTGCATATATTTGCTCTCAGAGCATGATAGACTCAGAAGTCTGAAAGTGAAGTGTAGGCTGAAAATATGAAGATAGGAGCTGCCCACTGGAGGAGCTTCAGAGATCAGGAGGACTTGATTTTGAAGGAGATAGACAAGCTGTGAATCTTGTCATTACAGAGAACACTTAAACCTTAATCTTGGTCACTGTACTGCAGGAACTGTCGCCCTGGTATTTTTCCATAATGCTTTAAACAGATTATGCAAATTAAAGACTGCTGTAATTTTATAAAGAGAGATTCTGAAGTCTGGAAAATTTCAGTTCTCGGTACAGCTTCCTAGTAATCTTAAATTAACCTTAGCACAACTTCTTCAAAAGGGTGTAAACAAACAAAAAGAGCAAATAGAAAAATAGCAGTAGAAAAGTGACCTCTTGCCCCTAGTTAAAAAACACAGAGTCACAGCTTCATTGGTACACCTCTATTTAAATTATTTTTGTTAGAAGCACTGGCATAGAACTGACAGATTTTTCCACTTTAATTCACCCAGGTGCCTTTCTTACCTAAAATTTTCAGAAATATGTACTGAAATCTTTCAGTTTAGTACTGTGTCACAGTGCTAAATTCCATGATTGTTGCTCTTTTCATGCATGCAGTGTGGTATCTGTGCTAACAGACTTGCCTTTGTCTTATGGTTACAAGATGAAATTTTTTTTTTTGGTGTTAATGTTATACTTTCTGTATAATTCTGTAGAATTTCTTGTATTCTGTGGCAGGTTTCCTTATAGTAACTAATTATCTTTGACATGTAGCTTTATCAAATACTTTTTGAAAAATGCATACTGTCCATGTCATACTCTTATCTATCTCAGCAGAATTATCTTCAAAGAGTTCTATCAACTTAGTTATGCAAGGCTAGATTGTCATATTATTATACATTCATATTGGCAGACCCTAATGGAATTAAATTTGGAATGGAATCCTAAGCTTTGCTTAGTGCTCTCTTGCCAGTTGCAACAGAATTGTTTTCAAGATGTATTTAAAACTGGTAAGCTAGCTGGTAATTATTTTACCCTATATCATGACTTATTTGAATAGTGGGCTGTGGTCTCATCTTTTTAGTTCTTCAGGGACTGCATTCAATAAATGCTTTGCTAATTGGAAAGCACTAATAAGCAAAACACACTCCTGTACTTAAATGACAGAAACACAGAAGAAAACCAGAAAATTTCCAAAAGTGCAAGAGTCTAAAATTCAGAAGAAAATTGCCAGCTAATTAGAAAACTACATGAATTCCGACTTTATGGTGCTATAAATATCTCACCTTCAAAAACAAATTCCTGGAGGCTTGGAGAACTTAAAAAAACCACAATGGATTTATTTCCACCACCCCCCAAAGTGGGAGGGTTGTGTTTGTTATAATAATAATTTTTGTGCCATAGGCATAATTTCATTTAATACTTGACTTACATTTATTAGTATAGTATGAACTTAAGTACTTTTTGGAATTAAATGCAAATAGAGATACAAAATTAGATATATTATCTGTTTATTAATCAAGGGTGTTACCAGATAGAATAATAAAGATATAATATTAATTTATAGAGGATGAGAAAAAATAACAGAAAATGGGAAGAGAAAATAAGAGGCTTAAAGGCACAGTAAACATAGGAAGGGTCTTTCATATCTATATGCAGGCAATTTGCCATCGATACAAGCATAATATGTCAGAGGGAAAAGGAGTAAATGGTAGAAATATCCCGTACAGCTTGGAAATGGAACCACAATTTTTGGAATTGCATTCATCCTGGAGGGAATAAATAGGTCAGAAAAAAAGATGTAGGAGATAGAATATTATGCTAAAGACCTTCTATGAAACATTCTGAGCAATCTAACAAAAAGGCATGTTTGCAAAGATGGAGTTCAGGTTTAATATTGGAGAAATGTTTCTATTCCAAATGGCAACTGGATCTATCATGATATGAACATATGAAAAGTAAGTAGGACTTTAGAAGGCTTTAAATCACACACACTCTGAAGCACTAGGAAATAATCCATTGATTATTTTATGAGAGTACAGTTAGATAGCAGAAACTTAATGATGGTGGAAGGTGGATATTGTCATCTTGCAGAACTTTCTCAATAGACAAATAGCCAGTTTGTCTCCTAAACTGAGAATAAAATTCTTATCCATAAATTGACTACTGTAACTTTAACGAATTATAGATCTTTTTTCCTTTCCACCTAAATCAATGGGAATTCTGAGCTGAAGTACAGTTAATGTTGTGCACAGAAACAAGTTGTACCTCTATAGCTAGCACAACTGAGACAAGCCAACATTAGCCATAGATCAAATTTCTTTTTGCTGTAGACTTGTAGACTTATTCTGACATTATTTAGAACATAGTATTTGTTGCCTAAGGGCTCACTAAAATAATACAGCATGAATGTTAGCTTTTTTCCTGGTGAAGGAAGGCGTATATCTGTCATTTTTCTCAGGTAAAAGGTGATAGGATGGGAGGAAACAGCCTTGAGTTGTGCCAGGAGTGGTTTAGACTGGATGTTTGGAAAAATTTCTTCACCAAGTTTCTTGTCAGCAACTGAAACACCCTGCCTGGGCTTCACCCCCTGCTCACTGCCCCAGTCACCACCCCTGGAAGTATTTAAATGCCTTGTAGATCTGGTGCTCAGGGACATAGTTTAGTGGTGGACTTGGTACTGTAAAGTTTATGGTTGGACTGGATACTCTTCAGGGTTGTTTCCAACCTGAATGATTCCATGATTCTATACATTGATGAGTTTGGAAGAGAAATAATTTCAGTAGAAATCTCACCAGCTGCTAAGAAGTGGGGTTTAACCTGAAGATTGTTTCTCAGATGATAATTTTTCTTGCACTGAGTTGATCTCTCATTACCTTTGAGAGAGGCTGGGAAAAAAGATGAAAAATAAAAAAAGTTTTTCCTTTACTAAATATTTAGCAAGTCTGAGCATATACAAGCATGAGTTCTGACTGAGTCAGCCATATGCTTTCAGCTCCCTGTCATCTATCACCCCGACAGCAGAAAACTATTAGAACAGGATTTTTTCGAAAATAAATTGAAAAAAAATTCTTCAAAGAACTGCCACAATATTTAGAGGTGGTTTTCTTCCCCCCCCCCCTCCCTTACAGTAAAATTCTTGGTTTTTTGCTTGTGTTTACCATGATTAAATAGAATAGAGAAGATAATTTGATAATAACACTGTACCATCTTGCATTGGCAGGGGAAAAATTATTCTTGTTAGTACATTATGTAGTCTCAGGCATCATCAGCTGTGTAAATGAATGCAGTGCCCCTGCAGGAAGCCAGACTGAGAGGGCTCTTTGCTGAAGGCTTCCATCCAGATTATGCACAGCACAGAGAGCATCTTCACAACTACCCTTCCTTTGTCCTGCACTGAAACAATGAAAAGTAGATCCCTGTGTCCATGTTGTCTTTTTCCTTCATGTTTTTTTTCCAGGGCTATCATTAGACTCCATTTGTCAAATTATAGCTCTTTATAATAGGAGGAAATCTAACCCATTCTTTTTCTCATGAAAGATTATTCCTTGCTGCTGTTTTTCTAGTGTTTTCTTTTTATATAAAGTTAGGTGACATGTAGCAAGAACTTTCATCATGCTGAATAGTTTTAGAATTCCCTATTTTAATAGAGACCTTTTGGTTTGGATCTATACATATGCATACCATACATTCGGGAAACACGGACTCTGGTTTCGCCATAGTTTTTTTTTGGAGACTTTAACAACTTATTTTAAAATATTCTTTTCCTAGTAATTGTACAGGGTTCCCTTCTGCATTGTTATTATTATTACATATACACTTATGCAGCCAGAATGGTTTTGCCTACTAGTGGAGTTAATTTTGGAAACCAAATGGACTTCCAGCACCTGACTGGATAGAAACAATAATTATACTGCTTTAATGCCATGAAAATTATTTATTTATAGGGGCTAATAAAACATCACTGTGAGTTATCAAGAAGTTGGAGTGTTGATATAGTCGCCTGCAATATTTTAATTCAGAAAATTTGTTTGGTTCTTACCAAAACATTTGCTTACATTGCAATGGTTTACTTAACCATTAATTAATGGTTATTAACTTTCAAATAATTGTTTTGCTTCATGAGTAAAAAGTAAAAAATGATGTCATGGCTTGTTTTAATAGAGATTATCTGTTTTGCAACAGTTTCATAATTTCTTTTCTGAGACAGAGGCAGATGTTTACCAAACTCATCAGAACATTGTATAAGGAAAGGGTAAAAGATGTAAAAACATTCGTATCAATACTTTCATTTATTGCTTACACTTTTTTCTGTGTCACTTGAAATTATTGTAACCATTGAAAAACTGGAAGAGTCCATTTAAATCTTCCAGTAATTATTTAGTGTTAGGGAAAAAACTCTTTAGTATTTAAATACCTCCACAGCTATTAACACAGGAGAAACCTTTCAATTAAAATCTAAATCTTGACTGTGGTCCAGATTGTTCAGAGTTTCTCCATGAGAGACAAGTATAAACAGGTTAATGAACATTCCTTGTTCAGTCAGAATATCCCCTTTGCTCCCTTTGACTTTTATAGCAAGTGCACAATAAAATCAGCTCTTCACACAGATTGCCCTATTTAACTATGAACTGTATTTAGTTAAATCAGCTCTTCTTTCTTGGATATTTGATATCTTTCTACTTCTTTTTCCAGGAATGACTATTACTTCTTTTTCACAGAATCAGAATTGTCACAGTTTGAAAAGACCTCTAAGATCACCACATCCAACCATCAACATTCCCATGTCAATAAAATGTGTGTATATATATATATGCACACTATATATACTATATATATAAAAATATATGTATAATGCATATGTATATGTAAATGTATATATATATAAATATCTGTATCACCCACTAGAACTTGTCCTAAAGTGTCTCGTTTAAATGATTTTTAAATACTTCAGGGGTGGTGACTCCACCACCTCTCTGAGCAGCTCATTCCAATGCTTAACTACTCTCTCAGTAAGGAAATTCTTCCTAATACCTATTCTAACTCCCCCTAGTGCAACTTCAGGCCATTCCTCTAGTCCTGTCATAATTTACTTGAGAGAGGAGGCCAGCACTCACCTCCCTACAACCTCCTTTCAAGTAGCTGTGGAGAGCAGTAAGGTGTTCATCCTGTTTGAAAGAAAAAATGTTTCACATTCAGTTGGAAACAGGTTTTTATCCTTTACTAGCTGTGTCTTCCACCAATTTAATCAAGAATATTTTAAAAGTCTGTATCATGAACATAAATAGTAAGCAAAGTTCAAAAGTTTCATTGAGTAGGTAGTAACTCTGTGGGCATAAAGAGAATGTGAAAAATAATAACTAGATAATCTGATCAATAAGAATTTTGCCTGCGTGGAGACTGAAGTATCTTCACCATGTATTTAACACATTTTTTTGTGTGACTGACAATGCTGTTGTATGGATGGCATCATAACAAACAGGAAGGGAAACTCCAGCTTTGTAAATGAGTAACTGTAGTGTTGCTGCAGTAGTGATGAGGAACATACCATCACATTATAAATTAAGAAGTTTCCATTTTTAAGATTACACTGATAATTTTAGAAGTAAGAAAAAGGTAAATTTGGCTGTAAGTGCTCTTAGATCAGTTTTCTCACCTTTCCATTAATGTTAATGTGGTTGAATTTACTTGCTATCACTTTGAGTGCCAGAGTAGATGTTCAAAACCAGATGTCATTAGTAATTCTTTTTTTTTTCATAATTTATTAAAATATGAAAACATAATGACAAAAAAATAACAGGTTAAGTGTGATTTATAATATGAACTACACAGAATATTTTTTGCTAGGAAGAGTTGAGTAAACATGTATTCATGGGCTGCACAGCATTTAAGTAATGGTATGAAAGCTCAGCATAATTTGGGAATGCAGCTTCAAAAATACGGTATACGCAGGCTTTAGGACATGAAATTTCTGTATGTTTCTGAAGCAGAAGTATTTCAGTATGAAGCTGTTCATGTATTATCCCCACTTGCCTTCACAGGATTTCTATTTTCTACAGCCATCTCTATTACTCTTTTAAATTAACCTTGTGAGAACAAGGCACACACTTCAGGTTTTTAACATAATCTGTAGCACTTAACACACAGCACTCTCCATTTTGTCCACAAGTTGTAAACAATTTTGAATACCTTTTGCATTTGCACTCAACATGCTTCTCTAGAAGACTCCATCAGGTTTCTAACAGCTCTGTGCCTGACCAATGGTTTGTCATCAGACAGACATTTCCAGGATTCAAACCTGAAAACAAATCTGATTCCAACTGAATGCAATAGCATTTGTGAGGATCAGCACCCTGATGGTCAAGATGTTGGCCTTAGAATATGAGGTCCTGAGATTAATCCTAAGTGCCCTGGTCTGTGTGACACTGGACTTAATCTCTCTATAGAATAGAATCACAGAATCATTAAGGTTGTTAAGGACCTCTAAGATCATCAAGTCCAACCATCAACCCAACACCACCAGCCAATTAAACTGTGTACTCAAGTTCTACATCTGCACATTCTTTGAGCATCTCCAGGGGCAGTGGCTCCACCACTTCCCTGGACAGCCTATTCCTCAATAACTGTTTCCATAAATTTTTTTTCCTAATATCTGATCTAAGCCTCGCCTTGCATAACTTGAGTGCAAGATTTCCTCTTGTTTTATCACTTGTTACTAGGGAGAAGAGGCCAACACTCACCTCCCTACAAACTCCTTTCAGGGAGTTGTAGAGAGGTGTAAGGCCACCCATCAGCTTCTTGTTCTCTATACTAAGCAATTCAGCCACTCCTCACAGGACTTGTTCCCCAGAACCTTTGCCAGCTTGGTTGCCCTTCTCTGGACTTGCTCCACTAACTTCTTGTCTTGTAGCAAGGGGCCCAGAACTGAACACAGCACTTGAGGTGCAGCCTCACCAGTGTCGAGTACAGGGGCACCATCACTTCTCATCTCCTGTTGGCCACACTGTCCCCGATACAAGCCAGGATGCTGTTGGCCTTCTTGGCCACTTGGGCACATGGCTAGCATATATTTAGCTAGGTGTCAACTAGCACCCCCAGGTCCTTTTTCTCTGGACAGCTTTCCAGCCACTCTTCCCAGGCTCGTAGGGTTGCCTGGGGTTGATGTGACCAAAATGGAGGGCCCAACATTGTCCTTATTGGACAATAAAAATGATCTTGGCTCCTTTACTCAGCCTGTCCAGGCCCTGCTGTAGACCCTTTCTACCCTGAGGCAGATCAGTGCTCTCACCCACCTTTGTGTGCTTCTCTCCCACCTGTAAATGGGACTGAGAGCCCTGCTAATATAGTTACAGGTGCTGGTAATATATAAATTAGAAAGTAAGAACCATTTTCAATTGCTAAAAACACTTGCTGATGTCAAAGTCTGGCTTATTTTTGAACCTGCCATTCTATATCACAGATTTTCATTGAAGAGATGAAGAATTAAATACCCATCTGAAAGTAATCCCTTCCTTACAATTTTTTTTTCTTGTTTGGTATGCTTGAAAGATTTGTAATTGTTTTAAATTATGTTATATATTACTTTGACATATTCATCTTTTAAAGGAGCTTTGTAAAAACTGTATGGTAGTACAATATAGTTTTCTTATGGTAGCAGTCAATAACCACACAACTGCTTGAGGACATTGCATTTGTCAAAAAGACACACTTGCTATATTCAGAAATACCTCAGGTTTTCTTTCCAGAATATTACTAAAGCCAGTACATCTGTATCTTCCAAAGAACCATATACCCACATTTCTTTGTGTGATGCACGTAATTAGTAACTCTGTTTAGAGAGTTCATAATGAATAATCAGAATATGTTCTCTATAAGGTTTTGGACAAAGATCAAATCTTAAAGCTGCATCGTGTCTATTGGAAGCTTATAAATTTGAAGAGAAGAGGACATTTCACTTCTCTAGTAAAATGTGATGTGTTTCATTATTTGAGAACTGAAAGATGTGGCGTAGGGGCAAAACTTTTGTTGTCATTAATGTAGTGTGGGTGGATTGGTATGAGGAAATCTAGACAGATTATTAAAGAAAAGTGTGGAGAAATATCCAAATATCTTCCATTAATTTAAATTTATACTTTAATAGATTGATTGCTTTATACCACATTTTAATAGATTGATTGCTTTATACCACCACTGTCAACTCAGGAAAACACCTTGTCATATTTTTTGCAAGTCTACCAAGTCAGATCAAACAAACAGCCAACTGAACCAAAAACAATAAAAGAAACCTTTGCCATCGCTGCAGTCATCTGTTGAAGCAGTATTTATTCTTTAAGGAAAAAAAAACTATTTCAGGAGTACAAAAATTAGTCACATAAGGCTTTCTATCTCTTTGTGTTCTTCTAACAATATAGAATACTGCTCTTTCATGGAAGTTCAATGTTTTTTGACATGTGGTTAGGTAACTCAAAAGCTATTACCATTTTTTCTGCCTATTGATATGTAAAACAATACTAATAGCACAAGAGCTGTGAAGAAATCTGTCTTGTAGGTGAATTAAATTGCATGCCACTTTGTACCTTACTCTAAAGGACTCTTCACATTTAGATGCAGAGTAAATTCATGTTCATTCCACAGTATAAAACCTTTCAAAACCTGTTCAGTTTTCCTGAGAGAGTTTCAGAAATCTGTAAAATGCTTCAAGTCAGTTTTCATCCATTTCATTTCCAAATTGCACAGCTACTGGAGAAGAATAAACACTGAATATTTTTGCAACCAAACTCCCCAGATCCTTAAACTTAAATGAGAAGTTTCTTATCAGGAAAATCAGAAGATAATTAATCTATCCTGATATTCTATTAGTTCAACTCATGTGTCAGTTAGCAATTCATGGTATAATAGCTGATTTTCATTAATCCAAATATCCTATTTTAGTTTACATGGAGAATCTTTCCTTAGTAAAATAATTTGAATTTTTATTGATCTGGGCGACTTACCTGCACATTTTTCTCTACAAAAGAAGTGTAGTGATGTATGCTTTGAAAATCTCAAACCGCAGTACTAGGAAATTGTTTTATTTCCCTTTTAAAAAATAAGTTATCTCTAAAACATTGGACCAAATTTTCTGTTTTATACAGCATTAATCTCTCAGGGAATTTTCATGACTGACATCAAGAAAATTAGTCTTTGAAAGGCTATATTTCCTCACTATTTGCTGTCATCCCTGCTAGTATGTTAGTGTTAAACTGAGAGGTTCCAACATTTTGAAATTGCACATATGCATCATTTTTCTCATACAGTACATTATGTTTTCAGGACATTTTAAACTGGAAAATAGTAAGCAGGGATGTCAAGCCAGCATCACAGCAATTCAGTCCTCTAAGATCATTTAGATACAGATGATGAGGAACCTGGACTCTTTGATAAGAATATTTAGAGAAAAAAAATTGAAATATATGTTTGGAAATTAATGCTAGCTATGTCAGTCTTTATTGGGAACACTTCAAATAGTTTCTGGTTGCCTTGCCTCCAAATGAAAAGTGTGTACGTAAAGGCCAAATACTGTAAATGACAATTCATAGCAGATAGCTGCATCAAAGACACTCAAGCACAGTGCAGTTCTAGCTGTGCAACAGCACAGATTGCTGGCACAGTTACAGGTACCTGTATTTCAAGGTAGTGTGTTACTAGTTATCCCAGCTTGGATTCCAGCTTCAGTGCTTTGTAGTTGGTTTACTGCTGACACTTGCTGTGCTTTCTTTGCCTGGATTTTTTGCATCACAGATATTAGTGCACCTCTTCCCTTTTTGAGAGTAGCAACATGAATGAAGAATTGCATGGCTGAGTGAATCAAATCTGTAGGAGATACAGAACATGCTCAGTAAGCCCTTTATGTTGTACTTGTCAATGTTTCTATTCTGTAGTTTGTAAAAAACCTCATGTTCCTCATGGTAAAGTGTATTTTCTAAACGCTTTCATTGAGAACAGAGAGCCGTGAGAGAGCCCAAAAACTGCCAGAGCTTTGAGGTAGTGCTGGCTGCACCCTTTTTTCACAACGAGCTTTCCAGAGAGGATCCAAATGGTTTTGAAGTTCAAAAAGCCAAGTTCTCTTAGACTGTGAACTGAAATAAATAATAAAAGCTATAGAAAACTCCAAGTGGCCAGATGAAACAGAATGGAAATTAAACAAGGTCTGTAAATCAGTGACATCCTTCTCCCTGGGACCTTGCAGGATGATCTTTGCTTTCAGTGATATCCTCACTGCTGTGTTCCTAAAAACTCTGACAGTGCTTACTGGCCCTTGGCAGTATCTCCTGTTGGTCTGCTCATGGGCCTTTGCTACTCTTAGCAATCATTCAGGCTGTCTTTGAGCTGCAGGATCCAGGTGTGCAGTTCTCTCTTTGCCTGTTCCTCTCCCTGCTCCACAATAACTGAGGCTGCTGCATTTCCCAAAGAAATGTGCACCTTCTGCCACCTCCTAAGGGGACACCACCAGAGTGGCACTCCTCTTGAAGGAACAAGAACAGACAAATTTAATGAATTGATCAAAGGCAAAGAAGCAGATTTGCATATCAAACACTGCACATGTATGTTGTCAGAGTGAGGATGAAATTTCCCCTCATGTGATCTTAAAATATAACAAGTGTGTTAGTTGTATATATCATAGATTCATCACAGTTTGAAAAGACCTCTAAGATCACCAACAACCATCAACCCAGAAAAAAACACCATGCCCACTAGAGCATGTCCTGAAACACCCACAGCTACATGTTTTTTAAATATCTCCAAGGATGGTGACTCCACCGCCTCCCAGGGCAGCCCATAATATGCCTAATCTGCCTTGCACAACTATGTTTATCCAAGGGTGATGTTAATCCATTAATGTGTGTCTTTGTACATTATTGTTACATGCCATATTCTGTTAGGAGATATTGTGAATCATTTAAAATGTCTAAAAATTTTTTAAAAGATAGCAGAGGTTTGGAAGATATACAGTGCCCTAATAGATAAAACAATATTCCTTTAAAATGATGGTGTTTCCTGGAAAAACATTCTTGGCTCAGGGAATTTAATTTAATTTCTTGCCATCTAACATAATTACTAACTTAGGCATTGAGAACTAAAGAAGCCAATTATACAAACTCTTGGGGAAGACTCCTTTTCCTTCCCTTTCCTTTTCTCTTTCCCTCTCCCTCTCCCTTTCCCTTCCTCAATCCTAGCTCCAGCCTGGCATCTTGGTTTCCAGTCCACTTACTTGGTTTCCAGTCCACTTACTTGGTTTCTGGTCCACTTTGAAATACAGAGGAGAGTGGGCTCAGGGCCTCATCATTTTTTTCCCAATCTTTCTGGCTTATTCAGCTGTGCTGTGGGGGGAGCGCTCCATGGGGATCCTTTCTCAGGACATCTGAGCAGAGGTGCCATGTTCTCCTCCAACTGGTTGGGTCTTTGTGTGGGATGAGGCAAATTGTGGAGCTGGCTGGGACTGGATGGAACTGATTGGGCCTGATTTCCACTGCAAGAACTACCTGGGACTGGCTGCCACCAGGTAGGACTGTCTAGGACTAGCTGGGGCTGGCTGCAACTGGCCAGGACCAGGTGGAACTGGTGCAGGGCAGTGCATGGCCACCTCTCAGACAGGACCTCCAGCAGCCCCTACTGCCAAACTGACACCTGTGCCCACTGTGTGCTGCAAAGCCTTTGTTTCTTGTATATTAATTGCTTTAGAGCCCATTTAGCAATAGCTTGGTAGGTGGTCAGCTCTCAAAATAGACTGTGTGGAGGTGGAGTGGATGGAGTTAAAATTGAAACCCAAGTTGTAGAAAACTTGATCACACTGTTATTTTAAAGGTGTGTTCCTTTTTTAAACTGAGAATTTGGTTTATACTGAAAATTGTCTTGCTTGCCTAATAACTTCTCTGTTATTAGCAAAAATACTGACAGTAGCATCACCTGTGAAATGTTGTCAGAAATATTTCTGTACCCTGGAAAAGCCAGCAGGTGGTGAGCCATCGCTTACAGCACAGGAAATTAACGTTCCTTAGTTTTCACTGGAACTAAAATATGAAATTACTGTAAAGTAAGGGCTCATTCAGGTAGGATAAAGAAAAATAAGAACATAACACAAATGCTTGGAATCAGCATTCATGTAAATGTTATTCTTCAAGGCTGCCCCTAATATATACATCCCTTTTAAAATCGAGCATATCTAATGAAGTTAGAATAGGTATAAAATTACTAGAAATGTTTTTTAAAACAGATCCGGGTGGCATTAGATCTGTCTTCCATAGACATAGTTTGAGGGGTGTCTCTGTTCTTGGTCTTCCAGGCCAGTTTCCCTCTGCCCTTTTCTCTCTGTGCTGTTCCCAGTAATACTGCTGTCATTGTGTCTCCTATCTGAATATCTGAATTACACAATCCATGTATTCAAATCCGTAAGCTAAACTATGTTGTAGAAACATAGCAATGTTTTGTTTCAGTATAGTAAGCCATATATCCCCACAGTTGGTCAAGTTTTCAATTTGTGTGACTCAGCAGAACTCTACTGAAATTTATGAACTTAAATTAAAAGTAATAGCTCAGAATTGCCACAACTGTTGAATCAATATAAATGATTTTTAAAACTTTGCCACTATATGTTGTCAGTTAACCATCCCCCCAAAAACCAACAATCCAGTAGCAGACATTGCTTTATTTGAGGCATAGCCATACAGTCCTGTAGCACGACGAACCTCTTTTAGGGCACAGCGCTCCAAGGTCCAACCAGGTGTTCCAGGAGAAACTGATGAACAGTGCTGTAAGTCTAATGCTCTCAGGGCTGACCCGCCTGAATCGGTGCTACTACTCCAAAAGTGGCCTCCCTTCTGACTTCTTCAGGTGTGAGCTTTATTGGCCCCCTAATCCTGCTCATGCGCAGTAGGGGCCTGCCCTAATCAGGCACAGGTGGGTTTAACACAAGCTCATGCCCACTACCTGGCAATTAGTGGCACCTGGTTGCCTCATTTCACTACACAGTCCTCTTCCAGTCTAAGGACCAGATGTCCCAGTGCTGTATGGCCAGCTGTGGGTTTTTTGTAGGGCCTCATACATTGGTTTATATTAAGCCTCTTCTGTGACAAGTCTCTTCTAGCTTGATACTTTCTCTTAGGAATCCTTATTTATTGTATCAGACCCAAATTCTCAGGTGCATATGGGTTGGTCCAATAAATTCAATTGAACCACTTAAGGGAGGTGCTAGAGCTCCTTGTTCATGAGGTCATTCAGGGCAATGGCAATGCAGTTTCTACAGGTGCTGAGAGCCTCCTGTTCATACAGAAGTCAGTAGAAGAGTGAAAGAACTCCTCACAGTCAGAGAGTGAGCCTTAGACTTTATCCACATGCACACACCCAGTTATGAGGTTCCCAGCTTCTTGCCCAACTTTACTCTGTGTAAGTAATTTAAGCCATTTCCTGGCTGTACTTTTACAGTAACTCAGATATGAAGGGTTCTCTGAAGTGTTCTTTGTCATTGGGTAATACTTAAAATGGCAAGATTTCTGGCTATTATAAATTCTATCACTTTCTGGCATAACATTTATACTATGCAGAATGTTGTAAAGATGTTAGCACTATACAGTTATAAGAATTATTTTTATGTTGCCTTTAATTGCCAGTAGTATTAGGCTAGCTGTTCACGCTTCAAACCTTGCTTTCAGTAATAGTAGTGTTTGGTAGTATCTTCAGTATCTCATGCTAACCCTGTGTTTAACCCTTTTGTACAGCTAAAGCATTTAACTTCTACAAGAAGCTGGTCTCAAGTTCAAATCTAGAAGTTTTTTATCCTTCTGTTTTTAATAGTTTAATAGTTTTAATAGTGCAAAGAATTTGTAAAAGTATGCATGAATTTGAAGTAGAAATAATAACAAAGGAAAACCAACAAATCTTTCCAATGTGTGCTTCTTAATGAGTGCTTCTGCAGTGCTCATTTCCGTGCTCTTCAACAGCTTTATGCATTGGCTACCACCATCTGTTGTATGGTAGGAAAATTGTGCTGGGAATCTTTCTGCACAGGGCTTGGCTTTTCCCAGTCTCTTTTTTTTGAGCAGCAAGTTCATATTTCTAAGTACTGTAAAATATAAATGATTCATTGATCATTTATTTCCAACAGCAATAAAATAGTGTTCTTAGTCTGTGAAGATAAGATTCAGACCAATGAATTTCAAAAAGTGAGCATTCTCTGTAAGACAGGAAGGTATGCATGAAATTATTTAATAGTTGATTAATAAGGAGCAGGGATTAAGGAGAGATGAAGTTAAATAAAAAAGTTGTTAGTATGACTGGGTACACTAGCAGAGGGGAAAGAAAAAAAAATCCAACTTGATTAATAAAATATTTAATGAATAGCTGGTTCTATCTGACAGTGCTTGGTTTGGGCATGTTGCACTCTTACCTGATGTTAATCTTTAGAAAGGATTAATATGTGTTTCAAACTTTCAGATTTGTGGCTTGTTACATTCCACATGTGTGAGGAGTATGGGAGCTGTCACTCATTCAACTTCTTAGTGCCATTCTTAAACAGTATAAAATAATCTGGTTTAAGTTATATTCATCCTTATTTTAAAGCTATTCTGCTGCTAGGATTGTACAGTGGACCCTGATGGATATGGGAATTCAGTAATGAGCTTACTTATCCAGTATGGGTTAAGCCATTCTGAGCTGGAAACAGAACCTGGAAGCACACAAACTAGAAGAAAAGTCTTGTTATCTCACTGTTAACAAAAGCAAGTTTTTGTGTTTTTTTGCTTTTCTAGTCCTCTAGATGTTACCCATCCATTGTATAGAGGTGCACTAGGGATCCACAAAGTATCTACATTCATCAAAAGTACAAGTGAGGTTTTACAGAAAAGATTTCCCAGGAAAGAAAGTGTGCCTGTTATATACCACCCCCCAACACCAGACCCTCACTCTCATGCTTTTTTTTGTGTGGTGTTTTTTTGGGGTTTTATTTATGTTGTTTGTTGGGGTGGGTTTTTGGTTGTTTGGTTTTGGTTTGGGTTTTTTTATGTTCTTTGAAAGTGACTTTGTGTGAATTAAAATGAAAAAGATTTAGTGTAAACTCAGTATTTTGCAGCAGAGAAAACAGAGAGGACACATTTAAGATAAGTCTTCTCAGGAGAAAAAATACTAATAAATGTTCCAATAAGAAAGGAAAGTTGGCCAGCCATGAGAGAGATCATAAATAACATAATATTTCTATATTTCTTCTTTGTCTTCCACACAACCTTCTGCTATATTACTTCAATATCTCTCGTGAAAATCCAAAACATTTCTTCTCTGTTGGTTGCTCATGATGAGAAGGAAGTTTATAAGCAAGAGAACATAAATATCAGAAGACCATTAAGGCTAAAGGTGAAAACAAGTGTTTTATGATTTCATCTAACCCTGTTGGGGTGAGATTGTGTTCTTGAAAGTGGCAGATAAAGTGGAGACTAATAATTTTACCCTTTGTTTAACTATCATTTCCCTGTGGTCTAAAATGATTGTAATTCATGTTATAAGCATGAAAAAGGCAATAAGTTAATCACACAAAATGCTTTTAACTCTAGGTTGTGAAGTGCCCGCCAGGAACACGTGGGCATCTGTTAAAACCTTAGTACTAATTAACAAGAGGAAAAGAGTTGTTTCTAGATGCCTAGGGAGCAGCGTCTTTCACAGGGAGTTGTTTCAGTGGAAGAACAATGAGAGCATGTTCTGAATATATTTAGTTGCAATCTCACCTGGTGAAGTATTTAGCTATTAATATCATAGTTAAAACTTTACCTCCATTGTTTTGAGATAGACTTCTTAAGCAAACCTCTGAAAAGTCTTAAGCTGCAGTTGCTCTTTCTCTGGCAACTGCCATGTGAGTATGTACAAAGAAGTCAGAGAGCAAACGTTTAAAAGTTAGATTAAGTGTCTCTTATAAAATAATAAGCATTTACTAGTGCGAGTCTCTAAACCGTTTGGGAATTTTCATTTATGTTGTGAACTGATAACCCAGGATGTCACAAAAACCAAATCACACCATTCTGAACAGATCTCCTTAAAACGACCTTGGGGTGTAGGGGCACACTGATCTCAGTGGGCACTCAAGATCTAGCCATAACATTTAAGATTAACAATATTTTTAAAAGTAACTAAAAGTTACCCAAATTTGTTTTTCTGAAGTCCTCAAAGAAGGCTGTATCATTTGCCACAGCACTATTCTGAAAGGGTGGTATTCTAGATCCTAAATGTCCATGCTACTCTTTGTTGGGGTAAATTAGCTGTAGCTAAAATGTAGAGCATCTTATGAAAATTCCTTCATTTGAACTGAGCTCTGTGTATGAGGATAAATGAATAGCCTGCAGTCAGACCAACCTTATGTTTTTAAGAGGACAGGAATAAATATGTGGAATTTATTTCATCAGTCCTAAGAGTGTTTCTGTGGAAGAATACTCTAGTTTCTGTTTGTACATTCCATTTATATGTATAAGTAAAACCACACTATTTCAGCACAGTTCCTTTCCAGAGCACTTTTGTTTGTTTGTGTGTTTTGATGTGTTTGTGGCAGGGGGTCTTTTTTGTTTTATTTGTTTGGAATTTGTTTCCCTTTGGTTTGGGTGGGGTGTTTGTTGGGGGGTTTTTTTGTTTGTTTTTTTGTTGTTGGTTTTTTTTTTGTTTGTTTCTTTTTTTTTTTTTTTGGGTGGGGGGTGTCACAATAGGATCCTCATATACTTTGGCCAAAACACTTGTATAAAACACTCCAGGTGTTTGTGAGTAAGAAAATGCAGCTTGTGCAACATCCATTATTGACTGGTTGTAGCAATGTCCTTGTTATCAACTTTATGAGTCTTCAGATAAACTCTAGCAAAGAAAGCATAAAATATCTATATATCAGAAATTGAAATTGTAATTTTCAATTCAAAACATAACATTTTTAGATAGTTTGAAAATTCTGAGACTGAAGGCACTCCCTAATGGGGAAATGTTTGTTTCTCCCAGTCAGTAAGTTGGCCTAATTTTCTGTTTTACATGTACTGGTAAGCTAGGTCTACAATGACCAGAGCAGAAAGTGTCACATTTACCCTGCCCACTTCATGAACCAGACAGAAATTATTGAGGGAGCTGGCAGAAGTGCTCATCAAACCATCATTTATCAGCAGTCCTGGTCAACATGGGAGGTCCCAGCTGACTGCAAGACTGTCAGTGTAATGCCCAGCTACAAGAACAGCTGGAAGGAGGATGCAGGGAACTACAATCCTGTCATCCTGATCTTATACTGGGCAAAATTGTTGAGAGGTTCATCTTGAGTGCACTCATATAGCATGTGCCAAACAGCCAGGGGATCAGGCCCAGCCAGCATGGGTTCAGGAAAGGCAAGTCCTGCTTGACCAACCTGATCTCCTTCAGTGACCAGGTGACCCACCTAGTGAACAAGGAAAAGGCTGTGGATGTTGTCTACCTGGACCTCAGTAAAGCCTTTGACACACAGCAATCTTCTAGAGAAGCTGGCAGCTCGTGGCATAGACAGGTGTACTCTTTGTTGGGTTAAAAACTGGCTGGATGGCTGGGCCCAAAGAGTTGTGATGAACAGAGTTAAATCCAGTTGCTGGCCAATCACCTGTGGTGTTCCCCAGGGCTCAATTTTGGGGCCAGTCCTATTCAGTGTCTTGATTAATGACCTAGAGGAAGGGATTGAGTGCTTCATCAATAAGTTTGCAGACAACACCAAGTTGGAAGTGCTGATCTGCTCAAGATTCTGGAGGCTCTTCAGAGCGGGTATAGAAGATGGATCGATCGGATGAGGCCAATTGTATGAGGTTCAATATGGACAAGTGCTGCGTCCTGCCCTTTAGTCTCAACAATCCCATGCAACACTACAGGCTTGGGGAAGAGTGGCTGAAAATATTTCTGGACAATGTGGGTTAACACCCAGCTGAATACGAGCCAGTGGTGTGCCCAGGTGGCCAAGAAAGCCAACAGCATCTTGGCTTGTGTCAGAAATACTTGGGCCAGTAGGAGAAGGGAAGTGATGGTGCCCCTGTATTTGGCACTGGTGAGGACACAGCTCGAGTGCTGTGTGCAGTTTGGTTGAGGGGAGACCTTCCTGCTCCCTACAACTACCTAAAAGGGGGTTGTAAGGAGGTGGGTGTTGGTTTCTTCTCTCTAGTAAGAAGTGATAGAACAAGAGGAGATAGACTCAAGTTGTGGCAGGGGAGGTTTGGATTAGATATTAGGAAAAAATTCTTCACTGAAAGGATTGTCAGGCACTGGAACAGTCTGCCCAGTGAAGTGGTGGAGTCACCATCCCTGGAGGTATTAAAAAGATGTGTATATGTGATGCTTAGGGACATGGTTCAGTGGTCGATTTGGCAGTGTTATTTAAAGGCTAGACTCTATGACTGTAAAGGTCTTTTCCAACCTAAAAGATATTATGATTCTAATTTGGAAGGCAAGGGTAGCCCTGTTGTTTGGAAGATCAGAGATACATTATTCTAGTTGTCATGTACATGTGCATTTTGAATACATAGCAATACATGTTGTTTTGATTATTATTTTGGTATTGTCAATTAAACCTTAAAGCTACTTTAAGTGTGTCATACACGTTATGCTTGTTTTTTACAAAATTCCCTTTACTCTTCCCTGTAATAATTTTTCGAACTCAGACTTCATGATTTACCTTGCAATGATAATGTGTTGTTTCCTAGTCCTCACCTGACATGGAAATTTTCAGTGTTCAGGATGAAAACCCCCTTTGTCATCCCTGAAAAGAAGGAGCACCTGAGATAATCTCCAGAATTCCCTTATTCTTTCCTGTCTCCCCATCCCACACCAGCAGCTCATGTGGAAAGGGGAAGAATCAATACCTATTGAATGTGGGAGACACGAGTGCTGAGAAATCAGAAATTGAGTTCATTTCTGTCAATTCAGCTTTTCTTGAGTGAAAGAAGTTACACTGTTAAGTAACTAACAAAGAGCAGGAAAGCAATTGGATTAACAGCAAAGAATAGCTGAGTCAGGCTGGGTGGCTGGTTTTGGTTTGGGTTTTTTTTAAGGGTTTTTTTTTCTCAATAGTCTGTTTGCTGGAAAAAGCCATTTCACAGGGCTAAAAAAAAGGTTCTCATTTGAATAGTATGTGTATATATATATATATATATATATACATATATATATATATATATACTGGCATCTCTCTTTGCTTTCCATGGTCCCTAAATCTACTAGTGGAGGGGAGGATGATGGTGCTAGCAATCTGATTCACCCACTTCTCCTTCTTTTAGGGCGGTGACCAAGGTGGGTCAGGACCTTTCATCCTGAAAGGTTTGAGATAATTTCTTAGATGCCTTGATGCACCTGTCATGGAGCCATAGAAATTCTCCAGTCCAAGCCATAGCAGCAGCAGGGATTTCCTTGGGAACAAGGAAGTACTGACCTCAGCATTTCCTCTTCTAAAGAGCCGCTTTTCATTTTTCTGCATCTCAGAGCCTTGAGGTGTACAAGAGAGAATCAGTTGACCTGCTTCTTACACTGGTTCCTCACTGCTTTACTAACAGGATACCACTAGTATTTGAGCTTTGACTCTTGTCTCCACATAGGACAGCTGGCTAGAGTTTAAAACAATGCTTTAGTGTTTGACTTGGGTATGTGGAGAATCAACGAGATGTTATATCACAAGTTAATGCTGCATGCTATTGATTGTGAGCGAGTATGGGGGGCACAATTCTTTTCCTTTTTTTCTCTTCATCTCAGCTAAAAGGAAGGTTACAGGAACTTGTCTTGTTCACAGTAAAATGAAGGTTAATTATCAGTGCTTTTCAGAGCACTATTAAAATCCTCAGATTAAAGCCTCCACACAATGCAAGTGTAAAAAAAAAAAGCGTATTTATTAGTCATTTATTTTCAGCTGCTTCAGGACATACGTAAAACTCGTTTCTAATTTTAAAAAGAGTTAGCTGTGATTTGGGACCAAATTTTTCCTTTTCCTTTTTATTGGGGGGTTGTAGGGAGGGTCATTTCTGGACTGAAAAATCATCCACAAAAATTATGATGAAAATTATGTTAGAGTTTTATGATGTTTAGGGCCTCTACAGGAAAAAAAAGTGCAATCATTAGGAACATTGCTTTCTTACACACTCTGAATTATATTTCTTCCTTTTTTTAAGTCAACCTGTTCATTTGGCACCTGAGATCTTTTCTCTGACTTTCTTGATCAAAGCAAGATGCTGAGCAGCAGAGTGATGGCATGCATCATACTTTCTTAGTCTGGAGCTCTGAAGAGCTGTAAGAATATTTCACAACACTTGCCTGAGCTGAGCCATGCAGTGGGCTGTCTCAGTGAGGAACTGGCCAGCTGACATTTTTCTTGCAGAATATCTTTACCCCTGGCCAGGAGAAGACCAGAGTTAAATTCTTTGTCTTTGGTGACTTCTTTCTGTTGAGAAATAGTAGTAGGGGGACAAGTTTTAGACAATTCTGTTGTGTATTAGCAAGGTTATGAAATGAAGTTTATGTGTCTAATACTTATTTAAGTTTTATAGCTCATCTTTAAATATCACTATAGAGTGTCTGTGTTTATTAGGGATCTGTTTGTGTTTCCAGTGCTCAGTGCTGTGGTTTCTGGTTTCACTATTTAGGATACTGAAATTATCAATTTCACTGTGAAGCTCCATTAGTCTGTAATGCCCTTGAGTATGTTTTCTTCAGATCAAACAATAATCTCCATGATTATGTGCTCTGTTTTGTATTAATTGACCATGACTTGTTATGCATCTTGAACTGAAGATGCATAACCTGTTTCAAGGTCAGTTATCTTCTAGCCAAAGTTTCAAGAGGGTGAATATTGATGAATTCCAGTGTTCAAGGCAGCTTTCCCTTTAAAAATGTAATGCTGCTCTTACATGCTTTTATATAACACATCCAAGGCCTGTCTTCCTTAGATCTTCTTAACACAGACACTTGTAGCAAAATTTTCAGCTTTTTATAATTAATGAAGAGAGACAATAAATTATTAACTATAGAACTATTATTAAATGCCTTTGCAAGTGGTTGATTGCTGAGAATGTGTAATTTTAATTGTGCTCTGGTGAAGTTATTTGTAAAGCAGTGGAAAAATAGTTGTGGTGCCTGCATGGAGAAGAAGAAACGATACAGTGTAAGGAAAAAAAAAATTCACAATACTTATGAGGATTTGAATTACCAGGCACTGAAAAGCAGGCAAGCTGTTTGCATTTGTCCAGAGTTTTAATCCACGTAGAGGCACTGCAAGTTGTAGATTTCCCTATCCAAAACTCACTGAACGGGCTGGACAGCTAGACCCAGTTATGAATAGCAAAAAACCAAAATAAAACAAAAAAACCCCCCCACAACACTCACAGCTGGAGACCTGTGCTTACTGACTGTATTCAGCTGCTCCAAGCCTTGCTGATTTCTAAAATACAAACCAAACTCAGCAGTACTAGAAAACTATGGGTCTATGTAGAGGTGTGCTGTCAGTTCCCAAGCAGTGCAGACCTGATACTGTCACTGTGTTTACTGCTTTAGACATATTTTGTGCTGTCAGTGCAAGGATGTTTAGCCAGATGCCAAGTGAAACTGCAGTTGAGAATAAGGCTCTAAGAAAGCAGAAAGTCATGCTCTCTACTATTTTTCTAATATTTTCATGAAAGAAAAATTTTAGTAAGATACAGCGTCACAGATTTTCATTGAATTTGATTGAAGAAATTTTTTTAAGATGGAGAAAAATGATTTTCATGATTGAAAAGAATAAAAACCTCAAAATGATAAATTCCTGAGAAGAACTATTTTCCTTAAATGATTCAGTGGTCTGCTCATTTTGAGGTATATTGCAACAGGGAGACAAACTGTATTTTTAGAGAAGGAGGTAGGAGGTAAGCCTTGTTATTATAGCTGATATGTTCCTTATCCCCCAGTTCTAAAATTAAATCCCTGGCTGGAATTTAAGCTGGATGCCTGAAGCAGGCTATAAAGATGAGAATTTCTAAGTCCTGCTGGATGGATTAATTTCACCTAGTACTGTTATAATAGAGATGTTTGTGTATTATACTGATCACCTGTGTCTGTTTTTGTAATGAATGTGGAGAACTTGGTGTTTTCAGATGTGCCTTCTTTCAGGTCTGTATATCAGATGAGATGAATTGTCCCCCTGAAGCAAACATTTCTCTCTCTTTGCTGTGAGGCTTACGTGTAATTCAGTGCAGACATCTACATTTGATTATATGAATCCTACTCTGAAGTGTTTGTTGCATAATAAAAAAGGACCCCTTCCCAAAGTAAATTAAAAATCCAGTAGAGTAGCTTGGAAAAGCTGCTCCGTTCAAGGTCATTGTGGCTTGATTTAACTTCTCATTCTGTACACTGCCCTTCTCACCTAATGAATTATGTTTAGCTGTCCATTAGTCTTTCAGGATACATCACGCCTCTCCTTTTTCCCCTTTTATATTATTTTACATTAAACTTTCCATTCACAGATAATAAAAAAGTCCACAAAATATATAGCCATAAAAAAATATTGCATTCATAATGGGGCCAGATATTTTCAGTCTAAATTTTCACAGAAGGATTTCTAAATGGATGTGATTTCTTTTCATCAAAACAGTCAGATAAATACATCTATAGCACAGTTATTTGTGATTAGGGGAACTTTTATCTCTCACTGAGTCTCATATATCTAGAAGCATGGGGAAGACTGCATGCAAAAGCATGGATCATCCAGGAAAAACATGGATGTTTAAGGAATAAATTTAGTAGATAGGTGACTTTTGTGTTGTAAATGAAAGATGGTTTAAAATGAAGTCTGTGATAAGGGGAATTGTGTTTTTTTTTTAAAACCATTCATCTCTATAATGTGATGCTTCTAGCTAAGTGGAGAGTAGATATGTTGGGCTCAGATTTTTCATTGGATGTGAGTTAACCAGCAGGCTTGATGGTTTCCTGGGGGAGTATCCTGGGAGAAGTATCTTGCTCCTATATGCTACAGCTTCTCAACAGGTATCTTAGAGCTTTTGAGTAAGTCTCAGATCCAGTGTTTTCTGCCAGTCCATAAGTAAATCCATTTACTAAATAGAGAGATGGATGATTGCCTTGCCACATTACTACCATGAAGTTAAAATTGCCTTGGTAAGGAAATAATGGAGGATTACTCATGAGCAAAGTGAGACCTCAAGAAGACTCTAGTAAGACATATCAATGAAAAGGGCACTGGAGACCAAGAGAAATTAAGAGAAGATGAAACTCGTAGGTGGCCCTATAAGAAAGTCAATATTTTCAGAGAGTTACCTTTTCCTGTTGTAACTCTAGGAACAGACTTGGATATTTCAGAGATCAGAATAATTTAGCAAGTACCACTGTTTCTCCACTGACTGATTCAAGTAACATGTGCTGTGGCCATACCTACGGTCTTGGATACGATATCCTCCCTACTGTTTTATTTTTTTTCCTGTAACATACTGTAGTAAGATGAAGGCAGGCTCAGAGAGTTGGATTTGTTCATCCTGGAGAAGCAGAGGCTCCAGGAGATCTTATAGCAGTCTTCCAGTACCTGAAGGGGGCCTATAAGAAAGCTGGAGAGGGACCTTTTAGAAGGGCGTGTAATGATAGGATAAGGAGCAATGTCTTTAAGCTAGAAGAGGGGAGTTTTAGGTTAGACATTAGGAAGAAATTTTTTACTGTGAGTGTGGTGAGACACTGGCACAGGTTACCCAGGGAGGCTGTGGAAGCTCCCTATCTGGAAGAGTTTAAACCCAGGTTGGATGAGGCTTTGAGCAACCTGGTCTAATGGGAAGAATCCTTGCCCTTGCAAGGGGTTTGGAACTAGATGATCTTTAAGGTCCCTTTCAATCCAAACATTCTATGAAGATAAATTCTCAAAATTCCAGAGCAGTATTAGTCTGAGGATAATATAAATATAAGCAAGGTTGACTGCAGAGACAAGAAAGTAGATGTTTCTGTTTCCAACAGAATATCTGAACAGAGATGCAGAATAATATTGCCTCCTGTGTTTTAGCTACATGCCCTTATTGTTTATTTCATTCTTTACAATTCAATATGACAGCTATAATGGGACCATTATTCCCACTCCATCCTTTCCTTCAGCCTGAAAACTGGGTTACATTCCTGGGAAAGGAGAGTTATTACAGCTACATCTCTCCTGCTGAAGAAGTCTTTGGAAGAGACCTGGTTTCCTGCTTTCCTGGATTAAGGCAGCCCTGGGCTGTTACAGAAAAAATTAAAATAATTCCCCTCCTTCTTACTCATCAGTCTTGTGATATTAATTGCAGTTGCCACTGATGCCGAGATCTTATTGCTAAATTAAGGGATTTTCCTGTTTTAGGTGGACTCAGCATGTTTTGCAGGGTATGTCTACTTTGGAACCTTTGAAGGCAATGTGGGTGAAGAGATACTGTTAAGGAAACAAAAAGTGGCAGCAGTTTTAAGCATTTGTGCAGTAAAGTATCTTATGTGAAAAGGTGATTCTTTCTGTAGTAGTTTTATGACAACTATAAAGGCAATCAATGTACATAGTAGAGTTTTTCACCTTTTGGCTACCACTTGTATTTCCTTCTGTATGTTTATTCTACTTTTTTCTATCGGAAAAACTAATAAAGTAGGACCACTCTTATTTTCTTGTGTATGGCAAAAGAACTGGCCCTGTTTTTAGCCAAGGTGGTTGGACCAGATGAGATCCTTGAGACCTATATCATGGTACCTACTATCATGGTAGTCTATAACCATTGCAGAATATTTTGACAGAAATCTAAATCACTTCCCTTTTCTGAATTTCTCTTTTCCTTCCTTTTTCTCTTTGAACACATGCTTCCCATCCCTTTCCCATAAAGTAGCTTTTAAAACTTGGTAGATGATTGCTTTTATTTCCAAGGCAAATCGCTGGCAGCTGTTGCAGAGTGATTCATGGTGTCTACATTTAAACAGTGATGCCTAATCATTATAAAATGATCCATCTGGGTTTTTATTCTGCAGAAGGGACTTTCTGTGCTATGAAAAGACACAAAGCATGTGACATGGATCTTTTAGTGTAAGAACATAGCAAATGCTCTGTCTCATAGCTTCCTAGATTCTTGATCTTCCTCTAACCTTAAACAGCAGCATATAAAGCTTACTTATGGAAACTGCAAGATGCTGACACAACTGTCCTGTTCTTAATTTAGGGTAAGATTGTGCCTATTGGCATAGCCTTGAGCAAGAGTTGGTGTGTGAACTGCATCATTGTAATGCCAGCCTGGGGAAGTATGGTGACTCAGATTTTCCTCTGAATCACATTTTCTGTTCTGCTTCTTCCTTGCTCTAAGGGAATAGTAATTTGCTTCTGGAAATTAGTATCTCTCTGCAGTGGCACAGCTGTTCTAGCCAACAAGTCTGGAAAAATACTTCAATCTCCACCTATTCTTCCCTATGTTCCTTCTGTTCACCTGTTTCGAAGGAGATATATATACCTAGGCAAACAGTCTCCTTTACTCCTACACACTCAAGCCTAAAATTTGGGTAGTTTATGTAGGGCTCTTAATTGCAGGGTTCTTCCATTCTCTTTTGTTTGGGTGCACACTTACAGACTAATCTTACAGAGAAGACTCCAGAGCTGATGTAGCAGCCTAGAGAAAATAAATAAAATTTTATTTTTCCTCACCCATTTAAGAAAAAGAGGACTGACGATTTGGAGATTTTGTAACAACCCATGAATTTAACTTTTATTTATCAAAGTTATAGTTCTGTACAGCATCCAGACTTAATCCTGATTCTCTGTGAAACAGAATCTTTCAGTCTCTACAACTGCATCTCCTCACTGACTCTTTCCAGTTTACTTGTTAGCTTTAAACCATGGAGGTTTGTTCTGCCACTGCTGCACAGGTCTAGCACATCATATGTGAAACATAATGGACATCTTTGAACTGACACAATTGTAGGAAGTTTGTCAGGATACCTGACTCACACCTATGAGCAGTAATTACCCTATAAAAAAATAGGTTTGTGTTTTAATACATCTATGTAAACTTATCCATCTCATGATAATAAATAATAATAGATCTAAATATGATATACTGCTGCATCTGAGCTTATTCTGATTAGATGCTGCAGTATCAATCACCTTGCCTTGCAGGAGAATATTGTTGAATGAAAACCACACATATCTGCCACTCCTTAAAACTCCAGTTTACTCAACACAAGTATATAGTAACAGACAACATTTCATATATGAGCTCTGAACTGCAGAGGCAAAATGCGGTGAAGAGCAAACTAAAGCCCACTGATTTTCCTCTGCAGGCTCTTTCAAATCAAACCAAGGGAGATACTGCTGGAGTAATGGTCTTTCTCTTTTTCCTTTGTGCTCATTCTAGTAGATGCTGTGATCTTGCATACCTTCTTGCTTTCTACTTAAAATTTTCATTATATGTGGCCAGTTTTATGTGTTTGGTGCATGAGGTTTTTTTGCTCTTTATTGTGCTGTAAAAGCAATTCTGCTGAGCTGTCCAAGCTGCACTCCCTGTGTGGCCAGGAACTGACCATTTGCAGGGTCTGCTTCTTCCCCCTGGGGCCCAAGGTCTGTGCCTGAACACGGTCTGTTCTCTTAAAACACTTAGTATCATCCTGTGCTTTTACTCTCAAGGACCTCTTTTAGAATGCAGACTTTATTATAATCATATTGAGCAGTTATTATAGCAAAACTCTGCAAGGCTGCTGAGATACAACCTGTACTCCTGTTTAAACAGAGGAGTCTGCTATGGTTGCATTTACCTCAGTCTAGGGCTCAATGTTTTATCTTACAGTGAATAGTGATCATTCATTTTTTATCATTGCACTGATGAGAAAGCATGTTTGGTTTACTACAGTAAGAAGGGGAAGCATCGAAACATTTAGAATAAGCCTTTTGTTAGGACTTGCAGGAGGCCTGGAGGAATAAAAAGCCTCTACAATACGAATGCCTTGCTTAGTGTCTGCAGTGTATATAAATGTTACTAAACATCCAGAGGATAAACAGAACTCTGCAATGGATTGTAGGGTATTTTCTAGTTTGTTTGCCTGTTAGGCTTGATCTAAACATTGTTTCAGCCATGCTACATTTTTCTCCTTAACTGTGCATAATTTTCAGTTTGAGGTCATTACCTTAATGTGGAAGAGAACAGAAAATATTATGTACTGTATTAAGAGAGTTGGTATGAACATGGGTGTTGTGACTAAAGAATATGTCATTCTGCAGTTACCTGTAAGGTGTACGTGAGACACCATGCCATATAATGTCAGTGTGCTGGTGCTAAAACTGCTCCTTCAATCTTGCATCCTGGTTAAACCACTTTAAATATTCTGGGGTTGGGGCTTGCTTTTTGTTTTGTTTTGTTTTCATTTGGACTTGCTCTAGTTTGTGGTTTTGTTAAAGGGGACTACTTTTTAAGGTATAATAAACTTTGGAGGGATTTGCCAGCTCAGAAAGCCAAATGATTGACACATTGTCTCAAGATAATCATCTACTAACACAACCCAGAAAGAATGGTGTCCTTTTTCTGAAATACCTTTGGCATTTCTGTTAACTTTGCACTCACTGTTATCACCTAGATTGTTATCAGCTATTTCTTGCCTAGTCATATATTCTCATTTTTTTATTACTTCGTATGATTTTTCCCTTCTCATAGCAGTACTTTGCCTGCTCTCAGTTGAATTTTATCTTCTGCATTTTGAAAACTTTGTCATGTGTCACACATCAATCTGAATTTTTCATGATTTTTTCAAATTGTGATGCTGTCTGGCAAAATGCATTTTATTCCTAGAATGGTATGAATGAGATTCCTCTGCAATTATGTAAGTCATTGTTGAAAATATATTGTAGTCCCAGACTTAGGTCTACACTGAAGGTGTCCTCCAAGTTTGGTGACTCCAAATTTGACACCTGAGACTTTATAATGGCAGAAATGTTTTGGGGGTTTTTTTGTTTTTTTTTTTTTTTTATTTTTCCCACAATTGTGTTTCCTGTAGTAGTAGGGATTAAAGTTATTAAAGTTATCATTAACAAGATTTTTAATTAAAATTTGCAGCAGTATCACCAACCATATTAAAGTCATTCTTATATTTGCTAGTTATCTGGCAACTGCATTAGCTTTACTGTGCTTGGCAAGTTCTTACTGGCTGTTAGTTTGGGGTTTTTTTGATAACTTATTTTGAAATATTTTTACTTTCAAAGTTATATTAATGTGTTTCTAGTTTCCTCAGTCTTTCTTTTTCCCAGTAGACTCAGGTGTCATGTTTGCTAGTTTTGCTATTTCCTTGTCGAATTCTTGATGATGATCTCTCTTTTGAGACTGCTTTGGCTAGTCAGAAAAGTTCTCCACAATGATTCATTTTCTGAAGCTTGATGTCTGCTTTTTCTAAATATTCATCATCTGATTTCCTTTTTCTGGTCTGTTATTTAAAATGCATTTTTGGTACATGATTGTAATGGTTTTTTCTGTGTATGAAAACTGAAGCAAAATGTTGAACACATTAGCCATCTCCATATTTTTGTCTTCTGCCCAATTAAATAATGGTCTCTTCCTCTTTCCATGACTGCTTAATGTATTTATAGACTTTTTCCTTATTGCCTTTTATATGTCTAGCTAAATGAAATGCATTTTGCACCCCAGCATTTTGATTTTTATCCATACAGGGCAGATTAGCCATCCATTATGTTTAACATTAATCATGTCCTCTTGTTTCCACTTTTACAATGATTCTTTTACTATTTTCAGGTAATTAAAGAACTACTGATGCAGTTAGAATGCTATCTTCATATTTTTCCTACCTACGCTTCAAAAGGGGTTTGCTTTTGTGTATTCAATATAGTTTCTCTCAGTAGGTATTGGTTCTCGTGTGCTCATTACCCCTTTAGATTATCTTGCGAGATATTTATGGAGCTTTTTTAAACTTCTTTTAATCTGTTTTTTAATTCAGAACAAGGACTTCAGATCTTTTTTTTTCATGTGGTTAACTTCACAATTTCATGATAGCTCTGCACTGCCAATTGATTCTACTGTTAGTTAAAACCAGACTTACAATATGTCCTCTGCAGTAATTTTTCCACCTCTTGAAACTTACTGAACTTCTTGTACATTAAAGATCCAATGAATGTTTCCTAAAAAAAATAAAAAAATAGCCCCCTAAGCTCCTAATTACTGCTGGATGATGACTGTTTTCTCTTGCTAGATCCACCCAGAGACATTCAATACGTTATTAGTTCTTCCCTATTTTCAGAATAAGTGTTCTAGATACACAATTCAACACCTTCTTGCCTGTGTTTTTTGACAAGTAATTTTCTTCATTACGTTATTGTGATATATATAATGTGTATAGATACTTTTATGTTTTCCTTACTGGTACCCTGCTACCTGGCATTGACCAGAATATTCAGAATAAAATTGCTTTATTCTCACTCTTATTTCTATCATGGCCTTACTGCAATGTCTTATTTCTAGATCTGCATCATCAAGCTAAATTTTGTTCTGTAAGTACCTGTGCACTCCTTTTCACCACTTACTCTTGCTCTAATGTAATAGCAAGACCTCATTCAGCTGTCTCATGTCCCAGCTGAAAACTCTTCCTGCTTCTCATCAGTTATTATCAGTTATCTCTATGGTCTTTAGAGAGATTCTGGAGATTTAATTTCCCTTGGGACTGAGATGGTTTTTGCCTGACTGTTAGATCTTACCAGGGCAATGTGCCATTGTTCCTAAGTTTTAGACTTAATATGTGTGCACAATCATTTTGTCTGTCTGTAAATCTTCCCCTTAAAAGGCTGAAGTATGTGTACAGAATGCTAATCCCAAGCTGTTACAAATCTAACAAGATGATGCCATGATTAACTTCCTAACACTACAGATAGATAGCCAAATGGGACTGAGGTACATGGAGGTGACCTGTCCTGTTGGTGATGTTCATAGGATGGAGACACGGAGAGAAAACAGGGCAGGACAGGTAATGAAAGGAAACCATTAACTGAACAGAGCTGAGGACCAAGGCAGGTTCAGATGAATGGACTGGGTTACCTAACAAAACCCTTTTAAGCCCACAGATCTCAAATTTGTCAAGGTTTGCAATTTTTTTTCTACATTGAGGCAGCTAGAGAAGGGAGAGAAACCCAAATTCAATCAGATTGACAGAAAAAATTCAGTCTCGGCTCCAAAATCAGATCTGTGGGCAACAGGTGTGTGCCCATGGGCCAGTAAGCACACAACACTGGCACACATCCAGGTGGCAGCTATCAAGAAGCCTGGGAGAACACAGGGATGAGTTTAGGGAAATACAGGGAAAATATAGGGAAAAGAGAAATAGAAAGAAATTGGAATTACTGCATGAGGGACTGAGTGCACGGGAGAACTTGGAACACCATGATAGGTGTGAAAAGAGTCAGGACACAATTAGAAACAAACAACAACAACAAAGCCCACAACCCACCAAAAACAAAAGAAAAAAAGCTTTTATAATCCCTGTTTATGGATTAATATATTTCAAATTACCATGGATGTTCTCCAATATATTTTTGGGTGAAGAGGACTTATTTATTTAGCTTCCTTTTTCTGCAGTGAATCATCCTAATCTTTCAGGAAAGTAATCATCACAAACTTCAAGCTTTAACTCCGATAAAAATGTCATTTTTTCCCTATGCTTTTCTTTCAAACTTTATCTGCAAATTATTTCTATTGTTCTGACTCGGAACTGATAAAGTATCACTCATTCTCACAGAACTAACATCATCTGCAAATTATCTCTTTTGTTCTGATGTCTTTTTCATATAATCTTCACTGACTTCACTTATGACAAGCAATCTTTGTGTCACTCATTTGGGTAAAGAATGTAGTATGTGTATAGCACAGTTCTAGAGCTGTTATTGTGCAGATCCCAGATGAAAATTTCTACTGTGCTCTAGTGTGCTGTGTTCACAAAAATAAAAGCAATTAGCCAAATAAAATTTTCTTGTCTAATCAAACATATTTGACTTAAAATTCAAATCATCTTATAGATGTAAGAAATTTGGGGAAAATTCAGCAGTTTCTAGTCATGGGAAATTCAGTTTCTTCTTCTTCATTGCTTGCTGCCATAAGATAAAATACTGGTGACCCCATCTAAACCAGACAAATAAGCAAGTGGCAGCCAGTGGCTGTGATTCACAAGGTTTTGACACTGCTGTAGTGATGAATGATACTTTTTGCCCTTCTGTGTTACCTGCTGGCCTTGGTGACCTTGGCATCTGCATCTCTTCTCTCTTGAGACCTCAGGTACTGCAAAAGCCTGTCTGCATTCAGTTTATGTGCCCCTCAGTTCAGAAAGACTTCTAACTAGAGTCAGAAGACTGAAAAAGACCAAAGCCTCAATGTACCATCCTCAACTTGCCATAGTAGAGGATGTCAGTCTGACTTGAGATAGTTCTCTTAAAGAAAAACACACTCAGAATCCCTGTGCATACACCACTGTAGTTGCTTTTCTCTTACCTTTTAAAGATGGCTTTATCTGTTTTTAAATATGAATCAGTGTGGTGAAATTACTATTAATGTTCTGGGAAGGTGTAAGTGTTCAATTAATTCTTCTTGGTTTCTCTGCAGTTTGATAGAGCAACTTGCTCTTTTAGACAAGAATTGTTGAAAAATACAAGACACAACATAAATAAAGTTGCTTTTGGAATCTTTAGGTTTACAGAGTAAAAATTTTTTACCTTTACTATGTCAGAGTGCACTGAGCACAATAGCTCTATATACTAGGTTTTTTCCACTGATATCTTTAGAGATGCAGTTTCTCCTATCTAAATTACAATCTCTTTTTTTGCCTGGTAACTTCCTATGATATGTGGAAAAAGCTATGAAAAATATTAGGTGTTCTGTTGTGAAAAAACTATCTGAATATTCATGTTAGCCTTCATGTGGAAAGGTTAATATATATTTGTGTGGAACACTTGTACCATAAATGTTATGCTACATTCCTCTGTAGACTGTATATTCACAAAAAAACCCACCAAATCTGCTTTGAAAGTCTCTGTAATATAGCCATTAAACTTTTTTTTGTTTTGGTTTGGTTTGGTTTTTTTTGTTTTGTTGTTTTTCTAGTATTACTTTGTTTTTATTGCTGAAATTTCTCAGATTGGACTTAAAATGATCTAAGCTAGCTTTCTGTACAGGAGCAACAAAAAATCTCAGTTTTAAGTGTGGTTTGTGAGACATATGCTAGGATCCTCTGAGGAATGTTCACTTCCCAGTAACATGAAGTGCCATTTGCTATCTCGGTGGGAATTGCCAGATACTGAATGTCAAGCCTGTCACTGGTTCATTTGTACGTTTTGGACCTTAGAATTGTGTCATATGGGGGAGGAACGAAAGTGAGAGAATGGCAGAAAAATGCACTTGCAGGAAGAATACATATCTCTAGAGACACTGGTATATTTTTAATTGCAGCTGTTAAAAGCACTTGTCTAGCATGATAAGTTTGGCATCATGCCTTGCATCAAAGAAGGCTGATTATACCACATCCTCTGCAACCTGAGAGAGGCAGGCAGTGGTGGCTGCTGTCTCAGTCTTTGAAATTTTAATGCCCTCCATGCTTGGGTGACTTGATTGTTAGCTCCTTGCCACCACTATAATTTTTGGTGTGTGCACTGTGTGTGCTGGGCAGTGAAACCTTGCAGAGGCTGTGCCATCACCTACAGGCACATCAGCAACTATCTTCTTACTTTAGATGCCGTGTGCACCGAGGGAAGATCATTACATGTATCCTTTACTTCAGGTGAATGGGAATAGAGTAGGAATATTAGAGCTGGAATATTTAAAATGGATACATTTTTTTGTTTTGTTCAGTGTTGCTCTGGTAACTGGCAAGAATCCAATGTAGGTGTTACAAAATTTATGCTATAGCTCCTACCAATTTTTGTACAAGCTAGTATAATTTAATGACCTTTCTCTATGCTGTTTTAACAAACTTGAATATCATGATTGCTGTTTTATAAACGCCCACTTTGTTCCTCAGCTGCAGCAATCTAATATATTAATATGGTCTCAGTTGATTTGTAACGGTATTGTTTTAGCTTTATAATGACAGATTAAACAAATAAATTTAATAAGATTATTCTCATAGAGGAGTGTGATTTTCTAGCAAATAGGATTGTGGACCTAATTTTCTGGAACCCGTTTACCCCAGCCACCTTAGCTAAAGCATATGCTGCTAGCCAACACATCAGTTTTCTTCAGGTCCCCTCAGAAAAGCAAAAATGATACTTGAAGACAGAGGTAAGGCAGACAGAGACCTATCTTGTATTCAAGGAGCAGCAAGCCCATTTGTATCTCTATTAATGAACATAATTATTATTCATCATTATTTTCCTTCTCTAGGCAAAGTTAAGTGCAAGAAGTATTTATTTATTATGCCTTTATCTGAAATTAAAACGAATTACCACCGCTGATACTAAGGAGGAATTTAGCTTCCTATTATTCCCTGTTATGGATACTGTTATGCTCTCACTCATGTGTAGGCTTTCAGTGAAATATCAGTTACTGGAATATTTTTTTTTTTTTTTTTTTTTTTTTTTTTTACTTTAGGGCATTCTGACCCATACCCCTAAGACCATAAATTTTTTTATCCCCCAATGGGCACTTGTTCACATTTAGAAAAAATGCAGTCCTTTCTTTAACTACTTGTTGAACAGTAAACTGTCAACTTAAAAAAATAAAATCACTTGATGGTACCCACTGGAGACAAACAGTGGAAGCACTTTTAAGATCCTTTGAGCACAAGACATTATCCTATGATTAGATTTTAAATGCATCAGTGTTTTACAAAACATACCAAACTGAAACAGTGCTTTTTTCTCCAACTTCATAAAGAAAGGAAAATTCAGCTGCTTTTTGGAGGTACATTTATACTGAGCCAGTCTATCTGGCTTATGGCTTGGTAGGCAAAAAGCAACAGTTTTGAACAACTAGCAGAAAAGTATTCGGAACTGTTAATCTTGACTAAGGGTCAAAGAGAAAGATAACAGATTGCAGCAGCCTTTTGCTGTTTATTTTTTTTATTAAAGAGACACAAATCCATTTCCTGTCTCTTCTCCTTCTCTACCTGAGAAAATACTGTTCAAAAATAGCAGAACAATGTTGCAACAGAAACAGTAATAAATATGTCAATAGTATTTAGGAACTTTCTTGTTGAAGGATATAAACATAAAGTTGCCATAATAATATTTGACATATTGCAGGTTTTGTCATGCCTGTGGCACACACCTTTACTAAAAGTTGATTTCTGTGAAAAATAGCTATGATGTTTGTCACATATTACATGACTGATGAATGACATTCCTGCAAAATCAAGAGCTACTAGATTTTGAATTTGTTGAATATCACATGATGAAAAGGAATGATTTCTGTACCAGGTTGGATCAGCTGTGTTTCAGGGCTGTGCTGTGTAGGAGTGCTTTTCCTTGTAATAGGCACTGAATTCCATGAACTGGTGTGATCTGAATACCTTTCAATGGTCCTTCCTTGTATGCATTCTCTTTTTAGAGAATGGGTTCCCCAAACTGTGGAATAGGTGGTCAGATGTATATGACATAACAGAAGTGGCTAGGAAGCTTACTTGCTGGGGAGAGAGGAGTTTTGAGAAACAGGAGCAGCAAACTGAATCGAACAATGCTCCAAAGGACACAAGATCTAGGGAGATGTTCCGAAGAACAGGGATTTTCATATTCTCTGTTCTGTTAAAAGAATTACTGTGATTTTTCAATATCGATGAAAAAGTGCTTTAAGATCATTAGTTCTCTTTCAACTGAAGGGACACTGTCAAAGAAAACATTTATTAAATGTGTTCTGTTCATCGATCAAACTGTAATTAATACCTGATGGATTTCAGCCAATATATTAAAATTCTTATGATGAACATATTGGCACTTGTTTTTTTTACTTGTTTTTTATTTACTTGTAATAATTTCCTAGTTCAAAATGAGGTTTATGCTGGACACTCCAATGCCATATTGTATTTGGAAAGCAATCAAGTTGTTTGCTTAATGCTGGAAGTAATGAAAGTAATGAAATCTTACAGATTAGTGACCTATGTTCCTATGTTCAGGTATCTTGGTCGTCCCTCCTTCTTTACTTACATATAACTTTTCTCCTGCCCAAGTAGTATTTTCCCTTCCTCTGTAACATCTGCTAAACCTTCTTAACAGTACACTTGGCTCTCTCCCATGTCCCCTAAATCCCAGCTGCTGGGGAAGGAGCAGCTTGTATAATAGTTGATTTTAACACAATACTTGTGCTGATTGGGAGACTGAACAAATCAGATAGTTGCTGAGCTTGTGAGGCTGCCTTCCCAATGAGGTCTTATTTTGGGTTCCTGTTTCCTCTGCCCAGATACTGGGATTCTCAGATGTTTTGGAATGCACAACAATGAGCAAATGTGGTGCAATAGCCTGTATAGAAGACTCAGATAACTGCCCAGTGGCCAGACAGTTTTGTCACATATAATCAAACTTCTTATCAAAGGAAAAATTAAAAGGACAATGAAGTGTGATTAAGGGAGCAGTTTGTATGTGTGTATCCTTGTTCACAAATGGACTCCATATTAATGACACTAACACTGCTCTAGACCCTCCTCAATATTTCTGAATTCATTCTAAACCAACCCCATTCCTCCCACACCACCTGGAGCTACCTAAAATGCACCCCTCTCTGATCCCACAAATTAATCCCCCCACCCATGCCCCAGAGTAACACATCTCCTCTCCCCTAGTGCTCTCATTCCTTCCAAAGCCTGTCTGCCAGCTGTGGTCTCAGTACCTACCCCAGACTCCCAGTTCAGCCCAGAGCCTCCCAGTCCTTGGGATCCAGCCCCTTCCACCTCCACTTCTCCCCTGGGACACTCCTGAGCTCAGCACTCCATAGACACCTCCATCCTTCCCCAGCCAGGTCCAGGAACTGCAATTCATATTGCTATGTCTGAGGTGATGCCTTGCTCTTACATTCTGGTTTTGTTCCCAACAGTCACGTGGACTAATTTGTTGGTTGCTGCAAGAGCAAACAGTGTCTCCTTGCTTGCTAACACAGATATTAATGTTTTAAGTGCTTCTTGTAAGAGTAGAGCAAAAATCTGCACTGGAATAAAATTGAGCACTTGAGCTTATAGGACTACTGTGGTGATCAAGAAAGAGCAGTGCTTACTTTGCAAGAGAAAATGTAATGGGTTGAGAAGTTTTACAAAGCAAGGGAAAGCCAAGAAGGAATATGATTGCTCTCTGTAACTATATCAAGGAGATAAACAGCAGGAAGTAAAAAGTGTGAATTATTCTAAATAATATTGCCTGCATAAGAATATACTGATCATGAATAAATATGGGTTGCAGTTTTGTAGGATTGTTTTAACCATTTGAGACTGAGGCACTGAAACAGCATCATAAGAGCAGTGGAATAAAAAATAACTTGCCTTGGTTTGAGTGGTATTTGCACATCATGAATGAGACCGGCTCTGTCTGGCAGCACTAAAAGCCTGGTACTCTGGGAGTATCCTTAGCACACCAAATTTTCATCTGCAATGCACTGTCTCATCACACACTCCCGTGCCTGTCAGAGCCAGGTGGAGTATTCTAGATGGTTCTTAATAAATGCCTTGAACACTGATAACTTCACTTTACTTTGTGGTGTATCTATCTATTAATGTAACCTGCTATCATCTTTGCCTTCTTTTCCCAGCAGCTGTGAAATGATTTGATGGTTTTAATTATTTTTCATAATAACCCCCAAATTTCTCTCTTGATTAGCTTGCTAGATGAGATTTCCATTTAGTACATATTCTTTAACTTGGTGTTTGGTTTCCCTGCTAATTATTTCACATTTTTTCTGTATCAAGCTACGTTTGCCATCTGCTCATCCAGTCACAAAAAAATAATGGAAAACCTTTTGAATCCGACTGCATTCTCTTAATTACTGGCTCTGTCTCCAGTGGTGTTATTACCCACAGATTGCAAGATCTTGGGCCAAATAATTGATAAAAAGTGAGATTCCTTGGAGTTTGGCTGAGCCATGGTGACACATGCTGAGATCTCAATCTTTCACTTCCTACTGTTGTATATTTTAAGATCCCTATCTTTGAAAAAAATAAATGCCTGAGTCATGCTTCTCTTAATTTTCATATACAGTACTGAAAGTCTGTTTCCCACACTTAGGCCAAGTTCCTACTGTGAATGAGTGTTTCATTTAGATATACTCTGAGTGTAGTCTCTCCAGGGAATTCATATGAAGTTAGAAGTACTTCCGAAAAGCCTGAATGTTTCAGTAAACATGAACTGGGAATTCATTTGTGGCTGTGCATGTGAACTTCCCCAGATGTTTTGCAGTGCCACTGCTTACAGCATTTTAAACAATTACACATCTAAATTCTCAAATGTATCTTTTCTTCTTTTTTTGGATCTACTGATCTTCTCCGTGTATATGTGTGTCATTTTGGTGTGCTTATTTTAAGCCTTGCTCTTTGATTCTTATGGTGCTTGTTACCTCCTGGTACTCATTACTTTATTTGATGAAAAATATGTTCTTTTGGTGAGTTGGTTTATTCAGTCCTAGATTCTTGCTACCAAGCTTCTTCTCACAAATTCTTCTTCTCATCCTGTCTGTACTTTTGCAGATCTTTTGGTAGATTCTACCAAGGAAAATATTTTCTTTTATGATAGTCTCTTTTATTTACAAATGAGCTGAATTGGATTTTGGAGCTATTACTGTAAGGAGACCTACCACAAACCAGAACCATTTCTTTCCAGCATGGAAAAATGTCTCATTTAGCATAACATTTGTAAGTTGCTACCTTGTGACTAAAATGCCATGGCAAGGACTTGAAGCTACAGGGAACAAATGTTTTTTGCAACATTTGATCTTGTACATCAATAATAATATTCTTTTCAGAGGCCTTTTTAAGAGAAGAATTTAGGCTTTTATTTAGCTGGACAAGTGAGAATAAGAGCTGCTTAACACCACCATGATTTTCTCAGGACTACCACTTTTATTGTATTCCCAGTTACTGTTTCGACAGCAAGATGCCATTGATCTTGATTTATCTGCTTAACAAAAAGAACTATCAGTTGAATGGTAATTTTAAGCATGACATTCAGTGGCTGCAACATGAGGCACTGCTAATTAGGTGACTCACTTGAAGCTTTGCTTGAGATACCATTTCTTCTGATTTCTCAAATGCAATTTTAACTTTTTCATTTGAGTACTTTTATTTTCCAGTTTTCTTAATTTATTTATGCTTCAAGGTTTTATTTCATTAGCCTAATTGAAGGATATCTTCTAATCGACAGAAGAATTGATATTTTTAAATTTCTTTTATTTTTGCTGTATGGGTTTTTAAGGATCTCCTCATCTGGGCCAATTTCAAAGCATACACATTTCAGAAAATGTATAAAAGAGCACTTAGTTCTACTGAAATCACTGTTACTATTTAGCTGTTCGCTTTTGTAGGTTTTGTATCCCATGTAGTTACATGAAAGCATCCAATTTCACATACAGAATTTCCTTTGATTGGTATGAAAAATAATTTTATTATTTATTTATTTCAATGCCGTAAGACCATCTGGAACTGAAATTACAGTCCTACAGGATGTAGGATTGTGTGCCCTCAGAGCATGGGAAGATAAAAATCTGTAGAAATGTTATATGAATATTCTCAGAGTATTCAGGTCATTTAGATGTTAAATGAATTCTCATTGAATTATTATCAACACCATAAGACTATGCAGGCAACTTGCACTGTGAAACCAGGCTTTTCCAAGTGGAAGAGGTGGATGTGTGTTATTACTAGTAAATCATATGATTTATGTCATTGATGAAGACTCTATGGTCATTAAAAGGCCCTGAAATATTAATGAAGTATTACATATATTGGAAAGGTTGTTTATGTTTAGACTCCATCTTAGCCCATGTTATGCTTTACTGCTTTTCAAATACAACTGAGGTGTGATTGTTTTTCAAGTCAAACAGTACTTTTCTAATTGCATCATCCAAAATCTGAAGTATTTTAAACACGAAAACTTAGATAAATAATGCTGAAAAATAGCTATGGTAAATAAATTTTAAAGATGAAATATTATATCTGACAGATGGCCAATTTCACACCTGCATATGTCTATTTTCTGTTGATTAGTAATTCAATGGTGTTTCTGAGATTAAGACAATTTAGCATTATAAACTAGTTGTTTGTGACATTTATTTAGGGCTAATGTGTGTATAATTATTATTTTACTGTTGAAAGCTAGATGATAACTTTACTTATCTCTTTAAAGTAATTCAGTATTATCTCCTTGTTAATAATAATCTCCTTATTTTCAGATTTTCAGTAATTTACCTCTTTGATGGAGGCCAGTAAAACTGTGGAAATCACATAATGTGCATGTTTGTAGTCTCTAAATTCAGGCCCAGTCCTTCAAGTAACCTCACTTAGATGACTGTTTAGGAGTCAGTCCATATAGCTTAGTATGAATATCTAAAAGAAAAGGTTGCATTAATACTGAACTACTTGTGATAGAAGCATATTTTCTCCAATTCAAATATTCAGGCAGAATAAAAAAAAAACCAAAAAACCTGAGTATGGCAGGTTCTTGGTATACACTGCAAACACTGCATCATAAAGGTAGACTGATCAATGAATCTATGATTTTTCATTTTTTTTAATCTAAACTTGTTTCCATTATCTTCTTAGGAGGCAGAAAAAGTTATTCTAAGACTGAAAAATACAGTTGCAGAAGAAATTTTATTTAATAGATTCAGAAGAAAAAAAAAATCTGAATAGAAACTATTTTTTCTTTTAATTCAGTTGATTTATCTGAGAAATTAAAGGCACTCAATAGGGACCAGTGTATGAACTCCTGCATTTTTACTGTCTTGAAAGTGATGTGTAATTGCACAACTTCACCTTATGTTTGACAGAGCAAGAAGTTTAATTTCCAGTAGACAATAACATTCAGATAGGGCTATTATTAGTGTCCTGCCCTTGGGCCAGAGCGGTCAATGAAAGTTTGCTCCAACGATGATAACGCAAATTATTTGTATTTAATTAACTGAGTATTTAATACATTACTATATTATTGAGAGTTTTATGAGGGTTTTAATATAATGATAACAATGTCTAAAAGGCTTGTGCTGAGATTCTAATTTTGGCGATGTATAAGAATCAGACAAAAAGAATCCCACATGAGTTTTGGGTCTTTGCACTTCAGGTTCCCTAAGTTTCTAAGCAACACATAGAGATCCATGATATGAAGCAGTTACAACTATGGAATAGTGCATGTTAAAATTTTTTCTTTTGACCTTAGGGCTCCTTTCAATGATGGTACTCTGTACATAGACTCCTAATACTGCAGATCTGGACTTCCTTGTAGCTAACTATTAAAGAAATCACCAGAGCATTACAAAAGTACAAAGGAAGTGAAGGTCAAATCAGTGGCAGGGAATGCCAGCTTGCTTCAGTAATATAAAAGGCTGGCTAAAAGGTATACATGTGATGTACTGAAGAAAAAAGAGGGACTCACACAGTTGAAAAGAAGTAGTGAATTTAAATCTGATGTTTCAACTTTGCTTTTGGCTCTTCTAACATTGAATTCATGAGTATTTCTGCGAAAAAAGATCAGACTATTTTTTAGCAATTGAATTCCCTATCTCACTTTCAGTTTCCTGAAATATTTTTGGACTCTAAACTCCTATTTCTTTATTACAATTTTACATATTTCTGGTAAAAAGTCCCATCCCCACCCCAGTATAAAAAAAAAAGCCAAAAACAAAAAACCCAAGAAACCAAAATAAAACAAATTGGAGTGTGTCCAGAGGATGGCCACTGAGATGGGTAGAGTACTGGAGCGTGTGATGCCCAGGAAGACACTGAAGAGACCTGGATTTGTTCAGCCTGAAGAGGAAGCTAGGAGGACAGCGAGCTAATTACTGTCCTCAGCTGCTTAATGGGCCATTACAGCCAGATGGAGCTAGATTCTTAATGGACGTGCACAGTGGAAGGACAAGAAGAGATAGATGTTGCAGCAAAAGAAATTTCAATTAGACACAAGGAAAAACTCTTTGGGATAAGGTTAGTCAAACACTGGAACAGAGCGACTTGGTTTGCCTGCCTGGTGGATTTTCAAACCTTGAGGGGGCAAGGCCCTGAGAACCTTAATATCACTTGGAAGTTGGCAGTGCTCTGAACTGAGGTAGAGAGGATGTGGCTTCCAACCTGTGCTGCTCTAAGTTGATATACAGTTAATTACTGACTTCACATGTCTTGCCCAGACATTGATGCATCCTAGGCTTGATCTATTACCTCTTCCAATGGTTACATAATTTTTTTTATACACCCTTTGTATTTAGAATTACCTCCTTAAATCTGTTTGTCACCTCCCCACTCTGTTCAAATGATTTTGAAATCTTATTCCTATATGACCAGAAGGAGGAAGTGGAAAAAAAAAATGCAAAAAATTTAACCTTCAGAGTACCAGGGTACACAATCTAGTCTATAATTGTTCTTTCCCATTCTGTAGGTTTTGCCAACTATTTGGTTCTTTGCTATATCATGCTCAGCTTGGCTTTGTACCATTTTTACTTGTTCTTATGGGGCTCTGAGATTTTTAGTGAGATCTCTTATAGAGCAAAGTGAAAGAAGAGAGAGAAAAGAAAGACAAAGTAGAAGAATGGTGATAGATAGGCCTGGCAGTTTTGGATTAGTATGATTTGACTGAGGCTGCTGAACTCCAGTGACACCTGCATTGGCTCCAGGGGAGTTTGGATCAAGACTGGTGCACATGGCCTTAAGTTTTGTATTTCATAGCATTCTCGTGCTCAATTTTTTTATCACCAGCCTTAACTCTCCTTGGTGTTTTTCATAAAGATGCAGCAATGTGGTTAGGGGGTGTTAAGTTTTCTTTACCTTGCTTGTGAGGAACATGACTCACTTAAGCCTTTGAATGTCAAACACTGGAAAATGAGTTTTAAAATGCAGAGAAAAACATGTAAATTTGCTCTTTATAAGCACATCTTCATGTCTTTTTTAGAATTATTCAAGATGCTTGGACTCTCCACTTTGATACTGTTCATTTGAAATGTGTATCAGAAGTGTGCTAAAGCACATCCATTTTATTACTGTGTTTATGACTGTTTCTCTGGAAAGAGAATATTTGTGTTAAGATCACCAAGAGAAACATCAGCTTTTCTCTTTCTTTCTTTCTTTCTTGAGTGGTTTATATTTTGCTTTTATTGCCTCAGTTATTTTTGTTTGCCTATGAAAATGTTGGATTGTCTGGCCTCATAATTCTTTTCTGAAATCTCTTCTGGCTTGGTTAATGCATGTGTAATGTAAAAACTCCATATGGACAAGGATCTAATGTGCAAGTACAGTGAATAGGTTCTGTCATTGCTCTGAGCATGGACCTTATATTTTTATCTGGGGAAAATAATGGACTCTTACTGGTTGCTTTATTCATTTGGTTGTATGTCAGTTCCTTTGCTTTAAAGGGTACAAAGTTTGCTGCCAGGTTGGTTGATTTTCTTCTCCTTTAGGCTCATTCTGTTTTGATAATGGAAACAGAATTCTGTATTCTGTATTCTATTTTTATTTAATGTTCTTTCAGTATCTACCCTTCTCAGAGCTACTCTGTCCCCTTGCTCTGTCTTCCCCAGAATAGCCCAGCCTGTAGTCTCTCATAGGCAGCTGTTTTTTCTGTTTTATTTTTCCTATTCTCCAAAACTACTAGGTATTTGTTTTTCCTAACCCTAGGGCCTGATCTTGGGCAGTAAAAGGCTTTTTGTTATGAAGACCACAGTTAAAAGGAAAGATTCAAGAAAACTGCAATTGCAAATGCAGGAGAATCTCATTTGAAGAGTGCTCATACTGCAAGTGATCATCAGTGAGAGGCAGGCAGGAGTGAGAGCTCTTACACTCAGCTAGAAATGCTTGTAGGAATAGTTCCAGAGGGATGAAACACATCTATTGGCTGTATCCGCAAGAGCTCTAAACATTTGTTGTTACATTGTCTAGTAATTTTTTCAGTGATTAAATGACTGCTGGTAATTGTTTTTATGTGTAAATACTGGTGTTCAGAAGAAGAAGAAAAGTTTCAAGATAGACAGATACGTATGCATAGGCACACGTTTAAATGTGTTTATGAATATAACTGCATGCTCTTTTAATTGCATAATTTGAAACTGTTTGTGTTTATTTCTTTTATGACTGCTCATGGAAATGGGCCCAAGTAATATCTAAATCCAAATACTGTTGCTTTCTCTCCCCATTGTACTATTGTAAGCACCTTAAAAAATGTCATTTTGGTGTGGTGTCGGTTTGATTATTTTTGCCTCTTCATAGTTTCAAACTAAAGGTTGTAGGAAGCACCTCAATCATTTGAGTCAAGAAAATACTGCTGCCCTAAACTAGGCCAGTAGCATTCTTAGAAATACAAAAAAGATGTAAGAGTGTAAGTATTTTGTTGTATCTGGCAGTCAAAATGTTCAGGTCCTGCAGTGCCTGCAGTGCATTCAGTGTGGGGCAGTTATAACTTTAAGATAGGACTGACTTGGAAAGACTCCAGAGGAAAACAGCAAAGGTGAGAGAAGTATTAGCAACGTGAATGTGAGGAAAACTTGAAAGTTTATAAACAAAAAACCAAAACATGAAGGAAACATCGACCATCTGAATTGGGTTTTTGGGTTTTTTTTTCCCCTATGTGCATTAAAAACGTTATTCTCTATCTGCATAGTCAAAAAGAATGCCTGTTTGGGCTATGTAGGAAAAATCTGTCCAACTGCAAAGGTAGCCCTGTTCAGGTAAATTATCTCTGCTGATAAACTGTATTCCCTGTCATCAGAGGTTTAAAAGAACATTGTAGAAAAATTTCTTTGGGCAAAGTTCAAATGGAGTTGACAGAAGAAACGACTGACTGTTTTATGTAGTTGTCTCTCAATGCCTTAACTACAGGAGTGACTGAAAAGGAGCAGGAAATCTTCACAGGTTTTGAGTGAGCATCAGTGTGGAACAAAGAGGGTTACTGTGAATGGGAGAAGCTTGGTGAACGTGATAAAATCATGCAGTTTATGCTATAGGTCTGCCATGCCTATATTTTAGCTGGTGGTATTTTGCAGTGGTGAGATATCAACAGGAGGAAAAAGCTACAGGTAAAGACAAAAGGAGTAGGAGAAAAAATAGATATGTAATGAGAGATTGGAATGCATAGTTTATTAACATTATTGTAGCCATGTGTAGATACAAACATTAGGTTAAAATCCTGGAAATTATTAGAAGTCACAGAGTTTAGCCTTAAATTATACCTTGATTTTCAGCTGCACTAAATCTCAATATAATGAATGGCTACTCTATGTCTCTTGAAGTGTTGCAGGAATCCATTTCACAGATATCAGTAAAATGATGTAAAGAGACACTGATAAAGTAGCATCAGGAAGATTTGCATTTCTTGCTATTAGAACCAAAATCTAAAGCACTTTCTTCTGAATTTCCTCACTAGAACTGGATATTTTAAAATTGTTGTTATATTTATTATTAATAGTAACAATTATTAGTATAATTATCATAAATATAATTATTTCCATTACTATATTTTTCTCGATTGTTATTATTATTACTTGTGTAAATCAAAAGAAAAAAAGTAAACAGGATTATTTTCTGTCAGGCCAGCCATTTCTCTGTGAAACAAAAGTAATTTCCAGTTTTCCTCTGACATTTAGTCTTAGTACACTATAAAACTTGCATGGCTATTTTGAATGGTAATTTATTCATAATGGCTATATTGTATCTTTCTTCTGGCCTATATGTTGTTTTCTTTATTGCAGCTCATTATAGTATTTTTATTGTTCTCGAACCAACCATACAAGAAAAGTAGGTTCAAAGCAAGAAAAGATAAACATGTTTAGCAGAATAATTTGTCTTCAGTCTAATTAAAACTCAATGTTGAACTCAGCCTTTTGGAGAAAGAGTGCTAGTATTTACAAATCTGGGTTTATTGTCTTTGGTTTTACTCACCATTTAAGATAGACAAGAAAAACTATTAAAATAAAATAAATTTCATGTTATTTGGAGAAAAAATAAAGAGCTTGTGTCTTCATGATAAATTTGTTTTTTTCAAAGGATCTGTCATGTAACCTATTTTGTCAACAAGTTCTTGTATCTGGGAAGATTATTTCTGTTGTCTAGACAATTTCAAAATGATAGAGTGAGATTAATAATGTAAGTACAGGTTTTTCTTGTTCTATTGATTTATTTAGTCCCAAATCTCTGAAGACTCACCCATTTTAGTTTTTTTTTTTTTTTAACTTTTAGAGCAATGACAAAGAAATCACTCACACAAATGAGTGTTTAGCTAGAACAAGCATCTTTGTTAAGTGCAGCTGATTAGCAAGATATTATAACAAGAAATAACATCTCTGTGAAATTATCGTTATTTTACTTTAGGTGAATCAGATCTGTAGAGGAATAATTAATTTCTAGGAACTGTGAGAACGGGAGGCTTTGGAAATAGCTTTGTCTGAACTAGGATAATGTCTCTGTTCCTATTTATCACAATGCACAGTAGCTTAAGCACTTTAACTGCAGACATCATTTCATCCAACATGGACAAACAAAAATTACTTGTGTGAAGCTGAGATTTCACAGTTCCCTTAGGCAAATCCACAGGCTGGACAGTCCTTAAAAGAGCAGTATTGGTCTTTTGGTCTGTCTGTTTTTGGCCTCATGTTCCCTCTTCCCTTGTGTCACACATTGTCTCTGTTATAATTGTTGTAAGACTTGAATCAGGGGACTGATTTTTTGTGTTTTGGGGTGGATATGGAGTGGATATGAATATGGATATGGAGTTGCATATAGGTTGACAGACAGTGTTCTCATTGAAAATAGGCAAAGTGCATACTGCTATGCCAGGATGAGTATGCTCAGCAGACTGAGGAGGGTGTTATTTCGCTTGGGTGCTGGTGAGGCTTCATCTGGAACAGTGTATTCAGCAGCTGGGTCTCCCAGCTTCCATAACTATAGGGAGAAATTGGAAGAAATCTAGCAGACAGCACTCTGGTCAGAGTGGTTGAAGGAGATGGGCTCAGGTAGTCTGTTGAGGTGAAGATCCATGGTGTACTGCCACCAATTTGAAGGAGAGTTGCAGGCAGGATGGAGGCTAAGGCTTTTTGAGCCTCTGGGTGCTTTAACAAGGAAGAATGGCCACAGAGTAGGACCCTACAAGATTGTAGCACTGGAGCAGGCTGCCCACTGAGGCTGTGGAATCTCCATCCTTGGTGGCTTTCAGGATTTAACAAACAAAGTCTCAGATGAGCTTAGTTCATGCTGGGGACAACCCTGCTTGCTGGGAGACCTTCAGAAGTCACTTGCAATGAACAGCTCTCTCCTTAATGTTATTGTGAAATTCTAGCATAAGTCTAAGACCTCCTAAAACACCAAAAACCAACCAAACAAACAAAAAAAAGGAATGGGTGCTTACAAAATGTGATTTATTGATTTATCTCATGCTAATCTAGTTCTATGAGGTAGGTTAAGTGGTTATTACTTTGCTTGCCACTAATTGGTAAGTCTCTTAACACTAGTGCTGAGACACTCAACCTTAAGTGAGGTGCATCTCAGCCTAAACAATGTCATTTCACCTATGGAACTTTTTATGTTGTTGTGTCCTTCATTGCTGTCATCTGAACTCAGAACTGAAATTTAAACTAGAGAATTTTCAAATTAGTAGAGGTGTTTAGTAACAAGCTATCCTCCAGAGAGATCTTTTCTACGAAGATACAGCAACTTCCTTACAGAGAAAAGAAGTTAAAATAAGATTCAAGGCACATCTTCTTTACAGGATTTTAAGATTTCTGTATAGTGTAAAAGCACAAATATTTTAGTGTGACATGCATGTTGCTTGTAAAATTAAGACATGCAATCTTCCAACAATTGCCATGGAATTTACAGATCTAAATAGTCAATTCTTTCTCTGTGTGTGTTTCCACTCACAGACACACAGACACAGCCTCTGTGGGAAACACTGCTCTGTACAACCTCCCTGTCATGTTCTTCTCAAAGTGGTTCTGTGTCACTGGATGGGTATGTGTCAAGCACAACAAAAAGGGTACCCAGTCCTCCTCAGCAGCAGCAAACTACAGTGGGGAGATTAATAAAGAGAGGCTTACTGGTGTATCATCCACAAAGTTTGCTTCTTACCAGTGTAGAAAGAGAGGTGGTGTTGTCAGACTGAAATGATTCCCAGCCTCTGGAAGGCACACACTGGTGAATTAAAATCCCCCCATGAGCTCATCCCAGCCATGCTGAGGTAGGAGAAGAAACACCTGGCTTTCCTATAAACATGGAACCTTAAACAAAAATATCAAAATCCTATTTAACCACTGCTATTTCACATCTTTGCTGGTGACAGAGACAGTGGAATTGAATGCACCCTTGGCAAGTTTGCAGATGACACCAAACTGTCAGCATGCTAGAGGAAAGGGATGGCATCCAGAGGGACCTTGACAGGCCAAGAAGTGGGCTCATCCAGACTGCATGAAGGCCAAGTGCAAGGTTCTGCACCTGAGTTGAGGCAATCTCATGCACCAATACAGGTTGGGAGAAGAAAGCATTGAGGGCAGCCCTAAGGAGAAGGACTTGGTGATGGTGGTGGACCAGAAGCTTATCATGGGGCATCAGTGTGTGCTTGCAGCCCAGAAAGCCAACTGGGTCCTGGACTGTATCCAAAGAACAATCAGCCAGTCAAAGGAGGTGATTCTTCCCCTCTGCTCTGCTTTTGTGAGGGCCCACCTGGAGTACTGTGTCCAGTTCTGGAGTCCCCAGCACAAGAAGGACACAGAGCTCCTTGAGTGTGTCCAGAGGAGAGCCACTAAAATGATCAGAGGGCTGGAGCACCTCCCAAATGAAGCCAGGCTGAAGAAGTTGGGGTTGTTCAGCCTGGAGAAGAGGAGTCTCTGAGGTGACCTTATAGCAACCTTGCAATATCTGAAGGGGGCCTACAAGAAAGCTGGAGTAGGGCTTTTTACATGGGTGTATAGTGAGGGGACATGGTGCAATGAATTGAACCTTGAGGAAGGGAGATTTTGGTTAGACATTAGGAAGAAATTTAATTTGAGGTTGGTGAGACACTGGCACAGGTTGCCCAGGGAAGCTGTGACAACCCCTTCCCTGGAAATGTTCAAGGCCAGGTTGGATGGAGCCTTGAGCAACCTGGTCTGGTAAGAGGTGTCCTTGCCCTTGCAGGGGGGTTAGAACTAGATGGTCTTTAAGTTCCTTTCCAACCCTAGCCATTCTATGATATAAAAAGTCCAAAAAAGCAGTGATCTGGCAGGGATACTGCTGACACCTAGCTAGCTTTTGGACAACTTTCTGGCACCAGTCATAGCTCACAAGCCTTATTTTGCAGTTAATCTATTCTGCTGCAGATATGCAGCATTGGCACTAATTTATCTTATTGAGGCAAAGAGTGAATATAATTATAATTATATTTGTGGTGGGGAACTTTAGAAGATGGTGTTTAGAGCAGCAAAAAATGTCAGTCAGATTCTTCAGATTTTAACAAACTAGTGAAGCAGTTATTAGCAGGACATAGAGGATCAGTGAAAAGTCAGAAGTTCAGAAATCCAAGTCTTGGCTCGTTCTTCCTTATCAATTGGGATAATAAACTGCACAGAGACGGGCAGCTCCTCTCAGTAAAACCTCAGAAAGTCTTTGAAATAAAAGTAAAAAAAAAATAAATCTTATGAGCTGCTTCCTCTGCATCTCTTCAGATTGTGGCAATTGCTTTTTTCATCCAGTGGTGAAAGAAACAAGCCTTTCATGTTGGTTTTTTTTTTGTTTGTTTGTTTTGTTTTGTTTTGTTTTGTTTTGTTTTGTTTTGTTTTGTTTTGTTTTGTTTTTTTTCCTCAAGCTTGCCCCTGGGGTGTTGTTCTCAGTTTCTCAGACCTGCTGGGGACACTAGTGAATCTATCAATTTATTTCAACTACATTTTTTATGTTGATCATCTGCATCAAAAATTGGTTTTTATCATGCAACCTTATGCTGTATTAAAAGTTTTGAGCAGCAGAGTTGCCTGAATAAACAAGTTTTTCTCATTCCTCTCCCCCATGCATGCTACAGCCTCCAAAATTATAATTAATGTTTCTGAAAATATGAAAAAGCAGGGTCAAGTACCATTGCAACAGTGGGTTACTGAGAGACAGCCTCTTACCTGTATGGAGAAAGTACTTCTAAATAATATGTCACAGTGGTGCTATGAAGGTCAATCTACTTAGTGTCTGTGTTTTGTATTCTGTAAAGTCTAATTTCTTGTTTGTCATTCAAGGCCAGAGATAATTTCAGCAGCTTTTGAATTGGATTTTATATAACAAGGCATGTTAAACTGATTTTTATATTGATTGCATATAAAAATGTATTGTATCTATGCCTGTATATATATATTTGCTTCAGCATAGTTGTTGCTGTTAGAGATGTAATTTTTCAACTGAGTGTTAAAATGGAGATTTCAGAGATTTGTGCTTTAAAATATACTGTGTTGTCTTGTTCTAGTACGACTTTTAACAGTGCATCAGAAATATCTGCCAACTTGACTACATTCCCTGTGATTTCAATTGATTCTGGTATTTGGATTCTAAACAATAGCTTTGTTCTACAGCTTGATGCTAATATCTGAAGCAGCTCTGTCTCAAGGGATGCTTTAAAATATTTCCTCAGTATGTGTCCGTATTTGTACATTCTGCAAAACAGTTTTTAAGACAGCCATCTTCCAAATAATGGTGTGTGAAAAAAATACATTTAGAGACCTGTTTGTTATGATGGAGTTTTATTTCCTTCATTTCTATACTTGAACATTTTTTGGAGTATAACTGCACATTTACATTATCTGTTTGACTTACTCCTCTTGCCTGGGAGGACTTAGAGGTCTTTTATAAGAAATGAAAATAGTAACTCTGTCACTATAACTGTTTGCTACCTCAAATAAGAAAATATTAGGAGTCTTAAACTTTTTATTTGAGTGAATGTTGTCACTGTAATATTGTACAAAAAAAGTCACGTGGAAGGATAAGTCCTGCTGCATGAATTCATTCAGTGGGAGTCTATGAAGGTGATAGTTATATAAATGTAACTAGATGTTTATATAGTTCTATTTTAAAAGTCTTCCTGTGAAAATTCATTTTTGAAAGCTATTTTGCAGCTGATAAAAAGTGGGTGCTGAAAATAGAACTGCATTTTTCCTGCCAACTTTAAATTCTGTAAGATTTATCATGTTAGGATTTAATTATGACAGATCTTAAAATCAAGAAATTTGAACCCATCTCTTTTTCTTTGCAGAGTCACAGTGTACACTCTGTGGAGAGCCTGAAGGTGAGTGTGATTTCTTGTTAATATTTTTCAGAGCTTTCAGAGGTTAACACTTGACTCAAAGGATACACATGTACCATAGATTGGAAATGGTATCTGAATTATGAGAACCAACAATAGGCATTCTTACCCATGTTAGATACCAAAAATGAATTGATTTAAGCTGGGAAAAGCACAGTACATGCTCTAGGCAGGAAATATCTTGAAGGACAAACATTCCATTAGAGCAAAAATTGAAATATTTTGTTCTTCTTTTGTGTGTTTGTCAAACAAGTTTGGTGTAGTACAGAGTGTAAAGAGACATTTAATGACATCACTTTGAGGTTGGAAAAAAAAAAGATTGGATATAAAAGGGTGGAAAAAAAAAAAGATTGGATATAAAAGGGAAATGAGAAAATGTTTTCATATTTGATATTAAATTTATAAAGAACTGTGAGAGACTAACAATTTTTAACAGGTGAAATGAATAAATATTGCTTCTGAAATAAAGATAATTAAGCAATAACCGTTAGGCAGTGCAAACACATGCCCACATGAAGGTGTTTGGTGGTTTGTTTTGTTTAGTTTCTTCCAAGTGACTAATTAAATGCCAAGGTGAGGCCCACAATTTACCTAAATGAACACTGAAATATTGAGATTGATTTTTAAAGCTGGCCATTAATGAGGAAAATCTCTCTAATTTATATATTTATTACCACTGGTGCTCTTATAAAAAAATGTGGAAAACTGACCGTAGTTTCAAATCAGCCATTTCAATTCTTTCTAAGAAACACAGTACAAAATAGCAAATGTAAATGCAGAAGCAAAGTATATCAGTTTAAAAAGAAATTTAAAAAAATTTACAGATTCTTGGCTGTTCCCAAAGATGTTAAGCTTTCTATCTTGAATAATTTCTGACAAAAAACAATTTAAACTTTTAATGTTTTATAAAATTAAGAGGAAGTAGTTACTAAGAGATGAAGCCTGGAAGTGAAAGGCTTTGCAACCTTGCAACTAATGAAATAACTCAGTAAATTAAACATTAATTATCTGCTGCTGCTTCTTCATTATCTACTGGCAAATAATTGTTTTAGAGATTTATTATGACATAGCAGTTGTTTAATAAACAGTCAATTCTTGATTTGTTAATTTTTCTTTGTTCCTTCTGTTATAAGTTTATAATAGTACAGGTACATATATGAAAAGGAAAAGTAAGACAGTTGTTTGCCTTTCATGAGATGTTCTTTTCATGATAAGGTTGTCTGAGTTTAGAGTTATGCATTGGATTAGTAATGTTTTATTACATGCTATGCCTGCTTCATACTGTTCTTTCATCCCTATTCATCTTTGCAAATTGTAATAAATCTACACAGACTTTGTAAAAAGGGAATTAAAAAAAATAAACTGATGATTTGTGTGACTAAAAACCTACAATCAAAAGATAATTATGTTTGTATTTCTATGGGAACATACTCAAATTTAGCTGCATAGAAATGAACTTTCCCAGGAGTGAATGTCCCCTGCATCACCATATTCTCCCCTCAAATACTGCATTACTGGAATGCTGATTATTATTTCTCTGCCTGAGTTTTAAAAATATTGACATTAATATCAGCTTTGGCTGTTGACAGCATCTCAAGTTTTTTTCCTTGCCAGATTAGGACAATTTCTGATCTAATACTGGACTTTCACAGAAGTTTTATGTGATTTGGGGATGATGAAGTATCTAAACTATTGAGTTTAGATTTCAAAAAGCTGTTCTAAAAGGAAGTTTGCATCTTTATACATTCTATAATTTTTGCTATGGTTACATAGTAAATTAATGGTACTTAGAAAACTAGGGAAGAAATAAAAAAATCGGTTTGCAATGCTTTAAATGGATTTTCTGACTTTTCTCTGTAGTATGTTACAGAAATTTGAGATACTTTGTGAGTTGCAGTTTACATTTTTAGCATGTGAGGCAAATTCAAGGAATATCTCTAAATTGCAGTTGCCATTTGCTTACTTTTCAAAAAAAGTCAAAGTTCACTAATGTATTGTAGCATATTAAGGGGAATTAGCAAAATTGTAGGACAGATGCACCATAGTGTATAACTTCTATATTAATTTACGCAACAGTAAGCAAAGACTCGTTCATGAAATAGGAGATGTGGAGAAATCTCCCTGACTTGGGAGAGAGGAAAACAAGGCTTCACATCTTGCCATGTCTCTGTTCCTCAGTGAATACTCTCTGAAGCTGTTTATAGTATTTGTTGAAAAACCTCTGGGCAGCTAGTGATGGGTTTCTGAGCATCTTTGTAAGAGAGGTGGCAGAGAAAAAGCATTTTGCAAGTCACAAATTCTGATTCTCAAGTCTGTCAACTGCAGCTCTCACTATTGTGGTGATTAATCCCTTCTCAAACCAATCACTCCCCTTCCCAAACCAGCAGTTTGGTCATGGATTACTAAATGCTTATGCAAATGTAATAAGTTACTGTAAATCAGAGCTCCTTTCTAGGGACAGTTTGCAAAGCTTTTAGGAGTTAGTGCTGCACTTCAGTGAGAAAGTGTATTTATCTGCATCATCTTTTATATGTATGGGACAATGTGAGTGCATGTTTTATAGAGTGAAAAACACCATCAATTATGGGAGGGAGATATACATTGTCAGAATACATGTCACATATACATTGTCAGAATACATGTCACATTTCAGTGTTTTGCCTGTGGAATTTGTAGATCCATAAATAAACACTCGTCACGTGTCTTCCTCTGCAGCTTATCCAGAGAGAATGAATTGGATGACACTGAGGGCTCTGAGAATCCGTCTTTTGTATGAGCTGCCAAAGTTCATGTGTTCTGTTTCAAAAATCATGAGTTTACCCTGGTTTTGACTTGCTTGTCAGCTGAAATTCCTGTCAGTGTGAGATTTTTAAAGACCAGGAGGCTGTTTTGTACTGGGAGGAACCTAAAGTTGCAGGAAGCAGAGTTAGTGGTTTACTAAATCCCAGTAGTGTGGCTACTTCAGGTTTCTCCATCTTGTGGAAATAAAAGAGCAGCAATGCCATGTTTTCAGACAGATTACAATCACCTTGTGGAAGTGATCTTCAGTTGATGTATTATGTAGTCATGGTAAACACTGTTGGGTTGGGTTTGTTTTTGCTTTTCCTGCTCATATTTTAAGAGAGGATGGCATTTTATAGTCACATGTCTGGCTCAGAGTTTGTGACAACCGGTGTAGTCATCAGAAGTTTCAGGAACAGTTGTCTCCATTAATCCTCAAGATATTTCTATTCTTTCTAACAGTTATTCATAGTAGTTTTTGAAAGGACTTTGTTAACAAATATATATATTTTTTAATGTTACCAAAGCAAGAGACAAATAAGTTTGGAGGCAGCTAAGATTTCAGTAAACCACTGTCTTCTCAAAGCCTATGTAAATAGAAGCTTTTTTTTTAAGGTTTTTTTAATATCCTACACAGACAGCTCCAGTAGTGACTTTTTATTTCCATCCATGACTTTTGCTTCTATATCTTATGATTATTCTGTTACTTTGCTTCTTAAAAATAAACAGTCCTGTGTAGACACCACTATGCATTCTTTGACAATGCGTGCTTTATCTAAACACATAGATCAGGAAAATGTGGTATTATAAAGGAATACGACTAAAGGGCATGTTTCTAGTGAAGAACAAGCTGGCTCTGTCCAGCATTTCAGTCTATCACCTATTTCAACAGAAGAAAATTATCATATAGGTATAATTTATTTCAGAAAGTCCTTTAACCTCTATCAGCTATAGTTTACTGGATCCAGGTAAAGCATTGCTGTATGCTCTGCTTGTTCTTAGACACTTTTCTCTTAAAATCAGGGAGAATATGGAAAAGTGCATTTTATTAAGTATCTCCTACAGGCAGTTATGAGCAACAGAACTCTGGGAACACTGGCCTTTGATCTGTACCTCTGTTATGGGCAGTCTTATGGGCTTGTTGGGTTCTTTTTAGTTTGATATAAAAAAACAGTGGCTGCTTGTAGCATTTTGTTTGGATATCCATAGGGGATAAAACCCAACTCCTTTGCTGTGGTTGTTAAGCACTCTCTCCTGTTACTGGAATGCTGATAGCAATTTCCAATTTATGTTTCATCATTTCATGATGAAATTAAGCTTCTCTGTGTAGAAGATCCTCATGCATTATTAGAGTGGTAGAATGTGCTGCAGCAAAGACCGCAGAGTAGGTTGCAGGCACTCTGCCTGTTGTTCACTCCAGTATCTGGTACAGCTTGATCTTGTACTCTACTTGCAGACTGTAGCAGTCATATCTTGTTCTACTAGAGATATTGGGTGGCAAATGTAATTTCAATTCCATAGCATGTAGTAATCAAGTCTGGCTCCCAGAGAGTTGTAAAAGGTACCTATATACTCAAAGACTATGATTAACAATTTGAATGGATAAAATATTCAGTAGACTTTGTGAAATAGGAGAACTATAAATAAATAATTGATGCTAACCACAAAAAACATGCTTTCCTCAAGGAAAAAATACCTTTTTCTAATCTGTCAATATTAGTGGTGGATTTATGTTAGGTACTACCAGCTTTGGTGACCTCTGTGGTCTTGTACATACTTGTATATTGCATTTAGGGGATAGGGAGAATTAAGTCTGTTTTTTGTTTGGTTGGTTTTTGATTGGTTGGTGGGTTGGTTGTTTTGTTTTTTCTGTTGTTTTTGGTGTTAAAATAGAGAATCCAGACATTCGGTTATTCAGAAAAATACCTTAAACTTGGCTACATGTCTTAATATTGATTATGTTCCATCTGGATAGCTCTGGCTCTGAATATAAACATTTCCCTTGGTATCTAGCAGAAAACTATTACAGGCATATTAATAACTCCAGAGGATTTTACAAATCTTCATTTTGCAACTCTTAACATTTAGTAATCCACACTGAAAACAGGCAGTTTTACCACTGTTAGCAATGACTTTCAAGAGTCCTGTAGTCTTAACTTTTTAAAATGTATGCTCTATTTAGTAGATCAATGGTTACCAGTAATAAAAATTGAAGTTATCAGTAGAAGAAAAGTGTATTTCACATCTTATAATTCTGACGTTATTAAAGAAACAACATTATAAAATTTACTTTGTCCAATTTTAATACTGTTTCTTTTCCTGCTAATTTTAAAAATTTCACAGTTGTTTCTTCAAATCTGTTTCTTTTCCTGCATAAGTACCACTGAAACAGTAAAATAGATTTTAGTTCCTGCTATCAACATCAGGTAATAATTATGAATTATTATTGTAATTGACACAATTCTGACTTTATTCAGTCCTGTACAAAAAAATTTATGTAAATACAGGGTCAAGATCTTTGATCTCTCTGATTTGATTCATTTGTATGCAATCACCTCAATTTCCAGGAATATTCACATTTGTGTGTCTGTGTGAATTTCCTTCTAAACTTTTAAATAGTAAGTTCTGTTAAATTCACTAGTAGTATGAAACTTCCTCCATATCTGAGTATTGTAAATATATCTTTCTCTTTTTCTTTGCTTTAGCTGCTACTCTCAAAGTGAGGTGATTTGATTTTTCATCTTTTTTCATTCTCCATTATGTAGTCTGTAAATATTGTACCTTAGATCAAAAGGCAGTACAAAAGTTATACTGATTTTTTTTTTTTTTTTTTTTGTAATAAAACATTCTGAAAAATTCTGAGATTTTGTGATTCTAAATATTCTTAAACTCTTGCTCACTGCTTTAATATATCTGATTTTATTCACTGATTCCTTAAGGATAACATAAGATATTCACAAAGTATATTATTCTTGAACTGTGCTGGGTTTTATATAAAGTGAAGCAGTGAGATGTGTGTCATGATTTTATCAGAGTTACAGTATGTTTTTATTTAAACATTGCTGAACATGTTGTTACTGTATTTTCATGTTGCCTGCATTTGGGCAAACAGCAGAGGCTGTCCACAGCATGTCTGTTGTAGATTTACTTGCAGAGAAAACTCCCCATATATAATTATACTTGAAATGTTTAAAGATTTAATTTTGGACTATTCTAAAGTCTGTAGCTTAAATTTGCATAGTTTTTAAGGTTATTTATGGCAGCAGGAAAATGAATACCTTTGTCTATAACAAGGAATAAAGTTGCTACAAGTCACGTACTGATATCAAGAATGAGATATTTAAAGGACTTGGACCTGTGTAAGCTAAGTGTGAGGTAATCTCAATTTTGGTGTGCTTCTTTTACAGAGTATCTTGCAGTAATTTAAGCTAGAAGTTTTAAAATAAAAACAAAAATTATCTGGTGTATTTAAAAAAAAAGAATTTTTTACTTGTAACAAGTGTTTTCCAGGCCCTCACCTGTCATTTATATTTTAGAATAAATTAAAGTAGTTATTCAGCTGTTTGTATTTCTCATATGTACAGGGAACAGCTGTGCTCAAAACTACATTGTTGTCTTCATTTTTTTTTTTCATCTACTGATTTAATTTGGACAAATAGAATGTAATCCCAGATGCTGAAGGTATTAGTTTTACATGCAGTTTACATTGTTGTGATTAAAAAAACAAACACAATGACCTCTCATCCTTCTTGCTCCAACACGAATGAATAAATGAAAATTCATTTGATTTCTGGGGCTGGAAGAGTTGGCCCTAAAGGTTATAGTCAGCACACACTGAAGGCTGCATGCAGCATTGGTAATGGGAATATTTCCTCTGCCAATAGTCCTACAGAGGTCAGGACTTGAGCATTTGCTGGACCAGGCATCAATCAATATAAGTAAGGTCAGTGCAGCCTAGAAGATGCTGATATTTTTAATTAACCTTTGGATAGCAATATGTATGAATAAACATGCACTTTTTTTTTTTTCATTTTTCTTATTTTGCTGTTTAGCATGTTTTAATGCTCCATGAAATTTCCCTTTTTGAGCAGTCATTTTTTTTTATATCAGGCTTGTTTGTGCTATGTTAATTTTGGCAATAGCATCTCTTAAATCTGTTATTTTAGTAGGTGTCATAAATGAGAGTATTTATTTTATAGCATGGACTGTCTGTGCTTTCCCTTTTCTTGTAATTTCCGTGCTCTGTGATGCTTAGGGTCTGTGAACCCATTCAGCTGTAATGCTCCTTTGTACACATACAGAGCTGATCTTTTTAAGCTGAACATTAATGTCTCCTGAATATTGCCTGCAGCTTCTAGCTTACTTTATGTTTTAGAAAGATACAATTTTGCCTTTGTAGCGGAAGAAACATGATGGATTTCTACCAAAACAACATAATTTTTTTTTTTTAGGAGGGAACATTTCAACATTCATTCCTTATGTTAAGTTACCATGGATTTGACTGAATACAGTTGAAGTGGCAGGGCAGATCTTATGGGTCAGTTTTAAGTTCTGCAGTGTATAGCTTGGGGTGGACACTTTTCAAGCTTGATTTGACTTTCACTCCCTAGGTCTGTCCCTTAGTTCCAGGCTCAGGTCATGCTCAGATGGTCAGTCTGGTCTCCACAAACTGGTTTACAGGGAAACCTAGGCCTCCCTTGCAGCTTAAAATCGAACAGGAGCCTTGTGCTACAGAGGAATTATGAATTACTTTGCCTTCTTCCAGGAAAAGGTGAAGCTAATTCTACATGTAAATTTGAACACCAAAGGGGCACAAAAGGCTGTAGAGTATCGCAGGATTTTTTATATTCAAGATTAAGCTACTGTGTCTCAAACAATTTTAAGTTCTATGTAGGGGGAAAATCTTAAAGAAATCAGTGGCTGTGAGGCTTGAGAAGCATAGCTGCAATGAAAAGCAAATAAAAATTTCCCATCACCACACACTGACCTTCAAGATTGAATATTTCCCATCTGTCTTTTGAAAGCCATGCACAAATAAATGATGTGATTATTATTGCATGCATGTACGCATTTCATTTTACTGAGCAGATCATGAATGATTTCTACTTTGATTCTGCACCATCAATTTGAAAATGTTAAGAAACAGTGTACTAGGAAAAGGAACCCTTTTCTGAAACAAAAAACTACATTAATTTAAATGAGATTTCTACACAGAAGGAGTAATGACTTCACCTAGAATGTACATTTACATAAATCTTAAATAACTTCTGGCAACATTCACCTCAGCTATATATAAAAATCCTGACCTTGGGCAGAGCTGCAAGTGCAATTAAGGGAAATATAACACAGAAAAAGACCAAGGACTACTATAGCAAAGAATTTAAAGCAAAATGGTTTAGGCTTCTCTAGCTGTTGATTATTTGCCATCAGCTTTCATCCCAATTTAAGTCACTAGAATCATCACACACTTTATCAAATATTAAGTGAACATTTGTAGTAATGTGTGACAAAGAGCTTTGAATATGTGGCTGGAAATACTTTTTTTATCTGCTGGCTGACTGTCCATGAAAATGATGAATGATATAATGGCAGCGACTGTGTTAATAACAATTAGCTTGTGCAGCCTAATGTTAAGAAAGCTCTTCAGCACTTGTCTCTGAAAAATCTTTCTGAGAAGTCTTGATGTGGTATTGTTCCAGTTACTTGAAAACTTGCTTTCCAAGTGCATTAAGAGGCAGCATGTTCTCCACAGTGCACTTCCTACCCAGGTGGTGATTTTACAGGTTTTTATCCCATTCAATATAACTGAACTTTGAGTCAGTGAGTTCTTTTCCCACAGTTTATTTTTCTCAGTGGTATAAATTGCCACTGTATGCCTTACCATGCTTAGTTTAAAGAATATAGTAAACTGTTACTGCTGCACAAAAGCCATGGTTCAGTCTTTATTTATTTTCCTTAATGTAACCCTTGAAATGATAGTGGGATCAATGTATTCTGTTAGGTATTGGGCTTTGGAAATAGTGTAATGTGTTACTTGGAAGAAAAAGAGATAAAATTTTTTTTCACCTTTTGGAATGGAATAATTTTTTAATTAGATACTTTGAATGTTGAAGCCATAGTTGAAGTCGAATAGTTTCACTATTATCAGCCATTATCAGCCTTCTTTATGAGATGCACTAATTATTATAACATGGAAATAATTTCTCTTTGAGCATATGGAGAGACAGTAAGATAATGGAGAATTTATTTTGTGTTGAGTTTTCATTATGCCATTACATTTTTTGTTTGTCAAGTATATATCATGTCAATGGCTTTTTTAAAGAATTGAATGTCTGTGTTTGCTAATCAGAATCTATTCTGAAAAGAACCTTCTTAAGGTGCTTCTCAGCTAACATGAAACAGTTAAACTGTTGAGATAATTCCATCTCAGTGGTGTTTGTGCTTTAGCAAGACAATCCAAAACTAGTGATGGAACCACATTTCTGATGTAGATTATTCTAAGCCATGAACTGATCTCATGAACTGAAGTAAAGCTCTAAGTTAATGTCATGAAGGACATTGAATGGCTATTCATGAATGGAGATTTTATTTTCACTTTTTTCTCAGTAATGCTTAGTTTATTGTCTTGATGTAGAACTAAATGCATTCCTCTGCTGATGAAGAACACGTGGGTATTCACTTTTTTCCTTTGTGTTTACTATATATAAAATATTATAAAATTAATTTGGTGCTAGACTTAGCGATTTACATATTTCTGGCAGCAGGGAAGCAGCTGATTAAGTGATCAGTTAACCACTTCAGTATTTGCATTATATCCCAGAAGCAGCACAGAGGAGCTCTGGACTATTCCTGCAGCTAAGCCAAAACATTCTACTGGGTTTTTTTTTTGGCCTATGCTAACATGCTAGACACTCTAAGATGAAGAAAAGTCCATGCAGTTCAAATTCTGGCCTTTTCTTATGTTAGCTAAATCTGATTCTTGATATGATAAAGTTTATGAATGTGTTATGCTTTCTAGCTAGCCAGCTGCTGAGAGTTTAAGCCCAGCTTGGGAGGGGATTTCTTGGAACAATTTATTTCATTTTGTAAAAATGTTCGTAGAAAAGAATATATTATGACTGTCTCTGCCATGACAAATTCTTTGTAGGCATCAGTCTGTAATTTAGGAATTTTGCTAGATACCAGATGTTCTCTGCCTGTAAAACTTGGGTTTGAGTGCACTCTTTTAAATATGGGGCTTGTTGATACTCTGTATTACTGAATGTCTTCCTATTGATCCAAAACCTAAAAAAGGTAACAGAAGAATTGCAGAAGAGCAGATTACTCATAATCTGAGAAGGAACAAACACCCTAGGCAACATAGCTGAGCTTCAAGTTCTTATTATGTGAGGTGATAGTAGAGAGACCACAGAAGGAGATTAAACACACTCATTTCTCTTACTGGGGAATTCAAATACAACAGCATTTAGGAGAAGAGATCAGATGTGGATGTTACGAACTGTCCGATAAAAGTGGGACCAAGTCCAACTTCATAATTGCAATTCTTGCCCTATTCCACTCATGCACTTTTTCACAGCCTTGTAGTCTCCAAAGGATGGTGGGTTTAACACCTACAGTGAATTTGCTTCCATTTTAGCATTTTAATACTTCTGTAGAAAATGTTTGTATTCTGCTAAACCACAGTTTAGCAGCCTTTCTGCCATAATTACTTCACAGTAGCAGGATTTGATATATCTGAATGACTAGGCAGCCGAAACTGAAATGATTAATTTGTTTGAAATGGGAATTTTAAGGAAGTTTCACACTGTTCCTTCTACAAGACAAATGAGGTCAAAAGCTTTGTGCCTGCGTTTGTGCTATGCCTAACATTATCTTTTAGAAAGACCAGCCTCTGACTATGACAATATAAAAGCTTGTGCAAGATCTTGCTTATTTATAATAAGTTTTAAGTAGACATTGACAAATCAATCATTTTGACTCTCAGGGGAAAGAAAGGCAATTTGTTACTGTCTCCAGGAATGATGGAGATAGCAGGCAGATAACACTGACAGAAGGAGAAACTAAGTAGAGCCTTAGCTGACAGTTTAGTCAGCTGCTTTTGATGCTGACTGATTACGAAGTCTTTTGATCAAAGTACACTAACAACTTCGGTCTAAATAACTAACAAACCTAAGTTATCCTCACATCCAAAACTGAGATTACCCATTAACATGACTTGTGTATTCAGTTGGATCTTCTGTAACAATTAAATCTAGAGACAGAATTTAGTACTTATAATTTAAAAGATACATTAATGTTCCATATGGTATTTTGGGACACTTCTACAGATCCATTGTTAAATAATGTAACAAATAATATAGTATTGTAGCTAAAAGAAAATAAAAATAATAATAAAAAAGGAAAAAATTACAGTCACTTATCATGGCTTTCATAAATCTTTTTTGTCAGATGGTATTTTCTCCAGAAAAACCTTCTGCCACAGAGTAAGTAGTTCCAATGAACCAACATTTGGATGACTTTTAAGTTTTAAATCTGAGGTAGTAAACAGTGCAATTAAATACTAAATGCTGCAGTTTATTTCTGAAAGATACGTAGGGATCCCAGGCAGGGACATTTTTTTGGATTTATAGCCTGGTTTATTAACCAGAGGTCTTTCAGTTTCTTTTGGGTTTGGTTTTGGTTTGGTTGGTTTGTTTGTTTGTTTTCAATGCAGTAAAAAGTCAGTGTCACATTTTAAACTGTTGTGAATTGGCTGTGATCACGTCACATAATGCTGAGCCTTTCAGTAAGCAGCAATGTATGTGGCAATGGTAGCAGAAGTCTCTGAGTCAGAACTTTACACATATAGTTAAATACCTAAAGCATATACTCTGGTACCTATGTTTATGCTTGTTTTGCAGTGATTGGTTGATTACTAAACTATAATTTTCAAATAATAGTGTGTTTTGGATGAGTTCACAGAGATCTGCTCATTAAGCTCTATGATCTGAAAATGGATTAAATATATAGTGAAGCCAAAAGAAATTTATGAAGTGAAAGTGACACTATTTAGCAACAGCAACACTTCAGTGTAATTTGAAGAAGTGAACGATAATTGTTTTCACAGTAAAATGTGGGAACACAACAGGGCAATTCCAGGAAGTGCCAGGATCTTCCTTTCTTACTGACTTAGAAGGAGAAATGTATTGTAAATATTCAAAGCTTTGTTCTCTTCAACTCACCAGTTCCTTACAGAATGTTTTTTATTCTGTGGTAAACATCTCTCCTCTCTTTCTCTAAATTTAAAGCCCTAAATCCCCACACCATTTTTCTTTCAGTTTCCTTGCACCATCATGTATTATACTCTATCTACTATTAATACATGCACAGTGGAGGATTGTGTTTCTTGTTTGAACAGGTAATACATTGATTAATAAATGCTGCATAATTTATTGGAGAAGTAATTGCTCTATACAGTCATAATAAGCTTCCTAGCAGAACTGAGCTTTCAGCAGGCTTTTTTCTGGCCATAATTTCTGGGAGAATAACATTGATACAGCACCACTGCTAAATCAGGAGAAGTGATAATAATTAATAATAATTTTATAGAGGTAATCTGAAATTCCAGGTTGAGGTTCATTTTGGTAAAAAAGATCTGACTTGTTGAAAAGAAAACTTTTAATGGAAATACTGGAATTCAGATGATAATGTAATTACTAATATTTTATTAAATAAATATACTCAGAAGCTGATTGATGAGCTTGCCTTCAGAAGATGTGAGATACCCATCAGTCCCTACTCCACTTAATTCAGAAGAGGGATGTTGAAGCTGAGAGTCCATTTTCCAGATGAATCTTCTGGTCTGGGTTATAGGCTAAAGTAGAACAGGTCTCCAGTGGCCTATGCAATCCTTCTTTCTTTGACACAGTAGATGATTGTTTATCCATAATGGTACAAGAGAAACAGACGAACACATCAAACAAAAATGCAAACAAATTCAGTCACCTTTATGGTTCTATTTATAAGGTGCATGGAGACAACATCTCTCTTCAGTGAATTATTCTCTTTTCTAGCTTCAATTTATTTGCTTTAATTTTCATTTTTCAAATTTAAGAAATATTAATAGTTATAATCAGATCCAAAGCATGGCCTCTTGCTATATATCCCCAGGTTCTTAAGAGACATAGAAACATCACATTTTGGAGAGACCATGCAATGGATTACTAGGCATAGCATTTCACTACTTACAAAGGCAATTTTACTGACTATCATTTAGAACAGTAAAACGAGAAGCTTCCTATGCTAGTTGCCAGTAGGCTTTTGGATGAAGTTTATGATGGTGACATAAAACTGTCTATTCTGAATTCTCTTAAGTGACAGATAGCTTCCTTTTGAGTGTGACACTGAATCCAGTCTGCACATTCTGGTGCCTGAATTTACAGCCCTGGCTAAAGCAATGCAGTGCTAGCCTTGCTCTGTCCTACTTTTACCAGGTCCCAAAGATTAATTTGAAACTGAGTCTAAAATATATGATAAATAACTAATACCAGTATGGCCACTTGGTGTGTGATTTGTGTGTATTCCGTGTATATGAGAAACAAACAGACAAAATAATACTCTGTTCTTCAACATATTTTGTTTACCCTCAAGCCAATTTACATCTCTTGCTATTTTCTGCACTGAGGTGAAACTGCCTTGATCCTCAAAACACATCTGGATGTTTACATCAAGTAACAAAGGGAAGCTCAAGGGCTGCTGTGAGAGTGCAGATCAAAGCTTCAATGAGTGGGTTGTTTTTCACTTTTTTTTTTTTTTTTTTTTTTTTTTTTTTTTTTGGTTTGGTTTTGAGGTTTTTTTGTTGGTTGGTTGTTTAGTTTTTATTTTGTGTGTGTGTTTTTTTGTGGGGAGAGTGCTGTTTTTTAATAAGGAAAAAATCACAGAATATTAGGGGTTGGAAGGGACCACGAAAGATCATTAAGTCCAAGCCCCCTGCCAGGGCAGGTTCACTTAGTGCAGGTCACACAGGAATATGTCCAGGTAGGTTTTGACTGTTTCCAGAGAAGGAGACTCCACAACCTCACTGGGCATCTTGTGTTAATGCACAGAAGTCAAATTTTCAATTAAGCATATAGCAGGAATTAAGCATAATCTTGAAATAGAGCGTCTCAGTTGCTTAGGTAAGCTTGATACTCAGATCCATTACTGTCCTATGTCTCTTTTCTCATACGGATGCACAAGAGAAGGATGACTAAATTGATCTACAAATTATTTCCCTTTCTTTGCTCTGTGCTTTCCTGTTTTGTTTTTACCAATCAGACTTTGTAAATGTCTAAAGCACATAAGTGAATGTTAGCACTTGTGATTGTTTTGATTATTATTTTTTTTCCCAGACATGTATATTTGAGGCAGAAGAGAGCGTGATTAAATAGTTTTAAAAGTCCTTCAAATCATTCTTTGCTTCCACTGCTTCTTGTCCCTTAATGTCCATGAACTGCAGTCGTAACAACATCACAAGTGTCATGTGCTGGTAAGTTTGATGCTTGACAGCATTACCCTGGAGGTTCAATTACTTGGGTGTATGATGATAAATGAAAACTGCCGGAGCTCTCAGAAGGTCTGCAACAGACTGGCAATTGTTTGATCAGCTGTGGCGTCCCTTTTAGAGCTCTGGTTAGACTGGAGCCTTTCAGTAGTTACAGAATACAGGCATGTCAGAACTTGGGCTGTTCCCACTGCACAGTAATACTGTGTAGATGGAAAAAAGCTCACTTGCAGAATTGCAGTTGCTATGCTCCGTGTCTGGAATGTATATAACTCTAAGATAAATATTTCAGTAGCTGAGGATGAGCAAACTACCTATTGACACCTTCACTAGAAGAAGGAGGAAAAATATTGCTGATGCAGCCTTATCTAGAAACTAGGCTTGTCAATCCTTAGTCAAAGGATTATTATCACAAGACACTTGTGCATTCTACTGTTGACCTACTGGGTCACAAGGACAATGTCAACAATCCCCTGCAGGATCTCAGGAGACATTCTGAAGTACATGGTTGTCAGGCCTTGAACCAAGAACAGCATATGCAATTTTACATTTAAAATTCAATTGTGAAATTGCTGGCTTAGAGTCAGACAGTAACCTAAGAAAGGTTAATACATTATTTGTTTAGGTGTCTACTCATCTGGAAAATTGAGCGTGTGCTTTGCCTTAAATGGTCAAGATTAAATATTTCATTTAATTTGATAATAAACATCTTAAGCCTGTGCTGACATTTTTTGTTGAATTAGGTATACTTAATTTATAGCTGTGGAAAAAAAAAAAAGGGTTCTTCATTTCACAGATCAATAGGACTGCTTCAGCTACCATTGAATTCCCATTGAAAAATAAGTATTGGCTAGGCTTGTAATTGTGAAGTCAGCCTTAATTGTCAAGAATGTAAAACTGACTGCTACAGTGAAACAAATGTAAGTGGGATGGGCAAAGCTGGGATTCAGGTCTATATATTGGGAATTTCAAGGTTACATGTATGCATTTCTGCTGCTGTGATGTATTTGCATCATCAAGTTACTATGGATATAGAGCTGCAATATAGAACTACTAAAAATTATTAAAACCCCAGATACCTGAAATAGGACCTGTTTATCAAGTAGTTTCTGTATGCAAGCCTGTATTTTAAAAGGCTACTTTCCATGAGAGCATTGCTACTCTTAGTAACTGACAGTCAAAATGCTTGTTATGTTATCAAACAAGTGCATTTTCTCTATACAGATATCCCATGATACCTCCAGCAGTTAACTCATCCACTGTAAACAGAGAGAATGAAATTTAATTTGCTGTTGAAAAAAGTCTTGTATCAGGTGTTACAAAAACAGCCCAAACTTGGTTTTCTTTTGTTTTACTTTTTTTGCGAGAGACATTTAGACAAAAGCATGTATGTATTCAGAATTAAAAAAAAAAACAAAGCTATTTTTTGGTCAATCCAACGAAAACATGAGGGAAGAACTACACTTGCACTACTAGGGGTACAGATCAGCATAATGACTTCTCTAATGGTAGTTGTATATAAAGATTTTTTTTCTTTGTTTTCCATTTTGCATACATTTTCTACACCCATCCATCATATTTTCCTCCTTGTTCCTTTAGTCACATAAAGCAGTTACTAAAGAAAGGGTTGCCTCTCATGGAAGAGGTAAATTCTTTCCTTTTTTCTTTTCTTTTTTTTTCCCCCCAATAAACTCCAAGTCACAACCTGTAAAATTTCCAGGGAGCAAAGCTGAGAAACTTTTTATTGTTATTAATCTCTACAAACATTTGTAAATTTAATCCTAAAGTTGTCTGCAAAATGTAGAGTATCTGTTGATCACTCACTGCACAGTTCCTGAGAGACAGAATTAAGAAATGAATGTATCAACTTGTTTTATAATGCCAAGGTATTTTGTTCTCTTTGTGGCAAAGATAAGGACTGGAAAACCATGAGCACCATTCCTAATAAGTCCTAGTTGAGTTATATATCTCAGCCACATGCTGACAAGTAATACCACGTATCCTGCAGCCAGTGCACCCTTCATCTCTCCCTGCAGGAGGCTGTTCATCATTCTGCAGATACAGTTACCATCCGTCTTTCTCTCCCAAGCATATTACCCTGCTCTCCTGTCTTTGTTGTCTTTTCTCATTTCTCAGCAACTTCAAACTTCTTCAGACTCACCTTCAAACCTTGTATGTCAAGCCTGCCTACAGCTTGGCTCACACTTGCCCCTGCTGTGACTTGTTTACTTTGATTTAATTAAAATGCACCCATCCAGAACTCTGGGTGCATTACTGACTGCCTGCCTTGCAGAACCTTTAATTTCTGCAGTGTTTTCTCATTGCTTTCTCTCTATGCCTGGAACAACTTCCTTCTTCAATTACAACCAGCAATCTAAACTTTCTCCTTCAAAACCACCTTTTGAATCCTTTCTAGGAGTTAACTAACAAACCTCTCTTTTTACCAAAGTGCCATGCAGCACTTTGATTTATTTCAGTCACTGAAGAAATAAACTGTTGTGGTGAGCAAGGTTTATGTCCAGTTCAACCTCTATATCACTGTTTATCTGTGGATCTTTTTTTCTGGTGGTGTTAAGATTGTTATGTTAGTGTCAGGAGAGTAACTTATAAACACTCGTTCCTGTGCTGTAGCTGAACAAAACCAGTGTGTTATCCCCTGTTACCTAAGTACCTTTCTGGTGGGAAGATATAGCAGATGGAAAAGTGTGTCTTCCTAACCGAGACAATGGTTAATCATGTTCACCAATTAAAATAGAAGAAAAAGTTGTGTCTTTCTCAAATACAGAGCTTCAGCTTTATTCTTATGTGCAAAGAACATCAATAGCGCTACATGAAAATGAATAATTTAAGCAATTAGGAACCTGAAGAAACAGAATTTTTTAATTCTTTAGATGTGTTTGGTTTTCAAGCAAGGGAGCTTCCTTATCCCAGTTTCCTTTAATTCTTTCCTCATTTTTCTCTCTATTTCCAGTTTTATCCTGTAAAGCTTTTTCTTAGTCTTTCTGCCAACTCTGCCCTGGTACTATTCCTTTTTTCTGCATATTGCTCATGTATTCTTTTTTATGTTTGACATTTTGCTTTTTTGTACCCTTTAGCCATAATCTAACATCCTTCAATTTATACCCCAGTAGAAGCAACTGTGCTTCAAGTCTGTTCATCTGAACTTTTTCTTCAGATGTCTACAATGTAAAATGAATATTCTGACTGCAAAAGCAATGACAGAAGCAGATGGCACAGAAAACTGCAGAGATCAGCTCTTGGTCAGATGCACACCACCCTTGTAACTGTTCCAGTTTTCTTTGAAATGTGCTCTTGGAAGACTTGGATAACTTGATGCAGCAGTCAGTCAAGATCTGTTCCTCTCTAGATTGCCCGGTTCTGCCTCTAGAGCCTAATGTTCTCATTTCTGTGCTTAGAGAGCAGAAATGGTTCCTGTTTATACATTGCTGGGTGAAGAGTAATTGCTGCTACTGGAAGCAGAAGTGGTTTAATACTTACAGGCATACTAGAACCTTAACACAGCACTTTGGATATAGCAACATGTCCATAGGAGGAGTGAAGAGGAAAACAAGAGGTACTGCATTGCTGCTTTGCTGCTCCTAATGAATTGTTTTTTGCTAAGTTTCTAACACTGTGGCTGGTGCACTGCTGTGCTCAAAACTGCAGCCAGCCTTTTGCAAAAAAAGTGAGGAGAAAGTGGCAAACCTTGAATTCCTTTTACTGCAAGTGCAGTTGCTTGGAAAAGACTTGGAGGGGAACAGGAGTGTTCAGTCTAACACGATGCACTCAGAAGTTGGTGGCTGTCAAAAGATTCCCAGTTAAAAAGCTGTTTTAGAAATGCACCTTTAGAAAGGCTTTTTTGTAGTAAAACTTTGTACTAAAACTATTTCTCTGCAGAGCCATTTTTGAGAAATAAGTGGTTTTGCTTTGCCATTGAGATGTAAAACCAGGAGTATTTATTTAGAGCAACATATTTATGAGAAAGCACTAGACAGGTAACAAAGAGTGTCAGAAACCTGAAGTCCTTATCAAAAGGGTATTTTGACTAAATGTTTTAATTTCTTTCATTAATCTAACTGGGTTAGGTTTCAATTTTTTAATTTTATTTTATTTTTCCCAGTATACATCCTTGACAGAATTAAATCTGGCCAGGGAAGTCAAGGGCAACAAGAAAAGTTTCTGTAAGTATGCTGGTGATAAAAGGGAGACTAAGAAAAGTGTGGTCCTTCTTTGGAAGAAAACATGAGACCCAGTAACTTGCAATATGGAGAATACTGAGATGCTTAGGAACTTCTTTGCCTCAGTCTTCACTGGCAAGTGTTCAGGCCACCCTACCCAAGTTACAGAAGGCAAAGGCAGGGACTGAGAGAATGAAGAAGCACCCACAGTAGGGGTAGATCAGGTTTGAGATCATCCAAGAAACCTGAAGGTCCACAAGTCCATGAAGCCTGATGCGATGCATCTGTGTATGCTGAGGGAACAGATGGGGGAAGCTGTTAGGCTGCTATCCATCATTTCTGAGAAGTTGTGGCAGTCTGATGAAGTTCTCACTAACTGGAAAAAGGGATTAAAAAAAAAAAAAAAGTTTTTTAAAACAGAAAGACAGACACATCTTTAAAGGCAGAAAGACAGACAAGACATGGGAACTTGTCAGTCAGTTTCACTATGCTAAGGCACATGGATAATAAGAAGGTGATTGGTGGCAGCCAATTGAAAAACTACTTGAAAAATTTGGTGACCTTCTAGAACAGGGTTATAGAGTTGGTGGATAAGTGAAGAGCAACTCATGTCACCTTGCTGGTCCTGTGCGAAGCATACACCACATCCTTGTCTCTAAATTGGAGATACATGCACTTGACAGATGGACTACTCAGTGGATAAAGAACTGGTTGGTCAGCTGCACCCAAAGAGTTTTGGTCAATATCTTGAAGTTCAAGTGAAGGTCCGTGGTGAGTAGTGTTCCTCAAGGAGTCTGTATTGGGACCAGCACTCTTTATTATTTTCATCAATATCATAGACAGTGGAACTGGTAGCACCCTCAGTGAGTTTGATAATGACACCAAGCTGTGCTGTGCAGTAGACATGCTGGAGGGAAGGGATGCCATCCAGAGGGTCCTGGACAGGCTTAAGAGGTGTGATTATCCAAACTGCATGGATTTCAACAAGGTCAAGTGCATGGTCCTGCACTTGGGTCTGGGCAATCCCTAGTACAAATATAGGTTGAACTGGATTGAAAACATCCCCGAGTACCCTTCCAGTATCAGAAGAGGGGCCTATAGCAAAGCTGGAGAGGAACACTTTATCAGAATCTGTAGTGATAGGATGAGGGTTAATGATTTCAGACTGGAAAAAAGTAGATTTAGATTACATATTAGGAAGAAAATCTTTAGTGTGAGTGTGGTGAGACACTGGCTCAGGTCGTCCTGGGAAGTTGTGAATGCCCCATTCCTGGAAGTGTTCAGTGCCGGGTTGGATGGGGCTTTGAGCAACCTGGCCTGGTGGGAGATGTCCCTGCTAATGCACTGGGGCTGGAACTAGATCTTTAAGGTCCCTTCCAACCCAAACCTTCTATGATTTTATGAATGAATGGCTTTACTGCACATTATCATGAAGACCTTTTAAGTTTCTCAATCTACCTGAACAGTCTAGAAAATACGTTTGTGCCAAAAGTACATTCAAGATTATAATCCTTTACTTTTCTTATAAATCTCAATGTAATACCCAGCCTAGCGTGGGACTGTGGTAATTAAACTCTGTACTGAAAGCTGTGTGCTTCATGGATCGTTGAATATGCTAATTATCTTTTACTAGGACTGTCACCTGTATTTATGCTGTAGTAAGCAATGGGATAATTTCATGTACTTAGAAATATCAGTAGTTATGAAAGTACTTTAATTTAAAGTTTCCTTTTGCATAAAACATAAAAATGTGATACTTTTTTTTCCCTTCCATATCGCATCCAAATGAAACCAAACATCTTAATCTAAATAGGTCTATCAAATCTTCTGTTCAGTAAATACAGTATGTTAGCAATGTATGATGTGTTTTCTATTGTGGTTTGTTTTACATGTCTTTTATCTTTCTCTAAATTGGAACAAACTGTTCAAAGCTTGAGTTGGATAAACAGATCTATTTTGTGTATTTCAATAGCTGCTGGTAGATGGTTCCTATTGCACAGCCTGGGATATTATCAATACTTTTTCTCTTCTCTGCCATAGTACAAGTGTACTAACAGTGTAAAAAAAAATATGAGTACCAATTGGACTATAATAGTTGTGGTTTTTTTTTTAATTTAAAACAATGGTGTTCGGGTTCTCCTTTAATTTTATATTAGATTTTATTTTTAGTTTTTATTTAGCTGATAAAGGTAATCAGGTAAAACAATGAATGGAGTAAATATATGTGAACATCCACTTCAAATGTAGCCAAATTCTTGTTTGTATGTTCTCTGACAATAGCTTAATGACAAATATGACCTCCTTGTCTCACCTTATTTAAAAATAGAAGAGAGTTAGTCTTTTTGCAAAATTAACACAGGAAAACCATAGGGAGATGTAGAAAGTGTCTTGTAAAGCAGAAGGCTACAGCTGTCTGACTTCTTTATAGAAATAAGCCAAAGTTTTATAAAAAAGAAAAACATTAAGCCAAAGAAAAACTAACATGATTGTATTAATGTCTGAAAAGACTTTGCCACTTCAAGATAAAGAATCAAGTTTCTCAGTAAAAAAGTATTCATTGAAGGTGGAATTTTTACATTTTATCACACATTCCTGTGAGAAATAATGGTTTCTGTAGAAGTTCCTGGTAAAGTACAAGCTATAATTCGTTGGGTTTTTGATTCTCTGTTGGATTGCCAAAGAGTAAGCTCCTAAATACTACCCTACAAAATCTTTCCTATATTCAATGAGGATGAAAACAGCAGAAACTAACAAAGAGGAACTTGTCTCTGGATTAACTGTTGTGTTTTAGTAGAAAAAATTAAAAGGCAATACAGGTACATGTGATGGTAGTCTGATTCCCTTTTTGTGTACTTCAGAAAGGCATATTAGAAATCACAGAGCTCTCATATTTTTCACTCCAGCACACTAACAGCTTAACTCAGTTCTGCCTCTGTAAGCTATAGGTTTTCATTTGCATTTAGAGGTATGTGGATTGTTTACCTATTCAAACACAGGGCTATGATTGCAGTAACAATGCAGATTTGAATCAGGGTAAAACTCTTTATGTAAGCACTTTCTTAAGAGTAGCAATATATCTTCATAAGGAGATAATTTTAAAATGAATTCTCACTTTATTTATATTAAAAGAAATGTCTGATTATTTACCTGGGAGCTATGGTGACCTTTTGGTTGTAGCTGCACTAAATCCCTGTCTACATAAATTTGAGTACTTTTCATATTTACTTTGAGTATTTTTCATATTTTATAACTTTTGATGATGTTTTTTTTCTTTCAGTTTCCTGTTGCACCATGTTGTATTTACTAGTGAGCCCTATTTTACTTAAGCTTTGCTGTTCTCTGGTAAATGGAGGTATATGTATTCTTGCAGACATGTTACACATGTAGTGAAGCTCATGGGACTCCCGCTTTGTTAGCTTGAGACAGTTTGTCTGGATCTGGTTCTGGTTCAACAAGAATGTTTCCCCTGTTAAGGTATATTGTGTGCTTATTTGAAAAAAAATTTAAAGCCTGATTCTTGGGCTGAATGTTCACAAAACAGTAAAAAGTAATTATGCAGAAGGTCTCAGCTTATCCAGACTGTAGGGACATCAAAGCAGAATTCTTACTGTTCAGAAATGATGTGGAAGCAGATGGGCAAGAGTGGTTCAACTTTGCTACATTCCTTCTTTGTGATAAAATCGTTGTCCCAATTATCTCAGAAACTTAGGTGATGTCAAAAATGAAATCTGCAACCTCTTCCTATTTTGATGCCATGGGTTTTGCAGTCTGTTCACTGTGACATCAGCCTTGTCAGAAGAGCTTTTCAAAGGCAAAGGTACCATTATATTCCTCCCAGTCAGTAACTGTCCAGTTGTTTAGATGTATTGTTATGTAAACATTTGAAAGCCTGAAGCTAAGCTGGCATCTCCAGCTATAATTGATTCATCCCAATGATTCAAATAAATTAAAAGCTTGAGTTTGCTTCATCAGTAGTTACTAGTTTAGAAATCTTTGATATTAAAAGTGGCGTGTATTGCTCACTTGTACTTAATTCATCTGTAGAAATCAATATCAAATGACAAATTCAAATCAATAACATCAAGAATAAACATCAACTCAGTGCGGTCTCTGAACTCACGTCAGGGTCAACTACACTTAAATAATCTGGGCCTGAAATGTATCTGTACTTAAAATCTTCCAAATAAGTTATTTGGTAATATTCCTGATTTCTTTCACCCTCACAGTTTCAAAGCTTATGACTATACAGATTTGATAATATTTTTTCAATGATCATTTTTTTTCACTACCCTACTGTGGCCATTTAACAAAGCTGATTTTTTGCCTTATGACTGTCTTTGGTAGCTGTTTTCTAGGTATAACACTTTTCACTTTTCTTCACTAAATTCCAGCCAGCTGCTGAAGTTTTAACCCACAAAAATAAAATTTATTCGTCTCCAATGTACTTAGAACCTCTCCGCACTTAGTGTAGCCATCAAATTTGGTCTTTGCTATTTACTAGAAGAACTGAGGACAACGCTTGGTATATCTCAGCCCTTGCAGTCCTTTATTTAGTCCTACATGAAATCCTCTTCCAGTCTGACATCAAATAATTTAGAGTAATTTCTCAATCGGCTTTCCACCCGCCTGATGGTGATTACATCTCCTGCCTTAGCTTATTTATAAGAATATTACAGGTCAGAAGCTTTAAGTAAAAATCAGGATATATCATAACTACAACTTCCCCTTTATCCAGTTAGTTTTTCAAAGAAGAAAATAAACTGGCCTGACATTCTTTCTTTTTGACAGATGCATATGGATTGTTTTACTGTCTTACAGGCATGTTTAATATTTAATTCCAAAGTTAGTTCTTTGATTGGGTCGTTCTTTGTTGTCCCCAAGAAGTTTTTGTTATGGATTTTTTTCCCTTCTCCTACACATCCTTGATAATTACTTATGAATGTTAATAATTCCAATGGCTATGTTCCTAAAAAATTCCAAGTACTCTCCTCTTCATTGTTCACATTTGACTGATCTGCACCTTCTTTCGTGTTTTCTTTGTCAATGGATTTTATTATCCTTGTTAAATTGGTTAAATTTAATGTAGGTCTTCACAATGCATATTCCATTTAGAAAAAAAGCAATAATAGGTTATCCTTCCTTTTTTATAATCTGTAGTTTGGTCTCCATTACTCTTTTAAAATCTTTTTGCATCATTCAAGGATAGTTATGGACTTCTTCAGCTGCCTTCTATTTCTTGTTCTAGTAAGACACTAGTCTGTTGGATTTCTTTTGAAATAATAGACATAAACTACTCCTTTATCCTCAGTAATATGTGCTCATTATCATCTGTTTCTGTGATTCCTCTTCTGCTTTCAGATCACTAAAGAGTTCCTGGAGCACAGAAAAGATCTCAGAAAGAACTTTTCTTCCTCTGTTTTCTTCACATACATATAATTTTTCTTTGTGCATTTGATAACAAAAATATGGCCTTGGGAATATTTTTGATCTGTGTGACACTCAGATTAGTGAAAATGACTTATTATGTCTCTGCTTACTGAGATTTATTTTTTTAATAGGACACTAAATATTTCACTTTTTTCAGACTAAGAAAAGGTAAGTGTACATTTTGAAGTGTACACACAAAGATGAGAAACATCTCATGGCATAGATGATAGCAGAAAGAGCAAAAGATTCAGCTTTCGGCAAGACAAGTTACTTAGATTAGCAAGTTCTTAATTTGAGCTTTTCTGTAGCTGTTTACAAGAACATTTAGTTCTTCTGCACTTGATCAGGACAGTATTAAGAGTGACATAGCCAGCTGGACTGTATTCTGTTTTCCCAAACGTTAAGGCTGTCTCAGCAGCAATTGGAAAATATTGTCTCTCAAAGAGACAGATGCTGCCAATGAAATTATCAGTTACAACTTTCTTTTATACAAGAAAGCAGCTTTTGGCAGTTGCAGAGCTTGGAATTTTGTAGGAAGGACCAGCAAGGAGATGTTGCCTTCATCAATGTCTCTGAAGATGCTGTGACTCCTAGTTCTTGGTCCTGTATTACCCCTCCTTTAAAGTACTACCTATCTACCTCCGCTGTCTCCAGCATCTCTACCATAGCTTTCTTACTCCAAGTTAGATTTTCTTTTCAAGAGACACTTGAGGATTTTGAAGTCCATTATACTTATTTATATTACTCAACCTTCCAATTAATTCAAATATTAAGTAAATTAGCTGTTTTGCCAATTTATTTTCTCCCTCTAGATTCTAAATCAGTTTCTCTTTATTAAACTGAAACTGACATAGTGCAGCTGTACACTATTGGACTGGGTCAGTCACAAAAGCCTTGTCCATTTTCTTCTTCCTATTATGATGTTGAATAAGCTGTACTCCTCCCTTGTACTCAATTCAAAGGAAATGTACCTCTTCTGGAGTGTAACACTTCCTTTTTTTTTTTTTCCATTCTCACAAAATTAAGGATACTGGTTGCAGTTCTTTGATTTGTTCCACAAATAAATAGTGAAAAAAAAATCCTGTAACCTTAATTGTCTGGTATGGCACCTAACAGTTCTGTCTCAAGTGAAAATTAATTAATGAAGAATTCCAGAATAGAAGTATATATTCCAGGGTCTAGTAGAGCTTTAAAATACAAGCAGGAGCTTGCTTGAGTCAGGAATTAATTTGAAAACTACAAAGTGTGGTCACCAGTTATTTTTTCATTCTGGTAAACATTTTCTTCTCTGTAGGAAAAATGCTGTAGTTCTTCTTCACTTTACTTGAAAATTTTGCCAGATACTGCAATGTAGATTTCCAAAGCTTTATATAATATTATTTATCATGATGGTGTCTTCAAATGCAGTAAAGTCAGAAAGCAACAGTACCTTACTTTGTGTGAAGTTCTTCATTCTTTCATACTCTTCCTCAAGAGCTAATCAGGAAGTTATGTGACTATCCCTATTCTGATTTCATAGGTTGGTTACATTCAGTCTACTTTTGTTTCCACAAGTGAGAATATTTACACTGGATATAAAAGGCAACACACATATGTTTCTTCTTAACAAATACTCAGTAGATTTTGATTCTGCTACCATTAATTATTTACATACTCATTTACATAGGTTAGGAACCTCTTTGGCTCTACTTGTGAATTATAGACATGTATATGTGTGTATATATATACACACACTACTTGACCTCTGATCTTAACAAAGATAAAAGAAAAAATATATGTAATTGAAATAATTTTCAAAACCAAGAGAAAATAATGTTAGTGTTTTCAATGCTTGAAGTTCCTGGAAGTGTTCAAGGCCAGGCTGGATGGGGGTTTAAGCAACCTGGTCTAGTGGGAGGTGCCCCTGCCCATTCAGTGGGGTTGAAAATAGGTGGTCATTGAGGTCCTTTCCAACCCAAACCATTCTATGATTCTAGTGCTCTTCACTGGAAATAGTTTTGGTTTTTTTGTATTTTTACTTATATCTTTGTACCTTTTCAGAAGCAGCTTGTCCTGATTTTCACTGGGAACAATAGAATCTGTCCAAAGGGAAAAGAAAGCCAAAACCTAAAACAAGTGCTATTTCAGTAGGATCTGCAAGCAGTATCTACAGGATGTGGGCACATACTTGGTCCTGAACACTGTAATTTTTAAAGCTAGGAATACACATTTCCTAGCTTAAATTTCCAAAATTTTCTCCAAAGAAAAGGCTTAGTACAAAAATGCATGTTTCCCATCACCATCCCCTCCAAAGAGAGCTGTTGCCAGTGCTTCTGCCAGCTTAGGAAGTTTAGCAATTGGTTGACAATGTTCAGCTGCTTGGACTACAAAACCATGTAGAGAAAGATGAAATTCTCTATAACACTTCTATTAGGAGCATAAGCTTCTTGACATCTATTTACCCTGTAGGGGAACCGTGGACACCATATTAAAAAACAGAATGCTGGGAGAGGAGCACAACAGAAAACCTGTCAAAATAAAATAGTGGGACAAATAAATGTTCTCATAGAAACCTCAGGATGATAAGTAGTACTTTAATCCATGTATGTAGTTGTGTATAAAACAGCAAAAAAAACCCCTCAGAACAGAACATGTGGCAAAGTATCAAGGTTATTCTTCAGAGAGTACAGTTCATTGTGTCTCTTGGCTCTGACGAATCAAACATCCCTCTTATCATAGCTATGTCTTAAATACCCTGCAAGACTGAAACACAGATCAGAAGTTAGCTCCAGTTAAATCAATTGCTCCCTCCAACAAAGCAGTGCAGAAGAGCCATCAACAAGTTCCTATGAAACTTCATGTTAGCAATACATTTCCTACTGGACTGTGTGGGATGGATGAGTAATAGGGTCTCATTATGTTTCACTTGTAAACTTTTGCTAGAACGGATACTCCATAATTTTCTGGAATCTCAGGAGGAGACTAGTTGCTTTGGAATTAATCAAAATTGGCCATTCTTTAAGCAAGTATTAATATTTATTTATGGTACTTGAGGTTTGAAGTGTTTGTATTCCTGTGTTTAAATATTTACTAGAATTTTCATATGTTTTAAAATATTTTAGGTATGTCAAAAGGGAGAGTCTGGATATTGTGGCTTCAGGAGCTATGAGTAGTGTGTACCGTTAGAAAAGTATAATTTACCAAAAACTTTGGTGCAAAGTAGTTCAAGTGCTAAGATTCTGTGTCTGTAATACTGTAACTGATAAATTGAAACACAGATTGAGGAACTGTGGAAAAGAGGACTCACATAGTTACAATCTCTCCGAAAAGAATTATCCATGTTCCCTGAAGGAATCCCATTTTTCTTTCATGATTGATGGTTTCCTCTTTCAGATATCTTTTGCTTATTCCTATCTTATCAAAGTAGGTAATTCCACACTGTTCTTATTATGGCCAATTATTTTCACCTTTGCGTTGGCCTTTCTGGATAGGGAAGATATTAACTCTACTATACACCAAATGTGTTGCATCTAGTCTTTTTTTTCTTTTCTTTTTTTTTTTTTTTTTTTTCCCCTTTCATTATTCCTTTCACAGTTCTGCCCTTGTCTAAATCTTTATCCTTTTTTTCCTGCCTCATTTCCCATTAGCATCCCATAAACCCTATCTAACACATCTTTTACTGCTTTTGATTTTTACTTCTTCACCACTGCATTGTGACCTCTTCATTTAGTTAGATGATCTATTTCCAGAGCCATTTACTTTTTGATATCTTCCTCTTTTCCAGCTCAGATGCTGAGCACATCTATGTCAATGTCTGTGAACGTAAAGATTTTTAGATTCAGAGCCTTTGATTATTTCTTTTGGATGCTGCCTGAGGTTACAGAATCAGTTCAGTGTGGCTGCTATGGCTCTGCACCCCGAGGCTCACCAAAGTTGAGCACCTATTTCACATAAGCATATATACTTATGTGCTTACAGGTACATATACACACAGCTCTATCACTCTTCATGTGTGTGCATATACACTCATACATATATAGATATGGAGATATATATATATATATATATATATACATCCATTCTCTAGAGATCACTTCAGTAGATGGGCTTAGACTCTTGGTCTACCTACAAGCTGCCCTGCTCTGGGTCCCAGGTCTCCCCAGTGTCTGGCACATGGACATAGGGTCTTGGAGGCCCACAGCCCTGCTCTGGTTCAGACCTCTCATCCTATTTGCCATGTAGTCCAGCTTGATGTTCACTAGCTTTGACCCACGCAACTCAGACCAGATCTGCATCCACATAGAAATTAAATAAAAACAGGTTTAAATGTATAAAGATTAAAGTGTGGTGTTCAAGCACAGGGCATTGTCAGACAGGTGTGCTGTACCACTGCCTGTTTGGAGTTGCTTGACACGTACTGCATCAGCCAGCCATCAAGGTTGTGATGCCAGGGTATGTCTTTTTGCTGGGTCACCTTAGGGTGTTTCACCCCATAACTATGGCTTCATCACTTCCCCTGGTGAGCTTAGTGAGCAGCCAATTCACTGAGCCACTTTTAACTCTCTTAGTTATATGGGTTCCTCCACCTGACATTGCTTCTCCAGTCGTCACTGAGGTCTTTGTGTTTATGGTGATCAGCCCTTGATAACACGACCTAACACACTGGAAAAGTTCCATCCCATCCACAACATGTACATAATAATGCTTCGTGGAAATGTTCTGTTTTTTCATACTTTGAAAGATGTTGTGAGTACGTTTCCAAGTTGGGACTTTTACTAAAATCTAGTACTGAAGACTGGCTTTCTAACACAGTGAGGATTTTTCAGAAGCATTTTAGCAATTGAGAGTGGATTAGAAGTATCAAGGGTGAGAGATTCTTATTTCTTCTTTGGTTTGTAGTTGTTTGTAGTGGTCTGATATTTCATCCAGTGGCAAAGCCATTGTGTTCTGACTAATTTTTTACTTCTTAGCTCTAATAAAGTCCTTTTTCCACAGCTGCAGAATCACTGCATGACTAACTCTTGCTATCTAAATTGTATTTAATCTGTATCACTTTATCATAAGAATGACATTTGAAGGCCTTTTACACAAGATGCTTGTTCCTTGAATGCTGTGTTCTCTAGTGCTGATCAGAATGACTGAGAGCCTGAGAGAAAATAAGTGAGCTTTCAGTTCTGATTTAGGGCAAAAGAGAGTTAGTATCCTGGGCAGGGGTGAACATAGAGCACCAGAAAGACTGGATACCTGGAGAAGAAATGATGGTAAATCTGACCACATGTACTGTCAAAGAATGTAGGGTGCAATCAGGTCTATTCAAACTTCATTAAAGTGTTAAAAGTGGGCCTCACATGAAAAAAAGTGTATTTGGATTAAAACTGAAAAGCTTGAAAGGCAAACAGTGTGTGTATTACATTCAAAATGGACAAGCATCTTAACTACTCTTGTAACCATAACAATAGTTATTGAAAATTTGTGAGAATTTTTGACAAACTGGAAATTTCATACTATATTTACCATCCTCAGATGGTAAATATTTCTATTCTTTCTTCTGAAATGAGTGTTAAGAAAGTATTTTGATTTGGAAAAAAGTTCAAAAATTTTGAAAGTTACTCTATTTAATAGATCTTCAATAATGCATCCATTGATGGGTTCTGTTTTGTAAGGGTTTCTGGGAACAGCACTAGAAGATATTTCTCCAGGTTCAAAAGTCTGACATCTCTGTTCTTGTCTATACTTTAAATATCCAAACTCTTCAATATCCAAATATTTGTGTTTTCAAAAAAATACATTATTATCTCTAAAATAATGTATTGATGACAATTAAATACTATCAAAGAATGCAAGTATAAAGTAAAGCAAAACTTAATTTATATTCAAGCTACTAAAGTCAGTTCCTGAGGCAATGAGTTAAACGTGGTTAGAGAAGGACCAATGTAGACATGTGAGCAGTATGTTTATTATTACATATGTATGGCACTGCACATTTTTGCTCTACTGTCTCAAATCCGTGTACAACTGAGTTTTCTGTGTCTGCTGTGATTCAATTCTAAACCTAATACAACAGGGTAAGCCTATATGTTTGGTTGTTTTGTTGGATTTTTATTATTTCTGAGTTTTACAGATGAATTTTAAAATTTTGAGTGCTTACTATAAGGTATTCCTATGTATTCAGCATTTGCACGTGACGTGAACTAATGCAAAAAGTGTCTTTCAAGCATTTCTTTGGTTTATAGGAGAGGAATGTCTACTCTAGAAAGCAGCACTGCTGCTTTGCATACCATCTTTTACAGGGAATGATATCATAAGATATTCAACACAGATATTGACAAACTGAAGCAGATAAAGATGAATTTTACTCTTGTTTATAGAAATTAATGAACTTACATTAGCTTTACAGGATGGGGAGAGCATAAATCTGCAGTACAAGTACATGTTCAGCCACACATACATCTTTTTGAAGACCTTTACATTCATATGTATGTACACAAAGCTGTCAAGATAGACTGAAATTTAAGGTGGGTTGTTAAAACATTTTGTAGTAGTCATACTAATTTTCATTATCTTTCCTTCTGAAGCAGATGTCAGGGACTTTTGAGCAGAATACTCTCAGTCTCTTTCCATTTCCAAATTTTCTGTTTTCGCTATGTCACATCTGCTTCCTGCTGTTCTTCCCTATTATTTCTTTTCTCATACATTAATTTAAGGGTATGTGACACCACTGTCAGTGAAACATGTGGATTATTAAGAGTGGCTGTGCTTGAGAAGTCCATATACTAAAAATATTACTCACTTATGCACCCATGCTACTATTTTTTCTTATTATTACTTAAGGATATGTGACTTTGCTGTCACTCTGGTGAAGTGTAATGGAGAAAAAGGCTGGTCCTTCTGCCTCAGTTAAACAAAATATTTTTAGAGATAGTCAGGTGTTGTTACTGGGATGGCCAGCTTGGTATTTAACAGAGGTGCTGGGGACTGTGTGGGTGGAAATGGCTCTACCTGCCAGACTTCTCCTCTCTCTCTTGTACCATGTGCTGCACAGAATGATGTGGGGACAAGGACTGGAAAGGACCAATACCTTGCTGTCAGGTGACTCTATCACATAAAGCAATAAAGGTGTGGAGTTACACTGCCAGACTCTGGTAAAGTCCATCTCAAACCTGTTTAGCTATATGTTCAGTGTGCTGACTGGAATAAACAATAAGTAAGAGGTTAGAAATGTGATAAAGTTATTACTGGTATAAATAGGAATTAAAAAGTAAGAAGCTGGGTGGATGCACTTTGTGAAAAGCAATTAAAGCACAAGAACAATGTACTTGAAAGGTTTGTCTTGGCAGAGAGCAGGTAGGGTGAACAAATATGCAAACCTTAAATGCACTGAACAGATTCACCTTTGATCACTCTGGCAGACTGAAAGTTTGTAAATATATATAATTACTGACAGGTTGTATCTGATTATTCACTACTTGCAGTGAATTGGGAAATAGCATGTTTATCAAATCTTTTTTGAACATTTAGTCACTGTGATAGTTTGGTATGACTGGGAAGCTTTTGGCAGTGTGAAACATCAGGACAGAACTAAGAACTGTACAACAACTCTTCAAACAAGAGATAATTTGTTCCTTTTCATTATTTAGCTCAGATACATCAACCCCTCTTCCTCCTCCAATCTGAAGATCATCAGCACAGATAAATTTTTCTATCATCCTAGCATTGCACCTGGTTTAACTGTCCTTAGTGAGGTGTTTAGTGTGACAATAAAAATTCCTTATACTGTGTACACAATAACATAAATTAATATTCATTATCCTTACCACCTGATTATAGCAGTTTATTGTCAAGTGTCGTGTTATTGATTTCTCATTCATCTTTTCAAGGTGATCAGTAAAATGTTAGAACTTGTACCAGAGGAGATGGATTTGGGGGTGTTGGTTGATGAGAAGCTGAACATGAGCCAGCAATATGCACTTGCAGCCCAGAAAGCCAGCTGCATCCTGGGCTGCATCAAAAGCAGAGTGGCCAGCAGGTCAAGGGAGGTGATTCTCCTCCTCTGATCTGCTCTTGTGAGACCTCACCTCAAGTACAGTGTCCACTTTTGGAGCTCCCAGCACAAGAAAGATATGGAGCTCTTGAAATAAGTCCAGAGAAGAGAGGGGCTGAAATTAGGTGATCATAAAGGTCCCCTTCAGCCCAAACCCTTCTGTAATTCTATGGTTCTGTATTAATAAATTATGCTATTTCTTGGCTACTTAGCCATGAAATTTATGGTGGCTTTTATGTATTTATTTTTAAACTAATCTAAGGCAGGCTAATATTTCAGAAAATGTAAAATGTATGAGGCTTTAGAGAGGTTTAGAGAGTTTAAGTTTTTAAGCAGCTTTCAAAGCCTTAGATCATTTTAATGTTGCTTACTCATTTAAAGAAAGAATGAAAGAAATACTGGAAAAAGTTTCAACCGATAAATACAAAACTGAAGGTGAGACAATAAAGAGACCAGGACCTGCTCTGGTTCATATGCACTGTCTGAGCCACACTCACCTCTTCTTCTAAGCATGTATTTTACATGCTCAATACAGTATTCAGACACTCCCATTTTTTACTGAAAAAAACCAGCCCATGTATTACAAACTTGACAAAGGATATATTCCTCTCTAAAGATCATCTACATGTCTCTCCTAAGCTTCTAAGATTTGAGAGGGGTTCTGGTCCTGCTGAGGGTATTAGAACTTCTGTTGTTGGCTCAAATGCCTACTTTGAAGAATCCTTTACTTTTTTGCAGAATGTGGTCAAAGTTGTACAAAACTGAGACTGACACTGTGACAGCATTGTTGGGATACTTGTTCTGTAGCCCTTGGAAGAATGGAGACTTAAAATTGTTTTAGAATTCTAAGAGTAGAAAGTATATATGCAAGTATACCTTACCAACAAATATACTTTTCACCAGAGGCCTGGAGAATGTCAAGCCCAGAGGGTGAATATTCTGAGGTGAGGATATGAAAATGGAAAGTAGATTGGAAGGTACTTTACAGCCCCAGTTGTACCAGATTCTACCACTGCAAATGATATAATATTTTGCAGAAATTTAATTCTACTACTCCTTGTTTTGGAGAGATTTCAAGAACATTCTGGCTAGTTTGCTGTGTTTCTCTTGTGGTACAGGAGTGCTGCAGTAGAAAAGGCCTTTATCACACAACTAACTGCCCATTCATAAAAAAACATTGACTTAACAGTGTGGCATCCCACAAGTGTCTGTACAGTTTATGTTGTATTATAGACTGCTTCTGCAATTGCCTGTTGCCTACTTGTCATGATGAACTGGAGAAGTCATGAAATAGGATGCAAAGAACAGAAAAAATAAAGTAACATTTAATTTATGTAATCCATGAACCATTAATAACTTGTTAACAAACTCTTCTTACAATGAGATTGTATTGCCTTTGATAACTTTTTCAAATATCCAACCTAAAACAGACTCCACAGACTCAAAATTGAATTAGTTTATCACACACAGGAGTGATCACCCTTCTCTTATCTTTCTTCATTATTTTGCAGTCACAGTTTTTATCCAATCAACAGGGGGTCATAAATTAAAAAGGATAAATTGTCTTGATTTCTGCTTATGCAGTGCCCAAGTCAGAAGGATATAAAAGAAAAATCAAGCAATCGATGCTAATAAAGACTGATAAAATATCTCACTGTTCCATCAGCCACATCCTGTGCTGGCATATATTTCCAAAGTTTTCTGTTTGTGTTCCTTTTCCCCAATTATAAAGCAAAAGATTAAACACATAGTAGGACCTAGGAAATTGCTGGGAAAAAGTACTGCTTATTTCTAAAATGAAATCTGAAACATTTAATAAACAGGAAATGGTATTGTGGGGTACATTCTAACAACTGGGTATTTACAGGCAAAACCTGAATATTTGAGAAAGAGACTGAAAGAACAAATGCCTTTGAGTACAGTTATTGTAAAACTTTATGTGCAAGGCACTATATGTATACTGAGTAGCTAAGAACTCTTATTTATTAAGGACTTTTTCAACAAGGTCACCTTTCTGTGTTGTTTGCGTAGCATTCAGACAAAACTGTTCAGGGAATACACTGCACGATAGTACCTAATGCATAAACTTTCATTTGCACATCATTTATCATTTGGCTGGTGGTATTGACACAGTAAAACTCTGGTTAGCTGCCTTTGTAAGGAACTTTAAAAGTAAGGCTGGAAATCTGCTCTGATGGATAAAATGGTAAGAGCTACAATGTGAAATCCTGAGTGGAGAGCAGTCACTACCTGTTTTGCCAGGGACTCAAGTAGATGGAGGACTTCATATCAAGTTGTAGCTGTCATCCTAAAGGCATTCAGTTTGGGGGGCAGAGAGGAGAAGGGGCATCAATGCTGTATCCAAATTACTGTTAGTGCTTTGCTTCTGACGAGGATTACTCTGATAGATGGGAAGTATATGTGATATGAAAGATATATTTTTAATTTTTTTTTTAATATAGATATAGACCCCAGTCAGTCATATGAAATCTATATTTTTTTTCCTTGAAATTTCAGGATTTCCAGGTTTTGCTGTTTGCTTTTTTAATTAAAGGGGTATTTTGATATAATATCATTAAGCAGAACTAAAAGTTAATTTATGTAATTTGATTAAATTTGTATATATTCATTAAATATTAGTTTTCAGCATAGATTTTGCAAAGTATTTCATGTAGGTCTGAAGTCTGATCATAGTTCTCTTAGCAGCTCTTTTTAATTTACTAGAAGGATAGTTGATAGGTTATGTCAGGATTTGAGCCCAGTTCTGAAATGTGCTGATTTATTAATAGCCTTGTAATTACAAATACTAATATTGCTGGTAGGAATGAAATCTGACTGTGGGGCAGTTCCATGGTTCATTGCTCTGTCTTTCTTTGTACTCCTGTGCAAAGAGTTTATGGACTGCACAGCTGCTCTTGTGTGCAAACAAGTCTTTACAGAGTTTTGCATAGTGTGGAGGATTGCTAGATTTTGATCAGTGAATTTTTCTCATCTCAGTGGTTAGAGCTAGCTGTAAGCAGCCCTTATCTCAAAATACAATATTATTCCTTGGTTTAGTTTATTTATTTCTCTTATTATTTTTAAGATTTCATCCTTATTTTTGTTTCAAAAATAACTTATGTTAGGTGACTAATGCCATTATTTTTACTAAATGTAATTCTTCATCATTGTTGCACACTGCATGATTTATGGGAGATGATGTTTTAACCACATCATGTGCCCTGTGTCCTTTGTGCCCCCCAGCAGCAGTCCAATTTCTTGCCATTTTATTTAAACAATTTTTATCTTCCCCAGTGATCACTTTTGCAACAAATTCATGGCATTATGCCACTTTGGCATAGCCTAGGGTATCTCACAATTCATGCCTAAAACAGAGAATTCCAGGGTTTTCTGCTGTGTAAGCAGTACAACTCTTCTAGGCAGTTTCATGACATGAACTTTATTATTACCCTTTAAATGTCTGAATCCCGAACTCTTCGCGTTTATGTTGAGATCTTGCAGAAGGAGACAAGATAGCAAGAGAATTGGAAAAAGGCAATCACAGTGCTTGACTGTAAAGAGAACAAAGAGAACAATCTGGCAATTGTTGTCAGATAACATCAATCCTCAAAAAAAATGTAGAGCAAAAAGTCAGATAGAGTAGAGGAGCAAAGCACTAGCTGTCATGTGTCTTATATTTGATGCACTACACTGTCTAGGATACTTTTATTAACAATGTAGGTGATAGAATAGAGCATGAGTTTATTGTGTCTTCAGATGATCCAAAACGGAGGGAGACAGCTCATACACTGGAGTATGGGATTAGAATTCAAAATTATAATGACAAAGTAGCAAAACATGTAAAAACATAAAGCAGGAATTACTTACTGCAGTGTTACAGAATAAGAACAACTGTTTTGGTTACAGTTTTTTTCAGGAAAAGCTGAGCATGAGGCCACAGTGCTATGAAAAAAAACAAGGACAGAGCTTAAGTACAGCTGTCAAGATGCATGAAGTTACTCTGTATGGAGGAGTAACTGAGACTCTGGTGGGCTTGCCAGATAGAGAACTGCAGTGTGGGGCATTGCACTTCAAGAACTATATGGTCTAGTGGAGATAGTCCAGAAGAAATGAATGAGATGGATTACAGTTCTGGAAAATTTGACCTATTTTGTTGTTGGAAAACATTTTAAAATGGCAAAGTGAATGAAGAACTGTCAGGTTTCTTAGTAAGTGATGGAACTACCACTGGAGGTTTTTTAGAACTGGTCAGACAAATGGCTCTTGGAAACAATGTAGATATCATTTACCTACTTAGCCTACAGGCTAAGTAGGTAAACTAGATGACCTCTCACAGTTCCTTCAAGCCCCATTTTTTATATTATTCTGTGATTATTAAATCATAAGTTCAAAGTGTTGATCACATCTGAATTAGACACCAAATAAGCATTTACATATTTCTTCATGGATCATAAAATACATAGAGATTGGCTGTTGTGGCCAAAGTTCAACTTTCTTTTCTCATCTGTCCTTGTTCATGCTTATAGCTCTATAAATGAACATGCTCCTCTCAGGTTTTTTTAGTTATTTTAAAGATATGTTCTACCATTTTTCAACAGATTAACAAATAAGTTTGAGGAATAAAGGAAAATCATTTTAACAGCAGGAGGATAATTTAATAGACAGAATCCCACATAAAATGGTAACGAATCTATGCTCATGTGTACTAATGTTTTTGAGTCCTTAAAACCAGGATATTATATTATTTTTCTCCTTTCTCATTCTTTTCATGCACTATTTTAGTGATCTTTGAATTTTTTTCCTCTAAATTTAGACTAAACATTTAAGCAGAATATAAAAGTCCTCTGTTGGATATTTTGTATTCAGCTTGAACTACTTGGTGTCACCTTAACGATAAAGCTGGGACAGTGTAACAGGTGCTTATTGTCTCACTCTTCCTCATTGTTTTTCAGATGTTATGTTTTGGCATATGTTTGTGACTGTCAAGGGGATATTACTGATCTGCTGAGACATCTGCTCCACTCACATTAATTTGACTGCTCTTTCATGAAAAATGGGTTGCTTATAACTTTCCATTCCTAGCACAGTAATACTGACCAGGTCTTTGCAGCTGCAAATTAACATTATTTAAACCTCACCTCTAAATTATACTTTCGGTTTCCTACTAAATGGGTGTCATTCTTTGTGTTGGAATTATCCCAATATAAACGATCTAAGGTATAAAATTTGAAGGCTGATATAGTAAACTTACTTTTAAAATGTGTTTTAACTCATTATCTTTGATACAGCACAAAAAAGTAAAACTTTGTTATATATCTGTTTTAGAGTGTTTCAGAAAAAAAGCATGAGCCAGAAAATACTCAATTAACTTTCTTTAAAGAGGAAATGAATTAGTGTATCCAGGTAATGCTATACTTTCACTCATAGTTCAGAAAGAAGAATCTGATCTTTTTTATTAAGTTGAGAAAGAAAGGAAGCAAAAGTTGGTAGGGAAGTGACATGCTAAATGCAAGAATAGAATACTGGCAGCTATTAGTTAAACCACTATCTAGAACAGTACCTCCAGTTTCCTTACATTAATTTAATCTGTGATTAAAAAAAAACCTTTTATATCATCCAACTTGAAAATGCCCTTTTTTTTTAAAATTACTTTAGTGGAAATAGTACAGATTTTAAAACTCTTGAAGACACAACAGTCATACAGTCCAAGTAACCTAATTTCCCTCTTGCTCGAGCAATCAGCTGTAGTGGCTGGTTTAACTAAAGCATTATTTCTAAAAATTTTTCTAATTTGTGCCTAAAAATACATTTTACCTAAAAAAATGAATGAAACTTTGCTTCGTTTTCTTGTAGTTCTCCTTATTTATACTCCTTTGTATCTTTGAAGTAGTAAGCATTTTAGTGAATAAACTTGTTTGGTGGTGGTTCTCTAGTCTATGGGACTTCAAAAAGAGGAGACAAAATTTGATGGAATATTGTGCTCATTCCTCTTATCTCACCTACCCTATGAAGTAGCTTGTGACTACCTTATCTCAAACCTGTTTTAGATTGACCCATATATAGGACCAAGAACTTACTGAAAAATACTGTGGTGCCTTCTGGATTCACAGGAACAACTGAATGTGAAACAGGTATGAAGAGGAAGAGAGTGAAGTTGTGTGTGTAGGAACACAGGTAAAAGAGAGATTGAGGTTATCAATGGTAGCATTTGCATAATATTAAAAAAGAAAAAAAAAGAAAAAAAAAAAAAAGAAAAAAAAAGAAAAAAAAAAAAATTGATGATAGTGAAGGTTCTAAGCTTTTGCAGGCAGAGAACAGAGAAACAGTGGCCAGAGGTGCCTGACTGAGTATTGCCACAGTTTCTGTAAAATGCTGTCATCAATCTCCACATCTATATGACCATTAGGAAATTCCTATGCATGTTTCACAGGCAATGATTTTCACAAAGTCTTGAACAGACAAATCTATCTTGGAACACCAGTGAATCAATTCTTAACGCTGATTTTAAATGTTAAGTGCAGTCAGACCTTGTAAAGAAATAGCACTGGATTCTGGAAGAGAAAATGTGTTTTATGTTTCAAGGCAATTATATCATCTCTCTGGAAAATAGTAGGTTTCTGTGGACTTTCACAGAGTGTGAAAAGCTAAAATTTCAAAAGTTCTTTAACATAAACTACTCTTATACCTCAGGCACTGTTCTGACACTGTTCTGACAAAAAATAAATCTTTCGAAGGCTCTGGAAAATAATATATTAATTCGGAGTGTTTTATATGTGCAGAGTTACGTAGGTAGATACAGATATATTCAATTAGCAGAAGTTCTAGGAGCTCAAGACAAGTGACATCACATTCCTATCTACACTAAGGCAATTTGTGCTTTTTTAGAATCATTTGGGTTGGAAAGGACCTTAAAGTTTATCTAGTTCCATAGCATTTTCTTTGTTATCACTGAAATTTCAAATTATAGTAGTATAATTATGAGTGTACTGTATAGGATCTCATCTTGCTTCCACTGAGCTCAATGGCAAAATTCCCATTAATTTACATGGCAGAAAGAATCATTCCCACATGTTCCTATTAAGCTGTTTGCAAGCTGTGTCTTCTTCATGTTAACTGGCAATGAATTTTGTTTTTCAGTGCAGCTGATCATTTCACATTAAAATAATAAACAGATGTGCTAACAGCCTGCCATTTTCCATTTCTTCAGTTAAACACTTGATGTGATGGACTGTGTGATTTTCTCATGTAATAAACTACCAGCTGAAGATGCAAGAGCTGTAACTGACACGAATCAAAAATGTTGATGAAAAAAATCTTTAATATAATTTAAGAAATGTTTTTAGTGAAATATGATTTGTTCCTCGTTTCCTTTTTCATACAAATAGCTTGTTGAGTTCTGAATGTTTAAATTTAATCTTGCACCTTTGCATTCATTTGTTGTTTGGGGTAATGCAGCTACACATGCTACATTAATAAGTACCAAAATTCAAATTAGTAGAGAGGCAGGAGGCTTCCATTAAAATAGAGAAATCACAAAGTCACAGGCATCATTTTACTCTTCTCCCTAATTTTCATGTATACTAGAGATCTTTTTGCTTCTCTAGTATGAATTCCATTAAGTCCCAATTATTGTCTTGTCTGACTTGTAACTGTGAGTCATGGAACCCCTAAAATATTTGTGCGGGGAATGATTCTACTGGCAACTCATACTTTTTTTTTCAAAGGGACAACAATTTTAATTATAATTTTTTTCCCCTTTTTTTCCCAAAACTTTCTGGTGACTAGGTACATTATTAACTACATAACACTCATCATTGATTCTTTCCTGTAATCCTATAATTTAAAGTAAAGCTTTTCCTGTTACTTCACAAACCAGGCTAAAAATAATCTGTGTTACATGGGAAAATGGCTTGAAAAAACCATCTACTTGTAAAAAGCAATCTCTGGAAGCATCCAGCCATGCTGACATCAGTACCTTTTTCCACTGGAGCCAATGCACAGTTTTAAACACCATGGAGTGGGGGTTGCCATTCCTATGCTGTCTCTGCCACTCCTTTCTTCTGAGGGGAAGGACTCCTCATGCTCTTCCCCTGCTCCAGCATGGGATCCCTCCCATAGGGGACATTCCTCCATGAACTTCTCCAACAGGAGAAGGTCTTCACAAGCTGCTCCTGTGCAGCTCCCTTCCACAGGATGCAATCATTCAGAAACAGACGGCTGGGTTTCCCACTGAATCACAAGGTCTGCCAGCAAACCTGCTCCAGCAGGTTCTCTCCAGAGCTTCTCTCTCCACCATGCCACAGGTCCTGCTATAGGAAACTGCTCCAGCATGGACTCTCCACAGCTTTCTTTGGGCATATCCACCTGCATTAATGTGGCATCCTCCACAGCCTCCAGGTGGATCTCTGCTGTACTGTGTGACCTTCATGTGCTGCAGGGGAACAACCTGCCTCACCATGGTCTTCACCATGGACTGCAGGAGAATCTCTGCTCTGGTGCCTCAAGCCCCTCCCTTCCCTTTTCTTCAATGTCTGTGCTTTCTACAGAATTCCTTCTCTCACATATTCTTATTTCTCTCTCTAGCTGCTGTTACACAGCAGCTTTCCCCCCCTTCTTAAATATGTTCAGGGGCACTACCACCATCATTGATGGCCTTGGCTTTGGCTAGGGGCAGGTCCATCTTGGAGCCACCGGGCATTGGCTCTACCAGTTATGGGAGAAGCTTCTAGCAGCTTCCCATGGAAAACACTTCTCTAGCACTCTCCCCACCAAAACTTTGCCATTCAAACCCAATATATGTACGAATGATACAGTATCGTAGAGGAATTGTGCTATACTGCTTTACAACAGCCAGAAACATTGAGCTGTACCGATGACAATACAGAATATTGTAGATACAAAGAATATTGGTGATATACTACAACAAATGCTACTAATGTATACATATATAAAGTATACAAATTTATACATTGACTTAATAATAAGTCTAGCCTGAAAACATACAGAATTATTCCCAGGATCTAACATTAAACTTCATAGTGCCCAGATTGGACAGCTAATGTAACTATGGTTCAGATATTGAGAAATAGAGATGGTCTCCCCAGGATTGGGAGCAGCTGTCTAATTTAGGTACCATTTCTTTCTGTTGACTGGTTTAGGGAGTGTGGATACCTAAAGACAAGCATTGTGAATACTCCACAAAAGCTTAGTTGCAAACTTAACAACAACAACAAAAAAGTAAATTAGTTGTGTTTCTTGCAGATTAAAAGAATTCCCTTCTACCTAATGATGTGATTTCAGAGAAGCTTTTAAAAAGGAACTTTCTGGCTCAGGTATTGGCCTAAATCTAATTTGCAGTTACTAACATCTTCAAACCTTTTCACTGAGGAGGTAGGTGCTACTTGGGTATGATTTAATAATTACGATGCAGGTGTCACAATTTAGAGCAGGAGGAAGGTCAGTTACAAATGGACTCCATAATTAATATGATAACTTTGTTCAACTATTGCTTCCCACTTTGTTGTGTCTCAGTGCCATGGTATCAATCTCTTTGTCAGGTGGGAAAGTTGAAGTAGAAAACACTCAAAGACACATTCTGCTCCTCCTAATTCTGCTGTGCTTGACCCAGCAACACAGTAAAACATAGCACTTCAGGTACAAATGCTGAATTGGAGTAGTGAAATTTGATGAATAGCAGGGATGTCTTCTCTGCCAAAGGGGACTGAAGGCCCTCTGGTGCTAATTGGGTGCAGCAGCGCTAACCCAGGCAGCCAAAGCTGGATCTGTTCCTTACTCTCCTTCCTCTGTTCTCGTTTTTGCATAGGCTGCTGTTCTCAACATTTCTTGTTACCTCCATTGTATTTTCAGTAAATTTAGGTTGGTTGAGTGTTGAATGTATATTTCTTGTCCTCTGTCATGACCTAAAATTGGTTCACCCAGTTCTCAGAGTTGTATAGCTTTGATGACCACTACCTGACCATTTGTGGTCTGTGTTCATACCCTCAGGCTCTTTGATACCATACATCACTTGTCTTTTAGGGTTTTTGTTACCATATTGTGCATCTGCTATGATCCTGTGATTGCTCTGTCAGGAAGGGATCCTTATTAGGTATATTCCTATTGTAAGACTACATTTTTGTATATTTTTCCACTCCTGACACAAACTATGATATTTCTAACTGGGTTTAAATTAATTGATGATGCAGAGAAAGACAGCCTCCAAATGTGAATTTACTCTTTTCCCTCAGTATTTCCTAGTCTGTTTATGTTCCTCTTGAGAGTATATGCCCAGACTATTATGAATCTTAAGAATTGTTTTCCCACTATGTACAGGGCATAAAATCATTCTCATATAAAATCAGTAATGAACCTCAATAATACAAGGGATAATATGTGGCATGAATCAATAGTTATGGTGAGTGGTACAGCAGGTTTTACTGTATACTTAAAAACGTGGCTATTTCTGTGGTCGTTATAGTAACAATTGTTACTATATTTACTATATCATTAGTATATATATGTTACATTCAGAGGACTGTATTTTTAGAGAGTAATATATAAGATACCATACAGGCTTTCAAAACCTCCCTGTTCCCACATTTTTTTTAGTTCTTACTCCTAGTGTTCAGCTAAGAAGCTCTTTATAGTTGAAGGACACTGTTTTTGCAGGATATAGCAGAGTAACATTACACACACTTCTGCTTATCCTTTCTTCTTGTATAGTGGATTAACTTTACTAGATTTTAAAATAATAACTGTCAATAATATTTATACAATTTCCATCCTTGAAGAGTTCTGTTATGTGAGACGTTACTGACTACCTGTGCTTTCTACTGCTTAGAAACATGAAAAATACGTATTTTTTTAGCTTTTTTTTTGAAGTTTGGGGAAAACTGGTGGAATATATTGGCAAGACAGAACTTGTGAAATCAGTCAAGCATAATGTTCAAATTATTGATAAGAACTCAGTATGCTGTTTTTTAACTTCCAGTGTTCATTTGTCTCACCAATTTAGAGTTGGTTAAACTCAAAACAGAGTTTCTGTCTTTTTGGTATTATCTCTTGGTGTTATTTTCATAACTTCTACATTCTCAGGAGAAGAGTGCCTGCTGGGTTTTTAGTATTTTGAGGTACCATTTAAAATATTCAGCCCCAGCTGATGACAATTACATGAGAAATAACCTTATTTTCTTAATCCAGGGAAAGAAAAAAAAAAAAAAAAAAAGTTCTCATCAGCTGAAAACCAGATCATGGTATTTAAACGCCTAAAATTTTGTTACCTATTCATAGTGCTTATGGACCAATTTTTTAAACAGTGACTTTATACCTTATCAGGAGCATGGTATGAAATTGGGGAAGGAAATTTTTTGCCACAAGGAGAAAAATTACCATGTAAGACACTTAAGATAACTCCTAAAACCAGTTCATCCTGTTGGTTAACAAATACACGATGCCAAAGCCAAAATATCTTGGTTTAGTTTTCTACTTCATTTTTTTAACAAGAACTTAAATGTTCAGGCTCACACATATGTGGGGGAGTGAAAAAGCACCTCCACGTGTTTAGCTTGTTTAGAAAATGTGACACTCCCACATCTAAAAACAAGCAAGCAAATAAAAACCAAACCAAAACCAACACAGGAATATTTTCTAAGATACATAAACCAAAATGCAACAAACCAGAGGAGTTCCTTACACAAACGCATTTCTAGGTATGATAAAAGAGCAGGGTGCAGCAAGAAAGAGATTTTATTGCCCTCTGACTTTTCTGATCGATGGATGTGCATGCAGTGGCTCTACATCTTCAGCACAAATGTATTCCATACCCACAGTTCCAGCAACCTTTATTCTATTGAATTACTTCTCAAAGCTTCCACCTCTCTCTTTTTACAGAGTCTTGCTGATTTTTTTTCCAAGTGAAAATAAACAGAATATGACATGACCTTTGTTCTTTCTTCGCCTTTTTTTTTTTTTTTGGCTTCTTTCTTTTCTTGTTCTCATTTTCTTCTTTTTATCATGTTCACAGAAGTTTGTTGTTCTCTTTTTTTCTCTCACTTCTCCACTGCTTGAATTCCTATATCATTCATCTCTCTTCTTGCCCATCTTACACCTAACTGTTAACTTAGCAGAGGTTATAAGAGATGAGGTTTCCACTCGGTAACGGAAACTTCTAACTCATTTATAATTCTTCTTAATTTTTCTAATATTTTCCTTCTGATGTTTTATAAAGAGTAATGCTTGTTGTAAGTGTGACTTTTTCTTATGCTACAACTGCACAGCACTGGGTACAAAGAGCTTTACTTCACATGCAGCAGAAAAATATTACTACAATAACCACACCAGTTCTGATTCAACCAACTTATGGTGTACCTCAGAATCTGCTCCTTCCTCCTAGCTATAGTTCCCTTAGGTGGGAAGCTGTTTACTTAGAGCTTGTTTATAGGAAAAACAAGTATAAGAGTATTGACTGACTTCAGACTCTGCAATGTGTGTAAATAGGATTTATTTATTACTGCCTTGTGCTGATATTTTAAGACTAATGCATTTTATTTCTACAAATCTACAATCCCTTGTAGAAATCTACAATCCAAATTTCTACAATCCCTTGTAGAAATCTGATAAGCTTTTTCTATTGCAGTGTGTGATTCACAAATAAACTATGTTTTTCATGTAGGTATTTAAATCTGGCCATCTGTATGCAAAATTTTCCTAAGCCACAAGACATCTTTAAAAGCATATAAAAGACACTGCTGTAGTCTGAGCATTTAATTTCTTCTGATGAGTTAGTACTGCAACAGTTTATAAAGAAAATACCCATGCACACATCCATTTCATGTGTAAAGAGAGCACTGCTGTAGAGCAGATTCATGCCACTTCTTGAGTCAAGAGTAAAGCACATCCCAGGTGATCATGATATGTGGGTTAAATGCTTTAACCAGGGGAACTGAGGCCATGGTAGTGGGTTTCACAGCCTCATAGCCTGTCTAAAGTGCTCACTCTATCAAACTAATGTTGATAGATTTACCAGAAAACACCAGAGCTCTTCTTTTTTTCCTGTTTGAAGATCAGGCTGTGATGAACAGAATGTCAAACGAATTCTTTCCAAATTTGTGTCAAATGAAGTCTTTTCCATTACATCATGTTTCAACACTGTAGATACCTAAAGATGTAATGCTGAGCAGAAGCTTTAATCAAACTTTCCAGTTTAATTTATCAGTATGATATTTTTCACACAATTTTGCAATGAATATTAAAGGATTTCCCTTCAATTGTTTTAAGGTTATGATAAGAACATAATTTCTTTCAAAAAAACACTTGTCATAAGCAACAGCGGTGTCATTTAACAAACTTGAGTTTAATTTCTGTTGTTTTAAGAAGTGGAAATTTTCCGGGGGGGTTCACAGGTATGAGAAAGACTCATCAACTTACACAATACTTGGCAACTCAAATACTAATGATAAACAATTAATACTAACACTAATGATAGATTAATGAATATATTTTCTAAATATTCCAGAAATACAACAGAAGCATTCCTATTTTTTCTAACTGTTCTATGAATTATTATTGACAGTAAAAAGGCTATATAAGAAACAAATAACAATAGACAAACCAATTACTGGAACAAAAATTGAATGCTTAAGTTTCCACTAGATTTGATGAAATGATACCTGGCTTAAAAATCAATGTCTAAAAATATCCTCTGGCAAAAAAGCACACATTTTTCTGTCTATGAAATCTCTGTCTCTAGCTCTGCTGTCTTACTTTTTATATACAGATTTTGGTTGTCTCCCTGTTGCAGCATTTACTGTGGCTATATTTGATCTCTGTTATCAGGACCTTATCCAGTTGCTTGTCATTGACTAGGTTGCTGTGGGGAAGAAAATAGTACCAGTGTGTAGTACTTATTTTGTGGCTAATTTCTGAGGATGTTCTAAGTAGAGAGTGTGTTCTACTTTGCCCTAAATGTTCGTTTTTCCTTTTGTGCTAGTCTTAGCTGTATTTCTTTGCTCAAAGGTGGAAAAAACTTAGTGACTGTGAAATGTTTGCTGAGGTAGCTGCAGGGAAATATATGTACGTATGACCCTTTCTTGATTTTATGTCTAATACCAGTTAACAAAAGGATGGTAGATCCTTAGGATCTAAATAAATGGATTTTGATAGCAGAACTGTAGTATGAAAATGTATGTTGTGTTAAGTCAAAAATGAAATATTTTCACAAAATACACTTCTTAAAAATACATATTTTTAATCATATAGTTATGGAATCTATGTATTTGCAACAAGGCTGATAGGGTTTAGAAGAAACTTTCAATTTTTTGTATTTGTTCTCTCTGGTTACAGGAACTAATATTTTTCGGGGGGAAATCAATGCTTAAATTATCGGAAACTCACATGCACTGGAGGCAAACTAGAACAGAAAAAGTAGAAAACATTTTGTTCTAGGGTTCATGAGTTTGTCTTATCCCTTCTGGGCACAGATTATGTTTCAGGACATTTGAATAAGAGCATTAAAAAAAAAATCAGTTCCCTTTGTGGCTAAATGAACTATGAATTAAATTTGTTATCAGATGACCAGTAGCTGCTAAGCATTTTCCAGCTGAGTAAGCTAATAAACCTATTTACTCTTTCTGCACGAGCAAGCATGGGCCCATTAGCTGTAAATGCCTTCAGCAATATCCTTTGACATATAGAAGGTCATTCTCCTTTCATTGTCTTCATATCTTTATAGTTTAATGGTTAGCAAAAAGAACAGCTGCACTAGTTCTATTAAGTAGCTAATTAGTAATTTAAAATTGCAGTTGTAGGATTTTTATTGCCTTTAACCTAATTCTGATGGATTAGTGCTTCATATGCATTTACTCTGAAAACTCTTGATTTAAACTTAAATCACCTGTAGTAATTTAAATTGTCAGAGGCTTTAGTAGAATTTGGTATTAAGAATATCTTGCACATCAGAAGAACTGTTCTTGTTCTTTTCTTTCTAATTCAATGTGTTTGCTTGCAAGAATCCTGTCAAGGGGAGGATGGGGCAGAAACTAATGGAAGAGCTAATTTACCATATTCTCTGAAAGGTACTGCATACTTTCTCCTTTTGTGACAAGATGCCAAGGCAGTTTCAGTGTTCCAATACATTTTTCAGTAACTGCTACACCCTCATAAGCTTCTGCAGCCGGGTCACTAAAATGAAAACACATTATTACTTTTATTGTCAGTATGGCTGTATTTTCTTCAACAATCTCAGTTATGGGACCCACACTTGCCTTCTGAGTTCTCTTGCAATATTTCCCAGAAGGATGTAACCTGCAAGTTCGTCCTGCAAGTTCATCACACAAGGAACATCAGCAGGAGACAAACATATTTCATTTTTGCTTTACAAGCCTGGTAAACTTCATGATGTTTCTTTTTGAATCTATGGTGTGTTACTTCTGGACCTGTGGGTTATTCTGCTTGATCAGAGCAACAGTTGTTTGAAGTTCTTATCCTACTGAAAGGAATAAGATACCTGGAGTAGAAGAATGTATACTCACCCACTTCATCCAGAAAAAAGCACTGTTGTATGCTTTTTTCCCTTCTAGGAAGTTTATAATCCTGCCTAGTGATACCAATTGTTCCTATCATTGCTTCAATTTTCAGTTTTATTTCTATTTCTTTTTATTACTATGCTATGTAAGCTCCTCAAGCTTATAAGAGGGATTTAAGTAGCTGCTTATACTTACTTGGGATTCTCAGTTTTTATTTCACACCTCAATTTGCTTAAAATGATTTCCAGGTTTCAAAACTTCTACCGCAATCTGGTAGAACCCTCTTGTAATTGCTTGTACCAGGCAGAGTGGAAATAATCATGTTACTTTTACTTCCACTAATGGGCCAAGAATATAAATTCTATTTCAAGTACTGATATTTTTACTCTCATTATTGATAAAAATACTAGAAACACCCTCAAGTTAAATGGCAGTAAGTCCCTGTTTTGACTCAGTCATTTTCTTTATTCTTCAGAGGTACTGTTCAGATTTTAGTCAGGGTAAAAAAAGTGAAAGTTACTTAAGGACTAAATTAAAATTAGTATTGACAGTAAACTTTGACACTAGCTTTGAGACACTTTTTATATCATTAGATGAACATTCCTGCCATAGAATTATTTGTTCTGGAAGAAATATGGCTAGTTGCATTCTTTCTTATTGCTGGATTAGTACTGGAGCTTGCTGTGTATTAAGAAATCTTTACCTTGCTTAGCCTCTGTTTCTCTATGTTTGAGCTTTGCTGGGGATGGCATTTCTGAATGGGAAGTCTCATGGTTGCCTCAGCTTCTGGTGTACTTGTGCTGCTTCCAGTAGAACCTGATGCAGACTTCACCTCTGCTTTTGCTCACCGTATCTTCCTGGTGTTGGTGGGATTCATGTGATTGGTCTTGGCCAGGTTCTTAAGCTGGACTTTTCCTAATTCTGTTACATGAGAAATTTATAACTGTATGACATGGTAAAGCATTTTTCAATGCCTTTGGAATTCTTATCTCAAAACTTCTGAAGAATCATATCTTCTGCAAATGTCTGAGAGTCTGAAGAACCCTTATATATGAACAGTCTTATGTATAAATACACAGGCTTAGATTATCATAAGACCTCTGCTGGACTTCTGAAGTCTACATCAATTTATGTTCTTTGCAAATCTGACCTCTAGACACAATATCTGAAAGCTTATATTGCCAGTGTTATTATTCCTTTATCTATTTTATTTTCTGAATTTGGTGACCAAGCTGCCAAGAAATAATTCTTGAGTCTCTACATCCAGGGTGTATAGACAATCCCAGAAGTTCCATAAAGAATGTACCAAGTAATTGACAGAAAATCTTTGTTTGTACTAAGGGACTGTTACCTATGTTAAAAACAAAACATGTGAGATCAAGAATATGCATAAATCACAAAGCCTGAAATGAAATGTGGTTTAAGAATAAGAAAAGAATTTTGAATAGTGGTACAGTGTCTCAGTTTTGGGGGTTTTTTTTTAAAGAACATATCTTTTTTTGCTCCATACTTTCATGTAGAGATATTTACACGTGCAAAACAGTTGTTTTACTATAATATGCATAGTTTTATCTTTTTTAAGGAATTACTCTCCAGAAAGTTTTGCCAAAATTGCTGCTTTCACCCCACCTGCCCCTCTTCCTCTGGGCCCATGCTGGAGATCTCTCTCAAGTGCATTTCTTCACCCCCCCGGGGAGGATCAGCCCTGCTCTCCCTCTGCACAGATCAGAAGATAGATGGTGCAGCCACCACAAGAAGGCAAGCAGAGGCTTACTTTCAACTGTCCAACCATAAACTATTGAAAGAATGTAGCATGACAGAAAATGGATAAATAAAATAGAGATTGTCTGTCACAGTCAAACAGAATTTTCTTTTTCATGAAATTCATAAGATGGTTTGGGGACCAGATGCCAAAACTGGGAAATATACAATGCTTCCTTTTCTGCAGTCCATACAGTGACATTTCTAGGGCAATTCTAGGTTGCCTTATTATGAATATTCACAACTTCTCATTCAAATTTAGCTTTTCAAAGTGTCTAAGTCCCATGTAGCAACAGAGAGAAATAAGTGTCATTGAAGACAATCAAAAGGATTTTTCCTCTCTGTTGACAGAGTGGTGCCGAGTTCTAGAATATTGATTCACTAAATTAGGGAGATATTCAGTATTTGGTTTTCTCTAGGGGCCAATCTGAATTAAAGCTATCCCTGCTTACATTGATGCTGTCTTGTCAGGGTACTGCTCATTCATGCTTTCCCTTGAAGGTCTTAAGCTGTGCTCTGAAAGCTGATGTTAAACTGATTACCAAGGTGATCCCTCCTCAAACAATTTAGTTTTCATTTTGAAAATTTCCATGATATGATTTACCATGCAGGCCCACAAATTGCTGCACACCAAATATTTCATCTGTTATAGTACAAGATCAAGAACATAACATTTTAGCTCTCTACTCCTGCTACCCCTGTGCTATATTTCAAAACAAATTTAAAACCTCATAGCCTCATAGTTACCATGTCTTGCCTACATTCTTCTATCTTAGCGAAAAAAAAAAAAAAATAATAAAAAAAATTTTTTGCACTTTTGACAGACTTGAGCAGATTTGTGTGAGCTGCTCTCACAGCTTCTGTTGCTGCTAGAGGCAGTTTCAAAGTCCTTTCCAGTCAAAAGTATCATCTCAGTTTTCATATGCTTTCACAGCAGCAGTAAGAGGCTGGTGAAATATGACTAACTGGAAACATAAACTCTGTGAGCAGTGTCTGAGTTCCAGGCTTACTGGTGTTTATGTATAGAAGAAGGGATAAGAGGACTGTTGCACTTAACAGAAAATAGTCCTCAAAAGTATGTCTTTCATTCTTTTTTTTATATTACTTACATTCACTTTATTTTAACACCTTTTAAAAAAATAAAATAAAAAAAAAAATCAAAGTTACGTTATTTAGGAAGAGTGAAATTTTCAGAATAAAATTAAGGTAGTGATGTGCTTAGAAACAAAGTGATTGCTAGTACATGCTTATCCCTTAAGGCCAATGACAGAACAAGCCAGGGCTTTAGTTCTACAGCCTGTCTATAAGGAAGAGACAAATTGCATTTTTATTGTATCTTTTAAGGCAGGCGTAAATCCATGAAAGAAAATGTAACACTGCATATACAGAAAGCCCTTCTTCTGTCCATCACTTTTGCTGTGGTATGAAGGTTACTGTCCAGTGCTGCTCCTTTCAGTCTCGATTTGCTTTGACTTTAATGGGGAGCTCCAAAGAAAAATCACACTGTAGTCTATAAAAGATGATTTAATTATATTTTTATTATGTGAATGCTTCATTTAGGTTTTAGTATTTGCCACAGTGCTCACCACAATTCTTTATTGCTCCTAAGTGCAATATTCAGTTTTCCTTTTTTCAATCATTTCTTTCATTTTAGTTTTGTCTAATCTGAATCAGCACAGGAAATATGTGGATATGTATCCCATTAAGTATTATGAAATGTGTCCTTTTAGGAACCTGTTAAACTTACTATTAGTGTTTGTATTGCATTGAGATTTGTCTTATGTTAACAGAGTAGTAAATATATAAATTTTATGTTGCTTGACTTTCAAAAACCAAACCAATGTTATTATTTCTAGTAGACCCCTGTAATAAACAGAACATATGCTTTCAGTAAACTAGAGGAAGAAAAGAATTGCACAGAATTGCACAGCCGCTCTGTCCCTGACCCCTCAGGATCAGTGGTGCTGAACAGATGTTTGGTATAACCTGGTTTTCAATGCTTCCAACGATGGAAAGGCCATAAAATCCCCAGCAGGTCTGCTCCTCTCCTTCTCTATCCTTTCTGTTAGAAAGTTCAACTAATGTTTGACCCAAGTCTTCTCTGTTTCTGTATAAGCTCATTATTTTTTGCGTATGAAAGTTGAAATAAATTATTCCTAACCTTTAGCAGCAGCTGTTCTTTCTCTGTTGGTTATAGAGATTAAACATATACTAAATAATACTAAATAAACTTTTCATAGATTAGCTTTAGTACAGAGCGGAATCCATTGAAGAAAATCAGGGCAGATATGATAGGGATGCCTTCAATTATAGTTAAAAAAGGTATCAATGTTAGGAAATAATAAGCCTGGAGGAAATACTATTTAAATTTCTTTAAAATTCATGCATGAATTGGAAAACTACAATTTTTCCTCAGAATACAAAAGAACTTGAAAAACAAGTTTTGTAGTGCTGTCGTCTCTGAAAAGAAAGGAAAAGAAAAAAAAATTGAAATTCATTTAAGGTTAATCGTATCACTTTTGAGATTATAAACCCAGTTCTGAGAAATTGTCTTGCCTGAGGCTGCTGAATTCAGTTTTCTCTCATCATTAATCTTTCTTACATTGTGTGTCATATTCAGTTGCAGTAAGACAATTAAACTAAGAAATGTGGAAGATAGATATTATCCTCTCCACTTTATGTCATTGCAATTGTTTTTTTAACAACTAAATCATTGCAAGATCTGTAGGACACTTAAAACATAGTTCCCTTTTTTGAAAATAATTTCATTGATGATCAGTGTCTGAAAATAACTGGATGCATCTTCCTGAATCTTTTTGAGCAATAGTAGTAAAAGTTACTTCTGTCATAAACCTGTTGTTAAGATTAAATGCTAAGTTTAACAATTGAAGAATTAAAAGTTATTTGGGCTGTTATTTTCTCTTTTTTTTTGTTATTTTCTCTTTTTTTTTTTTTTTTAATTATAAAAGTTCCTGACAGGCACACTATGAAATAAAATTTAAAAAGTAGTGCTAACAAAGTAAACAGTAAATTAACAATGCCAATAGAAATGAGAGTTACCAGGAGTTTTTTGAGATTTCTAAACTGTAGAATTTATTTAGTTTTGTTCATGAACAATCTCCAGAGTTGTCGTTTTGCGTGTTTTCTGAGGGGTTTATTTTTATGGCTCTCATGATAACATTAATTTTGCATGGAAATTCATATTCATAATACACACAGATAAGAAGACATTGTTTCTATGAAGTTTAGCCAGTTCATTTTTGGGGCAGATCTATTTCCATATCAAAGTTGTTTTTTAAAAGAAAAAAATAATGCAACCTTCCTATTTTTACATATTTTGTTAAAGTAAACTCCAGAACATATAATACATAGCTATGCTAAAATATAAAAGGAGCTCTTCATCATTTAGAAAAGATGAGCTCAAATTGTACTCGTCAGACCAGACTTGGCCTTCAAATACAGTTATTTTTAGAATAGTCTGATAAAGCTTTTCCTTCCATTTGAAACTGATGTTTTTTCAAGACTCAGTTTGTAACAGGGAACTAAGTGGTTTCAGTACATATTCTTTTGAAAAAATTTTCAAAGCCAAAGTTGATCTAAATGAAAGAGCCCCATGACAATCTGACTGCTCACCTATTCGCATTTCAGGGAGCACAATTAACTTGTGGCTTATCTTGTATCCTGAAGTTTGAGATGGTAACTGAACTATTTGCTTTCTTTTGCCTCTGCATGCCTTCATTTTACAATGATGTTTAAAAGACCTATACCTAGTGCTTAGATTATGGTTAAAAGTTGTTATTTCATCTAATAGATATTTTAAATCTACAAATTCAAGTACTTTTGGTGGTGAACCATAGTCCATACTGAAGTAATTCATTGACTCCAATGACTTACCCCATGAAATTAGCCCAAGGAACTTTTTTCCTCTGGTTATATTCCACATGAAAAATGTTGAAATCACAAAACTGTGTTGAAGGAATGCTAAACCAACCGAGTGAAGCCATCAAATCTGGAAATGCCTGTGGGCAAAAGCCAATTCAGCCTTTACTTTGTTCCCTTGTGCACAGAGATTTTAATTACATTATTACAAACTTCTCCCCATGAAATCCCTTCTGCTGTTTCATGGTCTTTTCTTTATGAATTCTGTGCAATTCATACCCCCATGAAGTCAGAAGGAGTCCTGCAGTTATCTCTAGCACAACTCTGGTGTTTATCACTGAAAACATTGACAACTTCCTTAAATCATCACTTCAGAAGCTGAGTATTGTTCAGTGAATGAGACGTGAACAGACAATTGTTATTGTGTACTGCCTTAAATTACAAGCTGTTGACCCATTCCTATAATCTTTTTTTAAGTGGTTCCTGTGTCTCCATGCTGCCTGTGGGAAGACTTCAGTTAGTTAAGGCAGCAAGTTCTTTGAATTATATTTGTTGATTTTGATAAAGATTTCCTCTCAGGAAAAAACTTTCAAAGAAATCAACAGCTTCTCCTGATGTGGACTTACCAGCTTGTCAATGGCTTTGGACTACAGCTATGAATCCTGAAATGGCTTATTAGCTCAGGTGCAGTGTGTTCTGACTCTGCCTTTCCTACTTTGGGATCCTGGCTGCTGTGCCTGGAGCCAACGGGGACCTCCCCCACATGGTCCCCTTTGTTCCTCTTTCCAACATGTTAAAACAGAGGCATCATGCACTTGCTCCTTGTGCAAGGTCATAAATTGCTTGGAATTGGTAAACTTTCCTAACTTCTGTTGCTTCCCTTAACAACATGATTAATTCATACCTCTCTTCTCTGCATGGAGTAAGGGAACAATGAGAACTATTTCATGTTTTGAACTTTCATGGCACACAGTTTTAACACAGTTCTGATCTCCTTCCAGGCCCAGAAGAAAAATTACATTTTCTCTCTTTGTCTGTTTCTACAACAAAATCATGTCAATTTCAAAATTAAGTTGTTTAAGCATTTTCCCCCTTGAAGCTGTTGTTCACAAGTCTATACCAGAATCTGTTTATATCCTGATTACTGTGATATGATAAGCCAGAAGGGAAACCTGCACCTGCTGCTCTTCTCATTGATGTCACTCTGAAGAAGACTCAATAAGAGCAGGACTGGGGCTAAACATTTTCAATGATTTAATTAATTTTAACACAACCTCATCAGATATTGCCAGAGGTTTGAAAAGGTTTAACTAAACATAAAATTTTAAGAGGTAGTTAAGAGCAAAAACAAGTCAACAGTGACCATTTTATTATAGACCAGTGTTTTAACATCTGTGTCTACCGATTATCTTCAAAATATTAAGAAAAACCTGTCTTAATTTTCAGAGAACACAGAAAAGTTGTCAAACACTGGTTTTCTGAACTGAGGTTCACAAGAGAGCTAATAAGACATTATCAATGGAAGCTGGTTTTGTCCATGTGTACATGACACAACAGATCCCCAAAAAGGATGTTTTTCTCAAGCAGAGGGTTCAAGTGTTTGTTCATATGACATAAAATTTAAACCTCCTACATAGTATTTGTATTAAGTGACAGAATGATCCATCCATTGTAGCTTCAGTGACTTAAAAGCCCAGAGTAATCTGTGCAATTAAGTTTTTTAGTCCTTATATTGGAAATATATTTGCCTTTCATGTAGAAAGCCAGTCTGTAGGTAGTTTTGGTTTTTTTTCATTTGGTTTTGGATTTTTTTGTTTGTTGGGTTTTTTTGTTTTGGTTTGGTTTTGTTTGGTTTTAGTTGAAATTTATCAACTTTTTCTTTCTCCCTTGTATATCTTCTGGGATGTAGAAGTGCTACATTCTTCTAGCCCTAATCAGTCTCTCATGTGCCAATTTTTGAGATTACAAAATGGTATGCATGGACTGTGCCAATTTTCTTCTAACTTGTCCTTCTGGAAAGGCATTATCTCCTGTACTTGCCTCATGGAAGTGCTTCCTTGCATGCACTTTTAATGACTTTTATTTTTCTTTTAAGTACTTAAGTAGATGCTATTTTTTCCCCACTAACTTTTGAAAATCTAATCCACTTAGAAGACTCAGCTTGTTTAGTATAACAGGAATTGTCCTAATACTTAGTAAGTTACTGAATCAGCTTTGTCTTTTAAAGTTTAACTTGGTACTTTACATATCAATGTATAAGCATAGTTATTCAGTCTCTCTGAAACCAGGCAGGGCATCAAAGGCTTGAAAGGTTGCTTAATATTAAATGCTCATTTTTTTTTTCTGATATGAACTAAAAAAAGACAAGAGAATGACTATGAAAAAATACTGTGGCTTGGCTAACAGAAGATAATGAATGATATATGAAAAACCAGATCAAGCTGAGTCCAAACCTGAAGCAATCTGACATGAGTTAGAGAAGGCAACGTTGATGCTGAGGTGAAAATGAGAGAAAATTATCTTTTGTTTAGAAACACCTGCTGATTCAAGAGCTTATATTTAAATAAATTTCAAGGAAAAATCAAAGTCACCAAAAAGCAGAGAAAGTGTATGAGAATAGGCATTTCCAGAATAAGAGAAAGAATAAGATTCTCTGAAAGAATCTGACAGCCCAAAGAAGCATCTTCTGAAAGATGCATCAGACTGTTTGACATGAATTGGGCTGTAAAGTGGAATGGTTGAAATCACAGAATTTTTTGCATTACTCATGCAGAAAGCAGATTTAGAAAGGGGCTGCAATGAAACTGAGCAGATATATTATTTTGCAGTTAATTTTTCAGGAAACTGATTTTTTAAAAATATAATTGTTTTTGGTATATTAGTATTAAACTTATGTTTGAGAATCCTCACTTGCCCCATGTCTACCTCCAGAATTTCCTGAGAAATTTGCACAGATATCTCAATATTACATTAACACATTGATTTTTATTTGGTACATTTTTACTTCATCTATTGTATAGTTTTTTGCTCTAGAAAATTTGATAGCTTGATATTTCTGAGAGTCATTGTATCATCGTATTATGTCACTGCTTCTCAGCCATGGAATGTGCATGCTCCATGTGAATGCAAAATAAATCTAAGCTTTAACTTTTCATATGGGAAGAGAGCTGATTGAATGCACAGATCAGATTCAACTAGAATTTCAATACTCTACTATCTATTTGCTGTCAGATACTGAAAAATAACAACTTTTCAGAGCTTAAATCAGTATAAATAGGCTATGGCTGGCTGTATTAGCCATCTCCTCAATTTGAACTCTGTCTTCTTTCTGTCTGGTTTGGGTTTTTTTCAGGCAGATAATACTTGTTATTCTTGCCTTTTGAGCTAGAGAGATAGAAATCAACAATGAACCAAAGCTAAGTTTTTACTTTATTGGCTGAAGAACTGTATGGTACTAACCACAGTTTCACAGACCATGGATATGTGCAGTCTTTAGCTCTGGTAGAACTGGAATAAATTTACAAATGTCCTTTAAAAATCAGTTTAAATTTAAACTTTTTAGAAAGTTTGAAATGTAAGGTGTTTATTGTTTAATGATCAGCCATACATTTTAAAAGTGCTTATGAGCTTAAGAATGTTTGTAGACGTGCTAAGAAGTTGAAGTAAATTACTAAATTAATCCTTTCACCTCTTCCATGACTGAACCAATGGTACAAGTGGAAGTCACTGAGGAAAGCATGAATTATGTTTACACTGATGTTTTTGAGAAACTTCATTTATCTGTGTGAGTCTGTTTTACATATGTACACACTGAACTTGAGTGGGGGTGTAGATCTGCAGCACTCCCAGTTAGAGTTTGCCTGTAGGTACAGTGTGCCTTCCTCAGGGCACTGGGATCTTTACATGTGCTAAGGACTACCTGAAAGGAGGTTGTAGCCAGGGGGGGGTTGGTCTCTTTTCCCAGGCAACTCTCAGCAAGACAAGAGGGCACGGTCTCAAGTTGTGCTGGGGGAGGTTTAGGTTGGACATTAGAAAGAATTTCTTTACTGAGAGAGTGATCAGGCATTGGAATGGGCTGCCCCGGGAAGTGGTGGATTCTCCGTCCCTGGAGATATTTAAAAAGAGACTGGATGTGGCACTCAGTGCCATGGGCTGGGAACTGCAGCGGTAGTGGATCAAGGGTTGGACTTGATGATCTCTGAGGTCCCTTCCAACCCAGCCAGTTCTATGATTCTATGATTCTATGATTCTATGACTGCCTGCCTGTGGTAGTCCTTTGGGAAATCCTGGCTTGATGCACGGAAGTAATGCTGCAGTGAACTACAGAGGGTTCCAAATTACAGTATATCTACCACTGATGATAGGTGTCCTCCATCACTGCTATCAGCATCCTAGAGACTGCTGCCTAAACCAAGTCTCTGCACTTGAGTAGAGTGGGTGCTGCTGCGGCTGTCAGCGCAGCATCCATCACTGCAGGAAACCAAGTCTGAGATTTCAGCCCTAATGTTTTAAGTTTCCTTATGCAAGCTGCTTTGGAAAGCATTAATGTTCTGATCTTTATATGGCTTTGTGCAGCTGTAGGTTCTGCAGTGTATTGTTAGATGTTATTTATAACTCTGTGTTGAATTTGAATAGAGGCAGCAATTGTACCAGGAAGCATGGAGAAGGCAGATTGCTTGAGATCAGAAGGAGAAAATAGATTAATGATGGCTTTCAAAATGTAAGGAAACTGGGTTTTGTTTTGGATTTTTTTCATTATTTTTAAATGGTGATTAGTTTAGTTTTTCTGAAGTGAGGCAGAGTAAAGAAATAGTAGAGCTTAAGTTGTGGAGGTAGAGAAGCAGACCATGATCCAGTTAAGCTGGCCAGGGCATATCCCAGTTTCTTCTACTCTGAAGAGGGTCCATGTTACCCACTAGGGACATACAGAAGGAGTTTGGTCAAGTCAAGCTAGACCTGCAGGATATGTTTACAATCAGCTCTGTCCAGAATCCCAAATATTTTTTGATATAACCTAACGTTTTAATATTTTTCTTTAATGTAATATGAACTGTAACTTTGTATGGCAGGTGGTGATATTTTATCCCAACAGACCTAATAGATATAGCTTCAGGAACACAGAAATTAAATTATTCTAAGGAAACTAAGGAAAAAATATGTAATTAATAGTTGCTATCCAAGGGAAGGGGATTCAAAAAAATTAAGTGTATCTTAAGAGAGATTTCTGTTCTAATAAGACACTTAAGTAAATCTTGAACTGTATTTTCTTCTTTTATCCTTTTGTTTGGAATAGAATCTGTTAAGGAAAATGTATATTGGGTATTATTACTAGCTTTTGTGTTTATCAAAACTACTATATAAAGATAAATTTGCATTTGGAATATCAGGACTTTAGGTCTCCCATCAGCTGCTCCTGCTAAAGCATATCTTGTAGCAGGGGAGAGGCTGCATTACATAGAAGTGCCTTCTATGTGAGTTTGTGTGGGTGATTTCTATAGGTACCTGGGTGTATAGATGAGAAAGTTGGCTGCACGTGGCCACCTGCCCACCCTGGTGTCACCAGCCATTGTATAAATGGGACCACGTTCAAAAGGGTGCTGCTGCATGCACCCTCATATACACCTGATGAAATGAAGGACCCTTTGAGGGACTTTCTGGACAGCCACCTGAGGGCCCCTGTGTGCTGTTCTGACCCTTCCTCTCTGCACTGGCCATGCCTAGTGTGTAACTTTGAGTGAGTGTGCAAAAGTAAGATGTGTGAGCAAAGACATGCATGGGCAGTGTGAATGATAGCCAGCTATTAATTATAACAAATGGATTCTATTAATAAAGGGCAGGCCTTTAAATAAAAGCTCTCTTAAATTTTTGTAATTTGTTTCACTCAGTCCAATCCCCTCACCAGGAAAAATGTATTTCTTCTTCCTGATCCGTCATCACTACAACCATATCCAGCTCTTGGGTTATTTCAACATTTGGTATTATTTCACAGAATGGAAGTTGGAAGGGACCTCTAGGTCATCCAGTCCAACCCTCCCTGCTCCAAAAGGGACACCCAGAGCAAGATGCTCTTGCACCATGTCCATGTGGCTTTTGAATATATCTGAGGAAGGAGATTCCACAACCTTCTTAAGCAACCTGTGCCAGTGCTGTCACTCTGCCAGTGTGTTCAGGTGGACATGTCTGTGTTTCAGATTGTTACCAGTGTCCAAGTTCATGCTGGAATAATATTAAATTGGAAGGCAATGGCTGCAGGCATCATTCCATATAATTATCCTACAACTTTAAGAGTCTCGGGAAAATGGCGAGCAAGGTTTTGCAGTAGAGACTGACAAGACAAAGTTTATTTTTGGCTAGGACTTATTTTAACCAGCAATTTCTGATATCTGAAGCTATCAGATTTACCAACCCCAAAACAGCTAATATTCCATCTCTAAATGATTTCCATATTATTCTTGTGGCTGTCTCAGATTGACATCTATATATGTAGATTATTTTTCTTAAAGATATTTGCATGGTGAGATTCAGCTTCAAATACCTGCACTATCTGTTATGTAGTTAGCCCTCTAAGGTCCCTTTTATAGACATCAATGGAAAGAGTCATTAAAACTATTAATCTGACCAAGTTTGGCTTCTGCTTTCCAATGTAATTAATTGACAGAGTTTCAACTACTTCTTCACTGGAGCTAACGAAAGCTCAGACACTTTGCTCTCATGTATACACCTCTATCAAAGAAAACTAAAATTGAATCCCACTCTTAATGGTACTGCTGAAAAGAAAGCTGGCAAAATGGAAACCTACTTAACACTCTGTGTGATCTACCTGTCTCAATATGATGCAATTTTTTATTAATAGGTTGATATAAATAGATTTAGAAATAAATAGGCTTTGTAATGCCATATTGTTAGCTGCACAGATAGTTAGGAAGACTTTTTGTTTCCTCTGAATTATCTCTAAGAGTAAAAATAAGTTCCAGCAACCCATGTGAGTGAACAGTGGGCTTGTAAGATGCTGATTGTGCTATTATGAGTTCCTGAGTGCAACCTTTACAGTAACTACTTTTTTCTTCTCACAGAAAATGTTTACTTTCCCATTAAAATTATAATTAAGCTCTTACCAGGTTTGGTGGGAAATGACTGCAATAATATACCAAAAAAACCAGGAGAGTCTTAATGGGTTAGGGACACAGTGAAACCATAATGATAAATAGTCCAGCTCCAAGTGTAGGCAACAGGACTGTGTAAGAATTACCTCTACTACAAAAACAGCTTTATAGTGAATAATGCACATCATTTCTGAAGCTGATGGAAACTTTCCCCCTCTAGAGGCTAATGCAAAGAACTGCTTACCTACTGGTTCAGCCTCTGGCTTTACTTTTGGGTAGTACCAAATTAAACTCTAAATCCAGAGTGTAGCCTAAGTCTAGTCCTTGGAGTTGTATTTCTGCAGTTTTCACTGATGAAAGCTGCAGTTGTAACTTCATGTTAATGCAAGCCATCTCACATCTTCAGCCACCACAGCTGTTTGTCAGCTCGTTACTTTCTTCTTTGTGACCAGCCTTTTTATTTTTTTCCCCTTGTATTCACAATGTTATGAGGGACTGGACCCCACTCCTGTATTCTTATTTGAAGAAGACATGAGCTTTGCAGAATTCATGGTGCAGGTGTTGTGCATCTCCACAGTGTCTCCTGAATTCTGCTGCCCAGTTACAGGCTTTCAGTGAAACAAGGTAGAGTCTGACTGTGGAAATTTAGCACAGCAGAGACCCTCATCTCCTGCTGACAATAGCTATTAAACACTTAGAAGCACGAAGAAATCTTCTATATTCTCAAGAGAATGATTTAGCTTTAATTTAGCATTTCCTAACCTTTCTAAACAGGTATCAGCTCCCAGATAAGGTTTGGTAGTTCATCATCTTGCTGACAATGCCATGGAGAGCCTTTAATGTCAAATGACTTAAATGTGCTCGGTGCCTTAAATATGTTTTCCCATACACTGTAAAAATAATCCCTTCTGTTCATTCGATATGGTGTTGGTACTCTGCCAACACATGTCAGTAGCAGCTATACCTTGCTTTGGTATTTTACTGTGAGATTTAGGAGTGCCATGTGAGTGAAAGTCAAGGGCTGCGTACTGGATTGTGCGGTGTTCACAGTCTTTGAAAGAGGAGGAACCTGGAGGCAAGATGTAGACAGGACTCAATTTTTGCTAATCAGGGCTAAGAAAAAACAATTAGCTTATTGGCATGAAAAGTTTGTACCATCTCCAATGTCTGTTTTGCCCTGAGCTAACAAAATGAATGTGGTGTACTGAAGATACTGCCTGCTGAGAAGTACATCCTCTTTCCCTTTTTAAAAATCCTGCTATTCAATATAACTGGAATTCAGCTTTATCATAAAATCACTGGCTTTTCTGCTTAAATCAGTGACTTATAGTATAAAGCAGGTATGGATTGCATGAATATAATTGATTGCTGTTTGCTATTGCAGACATGTTAACTATTTTACCTTAAAAAGGGAATGCAAATGTATTTCACTTGTATGTACTCCCCTTCCATCTCATATTCTTGCTCTTTGCTTAGAAAGTCTTGTGTATGAAAGTGAATGATGCCAAATCAGGGCAATTCATTAAATAAATGGAATGGGGGAAAATTGGATTCCACCTGACCAGGCTTACTTAATTGAAAATCAGTCCAAGAAACTGCAAAGTCTTCTGAACAATAGCCGGAAATGTTGATTTTTCTCCTGCCCTTGGAGTTGATAGAAGAGTAGAAGAAATCTTATGGCAGAGACTGAACCCCCTGGTTGTTTCAGTCACAGTGAAGTTATTGTTCTGTTGTTACTGCAGTAATTGTATGTATTGCAGTCTAACACGGAAATGCTGCACTCTGTATTTATCTTTATATGGGAAACTTTGCCTCGCCTGTGCTGTCAGCTCATACCTCTCTTTGTGAAATGTAATGATGGAACCGGGGCATGTGGATCATGATTTGTGGGTTCAGTATGCCATAAACTCTTCTGGTTTCAGCTAGCAAAGTAGATCTGATTTTATTTAAGAGTTCACACACGATGGTGACATGCTCAGGTGACAAACTGCCTCGGCTTTAGTTTGGGTAGGATGACTTGAAAGAAAATAAATACAGCCACAATGTACATCATTAGCTTAACATGGAGTATTACAAAGTAGTAATGCTGAGACAAGTGTCTCAATAATTAGCAATAAGTAATCTGCATTAGTTTCAGTGTAGAATTTTCACAGTGATTTCTGCTGCAAGTCACAACATGTACATGCACCTTCCAGAAAAAAAAGTCTCACTTTTTTTGGTTGCATCATTTTTTTTCTTTCAAATCCAAGTGTCTGACTTATAGGTTTTTATGATTTATGGTTTTTATGGAATCCTCAGGAACAAAACCATTCTTTTTTTTTTTTTTTCAGGCTCTAGAAAGAAAAATGCTGAGATTGCTGTAGTTTCTGATAAAGTTTTGTACGGTAAAGCTTGAGACCCCAGGTAGTGGGAGTGTTAGGTAATGCATTGTGTTCACTGTCTTGGATTTTGTAAAGCAGCTCTCTCTAGTACATTTGTCACATTTTGGGTTGATTTTCTCCTGTGTTCACTTAAAACATTAGGCATGTTCTCAGTCCTCAGGAAATTTATCTCACTTAAACAGTTATAAATTATTAAAGCAAAGCACACTTTCCTCCTGTCTTCCAGTAGGAGAAGTTCCAGGAGTGTGCAGGAGTTCATCAGTAAATATTTTCCCAGTAATTTTTAGATTTAGTTACTGTGCTACAAGAAATTCAGGATTTATGTGGACTAAGCCATTAACCTAGGATCTTTTACCTGCTGATAGTTGCAATCAGGAAAGTATGTATTTTTTTTTTTTTTTTTTCAATTAAGTAGTTTGAAAATGATACTAGATATTTCCAATAAAGTGCACAGGTTGTCCAGCTACCTTTTCCTAGACACTTCTAATAGATACAATTCCTATAAAAACCAAGTGAACGTGTACATGTATTAAAGTGAATTGGTCAGCCACAATCTGTTTTTCCAAGCAAATGTAGCTACTGCATCCTTCTGCCACCCTGCTTGTGAGATGATGGGAAGGACTGTCTGAGGGTGAGCTAACTGGGAACTGGTGGACTGCTCCCAGCAATGGGACTTGTTTTCCATACATGTTGTTGCATCACAGCACTCTACCTGCAAAGGTTTTTTTTCCACATACACCTGTGAATTAACCTTTTACCTTGGTAATGCAATAGCAATCCTAGCTGATTCTGTGACTGTACTTTATCAGACCTCACTACTCTCTTAGTTCTGGCTATGGATTTACAAGTGAATCTCTTAGTATAACTCTTTCAAAGTTACTAAATATGTCTCTTTTAAGAACATGAAATTTCCAAAGGGGAGGAAAAGCACTTCAAAGATGAAATTCTGAACTCTAATTTCAGTGCACCTTCCTGCTCTCTCTTGAGATAGGATTCAACCAGTCCTAACATGCTTTTCCATGTCAGTAGGAATACTTGTAGATCTACTCTCTGTTGCTTTAAAACAGCTAACATTTTGAGAAAAAAATAAAATTAAAAAAGAATTAAAGAATGAACACTAAGAAGGACTTCACTAGAACTGCTTTTGTTATGCTCAAGAAAGAGAATATTTTTTAAATTGTATAATCTAAAAAGCATTCTGAAAATTTAATTACTTTTCTTATGTACAAGGTGAGAAAAAATGCTCTTACACCAGATACAAGCATCCAAAGGCACCAGTTCATTTTAAAATATTGTAGAATTCCTATTTAAATGTGGTATGTCTGTCTTAAGTAGTAAATTAGCTTCTCTCAGGGTTAGAGATTTCATCTTTAAATTCTTTTTTACATCTATGCAAAACTATGGAGAGGATAAACTCCATCATGTAATGCTAAGTTCTGGGTTTGCTTTTCATATCTATATGATTAAAATTTGATGTTCAAAATCATGTGATATTTGATGCTAGGTTTGTTTGTTTGGGTTTTTTTGTATGTCTTCTTCAACTATTAATTAGTCTTAAAGAATATTTTTTTCACTGTTTTAATTTCAGATTTGGATTCTCTAACAGGGCATGCATTTCCAGGTAAAGTGGACAGTTAGATTAGATTATGTTATTTGTTTGTTTTATACTGAATTTTCAGGGGTGGGGGGAGGAGGAGTAAATTTTAATTTTGTGGTTCTGACAGCATTTCATTACATGTCAAAATTGTACTGTTAGAGGTTTTTTTCACTTGCAGATAAATGAAGAAGAGGTAGCTATTACATGCACTAGTTTATAAAGAAGATTTACAATTCTGTTCTTTGAATGTTAACTGTAGAACCTTTGATATTAAGCAAATTAAGGGGGGAGAAAGATAATTACAAAATACCAAATGCTAATAAAATTATTTTAAGTCAAACTTGCACATGATTCTGTAAGGAAGAAAATAAACTTCTCACAGTGTTTAAGGAAAGATTAGTTTCAGGAAATAGAAGATGGGTTTCTAGTCCTTACTAGAAATTTGAAGAAACAGATTTTGAGCAGTAACATAATTTTAGTAGAGAATCAAGAAAGGATGAGAACACAATAATGTTAATTCTCTGAATTCTACTACACACATCCATTTTTGTGCTGCTTGGAAATTACCTTTAAAAATAGTCCACTCAGTTAAAAATTTTAGAAGCTTCAAATGGTAATTACTTAACATTACACTTAACAATAATTGATAATGTAATTCTAATGTAATATAATAATTATGATAATATAATATGAAATGCAAAATTATAAAAATATAATATAACAATAATTGATAGCTACTTAAAAATTAAAACATCTTGAGTTGACTTTTTAGTGAAAATACAAGAGAATCTGAAGTTCAATGATCTTGTGAAATTCTTTATTACTTGGGTAAAAATTCTGCCATGGGAGGAATATAAATGAGTACCGTGTGAAATAAAGTATATATTTTCTCTGCTGCAAACGTAAAGATGCTTCCTGTACTCAAAATTCACTAGATTAATCATTTGAATTAACAGGTTATGAAAACTAAGGTGTAGTTTTTGTATCCAAAACAAGCTTAGTCAAAATTTATGATCATATTTATCATTAGAACAATATTAGTCTTTATTATGTAATTGGCTTCTAATGTGTCTATTTCATAACAGAGTATTCCTTCTTCAGTTTTGTTTAAAATAGTAATCTTTGAAAGTTATGGGACAGTAGATTTATTTTAGGTTTTCCAAGCATTCCTGTATTGTGGGCATTAGGAATGCTGTAGTATCTCAGTAGAACAAGAGATCAGAAAAAGATAGGAAGTTCATTATCATGAAATTTGTGTGAAGATCCAGATACAATCTGTCAGAGCTATTTGTACTCAAACACAGCAGCAAACCAAGTGATGTACATTTAAGAAGTCAGAAAACTGTCCGTGCAGATATTGCCATTTTCCTACCAGGTGAAGAGAGTCTTTTTCTGAGTAGTCTGGTTTGGTTTTAGTAAGCATCCAAAATGCTTACTACTTGTGGAATAATTTACTGTTTAATAATGCTGTCTGGTAAATATGATTTTCCTGATTGTTATCAAATAGATGCACATATCACCAAGACAGACATTCAGATAAGCACTATCAGTGTATCTTTTTTTTTTTTCCATTTTAAAAAATGTGACTGCCTTTCTTTTTTTTTTTCTTTACATGCATATTCTGTGTTACTAGATAGTGTTATCATGGTGTATAGCATTCTTGCTTTGAAATGGGCAATCTTAACATAATAATAATTACCAATACTGATAACTGAGACTTAGATTAATATGGATGCTTCAGAGTTAAGGTAAAGAAAAAACATCTTTATTCTGCATGGAAAATGTCCTGAACTGCAGGACAGGTGAATTTTCTGCCTGCATTACACCCCAGCTGTAGCTGTGCACAACTCCATCAAATGGCCCCTTATTTAGCACAGGCAGAAATATCTTTGAATTTATCTCACTGTCAAAGAGATGGAGGAGAAGAGCGTAGGCAACTGAGAAGAACAAAAGCCTGGAAACATGGACTTGACTTACATAGATCTTTCTTTGGAGACTCACAGTATGGCCATGTCACTGTGCAGCTCAAAGAAATTGCTAGAGGAACCATTTTCTCATTTCATGCTTTATTTGACAGAGTTGAGACATAATCCTTTCACCCAAAACAGTAAAACCAGTAGAATGTCCTCTCCTTTATTCAGCTTTACTTTTATTTAATAATTAAGTTATTATATTCGGTTAAAATAATGCAGCTGAATTAAACACCAAAATGATGCTTCAGTCGTGCTGGAAAACTCAGGACACTAAATCCATCCTGATAGTGTGTGAACATGATAATTCTGGTTAGGTTAAAGCATGTTAATTTTCAGGAGACAGAAAAGATCAAGGTGTTACTTATGCTTCTTCAATAGCAATTAGTTAATTAGATAAGATATACCCAGATGATCTTAGTGTATTAACAGGTGATTTGGATCTCACACTGAACAAACACAAAACAAATTCAAATGAGATTCTATTTATCTCACCTTGGGAAAAGTGCTCCCTTTGAGCTAATCCAGCAAGATTCATTAACGAGACCTCTAAGGGCATGGCAATCCAATAGTTTTTCATTTGACCCCTTGCCAGTGCTCTGCAGCAGCAGAGCATGAAACAGCTCTTTTCCAAAAGCCACGTAGCGTGTGAGTGCAGAGCTGAAGGGGTCCTGATGCCAGGCCCTGAACTGGGCACACAGATAAAACCTGGTTCTGCCCTGACCTAACCACACAGTTCCCAGGTCAGAGGTGCTTTGCATCCAGATGGCTTCAAACTCAAAGGGAGCTCACATTAGGGTATAACTGCATGGTGAATGTCAAACTAAGAAAAAGTATTTTCCCCTTCCCTGGTTTTGGGTTTTTTTTTTTAATGTTAAGGGAGAAAGAAATTCATTATAACCCTTGCAGTTGATCAGCTGAAACCCTAAAGTATGAGATTTGATTATAGTCATTGTCTTAATGCAGAGCTGCAAGTGTTATTGGCATGTTGAGAACTTCCAGAAGCTGGATTAAAGCATCTCTTTTACAATGATATCTAATCTCGTCCTAAAGCTCCAAGCAATGGCGAGTCCACCAGCTCCCCTGGTAAGCTGTTCCAATGTTTAATTACCCTTAGTGCTAGGAAACTGCAATGTTGTGGAAAGGTTGAATTTGTCTCATTTCAGCTGCCAGTCTTCCTTTTGCAATGCCTTGGTCAGTAAGACTGAAAACTCTTCCTCTTTCAGATATGTTTTCTGAACAAGTGTCTATGAAAAATTGACAATTTCCGGTGACCTGCTAAAATGCCTGTGCATGCAGAAGCCTGTGCACCTCTGCTGGCTCTGCCACCTGGCCTAATGAAGTTGTTGCCTTGTTCTGCAAACCTTGCATCTTCCATATATTTAGACTGTTACCATTTTAATACCCCTGCGACTACTAAAAAAATTCTATATAGTAGTCAAGGCATCTTCCAACTTTTGTTCTGGTAATCTGATCTGTTGTACTCTTTAAGGCTCACACTGTAAGACTGGTTTTCTGATGGCAGTTCTAGGAACTCTCTCCATTTTTTTTGAAACCTATGAGAACTATAGAGAATATATTCATGTAGAAATTTTGTAAGCACTGTATATACAAGAAAAGTAATTTCTTACTTGTACATAACACTCCTTTCTTACTCGTCCCTTTTATTTATTTATCTACAGTTCAGAACTATCAGCTCAGATTTCAGTGATTGTCTCAAGCAATCCAAGTAATGGTCACAAAATTTAGCTGATTGATACAATAGAAAAGAATGGTTTTCCCCTTGTTTGGTGTGGCTAACGTGAGAGGATAGGTGGAAGGGAGTGCCTTTATGGCAGCACATGAAATCTGGCTTCTTTCAGTTGCTTGTACCTGGGTGGGCACCTAATTTTGGGTGATCATTATTCCAAAGAGGAAGGAGGATTAGCCAACATGCATCTCAGGCAGCAGGATGGAAAAAAAGGACAGAGACTCACAGGCATGTAAGGATATGAAATTTCATCCTAAGTTTCAGGAGCTTGCTAAACAGAAAATGTGGTGCTGTATAGTCCTGTAACCAAAGGCTTTTTCTCAGTGTTGTTAACCAAATTACTCATATTTACTTAGATAATTACATCCTTTCTTAATTGCACCTGTGCCTTCATGGCAGAACCTTGAGAGATCTGGGTTCCAGGATTATGTTTTTCTGTCTGACTGGTAAGTGTGCCACAAAACTTATACAAATTATAATGAATTTGAAACCTTTCTTGGGACTTTACTTTACAGAACAAAATCTCCCATGCTGCAGGTCTAACCTAAATGCTTTGGTCCAAGAGGTTCTGAGGCTTGTTTTACAACACTTTTTGGTGGCAGTAGCTCATGCAACCTGTGACAGTAGCTTGTCCAAAGCAATTATTTGCTTTCTTGCTAACATTTTGTCCTGGATAGTGAGGAAGAGATGGAGTTTTGGACTCTAATTCTTAATTGAAGGGTAAGTTATGTATTTTGTGTTACAATCTTCAATAAATTCATAAAACCCCAATGAACACACAGGCCAAACTAAGGGATTCCTGACCCCCAAGGGAGTGTCCTGAGGGGTTGACTGCTCACTCAAGTTATGTATGTAGCAGCATAGCTCTTGCATTCCTTACATTTCCCTTCTGTGCAAGAGCCTGGAGATGGAGAATGGTTCTGTCCCCAGTCCCTTTGTAGACAAAGGCAGTAATAGTTGTTACTAAAAGAAAAAACCAAACCCAAACAAACAAACAAAAAAACAGTTTCAGTTCCATTAGTTTTGCACACTCAGATGTGTAAATCTACACATCTATGTACAGCAGATAACACAAATGCACCTCCTGCCTCCATATTGAGTTTTCTTTCCATTCTGCTTTAGCATGGGGTGCTTTCAACCTTTCCTTACTAGCATCCCAAAACCCTTCAAAAAGATCCACAGACTTTGTTTTTCATTGTGTTAATGATGAGTACTGTTTTTGTTGAAATTCATCCAAACAAGCTTGAATTTTATTGAAATACCTCAGGGACAAAGCTGTGGCTGGTTATTTATTCTAACAGTTCTTCATTGTGGGCGATGTAATGCTAGATTTCAACTGCAAAATTGTTCTCTTCTTTTGTTTCTGAAAGTCATTTAATAGTCTAGGGAAAAGACTGTTTTCTTCATCAATGTCAGTAGACCTAGGACAGAACTAAGTGAAACAAGCATTCTCATGTCTTTGTATAATAGCTCCAGCTACGGTAGAAATTTGGCACATACAGTCCCAGGGGAAGTGTTTAGAGACAGAGGGTCTGAAATGCTAGTCAAATGTGAACACAAAATATCCATTCTAATTCCTGTGTGTATCTGATCAAGGTAGTTGCTGGGTGACCTGCTCATTTTCCAGAAGAAATAACAGTTTGTCAGTATAATGAACATCACTTCAAAGATTAGTTAATAGCCTGCTAAACTGTGCACTTTGCTATTCACAGATCTCCTAGGTCTAAAAGTTAAATGGAAATTTCAGTCATTACACAAGTACTGGGGCATTGTGGTTGAAATCGAAGTTTATCTGGAAGTGTCTTCTCAGCTCTATTCTTTGCATTTACTGTAGCACTGAGTCAGAGGCACAGAAAGTCTCATCTTTATCATTTTTCTCTGCCTTTGCCCAAAGCATGGGTAAGGCTGGGTAGAATATTAATGAAGAGTGGATGTTTCAGAACAGATAACACTGAGTGGAATTTAGTCCAAGAGTATCAACAACAACATATCAAAGTTCAATGCTATTTGATTAGACTTGGCAAACCCTTAAAGAACAAGCTTGGAGAAATTTTTATTTCACAGATGCTCTTTGGCTAGCTGTCCTCTTGATTTTATCCAGGAAAATGCCTGTCCAGTGAATTGTAGTCTGGTTAAATCATTATTTTTGCTCCTAACGTTTCTACTGAACTTTATCGACATTATTTTTTATTCACACACACACAGTTTAAAAAGAACAAGATATTTCATCTTAGGCCCAACGCAAGCTTGATTTAAAACAATAAAAAAACAAACACACACAAACAAAACAACAACAAAAAACCCCAAAAAACCAAAAAAAAACCAACAGAAAAAACAAAACAAAACTGCAAACGAAAAAACATAACCAACAACCCAAAAAAAATTCAATGAAATCCATCAAACCATAGGGGGGTGGAGTGTGTAAACATGACAAAGCAAAAATCCATTCATAGTTGAGCTCTGTTTTTGCTTCCTCTTCTCTAAAATTCAGTGTGATTGCCCTTGGCTTTTCTGACTCAAGTGAAAACTGTGAGGAGAAAGCTTGTGTGTACTGTACTCCCATTGAGTTTAGACCCTTGATTAGGATTTAGCCATGCATAGTCCTGCTGTGCAAAATACCAGGCTGCTAGATGAGCCTGTAGGTAGCAAACCAAGCATTGTGTACTAAAGTGAAAAATTTTCACTGAGAGGGAAAGATTTAAAAGTAATTTCAAATAGATTGAAATTTTTTGTGAATTTTTGTTTTTATTCCGGAACTCTTTCAGGCTTCCAGTCCAAACCAGCTCATGAGTTTCCCATCTGGGTTGCTCTGCCTCTTGTGGGTGATTGAGCAATGAGGACTGCATGTCCCTGATGTCACCTTTCCTGAGGTTGGGATGCAGACAGCATGTGAGCTGAGGAAGCTGAGCTGGGGCATCCAGAGCATAGGGCTGTGTCCCTGCTCCAGAGTGAAAATTTAGTCATGGAACAAAAAAAGATAGAAAACAGACAATGACTCATTCAGGAACTGAACAGTTGTGTGAATCTTGTTCCTGAACTTAAATATTTATTTCCGCATTCTCAATTTCACCTGTTTATTTTCTGCTTAAATACAGGGGGAAAAAAAGCAAAGAAAAAAAAATTCAAAATTATATTTTATTATTTCTTGTTTTTAAGCCCGCAGAGGTACTTCATGTTAAGGGAACAGCATAAAGCAGATTAAATATATACTTCATTCATTACTACCAGAAAAAATCAAAATAAAACTGAAAAAAAAAATTCAGACTTTACTAGATACTGTAGAGATAGGTGATGTATCTCTTATTTGGAAATATATAAAAATTCATGGCTTGATTCATTTTTAATTATACATTTCTTTTTAGAAAAGTCTGAAAGATAATTATTTGAGAGCTGCAAGACCAACAGTGATTATGATATTGGGTTTGTCAAATTATCCCAAATATTCTATAAAAGCAGTGATTTTTCTAAACTGTCATTTAACTATTCTTGCTCTATGTTTAGCCGGTGATGCTGCCAGGTATTTTTTTACACCTGTTATGCTGCAGAAAAATTAAATAGCCCCAGCCACTCAATGTTATGAGAAACAAGCCAAATGAAGACTGTGAAACATTAAAGTCTCTTAAAAGAAACACATTCAAATGTTTTAAAACAGTTCCACAGTCCATGCGAAAGATATTAAATTGGAATTATAGCCAAAGGCAAATCTTTAAAGAGCACAATTTAGCATTTGAATTTAGAAGATGACAATCATGTTGGCTCAAGGCATAAATGTGCCATTAATCTGCCGAAGTGTGGAGTTTTTCTAGAGCCTGGCATATCTGTGAAGTATTGTAGAGTTATTGAGCTTTCCATTGTAGTTACTATTAAAAGCCATCTTGTTTTAATTTTGCACTAGATCCTACATTTCTTTGGTAATAAGCTGGCTGCTTTCTCTCTAATGCTGTCAGAAAGTAAAAAGAACTGTCTTGAGTTTGAGGCAATCTGACAATTAAGTCTGACAATCACAAGTAAAAGCTTGACTTACTGCAAACTTTGCATCCCCAGTTAAAACCTGTCTCTTTTAATTTTCTCATGTTTGAAACAAGTGTAAGATGTAGCCTTTTTCACAGCTACATAATAAATATTTTAAAACTTACAGGTGGTAGCTGCTTAAACAAGTATGAAACGCTGTATTGTCAACATTTCTATTTATTATCATACTTGCTGTCCAATACTGCTTCTTAGTTACATGTTTAGGCCAGCTTACAGCAGCTGAAGGTTGTACCCAAGGTAGTTTAAAAAATAATTAGTTCATATTAGTACATTTTTTTCTGTGATATATATGTTTTCCAGGGCACAAGATGAATCATGACCATTATGATCCCCAGTGACCAATTAAGTGCCAGTCAAACAGAACTTCTTTGGGATTTTCAGTTGTTGCTGTATGCAACAAGGAAGATTTAAAAATCTATATTACAGTTCTTTTAAATCTTTATTCTCAAAGCTTATTTTCCCTTAAAAAAAAAATCGCATCAGAGAATGCTGTTTAAATTGTCATAATAATTTTTTTAAATTTATACTTTTATTTCAGACATTAAGGTTTTTACTTCTCTATAAATGAACAGTCTCAGCTGTGAATTATATAAGCTATGCCAAGGAGAATAGATGTTCAGATAACTCCCTACATGCCAACAAAATCTGCACAGTTTAATGTACTGAATAGATCATGAGTCAGTACTTCATTAGCATTACAAGATTTTTAACAAGAAGAAGTGGTATGGCTACATAAATACGTTTTTCTGAAAATATGATATGACACTACTCAGAGATAAAATGCCATATGCAGTCTTTACTATTTCAAAATAAACTTGATTATAGAATTTAAATTTTATTTTTCACATAGTTTCAGAGATGTTTCCGGATTCAGAACTCAGCCAGGAAGGGAACATAAGGATCAGAGATGATAGCACCTCGTGTTTTCCTTAGCATCCTCTACCTCTGACTAAATATTGCTGTGATTCCTATAATAAGAAATTCTGGATCTAGAAGTGTGAGAGTAATCTATCAAGATCAGTGACTTGTGTATATGTGTTTGATTTCAATGACAGACTGTACACTGCTGCTTAATATGGAGCTGACTATTGACAGTTTTTAATAACTTTATTAGTTTTTAACTGTTTTTTTATTATTATTTCCTATTTTTTATATTTTTATTTTTCTATTTTTTAATATTTTTCTCCTGTTCTTTCTAGTTTGTTAGGCTTACACAACCTGCTTTACAGGCCAAGACCTGAAATTGTGATGAAGTCTGTGAGAGCGGATTGCAGGAATTTTCCTGTAGGACATTAAAGGCCAACACACTATTTAAGTAGCATAACCTAATCAATGCTCATTCATTGTGTGTGTTCAACTGCAAGATAAAAATACTGTTGTAATAATTACAGTTGTTGGTATGCTACTTTTTTTTTTCCTTTATATCATCTGAATACTTAAGCCTTTATCAAAGTGATAGATCATACATACCTAGCTGGTTTTAATTAAATAATAGTCAGGCTTCGTATGTTTGTTTGGATGGATGTAGAAGAAAATTATTCCTGTGTCAGAGCATCTTCATCTGGAAGAAGGCATGTGTTGCATTGTAGTTGGAAAAAAAATGCTAAGCTGGAAAAACAAAACACAGCTAGGTGCTGTGGTTACTTTCTACACGGTTTTTTTAGGTGTAGTTAAGGAGTAGCAGGTATTGCACCTCCCACATTGATCCCTGATCTGCTGCTGTCAAATTTTCATGGTACCTACCCACAGGACAGGTGACTGTACTCTAGAAGCACAGCTTATTTTCCAACTGCCTGTATCAGTTCCTGTGTTTGGTGCCCTGCTCAGCTCACCAAAATGAGCAAATAGCTTTAAAGTCAGATAAATTACCCGCATCTTAATATCATGCATAATTAATTTTCAGCTGTGTAGGTAACAACTTAGTGTTTTTAACTTCCATATAGTTGGTCAGGAAGGAAGATCTTTAAAGAGGTGAGTGTCTTAGGGTCCCTGTCAGGAGCTCAGCCCAGGAGAACTTCAGAGACAGAGACAGCTCTTCAGTGCAGACTCCATCAAATGGAGTGGCTCATACATTTTTCTTTCAAAAGCATCCATTACCCATGGACATGTGGTGATTATCATGCTGACATCAATTAGCTCTCTCCTCCAGAAGGTATTCTGCCAGCCTCACTAAGAAAATAGTGTGAGGCATTATTCTTTGCAAGGTAAGGGTTGCAAAGGCAATCCTATACCTCCAGTGGATAGAAATTGATGGTGCTCCCCCTGATCTTTCTATTTAGATCACAGCTGCTCAAGAGTGAAATTTCAGTGGACCTTTAGTGAGAGTATCAGTTCTGTTTCTCTTTAAGTTGTTATTTTAAAGCTTTCTCATTGACATTTTTTTCTAAATTGAGAACTGTAGAGCCAGTTGTTTTTAAAATGCACTTTCAAGTGATTCAGATAAATAACAAGATTCACAGAACCACTGGGGAAGCAAAAGACTTATGGCTATGGGAGTGTGTCAGCAGTGTGTTAAATTAGTAACTGTGTGTAGGCTCAGTATGATTTAACAGGTGCTCCAGATATGTTGTGCTGACTCTCTGCATTGAGGTGAATCTTATTCTGGTAACTGAAGTTAGAAGGAGAGAGAGAGAAAGGGAATATGCCAGCAAAGAAGCTGCTTCTGCACACTCCAGAAAGAATCAGACCACCACAGAGGCAGGCCAGCTTAAGGTCCTTTTCACTGGGTCTCCTGCACCATAAGGAGAATGAAATAAGTACAGAGTGGACTGAGGATGGTAGAGAATCCCATGAAACACAGGTGAGAAGTATTTCATTAGCTTACGTCTGAAATGAAAGCTTTACCTTCCTCAACGTTTCTAATGTTTCGTCTGTTCAGTGTGTCTGAGTCTTAGAAGTACTGTTGTATTTTGTTACCTGCAATGACAGTGAAGTTCCTAGAATGGAAAGCAGCTATGTTAGCTAAATTATGTTGCCTGTTGCTATGGGAACAGTTGCTCACATATTTTTATGTAAGTGCTTGAGCTACAGTTCTTATGACATCTTGTTCAAATACAGCAATGTTTATGCTTCGTCCATTATCAGGTTTTTGCTTTGTTTTGGTGACAGTATTGGGCAGTAATGTCCAGAAGCAAATGCTGAAATAACACACCGTTCCATAGGAATATCTCTCATAATCATTAACTGAGCACTTTGTGAATTGCAACATAATTAGCAAGATATCAAGCTTTAAATCTGATTAATATCCCTGATACCAATGATTTAAATATGTATAGTTAAAGCAAAAGGCAAATCAGTCTAAGCAAGCATTGCTTATTCTAAATATTGCTATTGAGACTCTACCTGCCTTCTTTTGGCAGTTCTCTTATACCATTAAGTAAAGATGTATCAAAAAAAAAAAAAAAATCAGTATTAAAATAGGCTTTGGGAGTGTAGCCCAAGCCCTCATGAGTTTTAAAAAAAAAAACCTGATTTCCTATTATATCTTATGAAATATTCTCACTGAATCAAGTCAAACTTATTTGCTCCCTGTTGAGAATTACCTGCATTCTTCTAATGCACATCCCATACCATGCAAGATGCACCCACCATAACTGTTAATTTCCTGCTCAATAAAAAAGTGCTATATTTGTCTCACAAATTGAGATTTGAAACTCATATTTTCCCCATGATATTTATTAAAATATGTAGTTGCAGATAGATAATCCTCTGTTTATTTAGCAAGAGACCAAAAACAAGCCAAGCAAAAGATATTTTCCCAGAAACATTATATTATGTTAAGCATGTGATTCAAATAGAATAGGTAACTATTACAAGTAAGCAATTCTTTATGAATATGGAGGTGCAGTCATTAACACATTTAACACATTCCTATAAATATAGGAAGTATTTTCCCCTTAAAAAGGGTATAATTTTTCAGTCATCTTATAATGTGGAATAACCTTATTAAACAGAGTGGTTATCTTCTTTAAACTTTTCAGCTTCCATTTTTCTTGCAAATATGTCTTCTAGGCAATTATATCATCTTCATCTCAAAGAAATCTGAGAACAAGTTCTTTCTTTGGGCAAGCAAGGCATCCTCTGACATAAGTCATGCACCGTGTGCCATCAAGTATTTTTTGCATTATTGCTAGGATCTTTGTTACTGTAACTGATCTTTGTTACTGTGAGAAAACTCATGGTTTGAGATAAAGATGGTGTCATAAGTAAAGCAAAAGCTGTGCACACATGCAAAGCAAAATGAGGAATCATTCACTATTTCCCATCAGCAAGCATCTCCAAGAAAGCTGGGCTCCATCACACATAGCAGTTACATGAGAAGACAAACACCATCACAGCAAACATCCCCCCCTTCCTCCTCCTTCTCCAGCTTTTTGCTGCTGGGCATGATGTCATAAGGTATGATGTATTCCTTAGCACAGCTGGGTCAGGTGTCCCAGCTGTGTCCCCTCCCAGCTTCTTGTGCACCCTCAGCTGACTTGCTGGTGAGGTGGCATGAAAAGCAGAAAAGGCCTCGACAGTGTGAAAGCACAAATCCAAAACATAGGCCCATACTTCTACTAGGAAGAAAATTAACTACCCCGGGCAAAGCCAGCACAACATTGAAACAGTCTGTGCAGTTAATCTTGAGCAACAATCTGTACTTGTGCAGAGATATTCTTTGATTCTGTTGCATTTGGTTCTTCTGTGGCCATCAGATAGCTGAGTTTTCTCTGTTAGGGCCTACACAGAACTGTGGGGCAGTTCCTCCCCAGTACATATTATTGTGGTGCCTTTGAAGTTGGTTGAGCCATGGCTCTTAACATCAACTGAGAAATGGATATGCTGCCCTGCTATTTCTCTTCTCTGTGCATCTGGAGGATAAGCCTATTCGTCCTCACCCTGTAACACCTAAGAAGGATTCTGTAGATACAGTCAGGATCTAACTCAGAATACCCTGATGTATTTTTAGAAGAAAAACTTTAAAGGCCTTCCTGCACAGCCTCATAAACAGCTTTCCTTCCACGATCTGATTCCTTTCCATTATATAAGCTGTGTCACTAGGAACTTTTCTGAAACTGCATCTAATTTCCAGTAATTTCTGCAGTCTTTCTGCTCTCTCTGATTTTCCTGTTATCCACTGGTATCACTTAAGATGAGGAATAAATGTCATTCTTTATAACAAACTCAGTTATTCTTCCAATTAAGCAAGTGGCAGGACTCCCAGGTCAGGACTTGCTTGATGTACTAACTTCTGCCAGGGTGCTTTATAGCTGAGATTGTTGGTTGTCACACATTCTAATGGTATTGTGAATTTCATGCTTAGACTAGATGATAAACAGTCCTCATAAGCTTTAAAATGTTAAATAGTATGTTCTTATTTTACTGTTTAAGATCATAGCTTGTCTGTGTTTTCTTGACCTCTTCTGTATTTTAGTGCTTAGTTTTTAAAATATTACATACAGTTTGCATGACTTTTTGCAGCCCTTTCCAATACAGTATGTTATGCAAAAGGAGACATGTCTGCAATAAGAATTAGGGATATGATGTAAACATGTCAAGCTTTTTTATGTCTTTGAAGACATCTTTTTTATTTATTGAGATGACAGTACAGTTTGTAAACAGGAGCTTTCTCAAATGGGTACCAAAATCTTAAGTCTTTTTTTATAGTTATATAGCTGAAACCTAGTCTGTTTTCCCGTCAGTGCTGGATATGGAAAGAATACTAGATAATGTTTTGGGTATGTTAGGACAAGATAGAAGTATAAAGTACTGCCCCAGGAGGTTGTGGATGCCCCCTCCCTGGAAGTGTTCATGCAGGTTGGATTGGGCTTTGAGCAATGTGGTTTAGTGGAAGGTGTCCCTGCCCATGCAGGGAGTTTAAAATTAGATGATCTTTAATTCCTTCCAATATTAACCATTCTGTGATTGCAGTCTTAAACTGTTTTCAGGGTAGCCTGTACATTCTTAAGATTTCCAAAAAGTATGAAAAATAGAAGTTTTATGAGTCTGTAGAGGCTCCAGACTAGCCTTGGTACAACTTTCTTCTGAATTTTTGTGGCAACTCTTGTTCTAAAACTCTGATACTAGATTGAAAATCCTTAAAAATTACATTGCTGGTTGCATATGTTTTCATTACAAGACCTTAGCATGGAAGTAAATATGAGCATAGCTGGGTGACTTCACAGGGTCTCCCTTGGAGCAGGTAGGTCAGCTTCAGAAGCTGATTTCCATACATTAGTGGAGAAGTACACCCTGCCACAGGATTGTGGATTCTGGAAGCTCTCACTTCTGAGTTTGCAGATCTGGATGTGAGCCTCACCCCAACCTGCACAGCTGTGGGTGTGAGAAATGGGAGGGCAGTGGCCTTTCCACTTTTTGTGCCCTGACCTCCAAGCTTTAGTTACTCAGCAATACAGGAGCAATATGTGCTGAGCAGCTACTGCTCCAGATGATCTGTGGGCCAGGTCTCAGGGGCATGCAGTGGCATCTGGCAGATGGTGAATCAAAGCTGGGGTCCACAGGCTCATTAGGCCCTGAGGTGTAAGGATTCCCTGTGTGAGTTAATGTCCCTATGTATACAAGTCAACTCCTGGAAGGCCCAAGGTAAGAAATAGTCAGCATAGGTGCTAAAGGTTGTTGTTAGCAACTAGTTTAGAACTGATTGTTGTATTTGTTTTGCTTATTTGTTTCACTTCTTTTTTTACTAAAATATAATTTTAAGTCTTGCTAAATATTCCTATATAATTATTCAACTTGTTCAGTTGGGTTAAAATGAAGTAATAAAGGGCAGATGCAGGGAATGCCAAGGACTAGGGAAGATAGAAACTATGGGTATTTCTCACCAGCATGCCACAGAGCAATGAGGAAGGTTGTGCTGTCAGCTGCCAAATTTGGGGCTCACAGAAGAGCTCAGTTTGGAAGAGGAGACAGCAAGAAAAACTTCTGCTTCCAAGTAGTGACTGGTGTGTCTGCCTCTCAAGTCTGTCTGACTATTCAGGGTGTTATTTTTCTGTATTGGAGATACAGGAACAATCAGCTGGGGTTTAATGAGATATGCCTGGCTTTTGTTTTTGTTTTTTATTATTATTTTTTATTTTTAAGAAATTACACTATAGGAACTTTGATACAGTTTAGGTATGCATTAAGTAGATTCTGCATTTTAATTTTTAAGGTGACTCCTTTCACCTCACTATTAGTATTTACACTGTAGGTATCTATATTAAAGCTAGTTACCCCAAACTCACTTTACAGTAAATGGAGAGAAACAAGTACTTTCAGGATATGATTCATCTGACCTATTTAAGATGTCTGTTTTAGGATTAGATGAATAGCACTCTTCACCCAATAACAGTTTATCTCCACACTGACTATATATGGACTCAACACTGCTAAGATTAATTTAGGCATTTGAATCTTGCTCCTGTGGAATTGAATAAGCCTGCAAAAAACGTTCAGGAAGTAGCACTTCTAAAGTACTTGGAAGTATGTTGGTATTTTGGTGGCATTCTAGTAAAGTAATATGAATTCCTCTTTTATTTATTTTTTTTTTCCCGAGGGTGGGGAGGAATGAACGATAAGTAAAATGATTTTTCCTTCAGCTACTCTTCATGAGAATTGATAATGCATTAAGTATACAGGCAAGTCTGAATTAATCAGGATAACTGATGAGCAGGATAACATGCACAAAATGAGTTCCCGCTGAGGGAAATGGAAACACTGAAGCCTAATTTCCCATGAATTGTGTTCACTGTCTGACTTTTCATTCTCTGCCCATCCCAGCATTCCTTTACTGTCCCACATAACAGCCCATATAGAAGCAAGGCTGTTGCAATCCTGCAGCTGTGAGACCACTGCCCAGATAAAACCTGTGTGTCAGCCAGGCACTTGGCTTCTGCCAGCTCTGGTGTCATGGCTGGCTTTTGCCTCAGTGGAGATTCTATTGTTCATTTCTCTGCTAATTTTCACAAGGTATCTCTAGGAACTTTTTCTATTTTAAACTGACCCATGAGTTCAGAGTTAGTCACTGAGGATGCTGCCAACTGATAGACCAATGGACAACCTGATTGCACGAGTCAGATTTTCTTAACATTCTATGTTAAATGTACAAATAATACTTATAATTAAGACGAACAGAAATTATAGTAAAATTGCAGTTGCAGACAACTATTATCAATAACACTGTGGAATATAGAGTAGAGATATCCCTAAATTAGTATTTGAGTGGTATATCCTTGTAACACAGTGCTGTGGGTATGCATCTGTACTGTTTAAAAGCAGGGATCTGTCTGTATAGAACTTCCTTGAGTGGGTCTGCAGTATAGCAAATCCTCAGCTGGAAAAATGCAGGCTTTACTAAGTGAGAGCCTAGGTGTCTGTCTGTTATTATGGGAAGTCATTGCTGAGGAAGGAGGATGAGACACAAACTGTTGGTAGCACAGGAAACACAACTGAAAACTGACTCTTGGAAGGAACAGTTTTTGTCCTGTCACTTTTTACTTTGGAGAAGAGACCAACCCCTACTTCAATACCAACCTCGTCTCAGATACTCGTAGAGAGTGAGAAGGTCTCTCCTCAGCCTCTGTTTCTCCAGAACAATCCCAGATCCCTCAGCTGTTCCTCCTGAGACTTGTGCTCTAGGCCATCACTTTGCCCTTCTTTGGACCTGCTCCAACAGCTTCGGAACACTTAAAATGTTCTGGGAATTGTTAGTTCAGCAGGCAATGGGACTTCTTTTCTTTAGACCTCTCTTTACCCTGCTGTTTCATGCTTTTTGTGATCTTTGTGCATAGTGAATTTTAGCTGAGGAGTTACAAGGTCCTTTCTAACACAAAGTGTTAGACAGATCCTCAGGTGGATAAATAGGCTTAACAGTGTTAAAATCAAGTAATTTAGGTCAACTTAAAGTGGTTGTGGCTGTCTCCTACACTGTAATTCATGTTTCTTCTATACATTGCTATTTTTATTCATGCATGAATTCATTCTGTTCAGGCTCTGAGGTGGTCATTCATGAGCAAGTTTCAGGCCAAAAAAACCATGTAGCCATAATTAGTGTGAATACAGCATGGAGCTAATAAAGCTCTGCCAGGAACTGAGATGAAGTCCAGTGCTGTGCTAATGACAACTTACATGGCTATTGAGTAGAAGTTGGCTCAGACACAATCATTGGAGCCTGCACTTTTGCAAAAAGCTTTATAGAGGCTCTCAGTACTGATAATCTCTGTTGTATTTTACCTGCAGTTTGTGTGAAGGAAGAGCTGACTGAGACATTAAGCTAACTAATAAGCCTTGCAGAGGTACAGGATTCAGAAAACACTATTAAAGCTGATGATAATTGGGAACAGCACCTCTTCAAATATGATCTTTAAGACTGACTAGAGTGCCACTTAAATTACACTTTAAAAGTGGGCTCTGTATCCAGCTGCCTGAGAGAAGTCTCATGAGTACTTCTACAGCTCTAATCATGATGCTGTGCTTTTCATGCCTTTTTTTGCTGAACCTGGCTTAAAAGGTCAGACAGTTCATGTAACATTCATTACTTTGACCTCTCAGCATCAGGTATCTGTAGCAGCTAACTCTAGCTATTATTCTCTAAGCCCTTGGAGGGAGGGCTTAGAAGCCTTGAAGTCCTGAGCCTTGAGTTTTCTTGTGTTTCGGCAAAAATGTTTTGCTATTGAAAATGACACAAACTGTGCCTCAAGTATATCAACAAAGGATGTGGGATGGGAATAGAAGACTAGAAACTGATTGCCAGTGGTAATTCTTACACAACTAGAATACACACATGCACATTAGAAACACAATATTTGGGATTTTGGGTGGTACTTTTCCATTTATTGATTTATTTTTGGAATATCTGTCCTTAAGGCTTAGTGAAGAGCTGCTAATCTGTAAGGCAGAATCAGGCTGAATAAGAACTCAGATGTTTTACTTTAATTTGTCTCCCTAGAAACTGGGTGTTCAAATGTGTTAAGTTATTTTTGTCTTTTGAGTCTTCAGTGCCTCAGAATTTGGATGTGTACTCAGAGAGAAAAGTTGTGATCTCAATTAAATTGTGTTGCCTTATGTACCTTGAGGAGGTGAATGAGATGTTTTTTTTAATGACTAGTGCAGCAAAAATTAACTCTGGAAAGAGAGAAATTCAGAACTCTGTATTACAAATAAGCTAACCATAATGTTCTATCAACCTGCAAAATCTGTATGGTGGAAGCACTTTGTGTGGCCAATCTGTATGGTCAGCACTTTGTTGCTGTTATGCCTTTGAAAACTAGTTGATATATGGAAGGCCATTGAAGGATGCTTATTAATATGGCTGCATGACATTTAAACTCAGTTGGTACTTTGTTTCTTTTTCACTGGGCCCATCATTCAGAATCAAGAAAAAACACCAGTGTAGCTGAACTGAAGCTCACTTTATTTGGCTTTTTAATATAGAGTTTTATTAAAGAATAACTGTACTCAAAATAGGAGAACTCACAGAATGAAGTGCTTCAGAGAATGGCTCAATAGTAGAAATCTTCAACTGTAGCACTTCAGATAAAAGCTGCTTGCATACCTAGGACTTAGGAGAAAATCTGGTATATTTTTTCATTGGTTCTGTTTGCACACAAGTAATGTCTGGCATCCAGTTGGTGGGTGGCATTCCTGAACTGAATTGGTTGATATTGGTATTAAATAACCATCACTTCCTAGTAGGCATGCAGACTCACTCTCTTTTTAAATAAATATTTTTTTTGTTGCATGAAGGAGAGTGATGGTAAAACAACGACTATAAACAAAACTGAAGACAGTATGAAGCCACATTCATCATGTCATGTAGTAGCTTACATTCGTTTGTTACTTTATGTTGCAAGTCAAAAAGACAAAAGGAGACAATAAAGGGAAACCATAGGAAATGCAGGAAAGATGACACTTAGAACATAGTGACAGACGGAAGGAATATCATGCAAAGCCAAATTGTCAAGCAAAGAAAATTGTCAAGGTACAACAGAGTTCAAGCTTGATATTTATGCAGATGCCATGACGTGACCATAAGCACACATTATATCTCCACAGCAAAGGATTTTGCTGCCTCTGAGCTACCACACAGCAGTCTTTAATTTCTCCTCAAAGGCTTCGGGTTAACTAAAGCCCAGCCACACATATAGTCTGCAAGTAATAAAAGTCCATGGGGTGCTTAAAAAGCAGTTTTAAGGAAAACATGGTAAGCAGAGTTTCATGGAGAGGTACACTGGAAAACAGGTCAGTTATCATAGAAATCATAGGAAGTTGGGGGTTGGAAGAGACCTTGAAAAGAACATCAAGTTCAACCCACCTGCCAAATCAGGGTCACCTATAGAAGGTCACACAGGAATGCATCCAGGTGGGCTTCCTCACTTAGCAGAGGAAAGGGGTACAGTAAAATTTTATGTCCCTTGTAGTTGTGTACACTGAGAAGTATGCCATTTAATTCTGTTAAACTGTTTAAAAAAGCACCTTGTTTTATAGACTGAATCAAATTCTGCAAGGTTATATTTTCTTAAGGTATTTTTCAAGAAAAGGTAATATGTGTTATCAAATGAACAAAAGGCAATCTATTTGTTAAACGTACTGAGCAAAGTTGCTTAATTTGTAGCTGCATTTATGCTACAAATGGTGTTCAATCTCTTTGCACATAAAAAGCAAATATCTTTTTAGCTAGAAAATATCTGGCTTATGAGCATGCTGTACTTTCATTGTTGCATTGTTGGGCTTGCAAAATTATTTCTTGCTTTAAGAATGACAAACATGCCATCTTATTTTCTGAAGTGAAAATTGAACTGGATATGGTGCTACACAAGAATACACAAGTGCAACTCCATTCATAGCAGATGGAGAAAAGTTGATGTAATATTCAAGACAGTTAATACTTCTGTAATCTTCAATATAAATGTGTATTATTCCATATTTTTATGAGCAGATTGTTAAAATCTAGAAAAACAAAATAAAACAAATTCTGCAGAGCATCTGGTCCAGATTTCGCTCAAAGCAATGACAACCTCAGGACCTTGTGGAGTCCAGTTCTGAACAGCCCCAAGGACAGAGATACCCGAAGCCTTTCTAGAAAATATGCCCCAGTGCCCTCAAAGTTGTCATATTCAACTTGCTATCTACTAGGCATCCCAAATCCTTTTCTGCAAAGCTGCCTTCTTATCAATTGCTCACCAACCTCTGCTGTGGCAAGAGGTTATTACATGCCAGGTACAGGACTTCTGGCATTTTTCTTGGATGTCATGAGTTTATTATTAGCCTGTTTGTCTAGCCTGACTGATGCTTCTGAATAGCAGTCCTAGTCTCCAATGTACTGACCTTTCCCCCTAAACTGATAGTTTTGCTGATGGTGGACTCTGTCCCCTCATCCAGATGTTAAGGTAATAAACAGTACTGACCCCAGTTTTAGCTGCTGGAGATGCCACCAGTAACCAGCCTCTGGCTGAACTTCTTATTAGTGATCACAACACTGCATACTCAGCTGACCAGCTGGTTTTCATCCACCATAAAAAAGAGGAGTCTCCCTCTCCAAACTCATGACTATTAATATGTGAATAGAGGTTAATTATACACTTGACTGCAATAATATTAATGCATTGCATTAGTGTTATTCTCATTAAAAACACTGTTTCCAGTACACTAGTATTTAGTCGGTAGTCTAGGATGATTCTAGTTATGCAGCTGTTTCCACTTCAATCCAAAGTATCTTTGGAACTGGGTATTTCAATATTATCTTATTCTGCATGTATGGTTCCAGATGGACTGATAAGCATTTATGTCTAGAATCAGTATTACGTGGCTGAATTTCTACAGGCCTGATCCCAAGGATGATGAAACCAGTGAAAATAACCCTATTACTGTTTCTAGATTTTAAATGAGACTCAGTGAACTCTAAGATGATGTTAAAGAAATGTTCTTACTTTACTGAGGCATTAGTGAGAACAGCAGTCAAGTAGAGATTAAGGAAGCATCTTAAGTATGAATAAATGTGAATAACTTTGAGAAATATTCATTTTTCCTATTCTTGTCAGATTGAACTTGTTCACAGTTGATTCTAGTCCTATAAGATTAGCTCTTTCATAAAGAATCTATAGAACCATTGTTATCTTAATTTACAAAATGTCTATTTGTATGCTTTCACCTAGAAATTTGAAGCCTTTCAAGTAATACGGAATTAGAGATGGCTCTGGAAGTTTTGAGTCACATATGAGCACTTATCTTTATATATTGAGACCAGTATAATTCTCTCCTGCTGTATTTATATTCACTTTTATGGGTTAGCATTCAGATTTCAGAAGAGGTTTTTCTAGCTGGAATGATCCTAAAATATTTATAAACCCAGAACAGAAGCTAAGGATGAGATGGGGGGGGAGGACAGAAATTAAAAAATATTTAAGGGCTCTGGGACTGAAGTGATTCAGCCACCTTTTTATAAATGGATATACATTTTTTTTAACTAGAAGTACTTCAAATTTTTCATCAGGTCTATTATTTGTGTGGGATTTTGTTTACTTTGTTTTTGTTGCTTTTAATTGGCTTTCATCAAGCCAAAAGACTAAGTTATCTGGAAGAGCTTTTCTGATAACTTGAGGTGAATCCTCATATTCATTTGGTCAACTCCATCCAGCTTTCTGCAAAAGCAAACTCAGATCTGTTTCATATTGTTATTACTGACAAGGTACTTGTTTGTACATTTGTATGTTCTTAACCTAAAGTATCATAAGGACATATAGAAAAAACAAATACATAATATAATCTACTTTACTTCTGCTATTACCTTTTTTTTTTAAATGCGGTGTTGCTCTTTATTCAAGGTTTGAAATTGTTTCCACTGAGAAGTACTGTCACAGCTGAGGGTTGATGGAAGTTATTACTTTCTTGGAGAAATTCTGTATTAAATGTAGGTCACTGCAGGTGCCCTGAGTTGAGAGAACTTAAAATAATGTGCATGCAGCAGCCTGGCGAGTGGTCAGGATTGTCATGAACTGATATTAAGGGCCATGAGAAAGAGCTGCCTCTCTCCTTCCTCCCTGCTGCCAGTCAGAAAAGGCAAGCTGAATAATGGTAGGACAACACATCCAAGGAATAAAATCAGTAATGTTACCTGCCCAGTATTGCCAATTGTACCATTAGAGTGTTATCACAATTATCCCTTTGTTTTTAAACAGAAATAACATTTTCATTGCTGCTGTTAATATCTGTTTAGATTACAGGAGCTCCACCATGACTGATGGAGAACCATTCCACCTGTTCAGTGAGGGGGAAAGTAGGGAAGGGGGAAAAAAAAACACATTCTTTCATAGTCTAATGACTTCTTTATATCGAGCTAGACCAAATTTATAAATTTCTGTGTCATGAGCATGACATATATAACTTTCACATCAAAGGTATATTAGAAATTAAATTGTACGTGACTCTTTTAGGATATTGATTAGATTTTTACAGTTAAATAATACCTCTGAAAATCTATCATCTTAAGATTAAGGCTCCATATTGCTGACATAGTGGGAATTGTTCCCTCACACAGCTTTTGAAGCTCTCATTGATGAGCCATCAGTTACTTCGAACACTGCAGTAGAGAAAGAAGTGTGACAAGTTTGTGTTTTGTAATTCTTAATGTGCTTTATACATGTATTATTAATAATAAGATAGAGAAAAGTGAAAATACTTGTTTTAGGCAAGTGCACTTCTTTGCCTTGGACTTTCACAATTACTTTAATCTTTTTAGATTTTTCCATTTTACTTGAAGTCTGAACAGAAACTGAAGATATGTTATTTTAAAAATGACAGGTCATACAAGATCTGATCATCTCTTAAAAACTGAAACACTGCAGTTTCACAGAATTAAATGGGAAATCACAGGGAGAGAGAGAAGTGAAAGAGAAACATGCCCTTTAGTTTGAATCTCATCAGAGTCTCATGCTTCTTCACTTAATTTCTTTCTGCTGCAAGTTAGAAGAAATCCTAAACTTGTCATGAATTTTTTATATTTGCCTTCATATTGCACTTTGGAACTCAGCTGGCTTTTCAGACATACCAAAGGGTTCCCCAGTACCTGGGCCTTGGGTAGGGAGCAGGAATGAAATCTGGTTTTGTGTACTTTATTAAGACCAGTGTGGGGGATTTCCATTTACTCCAGCAACAGAATTTGACCTCCTGAGTGTTTCATGCAGCATGTACAACATGGTCTTATTCTAAGTCACAAAAATAATTTTCAAAACCCTGTTTTTATATTTACTGAATTCAAAAGATAGATTTTTCCCCCTTTTTTCTAGTCTTTGTGCCTAGGCTTCAGAGAGAATTACTTCTGCAATGTGAGGAAGAATAATGCTATTAAATAAAAATACAAGGAGGAAATAAATACATGTGTAGAGTCTAGATACTTTTCTCTACTGGAGTAGCAGTTAAAGAATAAATCATAATAAATCATATGTAAAATATAGTAAAAAAATCTGAGGATGAACCTAGATCTTGGAACGTGCCAGAATCAAGACTCTCCACCTTTTAAGTAGTTGCCTTAAATATTTACCATTTTCTGGTTTGGGCTGCCAGCCAGCTTTTAATCTATGATGTCAATATAGTACTTGTTCCTGTCTCCTCATTTTCCCAACAATTTCTGATGTGACAGCTTATCAAACGCCTGGGTGAAATGCAGACAGATTGCTTTCATCACCTTTCTATCATCTCTTTCCTTGGTCATCCTTTCAAAGAACTCACTTGGATTTGTTTGGCAAATGAATATTAGTTGGAGTTTGGATTTGTTTGGGTTTTTTTTTTTCTGTCTGTCATCCTCTAAGAAGGAGACCCTGTTTTCCTTAATGATTGACAGGAGTGCTTTGCCCAGAGGATAGGTTGGTCTAAAGAGTTTTCTCCTGTTCCTTTCTTGAACAGAGTGGCTAATGTATTTAACCCTTTCAGGTTGCTAGCCTGGAAAAGCACAGACTTCAGCAAGACAGTGTAATATTGAAGGCCCAGGTGGATGCCAGCCCAGTGTCAGGGGAAAAAAACCAAACAAACCTCTTAAAATTAAATCTGTTGCAGTCTACTGAGATTCTTTTAAGCTGGCATGTCACCTGCTGTAGCAACTTGTATGGGGAAAGCTGAGAAACTTTTTTGCTTGCAATTTAAGCCAGTTAGTTGTGTTTTGCAGCTGGCTGCACACTGTTGGGCTTCATAAGCATAGCACAGGCAAATCAGATGTTAGGCTCTACTTCTGAAAGGTTACAGGAAATGCAAACTGAAGCCTGGGCTGTTTCATGGAGTGGTGATTTTTCCTGACAATATCCTGCATCCTTCTAAATGTAGGGTATGGACTCTCAAATGGCAGTCCCCAGCAATGCACCAGCCAGCTCCACTCCATGGGTGGTGGCTTCCACCTCCCAGTTCTTGGTGCCTGCCTGTGGAACAGGAGGTGGTTAGGGAAGGGCATGTGTTGGGGCATCCTGGACAGGAATGGAAAGAGTAATGCCACCAACCAGCTCCCAGCTGCTGAGGATTAGGATTCCCATGTTGTCAAGGTGTGTTACCATGAGTGTCTCTAAAAGTTCAAGCCCTAGTGGAACTTTGAACAGAAATCAGCTGCCTGGCCTGTGATTTTTAGATGATAGTAGAGCTCAGGAAGGTCTCAGAAGTCTAATTCTCCAGTAGTAGCTTTTCAGAAACGTTATCATGGTACCATGAAGGGGATTTTCTTACCAACCAGGAAGCTACCAGCAAAGAGGAGATGCCAGATAATATCTAGGCCTCTCTTAGCAGCTGATTCTGCTGATGTCCATATTTGAGGCTGCTTGAATATTGTATCTAATTTCTAAAATCTAGGTCACGCCACACCACACAAAGTGTAACAAAACATTTATACACATTAAGTGGGCTTCTTTCCTTTTGCAGTCTCCAATATCTTTACAACTGGCATTTTGTTTGCTAACTCTTTCAGGGACTTTTTTTTTTGGATATATATTTACTTTGGTCCTGTAAGTCTTCTATGCAAATTTCTGAAAAGTTCAATGCTAACTTTTCTAGTGCTGAATTACTGGCCTACTCTCCCATGCAAGGACAGCAGGCCATAGGTAAGGAGTTCATAGCAATGAAGACTTGGTATTATTTCAGCATAATCCAAATACATACACTGTGCTAATGAAAGGTATCACTTTGAAATTAATTCTATTATACAGTTCAAGTGTGTGGGTCATTAAATAAATCAGTGCAGAATCACCTATCAGAGCCAATCTATTAATTTCCATCCCTTTATAACTAAGAAAAGGATCTAAGGATCTTTTTCTATTTTATGCTTTGATTATCCTTCTATTTCCTCCTGTAGGGAAAGACAAAATTTAATATCATTCCTTAGATTCTAATTTAAATACAAATATGAGTTGGCTTAATTAATCATCAGTGCATACATTACTAAATTGTATAACACCTACCAAACCATTTAAAGATAGCTAGCACTGTTAAAGCAACTTGGGAGTATATAATGGGGGTGGAAATAAGAATAAAGACATAACGCTCAGCCTGCAGAGCTTCTGTGGCTGCTTTGTGTGCCTGTTTTCCCAGGCAGCAGGAAATGCACAATGCACTGGATAAGGTAACAATAGCTGAGTCTGCCAAATCATAGAAGCAGAGTTTTAAGATCTCTGATTTCATCCAGTATATGTAAAAAATTTAACTTACTTTTATTAAGTAATGTATATAGAGAAAAGCTGTATTTATTTTCTATATAAAAGAGTGTGACTTATCCAGACATGTCAAAGTCTACTTCCAATGTCTACATTCTCAGCTCACTCACAATCCATGTAATTTAAAGATAAAAAAAATTACTTGGTCTTTTTACCCTTTTAGTTTAACGACAGTGGTACAAATAAAGACACATTCTTCCTGTGGGTTTTTGTCTCAAACAATGACCCTTTTAAAAGCTTTAAAAACTTGGGGTGATGGAGTGAAAGAAGGACAAAGAGATTCTTTATCCCATACACATTTTTTTCAAGAAACAATTGCACACTGCTTTGTTGTCATTAGATTTAGACAGTCTAACAAGAAAGTGACATTCTTATATTTATACATTTCTACACTGTCACGTCAGCATGGCAACACTGAAGAACAAAATTCAGCAGCATCTTTCATTGCAATTAATTGCAAATGTTACTCTGCAAATTCTATTATTTAATGGAGGCAGGAAGGATTCTATGACTCTAGTTGCTCTACAAATAAATAAAATGGGGAAGAAAAAACCATGCTGCAGTCACACCCAAAAGTCCTATTGAAATAACATCTCTAACAGCACTAGCATAAGGTGTCTTTGTATAAAGTAAAAAAATTGTGACTTTATTGAAATGTTAATTCTGCTTCAGTGGACATTCCAGATATGAGTGAGTCTCCAGAGAAATCTAATCCCAAAAAAGAAATAGAAGGAGTTGCAAATGAGGCTCAGATTTTTACTCTGCTTTTCAAAAGACAGGCTTTGCTTAAATACAGCCCCAGGTTTGTGGTATCTGTTATGCTAGCAAGTCCTGCAGATTTTACATACTGCATCACACTGCCATTCAGAAATAAATAAAATAAATAAAGTGCAAACTCGAGCTTCTCTCCATGGCAACCGCCGCATTGCTTGAGCCTCGTGCCACTTCCTGAGCGACTACACGTAGGAAAAGAAGGCAGCAGCTAGCAGTGGAAAAATAGTAGGAAGAGGTTTATAAAATCTGCCTAGGCAGTCAGACATGGACTTTGTACAGACTTTTTAGGGGTTAATTTTATAACTGATTTAGTATGATCTGTACTGTGTTCCAGTTTGTCCTCACTGCAGCAGGGATGCGGGAGATGGGAGAGCTAAAGGCCAGATGCTGCACTCTTCTTCCCAGCCGTGGTCCCATGAGACAGCCTTGCTCCACTGTTGGTCTGGTGGGCAGGAGGACAGGAGGGAGGGCAGGCAGGCAGCCACTGGCTCTTTCCAGAGCTGTCAGCACATGGTCACTGCAGTGGTTCTTCCCAAAGACATCCTTAGCTGCATTTCAAACTAAGCTACAACCACCGTAGAGTAAAGCAGGCTGTAGGCAACAAGTAACATGAATCCCTGAACTGCACTCAGCCCTGCAAAATTTGTACCTCCTTTGCTGAATCCATTTTAGTCAGTAAAATGGGCCACAGTAAGTGGCTTAACTGTCCCCACTCAGGACAGCATAATTTCATCCAAAATGCTCCACAATGTGGTCAAGTGTTGCCTGGTAAGTGGCCATCTGGGAAGGCTTCAGCCTATCCCAACAAGTCTGCTCACAGTTAAGTCCCATGGAGGAAATTGGAACAATATTGACATGTGAATCATGTCAATGCCTTGACATTATGAGTTTTCAGATAAAAATGTGGAAAACAGGTAGACATCAGGATGGCATAAATGTGGGCTATGATTTTTTTACAGTTTTGCACTTTGAACAGAGACATTTAAGTGAGGCTGGCAGAGTGAGCATCTCCAAGAGCCAGGGGTGCTTCTCATTCAGTGCATTGATTCCTCTAGCAAATTTTTTGTTGTATGTCAGAGATATTCTTGCAGCATTTCTGATATTTTTTCATCTTAATAAAGTTCATACAGGGATAAAATGTGGTGCCTCCTGCAGAAGCAGAGAACAAACTCCACCATATGGAAGGCCTCCAGGTCTCTACTAAAGCATTTAACCTACTCCACAAGATTAGGGTTTTTTGGTACTTAGTACCATGTGAGAGATGGAAATTCTATGTAGAGACTTTATAAGTGTACAGTGAACAAGTGTGCATAAGTGTATGACATGTACTTTTCAACTGTATATGTATTCGCTCTTCATCAACCCATTTCCAATCACAATCATAACAATACTTTCAGAAGTAATTGCTTTAAATCAATTTTATGTTATATATAAAATGTTAAACCCACTTTATATTAGGCAAACATTTTGTTACACTTTGCAAATGTGCTATAAAGGGAATTGCTAACTTACTGGCACTGTGGCAACTGGCAGTGTGCTGGTTCAGGAGCTAGGTGGCTATTGAGAGAATTAATGCAGGGATGGTGAGAAAAGAGAGCTTTCTCCTTTTTTCTTAGGAATGAAATGACTATAACTATGTCTGCAGAAAGCCTTCTTATCATATCAACAGGTCAATTTGCCAGGCGAATACCCTAGTCACTGGATTAGAGAGACATACTCTTCATGGGTCACTGGATACTTATTATTTAAACAAGATAGAACAGCTCCAACTGGAGAAAAAAACAACATTAGCCTGGTGGTTTGGGTACTCAGCTGTCATTGAGAGATGCAGAGTCAAGTCTCTGCATTAATGCAAGCAGCATTTAAACACCAGTTTGGGCATCTAGCCATTTGCCTTTTGGCTGTTTTTTAATAGCAGCATTAACATCTCATCATCATGAAAAACTTTGAAATGTCTTGATTTTGCTAAAATGAATATTAAAATATTTTATTAATATTATCGTCTATTTAAAAAATATCATTTATGAACAGAGATGCTCTCTACTAAATGATCTGCTGAACTTAGAGTCGCTCAAGGTCTTTTCTTCCTTTGTGGGTCTCCTGCAGATTCAGGTCAAGTGGCAGCCTGCTTGGAAAAGCAGAGGAAACAGCTGAAGGCAATACTCGAGTGTCTTCCAATTATAATTAAGGGGGTCCACTCCCAACTCTCTGATGGATCCTTCTGCACCATGTAGAGTTGTCCCAGTGGAGAGCCAGGGATGTAGAAGCATCCAGTAGAGAGTCAGTGGGGAGGGGGACCTTGCAGCAGAGAGTTGGTTGTGGTGGACAGTTGATGGTAGCCACTTGCCCCTTTCTGCACGAAGGGTTGTTCAAATACATATTTTCACTGTTTCCGGTCATAGTTGTATGGTACTTTTCTACTTGTAACCAGGTACATGTCATTCTTAATAAAGACATTTCAGAAAGCTCTGCTATTTCAGGCTTTTTTAGGCTGTATATTTTGCAGGCTGGCTATGACAGCTCTGTACTATTGCGTAAGTCTTGAAAGTTTTTCTAATGTAATTTCTCAAGGGGACACACAAACCAGATCACATGTAGTCAGGGCAGGTCTTTAGAAATATGTGCAAGTAGGGTTTAGGTGTGGAAACCTTTCCTTTGATTAGTGTGAGGACCATATGAAACTCACTGACTTCAGCAAGAGCTGTACTTTTAGGTACAAAGGTGGATTTGATCCTTCAAGACATAGTTTATGTGTGTTATGGCTCCTGGTAATGGCTGCAATAGGTATTTTAGAGAGATGTGTACAAAAGCTCAAAATCACTTCAAAGGACACTTACTCTTTGAAGTAGGCAAAGACTAATCACCTCATCAAAATCTGAAGTGACATATTGAAGTAGTCATTTGGATGCTGTATCCAAATAATGAATGTTATGAGTGAAACTTCCTTTATGTCTATACTATTGTAATGTCTCTACAAATTGTGTACACATCCTGAGCCACCTTTAAGCTTGTTTTGTAAGTACTGGGGTAATGGCTTTAAACTGGAAGAGGTTAGATTTCGATTAGATATTAAGAAAAAATTCTTGACTGAGAGGGTAGTGAGACACTAGAATAGGTTACCCCAGGGAAATGGTGATGACCCATCCCTGGAAGTGTTGAAAGGCAATTTGGATGGGGCTTTGAGCAACCTGGTCTAGAGGAAGGTGTCCCTGTCCATGCGGTGGGATTGAAACTTTAAAGTCCCTTCCAACCGTTCTACGATTCTCTACTGGTTGCAGAGCAGGCATTGTAGACTACAGCTTTGTGTGATTTAGTCAATACATCTGCTTATTTGTATCCTCTGCTCAGTTTTTTGAAGCTGCAGCAAAACATCTGGAAACAGGAGCTGATTGCAATATAGTTGGAAAGTCTATGTAAAACAGAGGGAAGCAGTTGTTGGTTCTGGGTCTAAAAGACTGCTCTCTAGATAGGCAGTGCATTGTTCTGTCCTGCTCAAGGGCAAATGAAAGCTGTTTGCATATGGCTAACAGCATGCTAACTCTAAGCTAATGCACCCTCCCTTGCAATAGGCTTATTAGCTCAGACTCATCACCATGCTAATTGCTTTTCATATTCTACAAAGTTAAGCTATGCAGAGTAGACAAGCGAACACATGTCTGCTTATAAATCACAATTCAGACATTTAATGAGCCCAGTTGTTGTGGTGGAACTTCAAGAGAGACACAGACGATTGTTGAGTCCAACTGTCTCCTCTGTTTTTTTCTGGTGCGTCTCAGATGGGATGTGAAAGATTTTTGGGGCACTGAATTACTTCAGCTGAGTTTCCCTCTTTCTTTTTCATCCCAGTGGAAAACAGCCAAATCTCAGGTTTCCACTTGGCATGAGGGAGCAAGAGTAAATCATTTTGTGTGATTTGTCTGTTGAAGCACAGAGAGTGTTTATTGCTCTATGAAGAGCAGTTGGCTCATAACTCCTGTCTTTAACAGTTCTTTTGTCTTATCTGAATAGTGCATTAACCAGGGATTCAGGAAACCTAGTTTTTAAATTAGCCTGTTGCATAACTTCCAGCAAAAAAAAACCCTTAGCTTGCTGTTTCCCAGTTCATAAATTATGAATAAAAAAAAAAAAAAAATCAGCTATTCAATGAAGAAATCTGAGAAGTACTGATGTACTGACCAAGCAAGGGGTACATATTAGAGAGAGGTATTATTATAATCATTATTTATTTCTTGGTTCACCGAACAATAATTGTTGGGAAATATTAAATGCATTTATGTATTAAGATAGGAAATATTACAGATAGCTTGAGAGGGCTGCTCAGTGCAGAACAATGGGATTAGAGTTTGAAGGAGTAGGTTAAATGGGTGAAAAATGCTTACCTTATATGTTCTTTCAGGTGTTCCTTTGTCACTACCTAGTGTAGTAGGTAAACAAAATTGGTGCCAAAATGTTTGATTCTGAGGGAACATTAGAGATAGTAACATAGTGTGAATCTGAGATCTAAATCTTAGGACTCTTAATTAAGTGGATAGATCCTGCTTCGTTAGACAGATTGAACTTCTATTATATATGTATGTAGTCAGACCACGTTTGAGAATCTAGACCCTCTTGTAAATCTAGCTCTAAAAGTGAGTTTTCTAAGCTTGAAATTGGAAGTCTTTGCCAAAACAATTGCTTAAATTCTGGTATCTCACATCTGTACTAGTGTCAGAAAAAGGATGGGAACTGCATTTCTTTGCAGAATGTGGTCAGTTGTGACCAAACGTGACCTTCACAGGAATAATGCAAGTGAATATACAGTTGTGCATAGAGATAAAGCAGATGGCAACCATAGAAGGAAACTACCACAAAAAGTTTCTGAGACCCTTTTCATCTCTGCAGCTTTCAGTCTTAATTTATATTAGAGAAGAAAAGGCAAAAATGAAAACCGAACTAAATAATTGGAGGATGCATTTTCACACATTATTCAATTTAGTACAGATTGCCCTTGTCTCCATGTTAATAATGGTTTTTCACATACCAGAACATAATTTCTAGGTGAAAAGTAAAAAAGAAAATTTAATAAATGAAGTTTGGGAGGGCAGAGGGAGAACTGCTCAATTTCTTAAGACATCAATAACTTGGTAACAGCTGTAGCACAACTGAGTTCTTATAAGTGTAGTGGGAAAAAGCTACACAATTAATGGTGGAACATCTTAAGTTGTTCTCCAGGCTCTGAGTATTACCAAAGTGCTTTGAGTCAAGCATAATAAAATGGCTGGGATTCTCATTAAAATTGATGATAGCAAATACATTGAGGGAAACTGTCAATGTGATAATCATGCACTTCTGTCACTAAATTGCATAAAATATATGTATTTATGTGTATGCTAGCCCTCTAGATCATTTACTGGCAGAGTAAACAGAAGAGTGTGCCCCAGGAATATTTCTTTTCTTTTTTGTTACATAGCCTATAGATATCACACATTACAGTATATTTGAAAAGCATTATATACGTCAGGATGCCACTATTTGCCCAGATTGCAGTGTCAGACCCCTGTAATCACATCGTTGTAAGAATTACAAAATCATTTGAGCAATATATTAACAAGAGAAATGAAAATCAGTCCATGTATGTTCAACTTTGGTACAAATATGAGGTCAGCTGGTTTTACTGATGAAACACAGTTATCATATATAAATCTTTTAAATGGTGATAGTCATCAAAGAAATACTGGCTATGATAATTTTAGCAGTACAGTAGTAACAAGTGGCTTTCATACATTTAGTTAAAAAAAAACTTATTACAAAATTAATCGCATTTAGAAATTTTAAAAAGCTGCATTTGAATACTCTGAATAACTTGGGCTTTGGTATCTCCAGATGAAATAGTTCTAACCATAAGAATTAAAATATAGCCAGCCAATCTACCATTTCTCAATTTTAGCATTGGTTACAAAAAAAAATGATGTAATTTAAATGTATTAAATAAAATTATGCATTTCCACAAATAGATGGGGAATAGGATTGAAAGGAGCACAGAGAAAACAGAGGAAAGGAGAGAACTTCAAGGTCTTCTTGGTTACTGTCAGTGAATGAGTTCTCTGTTACTAAAATTACCTTCCTAGAAACCAGGAAGGAATTTGGAGTGAAAGGGATGAAAAACAGAAACAGAATCAGCAGTTTCCATCCTCACCAAAAGGGAGAGGTGAATGAGACACATGGAATACATCCACCAAATATTTTAGGTACTTCCTGGTTCTCTGTTATGGATGTTCCACCCACCCACATGTTAGAGGGAGGTGCTTTCCCCTTGTTATTGTTCCTCTACTTCAGAGGGAGTTGGAATATGCTCCAGTCCTGGTTTTAAATCAGAGACACATCACAGCTGAGCTTTGCACCCCAAGCTGTGTGACCTTAAAGGTAGCCAAGGTGCTACAGAAGAGAAAGGATGCGATTTCATGTATAAATTAAACTTGTGCTTTCTTGATTTATCATTCAGTTCTTTAGCTTCACTTTTAATTTTGAAGTCAAGAAAATTACTCTGTTTTTCTAGTGTCTGTATATTGAGAATGACCCTAGGTAGCACTGGGAAGCACAAGTATGTCAGGCAGAACTCAGTTCAGGATTAAAATGTCAAATGTAGGTTTTTACAGGCAAACTAAATGTCTAAATTCCCATTATAATAAGTGAAGGTCTCATCCGTGGAGCCTCAGCTCAGTGTTTAGACTCCATTGATGGTACTGAATAAATCTTTGAGTGTATGACAGCTCAGCTGCCTAGCACACATGTCAATACCTTACATTAAGTTTGTAATCAGTAAGGAATTAAATCTCACCCATATCATAGAATCACAGTTTAGTTTAGTTTGGAAGGGACCCTAAAGATCACCTAGCTCCAACCCCACTGCATTGTCAGGGACACCTCCCATTACACCACGTTGCTCAGAGCCCTATCCAACCTGGCCTTGAACATTTCCAGGGAGGAGGCACACACAGCTTCTCTGAGCAATCTGTTCCAGTGTCTCACCACCGTCACAGGAAGGAATTTCTTCCTTATATCTAATCTAGATCTTCACTCTTTCACTTTGAAACCATTACCCATTGTCCTATAACTCTAATCCCTGATCCAGAGTCCCTCCCCAGCTTTCCTGTAGGTCCCCTTCATGTACTGGAAGGCTGCTAGTAGGTCTCTGAAGCTTTCTCTTCTCCAGGCTGAACAACCCCAACTCTCTCAGCTGATCTCATAGGAAAGGTGCTCCAGTCCCCTGATCATCTTCATGGCCCTCCTCTGGACTCAGCCCAGGAGCTCCATGTCCTTCTTCTGCTGGGGGTTCCAGAGCTGGACACAATACTCCAGGTGGGGGTCTCATGAGAGTGGAGGGGAGACTCAGCTCCCTTGACCTGCTGGCCAGGCTTTTTTTTTTATGCAGCCCAATTGGCTTTCTGGGCTGCAAGCTCACAGTGCTGCCTCATGTAGAGCTTCTCATCAGCCGTACCTAAGTCCTTCTCCTCACGGCTGCTCTCAATCTTTTCTCCTGTATTTGAGCTTGGGATTTCCCTGACGCATGTGCAGAGCCTTGCACTTGGCCTTACTGAACCAGGCGTGCCATTTGTGTATCTTACAAAAGAATAATGAATCATAGACAAACATTTAGAAGTTTTATGCTTTTATATAACATTGTCAGATGGCTGTAAGAGGTGTTTTATGCCCTTAATATTCCATCATGAGGTGGATATTCTAGCTGTATCTATGTAAGTAAATTAAACATGCCCAGGAATGGTGGTGGGCAGTGAAACCATCTGGCATGGTCTAACCTACCTCTTGTTAGTAAATATTTCAGTCTCCAAAATTTTCCTGTGCACAGGATGGCTGAATGCCAAGCATCCATTGGGAATGGCAGAGATCTGCTCATCTCACTGAAAGATTCTGATCCCAGACAAATGCTGGAAACACTTCGAGTTTGGTGGGGGCTTTTTGTTTGTTTGTTTGTTTGTTTGTTTTTTACCTAGTGGTACAGGCAAATAGAATGTTGCAGAGCAATCTAACCATTTATCCATATATATGACTACACACCAGAACCTGGGCATTGTTTAATTTATTAGTTTACTTACTGCTTGTAGATAGTACTTTTCTTCTATTTAACTTGCAGGATTTTCCTTTGGATCCAGCATGATACAGCTGGACTGGAGGAGTGTTACAGTGCTGTGACTAAAATGTAGCAATTTGGTTACAGATGAAGAAATTTAAATCACTGATCCAAGAAATCGAGAAATAAAGTTCATGTTGCTTTGTTTCCACCTTCTCAGAGCTTATGATGAGAATACTCTGTATTGGTACAATGTTGCAACATTTTCTCAGGATTATCTAGTAAAGCACACAGAACAAGTGGCATAAAAAGGTAAATGGTGCCATGGAAACAGAATTTAAATATTGAGCAGGATGGTACCATAGTGAAGAACTAACAAAAAGCATATATAATTATTATATTAAATGTAGTCTAAAGTCAAGGGCTTTCTTGCATGGAAATTGAAGCTAATTTATTAAGTTTATACTTGTCTATTTTCCAAGCACTTCTACCACCCTAAGATCTATCTCACAGTACAGTAAAATTTGAGATTGTTATTCTACAGTGCTGAGCATACTGACTTTCAGAGGAAACACATACATTTTTGTACTCCATTTGAATACATTCTCAAGAAAGATTGCTTCCCATTATTTTTGCTTTAGGAATAATACAGTTAGCTTTAAGTGTGCTAAAAATCTCTCTTATCATCAGCTTCAGTGCAAACTGAAATTATGACAGCAGATAAAAGAAAAAATTAAATTCAAACAGTCCTGTGCAGATATGCTTGTTGAAGGAAAACAACTGTTAGCTTTTGTTGTAAAGTCTGGATTTGGTGAATAGCAACAATTTTTTCCTACCTTTATTAAAATTACTTCACTTGAAATACAAAGTGGATTGTTTTCTGTATTTTATTTTTTGGTTTTTTTTGCACGTGACCTCTTTTTCTCCAAGTGTTGCTGTAGTGTTGCAACTACAAACAGATTTTGGAGTCTGTGTGCTGAATCTAGTTTTCATACTGCAATGTCTTTATTACTGGGAACATCTCTTCCTCTATGTTTGAAATTCTCCATCTAGCTATTCTGTTCTATAAATAGCATCATTTGGGTGAAATAAAATTCTGCATCTGAAATAATTTAACAGGATTTAAGTTTCTGTCCCTAGTGGTTTTAAATGAGCTGTCACAGTATGCTAGGATGCCTAGAATGTGTAGTTTAGGATCTAGAAGACAAAACAGAAAACACTTGCTTTGTTTTGCATTTTACAACCATTGTATTTGCAATCATTACATTTATAAGCCTGGAAGCCAGAGAGGGGAAGGCAATGATCAGGGGAGGAGTAAAGGCAGGAGCTGTCTCGGGTTGTGGGAGCAGCTGCTACCCTGGTTGCTGTGCAGGCAGACACACAACCTTGCCACAAGCATTGCCAGCTCCCACTTCACTCCATCTCAATGCTGCTCTCAGTGGGCCCATTGCAGCCACTTTGGCAAGGAAGGCCTGAATGAACTCAAATAGAAACTCATGAGCTGTCTTTGAAGAGTACATCTGCATCTCACGTTACAGAGATTGAGTAGCTGAGGCAGAAAGACTGATGCTTGCCCAAGATTTCAAATCAAACCAGCAGCAAAACCAGTAATTAGGATCCACGAGTTCCTGATTCACAGCCTTCCTGCCACTTCACCATCATTTTTTTTTTTTTTTTTTTTTTTTTTTCCCAGAACTGCAATTCTGAATTTTAATTCACATTCCTTTGAAAGACCAGGGCATGAGAGCCTTGACATGCACTGGAAACCATGGCCAGTGGTACTAACCTGCCTCTTGAAAATTCAGTGTTGATATTGAACAGTCGTGTATTAAAATGAAATATTAATCAGAAGAAACTTAGGGAAAATTGCTGAAAGGTCAAATTTTGCATTAAGGTCTAGCAGCAGAAAGGACAGCACAGATCTTAAGAGAATAGCTGAGGTAAAAATATTTCTTTATTCTTAACCTTGCCATGTGTACTCTTCATTTATTTCAGCAGACTGTCCTACTGCTGTTCAACCCCCCTGCCCTGTTGACATTCACCTGCAAGAGCAAAATGCTTCACAATTTCTACTTATGGTTTTTCCTTTCATTAAATCTTCTGCACTTTTAGGTGCCCTTTCTTTTTGCATGCTCAAAAGCAGGTCTGTGGAAGTAATATCTTTCTAAAGGCAATTGTTATGTAGCATAAACAGGTAGCGTAAAAATCCTTTTAAAAAATGTTTGAATCTCCCCCTCATTCCTACCTGATGAAAAATGTAAAAGTTTCTGTGCCTTCTAGATGTGCTATCTGCAGCCTATGGTCTGCATAAAATCTGAAAAATATTTCTTGTAGCTTTCTGGTTGCTTAACCGTACATAACATAAGCCTTCATTTTTAAAATAATTTCAGACTTCCAAACAATGCTGTGTATTACTCCTGCATCCTTTCCTTGTATTTGGGTCATTGCCATCCACTCTCATTAATTTTTAGGAATGAAGGAACCCCTCCACTATGAAAAAAAAAGGTCTTTTATCATTAGGTTCTCTACTTCTCTACTGGTAACTAAAATTATGTTCTCCTTCTCTTGGGTTTCCTTTCACTTAATTCTATAAATTACAGAATATGATTAACCTTCTTTTTATTATTATTATTTTCCCCTGAGGCTTTGTAACTTATCTTGTCCTTTTTGCTGCTATGTGTAGAAAGGTAAAACCCCAGGTCTGGTATCTTGTCCCTTTTGCACTAAATACAAATGCAGAAAATCAGCCCCCTGTTATAGACATATCTCCAAATAGGTGACCCAAAGAGAGTGATGCAAACTGAGTGATGTTCAGAAAGCAAAAAACAGATTGCACTTTTTTATGATAGTACAGTCAGTATGAATCATGAAGAGGAGTTATCAACAGGAATACCAGAAGAGTAGGGAAAAGAGAGGACTAAAACTAAGAAAAGAAAAAGGGAGATGAATGAAGAAGATTTGGAAATGTACAACTTTTCATCTCATTTAGGTTTTAATTTTGATGTACAGTGATGGAAAGTTTGACATAAACATTTTGGTAGAGCAGAAATGGGCCCCAAATATGTAGTGACTCAGATTAAGGGATATTCTGAAAATTACTCTAAGAAAGCAGCAATAGAAAAACCTATTATGTGTCTGATGAGTCATTTCTAATGCAGAATATTATCTTCATAGTATGTTTTTCCATTGACTTAGTTACTTGGAAAACAATTTAAGCAAATTTTTAAGCTTTGAAAAGCTGTCTTCTGGGGATTGTTTTGTTTTGCTTTTCACAAAGTTGGCTTTGCTTAGACAAAACAAGACAGTTGGCATATCTGAAGACAGAAGTCTCAGGACTACAGCCCTGTAGTACACTAAATTCTGCTTTTATTGCTAATGATTAAAAGCAGAAAAAGTACTGCAACTTCTTTATCTACATGGAACCACCAAAATTTACATCAATTTAGCAAGCAAAAGTCATTGCCAATTGAAAAAAGTGACAGGTTTGTTTTGGCCATAAGAGTTATTTTATATATCAGATGGAATATGAATACTAAACGATACCTGAAACTTAAAAATAATAGGGGACAACCCCAACACTTTTCTATAGCTTTTTTTAAAGTTACTTTTTTTCCCTTCAAATTTTCAACTGATTATTGAGTTGGAAAGTCTTTCCAGTTGTCTTCAGTAAGACCCTAGATAATTAGAGAGGGAGGGGTAATTTCTAGTCGTTAAGTAGTCATCTAGACAAATAAAATGGAACACAAAAATAAGACCCTCTGTTCTTCAGATCGTACCAGATTCAGCTGCACACACTTCTTTTCTGTCCTAGATATCTAATTGTCCATTTACATTTAGTTCTTGACTCTGAGGAAAGAGATGGACACCACTGAATTCTTCTGTGGTACAGGGATTTTATTTGGAGTAAACAGTTTATTTGGAGTAAACTGGTGTCTTGCTCAGGCACTGAGTCATTAGGTTCTGTTGATTAATATCTAAAAAAATTCTTCTTTGACTTACACCAATCAATTTTTAAAAACACCCTCATTTGTATTTGATTTATTCTTCCTGGGTTTTTTCCTAACACAGTGAAACAAGTAAAAGCTGTAACTGGACCTGGGTATTAAAATACATTTCAAAAAGCATGTTGAAAATCTGTTTAATTCTAATTCAGCATAAAACCCTCTACCATATTGGGTAGTTCCCATGGTGAGCTTGTCTCAGAGCTGCAGATCTTGTCTGGCTGAGTATTGTAAGGAAGGCAGGGAGGGTCCAAAGGAAAATGGATTTTTCTCTTGCTGAGTTCTGGTGAAGTTTTGCTAAGATCAAAACATCTTTATAAAACATCTTGACTCCAGTGAACAGGAGCCAGAATATGCTGGATATTTTTTGAGCATCATTGGGGTTAGCAAGATTTCTTTTGAGTTTTATTGTAAAGGCTTGGCTTTATGCAGGTGCTTGATTAGTGTCAAGTATTTCTTTTTCATCTGTTCACGAACTGTCTTTTACCTCATATGCTGTGCTTTTTCAATACTCTTCAAATGAGTGTTGGCCTTTCACACATTTCAACAAATCCAGACAAAATAAAATTCCATTTAATTTTGCTAATATTAACATTTTTCTCACCGGTGGTATATGCATAAGCATATGCATGTACAAACATAGAGATTTTTTTTTTTATATTGATATATTGTGTTATAATAGACTCCAGCTGATGAAAGAGATGTAAGATTAATGGAGAGAAACAATAGATAGATGTTGAGAAAATCTTGAACATGTTTAGATAAATAATCCCTGGTAGAAAAAAAATGCCATTTAAATACCAGGGAATGTTAATTACTTACAGTTTAATGAGGAAATTAATTAAGGCACGGCACAAGTACAAAGTAAGAATGCCTGTTGCTTTTCTCAGCAGATAATTGGTAGCTTTGAAATACTGAGAAAGCCAAGCCTGAGATACAAGGTTATTACAGGGCCCATTATTTCACATATAGGTGAGTCGTGGGCACGTATTCAAAAGAAAGTTAACTTCAGAAAGGAACCACCATGAAGAACCCGGAGGCATAAGAAAAATTGTCCATCTTTTAAAAAATACCTGAGAAGGAAGTCAGTGAAGTGGTACCTGCAGTCAAATCCCAGCGATGAAAGTAGGCTGATGTGTAATTAATGTGATGAAAGAGCCTTCCAATTATCTTCTGAGATGTTTCCCCATTTATTTTTTTACTTAATGGCCACAAAAATGGAGAAGAGTGAGCAAAATATATACTTTTTCTGTGAATTATCAAGAGCAGGAAAACTACATTTTTGGCTAAAAAACTCTGGGCTAGTTGTGGGAAGGCTAAGGCAAAGTTTTGGTAGCTGTGGGGAAGGCTTTTAAGATCAGGGAGACTGTAACAGTATCACCTATCTACTTGTACAGTGGAATGTCTTAAACATTTCAGATATGAAGAGTTCTAGTAATGTTATAATCTGTTCCTGCTTATTTTGCTGGTTAGAGGTTTTTCCAGTTTGCCCTTGGCAAGCAGGCAGTCAGTTTCTACCACTATACATGCAAACTTTGCGTGTGATAGTCTGATAAATCATGATGTAAGTTTTATTTTTCAGCCAAATGTTTTCCTTTTTATAGATATATCATGTTCTTCCTTCAAATAGCTCAAAGAAAGGCAAGGAGAATCGAAACAACAGAGGGAAGTATCACTGACTACTCATAAAACAGTCCCAGAGACTCAGAGAGTTTATAGCATGCTACATAATATAAACAGCAAAACAGTGCTTTTTATAAACACTGAAATAAATTTTATTCATATATTCACATGCTCTGTTTTGTCTTAGGTGGACCTCCAAGGAAATTCTGTTCCCTGGAAATATACAAAATTATATATGCCAATTAATGATGGCTCTTGGATTCAATATATATTAACAGTGTGTGCCTTATATAGCCACTGTCCATTTATATACTATTAATGGTAGGTTAGTGAGTTCATTTCCATAAGTCTTATGTGTAGATTGTTGTAATACTTAATTTCCAGTTACATGAATTGAATCATTATCTATGTAAGTCAAATCTGTATCTTCCTACTTATGGCTGCTTCTTTGCTGTTTTAATTTTTCTAATGCTATTACTCATCCCTGAACTTGTTATTTTTCACCAAAAATACCAGAAAGAAAATTATGTGGTTGTAACATTTCCAGGCTGCATCAGGCTGTCCTAACTTTCATTTGAGGGCCTTGTTGTCCCTGAGGTTCCACTGCCTTCATGAACTATGTTCCATACTAATAATTTTCCTATAACATATATAGAAACACTAATACTATCATACTACTAAGAGTTACTAGTAGAATAATTCTACTATTCATTAGTTCTTTCTTTCTATATTAAGTCTAGAATTGTGTCATCAGGAAATGATGAGCTGATCAATGCACACATACAGAGAGGCTGTAAATTTAGAAGACCAGTGTTATATAAATAGTATTATAAATATACGTAATCCCAAAATGAGTATATAACAGGAGAAATTACCATAACAAGCAGACTGAGCAGTGATTTACAGATATGTTAGTTCTGTGTTTGGAAGTGCTTTTAATGGAATTTTGCTAGTTATTTATAACTTTTAATTGGAGTTGTTGCTAAGTGAGAAACCAAACATAGAAAAACAGCTCGGGATGTTTCAGAGGCTCCTGGATCTGCTGAAGGATGGTTTCTTGTGTTGAGAGCACCGGTAGGATAATACAGCAAATGGGAAAGCAAGACCTATCCTGCTCTCCTGGACAACATTATCCATGGGTATATTTATACTGCCATCAACTGTGATTTCCAATATTAGTTCAGCAGATTAATTGATGTAGTGAGCTCCAGAACTGATGCTCTTTAGGTTTCAGTGAAGGTTTTGCCAGACTCAGTGTATATTCTTTGTGGCTGAAGCCTGAGTTGCTATTGCTTAGCAACTGTTGATTTCTAAATAGATTAAAGTTACACGTGCTGTAATTATCCTTAATAGAAAGGCATATGATATCAAGTGTGTGTGTGTGTGTGTGTGTGTGTGTGCATGTGTGAGAACAGAGGCCTTTAAGATGGATGGAAGCAGTTAATCAGTGTCCGGGAGACAGAAAACTATGGAAATGAGCTTAGTGACATAGGAGGCTCTGCATTCACTGAGGATAAAGTGAATTTGAGTGTAACATTTAGTGTCTTCTGTGAAAGCAGTCCATATGTTTGATCCCAGTTCTTTGAATCATGGCAAGTTTTAGTCACTGATAATTACCCTTTTATCCATAAACCTTAGAACTTCAGATAGGAGTCCTTGGAGAAGAGTCTTCTCCCCACATTTTATGGAATGAACTGTAAAATATTATATTATTAAATTTATATTATTAAATTTGGGTGCTGCAAATTATGGTAATGAAAACTGCAGAGAATATGGAAAGAGCTGCTGGTCTTATTTGGAGGACTGAACGTTTGCTTTGTACCAGACTGAACAAAAACCACTTTTTTCAGCATCACAGTAGTTTTTAGGATTGCAAGTTTTCAGAATTACAGCAAAAATGTGTGGTGGATTGACCCCAGCCTGCAGCCAAGCAACAACCCCTCTCAACATGGAGAAAACAGAAGGAAGGTGAGAATATTCGTGGACCATAATAGTGGAAGTTTAATCGAGGAAGCAAGAGCTGCATGTGCAAGCAAAGAAATAAAAGGAAATATTTTACTGCCTCCCACTGTCAGACAGGTGTCCTGATACTCCCTGAAAAGCACCGTCTCAGCATTCACAATGTTTGCTTGAAATGACAAATGCCATAAGCACAAGCATCCCTCCTTCCTCCATCTTTTCCTGAGCTTTTACTGCTAAGCAGGACATCATATGGTATGGAATATCCCTTTGGTCAGTTTGAATCAGCTGTCCTGGCTACATTCCTACAGGGGAATCAAGAGAACCCCTGGAGCCTTCTCAAGCACTGCTCACCAGCAGTCACCACACTAGTGCATCATCAACATCAAACATCCACAGTGCTGGATGGACCAGCATGAAGAAACTTAGCTCCATCCCAGACCAACCCTGTAGAAACTGAAGCTTTAGGTCTTTTTTGTTTCTTTTTCTTTTTTAAATGAAAAGCTGAAGACAGGTATTGGCATTGGTGGCAATATGAGAAACCAAACACATTCTTCTGCTTTTTGTATCTTACTTGATATTAACTGACATTACTTTTGGCCATCTTGAATCAGCCTCCCTCAGTCTTAACTAATATTTGCTTATTTAATTTGAGTAGTTCCAAGGAAGAAGCCTGGAAGGATCAAGGCCAGATTATCAAAACATTTTAAATGCTTGATCAGAGTGTGATGGACTTGCTTTCTAACCCCAAGCCTGACCCAGATAAAATAACAGCTGACAGATGCTTCTCCTATTAAATTAGCAAGTTCTTCTGGAGCAGATTTCCTTCTTTCTCTAAATGGAAGAGGAAGCCTTCATCAAAGTTGATACAGTACTAAAAAAAAAAGGAAAAAAAAAAAAAGCCATCAGTTCTCCAGTAGCTGAGCATTGGCACTGGTGTTCTCTGGGAGATTATTTCAGATACAGGAACTCAGGAACTGAGGGTGCTGCATTCAACTTTAAACATTCAACATTAAATGCTTTCAAAACTGGTGGCTGGAAAGGAGTTGATATATGCTGTTTATCAGGGTGATGTCTTTGTGTTGTATTTAGTACTGGTTGCCATTTTTGCACAGTCATGTTCTTCCTGCAGTATGAAAACACATGGTGTGGTTTTAGCCCTTTTGCCATTTTCCTTTGGTCTGACTCAAAATAAGTTTAACCAACTTGTCTTGTATTAACAGACTGCTTAATTCCACTTGAATTAGCTTTTTGCTCAGAGTCCAGAGAATGAATGCAAAAAGTTATATTACTTTCAAAATAAAGTCATTAGTAATCATTACAGCAGCAGTCAAATGCAGAAGGCATTACAGCTGCATTTTAAAAAAATGGAACTGGAAGTCAAACATTTCTACTAATCACTGCCATTGTCCTGAAAGAGCAGAAATTAAGCACTAATTTAAACTCACTTCAAAACCCATTACTGGGAGACCAAATTACAAAAACTGTGGAGGCCTTACTCATGGATTTCTAAAGAACAAAACCGGTTTTTGCACTCACAAATGTTCTTAAGAGATACCAGAATGACAATCAAAGAACGATATCCAATGGTATGGGTGAATAATGTGCATGGGGAAGCAAGATTCCCAGTACAGTCTTGCTGATGTGACTTGACTCTGATGGGGTGAGAATCTGAGAAGCTGACAGGTTATTTTATTGCCCTTGCCCTTTGATTCTGAGACAAGAGAGAGCTGAAAGTTTCATAGTGATGGACACCTCTCCTGGGGTAAATGACAGAATTCACTAATTCATTTTCAGCCAATGATTTTGTCACTACCAGCCTGGGCTTGATTTGAGTAGTGCATTAGAAATGAAAACCTCAATATTCCATTTGCAGCTCCCTGACCTTTCTGGTGCTCGTATTTATGGCTTTGAATAAACAAAGATATGGAGAAGCAAAATGGAGACAACTGAATTAATTTGTTTTCATTTTGTAATGTGAATCTGAAGATTCTTATACAAGCTTTTCTCCTCCTACCCCTGAAAAGGAGTCCTTTCAATGCAGCTGTGGCTGAAATACTGCATATGTAATGTCGCAGCAAACAGCAAATATTTATGGATGTCCTAAGCAATTATTAAAGTGAGATGGTGCAAAAAACAGATTGCAATTGAAAGACACTGATTTCAAGATAATGGTACTGCCACAAATGTAACTATAAATTCAATGATGTTTCAGTTCCCTGTATATTTTGTCTCCACGATTACCAGATCAAAGTGAGGGCCCTGCCATACTGTTGTGCTGCTGTAGCTTAACACATGATCCCTGTGTCTGGTGAGCCTTGGTAACTGAACTTGTTTACACCATTGCACTAGTAGCAAATATGAGCTGATTCCAGGTACTTTTCACCCCAGGCTATGGCTCAACTAATTTTACTTACCTTACAGGCAGATTGGTAGTCATATCCACAAAGCTGATTATGCTTAAGCACATTCAACCATGAAAGTGTGATAAGGATCTCACACATTCTTAGTAAACACTTTTTTTTGTTGTTGAATTTGTCATCTGTGAGAGTTCCTCCAAAACACAAGCTGGATGTATTCCTGACCATGCATTGTTGCCAGGGCTGGAAAAGGCCGTTCTGTCATCTGTCCAAAGTCACTTTACTGTATTGCAGGAGTAGAAAGAAACCATGTGCATAATGTCAGTGGCTTTGGATCCACATGGGTATGGGGATTTTCCCACGAACAGACCTCAGTGAGACATTCTTCTGGTGAAAGAGGTCTGCAAGCTATTTTACATGTGTAGCACACACAGGATGAGCAACACCTAAAGGTGAAAGAAATTTAGGTCACCCTCTGCCAGCGTAGCAGCTACAGACACAACTGCACATAGGGAGCCAACCTGAGCAAATACCATCTTTGCTGGAAGAGCAAATATTTGTGTTCAGTTTCTCAATTCCCTGTTAACAAATCATGACAGGCTTAATGTCATTGTGCTTTAAGCCACCAATTGAATAAGGTTTGTGAAGAGCCCTGCCACCCAGAACTCCCCTTAGTCCTCAGAGAAGTGGACTCAACAGTGATCAGCCCAGAGCACCCCACTCCTCTCCGTTAACAGTAGAAGACAAAGGTGCCCAGGCTCCAAGGTTCTTCAGTGAAAAGCCTGTGCTTGGGAAATGAAATAAAGAATTTCTTTTGGTGAGATAAAACTAGTGAACTTTAGGATTAGGAACTGGCTGAGCATCTGCATGTCTTTTTGCAGCATCTTAAATATTGATTCTGCCCACCACATAATACACAGCTTCCCATTTTGCTTTCAAGTTTCACTGCCTACACACAGAATTGATTCTCCCTCACCTTCATTTTTGCTTGTGTCATAAGGAAAAGTCCAAATAACCCAGCAGCTGCACAGGTTGTAGTCAAATGTCAGAACCAACAAACAGAAAGGTCCCCCTCAGCCCCAGAATAATTGGTTTTAAAACGTAACAAGTCAGCGTGTCTGTGTAGCCTAAGCAGCTGCAGAAATGTATGCTATATATTACACAGTTTCTAGAGCAACAAGAGGACCCAAGGAGGGTTGCACCCACTGTGTAGAGTGCTAAACAAATGCATTAGTGAGAAAGCTCTCTGTGGTGAGGTAGCTGGCTTTGTAAAGTGCAACCTTCCTGAAGATAGAAGTGTTTAAAGGCCAATTCCAAACAAATTCCTTCTTTAAGTAAAAATTCAGGCCCCGAGGGGGTGAGGAAGAGATTTTCAATTGTTGAAGCACTCTATTTTGACATTTTCAAAGTCTCATTTTTCCAGCTTAAACATATGTTGCTGCAGATCTCTCTTAACTTGTACAAAAGGTTAAACTGTATGGAATTACTTCAAAAATATAGAAGTTTCTTTCATTGTAGGCTCTCACTTAAGAATTTCAAGTTAATTCTAAGTTGGGATTTTTTTAATTTGAGGGGAAACAGTTTCTTTATTGTTTCTGATACCTTGCAGTCCTTCAGTAAAGACCTTGTGATTATAATAACTCAGTAGACAATATAATTGGGAATACATGTGTATGTACATCTTGGTCTGAACTGTAACCTGTGATGTATTACTTGCACCTCAGTAGTAGAGTAGTATTATGGCTGAGGTTGGAAGGTGAGGAGAAAGAAAGGAAGGAAAATCTGCTAGGGACGGCTAGCAGGAAAAAGAATTAAAAAAAAAAAAATATGAGAAGGATGAAGGGAAGCAGATGAGAGAAGAAGACTTGCATTGCAAGTACATTGTGGGGGTGGTGGTGGTGAATGAGGGTGTAGGAGCTAGTGACCAACCACTGGAAAAGACATTAAGTCTGAGGGATAGATAGATCTGAGCCACAGAGCATAACTTCAGTAGTACCCCGAGGATGATGAAAACATGGGACAAAGCAATGAGGCATCCTGATCCATCAGTATTTGCCTGATACAGCTGCTCCAGACCCGTGATTCTTCCTAGGAGGAAGCCCTTTTTTGGTTATTGCTATTTCTGAGTGGGGAAAATGGCTCATTTAAAAGGTACTGGCATTCTATATATGCTTGAATTGCCAAAAGGAAGCTACATATTATATTTTATGTAACCATATTTACTAAATTAAAAGCCCATCAGCTGTCAATCCTACCACCTAGCATTTAAGTGTTCACAGAAATTCTCACCAAAATTGCCTTGTGTAGGACTGAATATATTTGAGCCCTCCCTCTACACTCATTTCAACTTTTATATGCAAAAAAAGAACCCACATGCTTCCCCATCTCTGGTAATACAGAGCTTCGTCATCTAATGTCAAAAGGGCTTCTTGACGGTTCTCATGGCCACAGCTGCTAATAACTAATTTCACTTTTCAGTGGAACTGCTGACTTTGCCCTCACATTCCTGCTAAGTCAAAGGTTTTTCATGCTACATGTCCCCTACTGTGGCAAATCAGTGACCACTATGACTTGTCCTATATCCCAGATCATTGCAACAAGTGCAGTTGTTCTCAAATGTTAAAAGATCTTATTTATTGAACATTTGAAAGATGAGAACAGTGCTCAGACCTTTTGCCTTACTGTAAACCAAAGCTGTAAAAGCAGAATGCCATGACCCGCCAGTAATAATTGTTGTAGCTGTAGATCTGGTTGTGTTTTTTACCAAACAGTACAGTAAATGTAGTGTGAGCATATCCATCCAGTTTTAACCTGAAAATGGAAAGCTTACAAAATTTATGCTCTATCAAACGTTTTTTAACATTAGAGATCTCAGTAATTATTAAGGAGAGTCCTAGAGAAATCTTTTTACTCAAAGTGCATTCGAAATATATTGAAAAGAGTAATCAAATCTACAGTTTATTTTTTCTAAATGTTGTTCTATTTTCCATCCATATGCAGAAGATCAAAAGAATATCATTAAATACCTATACCCATCCAGTAAGAAAATGATCCTGTGTTTTCTCTTCACAAATCAGGGAAATTTAGTGACATTTTTTGTGTATTTCTAGGAGAGGTGTAGGCCAAGTTTTCTGACTTTTATACTCATCTCTCACTACTGAACTTTGTCCTATACTTTGTCCTGACATTCTTCTTTACTTTGGTTTCTTTTAAGTATGTTTTCACATCATTTCTTCAGGTATTTTAGTAACTTGGTTAGCATTTTACTTCTCTGACACCACAGTTAAGCAATTGCAGCTGTGCAAAACCATTCTAACTTTGCTCCTGACCTGCATTTTCAATTTATTATCTGCCAAGGCCCTAGGTATACTACTTTTTGGAACTTCTCAGATGTCCACCAGGGATGCAGCTGTAAGTCCTTCCAAAAGCTGTTACAGCAGGTGGAAGGTGTTTATGTGCAAAAGGCAGTTTTTGCATTTTACATGAGGGAAGGAAGAAGGATGCATTCTGAAGAGCTGTATGAGGGAAGAGCTAAAAGTTTTTCTGGGCCAAAGCCTTGGGCTCGCAGAATAAGCATTATTCACAATAATTAGCTACTATATTCTTTAATATTCCCAGTTTTCTATATAGAAGTTTTGAGGTTCCTCTCACAGATCCTGTAAAGCAGTAAAAAGTAAATGGATCATTCAGGAGCTTGACACAGTCATTCAGCTGTCAAAAATTGAGGAAGCAAGGGCTTTTAGGAATTTTCTGAGCTGTTTGAAGCACACAATCACACGGAGCCATGTCTGAACACAATGTGTTATTACTGGCTCACTCCTTTTACTTGCAGTCAGTTGTTAATTCTGATCAGGAGAGATAAGAGTTATTTAACTGCATTAGTCATTTCAATTCTAGAATGACTGAAAAGTGAATCTGCTTTAGCACTCCTCAGCATTATCCAGCACCTTATTGAATGTATTGCTCGAAGAGGATCAGGGAAGAGGGACTTGCAGATTGGACAAGGCAGCTCAGAAAGGCTACTAGGGAGCAAATTCACCCTGGCTGGCTCAGAAAAGTCTGCTGTGAGGAACCAAATCCTTTCAGGGTGACCACCATATTATTGCTAAGGAAGGCATCCTGTGATTTTTGGATGATTTTCAGCTGCCAAAAGCTGGGAGATGAGAGTTGGTGCTGCCAAGACCAAGAAGATCCCTGATAGCTTCTGTGATCCCCTGCAATATGTTTAATTTTAAGCTTTTTTCCAAGATAGGACCTGAGGGATGCAGCCAGCTTTCTCTCCTGGGTTGAATAGGCTGTGTGCCTGGCTACTCCCCTCTCTGATAGCTGAAGCCTGATTTCAAAGTCCTGCTACCTGGAACTATATTATATAAAAGTGAGCAGGCTGTGTGAAAGCAAGAGACCAGGAATTCCTTGCTCTTGGGGGTATGGAGGGTGACTGGTTTATCAATCTTAGTGGTAACCTGACCTAAGCAAAATGCTGGGTTTCTTCAGTATTTATTAGAGTAATATATAAGAGAACTATGTTTGTGTTTGAAAAACCAAACAAATTGTCTCTCTTGGGTACAACTTAATATGAATAATGAATACCTGATTTATGATATGGACAGATGAAAATATATTTAAAAAAAAAACCAAGAAGCAAACAAAAAAAACCCAAACAAAACAAAACAAAAAACCCTCATACCTTTTGAATTTCTGTCTGCTGTGTCTGAAAATGGCAGAGCAGCTTTGCCATAATAAATTCTAAGCAGATTGTTTCCTGGCTTTGGAAAAGAGGCAGGGGTATGGTAGATGTCTAGAGTTATACACGATATAGACAGTAAATAGCGATCGATGATCCATTATTTTTCACAACCAAATAACTAGAAGCACTTAATTAAATTATAAGGCATCCTGATAAACAAACAAAAAGGAAATTCTTTTTCAAGTAAAGCATAATTATATTGTGAGATGCATTGGCACAGGATACAGTAGAGGCTATCAGTATTAATGGCCTCAGAGAAGATCAGATGAATCCATAGAGGGTAGACCCATTGGTAGCTATTAAATAGGGTGGTCTAGATTAAACTTCCATCTCAGAAAGTTCCTTAAGTGCTGATTGCAGGAAGCTGGAAAGGCATCATGGGCAACCTCTGTATTTGTTCTGTGTCCAGCCACATCCAACTTGGGCCTGTGCTGAAGCCAGCATACTGGGATGAACAGATCTTTGCTGGATTCATCAGTAATGCATATATGTTTGTAGGTGAGAAAAAATAAGAACAAACAAAGAGAAGGCATGATGATAAAAACTGATGCAACTTAATTAAATGATGAGTATGTCTTGCTGATAAGGGTTTTCACAGACCTTTTGCAAAGGAAACCTTAATAACCTTAAATCTCCTACTGTCATCTTTAATTTTTAGTTCAGTCAGAATTTACACAACCTCATTGTACTTCTGTATATTTGTTGCTTACCAGCATGCTAACAAAACAATGCACAGGAAGTATTTGCCAATACTACCACCTGGGCTACATCTGCAGTAGTAAATTAAACTGTGTTAGGACAAAGGCCACATAGGAATTTGATTATTCAATGTTGACTGAGAGGTGTGTAGCTTTTTTTTTTAAGCTTGGCCAACTGATTTTCACTGTGTCAAATAATTCCCTTGACTAGTGAGTTAGCATGGGCAAGAGACCGTTCCCAATAACACTTTGGATGGAGCCAGCCTGTTTGGAAGATAGAACAAAACTCATGGCCAGAGAATGGGCCTTCCCCACCCCTAATGTACTGTAGAGTTGCTGAGATATTGACAGGAGGTAACCTCATGGAGGTGGGGTGATAAAAGGAATAAATTTACCACAGGTGACTTTGGTCACCTGGGGAAGGTCCAAACCAAGCCAATTAAGTGTCTCCCAAGAGGGCTGAGTGGGCCCTAATGGCACCCAGGCATGGATGTGTTCGGTCAGCCTAGTGACAGTTCTCGGTGATATGGATCTTGGAGCAGACTGGGGACACCCTTGGCTGGGGTCAAAGTACACTTGCAAGAAATGTTTTCATTGGATAGAAGGCTAATGGACTTTAAGGTACAGGAGGTATCTCTTCTAGATCTCTAAGCATCCCTAGTCTAGAAGAGGCAATTTGGTTTTCCTAGATCACAGTGTGATACGATGAGAGTCCTTTATTTATACTCTGAACACATTTTATGCTCTGTAATTATGTGATCAAATAATGTTTCCCCTGATGCTTAATCCAGACAGTTGAGGGCCTGTGTTTTCTTTCATCTGTTGTCAGAGGCAATGCACCTCTGAGTTAATGCACCAGGTACTATATAATACAGAACTGAAAGAAGAACAGCTACCATAGGGAGCTTACAGGCTGAAAGAAAAGCACACATAGGAAAAAATTGTAGGGAGGTCCAGAACAGACCAATAATCAATAAATTCAAATTCAATCAACTGAGATGTTCAATTTCAGTTGCCGTTCAACCTTACTCTTGTATTGCAATGGAGAAGGTAGTTAATTGATTATAAATCTTGCTGGTGCAAGCCTTTTAAAGTATAAGAGCAACAAGTCCATTGAGACTGGGGCAATTTTGTGGATGGATTGGTTATGGAAGAAGTACGGTTAGGAGGTGGAAATAATATGCCTGGGAATGAATACATTAAAAATGAGGGTGAACATAGAGGCATATTTTGGTGAAAGACTTTGCAGGTGAAGAAAGAGAATTTAAACTGATAAATCAAGCTCAGAAATTAAATTGAAAGGTTAGAACTGAGATGATAAAATTTGAAGGATGGGTAAAGAGATTACTGAACTGAAGAGAAGCAGTGTTATCAGATTACTTCTCTGCAGTGACTGTCAAAATGCACACTTAGACCACAGGCAGACAGGAACAGGATAGAAGAGAGCATGTGTCCATCATCTCATACAGAAACTTCACTTCCCTGACCCAAAACATGAAGTAACATCCTACTGACCAAAATCCAGTACCAAGTGCAAATCAAGCATAATTCAAAATTGATCCCCAAGAGATTAGCTGCACCTCTTTTAGCCAAGCTTTACACAGATTGTTTCATCTGCCTTCAGCAGTTTTATTTTGGACTTTCATTGGACTGTAACCTATTCTCAAGACGTAGAAAACAAAGCAGAAGCAGCCAAGGCTTTTCCTCCATACTTGTAACTCCTCAGGAACCCTTCTCACACCAGAGCAGTGGCTGCAGTCACCCCTTCCACACTGCATGCCCTTGCCTAGATTTGGCCTGTGACAACCAGTGCTTCCCTGGGTAAAGTCTCCTTAGCAGAGTAAGGAACAGCACAAGCCAGGGCACTATCCTGACAGACATCCAGCCTGTTCTGAGGACAAGAGCTGTGCCATGCCAGCTTGATCTCCAGCATTGGACCGTGTCATTTTCCAGTGTACATGTAGCATCCTCAGGGCTGAATGAGCCGTCTGGATCTGTCAAGCTGATTCCCACTCAGCAATGTTTCCTGATGTTTCCAAGTGTAACCCTGGAGAACTTCAGCTGTGAAAGGTTCCTATCACATTCTGGAGTGTCATCTGTGCTGTGTTGTACTGGAATGCATGACAGATCCGTCACATTTTTTCAAAAGAAAAGGAGATACTAGATGTAGATGACAGTGTGCTCTCTTATTTATGCACATCACAGCATCATTTTACTATACATTCAGCTTTCACAGAAGCAGACATCTCTGTACTTATAAAGCCTATCATTTCTCATCACTGTTTTGAGCCCTGTTGAGAGCTACAACTTCTCCCACTATATTTTTAGTTTCAGTTTCAGAGGCAGGTTTTTGCTTTCTATTTAGAGCAGTCTGTGATGCAGTAGTTTGTATATTGAGAAGGGACTTCTAGCTAGTAATTATTTACCTTGTCTGTGGACTGTCTGTTCCCTGCATTGTTTAAATCACTAAATTGTAAATCATCCTATTTTCATAATCTCATCTTCGTTTGCCATTCATTACCCATCGAAAAATTCCAAGCTAAGATTGCCCTTTTCCTTTGTGCCCTTTCCTTCGTCCACCAAGGTGGACCATTCCACCAGTAGGACGCACCTTGGGCAAAGGACAAGCTGAAATATCATGGATCTGTGAGACAGAGAAGATGAAGGACATAAAATGAATGCACACATTTTATGACACTTGAATTTCAGGATGTGTGAGAATTCTGACTTCATTAACAAGACATATGAAGGTTGCTGCTGTGCTGATGAGTGAAGGCTATGACTTCTACAGTTAAAACAAAAAATGGTAATTTCTTGGAAAAATGTAGACAGAATAAACAGAGATCATGTATGTTGTTGTTGAAGAAACAATATGACTTTGCAGTACAGTTCAACCTTCCACCAAGACTGTCTTTTGTAGTACTGGGAGAGCCACTGAGACTTCTGATTAATTTATGCTTCATAAGTGCAGAGTACAAAAATCTAATCTCTTCAAGGGCTGAAGGAACTGACAGTAGCCTTTTGAAAAGACAGTCTAAACAAGCAATTAGTGATGTGAATAGGTGTAGTCATATACCTAAAAAGAAAAGAAATAAGAAGTCCTCATCCTTAGGAAGTAAGCTAATCACTAAGAGCTACTTATAGCCCTCTTGCGGATTCAAAAACCTAAGGAAATCACAAAGGAATTCTAAGTTTCTTTGAAGCGTGTGCAATTGACTATTCAAAACAGAAAACAGTTTTTTGCAGGATGGGAACCTTTTTGTGCTCTCTATAGGGTGTTCTAGACAAGAGGCTCACTGGCACTAACAAATTTAATCATATAGAATAGCTATGAGGAATAAAATAATTCTAATTCTCATTCTACTGGATAACTGAGGTAAAAAGAGATCAACTGAATTTTCCACATCTGCACAGGAATTCTTACAGCATACTCAGACTCTTGACTTATGGATGACATTGCATTTCCTTTTCATTCTGAAAAGGAAATTTATTTCCTGCTTTTTTTTTCTCAAGCACAAAAATAACCCAGTGAATGTTTAGTCTAGTTCAGCCAACCCCAAAATTTTAGTCCAATATTGGGCAGAGCTTGTGATGACTTTGAAACAAATTAATAACTTCTTTTTCAAAAATACAAACCTACTATTTCAATGTAAAGCTCCTTTATTATGAAGGTAACAGTAAGATCTCCCAGTTACTTACATGAATTCAAAGGTTCCTTCAGAATACTTTTGTTATAACTTCCATTTGATTTGTTACTCCTGTGCAGCCAAATTAGAGGACAGGCGTATGGGTTATATAATATAGGCAGATCATGTGAGCAAAGTCTCCATGGAAACTGACTAATTTGTGCTCTTATTTCATTAGAGTTGTCCATTACCTCCCCAAATGAAATTTAATTTAAATTTGTATGCCAGTCATTTTTTAAATTGTGTATGACTTTTTATCCATGTATGTCACTTAATGAGATCTCTAGTAGGTTATATTTCCATGAAGTGAGTTTATTTAACAATTGAGCCTATAAACAAGATGTTTATTTGACAGCTCAGCTTACCCAACAGTCTTAACATCCTCAGGACTGATTTTCTATGCAGTATCTATGCTATACTACCCCTTGTTATCAGCTCTATATTCTAACCTCAGGACTTGTCAAAGCCAGGATCAGTTGTTTGAAAGTATCCACATGAGCATATTCACTCATTTTGCTTGCTGTGAGAAAACTGGGAAGAAAACATAGTACAAAGAAAAAAATGCAGCCTAGACCAAGAAATATACAAAATGCTTGTATTTATTAAATGGAGCATTGAAACAGGCAAAACTGTGTCTGCTGTAAGCTGGACCACAAAATACAGCTTGTCTGATAAAGGAATTGAAGTACTCTTAAGAAAAGTCTGAGGTGATTCAAAGTTAGGGGGATGTCTGCCTGAGAATATGAGGAACTTTGACTGATAGGAATTATTTAGAAGTCCTCAGTCCTCAGTCATGCACAACTGAAATATGGTCTGCAAGGCCTGGTTTTGTCTTTCTCTGAAGAATGGTCAAATGTAGAGTGAGAGACTATGGCACACTCCATTCTTTCACTGTTCTTTTGATGTGTCTGTGCTTGTGACACAGATGGTGAGAAAAAACAAAGTGGAAGGATGTAAACACTAAAATAACTTTCACTCAGCTAAGAGACCAACAAATAGGGAAAACAGGGCAAAAAAAAAAAATTAAAAATCACTTAAAAGATAGTACTGTGTACTTGCATGAAACATGCTACTATGACATTTTGTGTCCTAATCTATGTATTCTCTAGCCAACCTTCTACCATAAAGAAGGGTTACTGACCCTATTTTCCAAATGCAGCTCCATGTTAATGATATCTGAGCTAGGTGCCAGGTCCAAATTAATTTGCATGCCAGCATGATGAGAGCACAATGCAGAGGCAACAAGCTACAGTTTTGAAAGTGATGTAGGCAGGGCAGCTGAGAGCTGCATTTAGTCCATTCAGCAGAATTCTGCTATACAACACGGTGTTCCTACAGCACAGACATATCATCTGAGCTTAAGTACTCTTCCAGAATCAGAGAAGTTTCTGGGATGAAAAATGTTATTGAAAGGAGAAAGTCACCATCCCAGTATTATCAGAGTTCAGAACTGAAAAACTGAAATGGTTGTGAATAAAAGGTAAAGAAGGTGGCCTGAGAATCAGTGGCATTATTATCAGCAGAGGTGGGAAGTGCTAAAAGCAGAACTGGAGGACTAACAATAATTCTTCTTGGAATAAATAGATCAAGGCAAAAAAGCAGTGAAATTGAATGCGATTAAGTGAAACAGAACAGAACAATGTAAAAGATGGCTTTTTTAAAAAAGGCACTCATGAATATTATGGCACTGGTGATGTGAAAACATTTGGCAAAATTAAAAAAAAATATTAAATAGAACAACACTAGAACAACTGGCAAAGAGGAAATGATACTGCAGATAATAATACCTCAACAGCTTCACGGTATTAGAGATACAGAACTGTAATAGGTATCACGGAGTGGATTTAAAACTTCGTGGAGAGATTATGTCTGGGTATACAAAACTATCAGAATTGTTAAATAGCTACTTTGTTTCTGTCTTTTCAGAAGAAGAGGGTGGCGATCTGCTCAAGTCGGGCTTCAGTTTTCCAGGGACGCCAGAGGAGGAGCTAGGTACAGATCCCATCTTTCAGCTCACTTGGACGGCTGCTACCTCCAGAGGCTGGGTGCAGGGTGGGGGTGAGGGAGCAGGAGGCTGCTCTGTGCTACAGCTTCCTCCAGCCACAAAGCCCAGAGCAGGTGTGGCACCAGGTGCTGTTAATAAGGGTGGACAAAAAAAACCTCCCAGCCCAGTCCTTCTGGGAATATCTAACCTGCTATGTAGGTTTAGAGAAATTAAAGCAGAAAACTGTCAGGTTTGAGTAACATCCAGGCAGCTAAGAGTTCTAAAGGTGTTCAAGGAAGTTACTGACTTTCTTCTTTTTCTTTTTGTCTTACCACTTAGAAAACACAATATTTGCAAAAGAGTTTTCAATGTTACCTTTTAAATTTAAAAAAACAGCAGCAGCAAAAAGAAATCAGAAACTCAGAGCTCATGAGTGAAATCTTGATAGTTCTATCTCACAAAGCTAGTAGTAAAATATCTCACTGGCTTCAGTTTATCCAGATCTGATTGTGCACCTTTTAGATTGTGCAAAATTGAGGTTTTGTTCCTGGAATTTCATATTCAGGTTGTTACTGGCTTGTATGAAATCCATCAAAGTTTTTATTTATATGTAATTAGTTTATGTGGGTATTTTTGGAAGAGAAATATGGCAAGTGGCTTTTATGTGTTTGCTAGTTAAAGCTGACTTTATTTAAAGTGAGTGTGCTTACATTTCAGAAGTTAGTATAACTGATTTGTTTCCTACTATGCATAAGTTCAGATTAATACATTACAACAGTTTATTTTGTGTTGTGAGGATATTTTTGTATTTGACAGGAATATTATAAGTTTCACCCTGACCTTATTGCACACTGATATGAAGATAACTGATAGTTTCTATATTAAGGAAAAAAACCACAAAGACTTTGAACAAGGAAGGAGCATGAATTCAAAGAGGGAATGTCATTATGTTAAAATATTTCTTAGAACAAGATTTTCTACAAAAAAAGAAATGCCACTCTTTTAAACTCAAGTTCCATAACTGTTCAATGTAAAAATATTTCTATTGGACTTGTTTGTCCACTTAATATTAAAAAACAGGTGAAAAAAATCTGTGGGGTACGTTCCAAAGATCAGACAAAGGATCTTAAGGGACAAAAGAATCTTCAAGCAGTTTCTGCCTTAATTAAAATAGTGTAAGAGGGAAGACATAGTTCAAGATGAGGCTCCCTAGGAATCTCACAAGTGAATCCTAAGGAGGAGTCATGGAATGGGCACATCTTTCAGCCTTCTTGTATTTTGGGGGGTTTGTCACGCTGCTACCCCATTTCACAGCTCACAGGAAGGAGTTCAGATGCCTGGGGTAGAATTCATCTCATTGAACAACTGGAAAGTAATTCAGATGTAGATGTCTAAGCTGTAGACATCTGGGCTTCCTTTAGAGTCAACGGAGAGTGACCTTCTAGGACATAGGAGTTTTAGCCTACTTTAGAAGCTTGACTTAGGTTGAGATGAATCATGCCCTAGAAGTATGTAAAAATTGTCCTCCTTCCCATTTTGTTGAGAAAGATGTCAGTTTTCTGAGGCCAGAGTAAATGATGTATAAGTCAATTGCATTAAATGTCAGGTGTCTACAGGAGAAAGGACCTTGTACGAAATAGGTAAATAAAATTAAATGCAAAGGTGTGTACTAAACTGACCAAATATTTATCACCCTGATTAAGGAGAGGAAGGATTAGTCAAGAGAAACGAGGAACAGGAAAGTAAAAAACAAGAATAAAATCACAATCTACAAAGAAACTAAGCTGCTTTCAAAAACTTCAGCTATTTTTGGCTGGAGGACTGAAAAAAGTACAAAAACAAGGAAAGATCTGTTCTTGCTTCTATTATTTTGGGTCCCACTTGGAGCCTTCTGAAAGTAAATTCCACCAATATCAATGACTGTGTAATTATTTTGTATGAACAGCTTTAATCTGAAGGACTTCTAGACACATTACTTCATTAAAAAAGTACAGAAAGAGCCTTCCTTGAGAAGAAAAATAATAACCCCAAGTCAAGGCAGAGTAGAGACAACATTCCTAAAGGCAGTTCTGACTGCAGATCCATTCATTATCCTAGACTCTAGTACCTGCTCACTGTCACAAGAAACTTCAATTTAAGGTCTCTCTGGTACTAAAAAATCTTTGGCTTCAGGGCCTTGTTTTTAAAATGAATTTAATATTTCCTAGTGAGGTTTCAGGGCTGTGGTGGGGATTAATTAATGTTTGCACAGTACCTCACCAGAGTGAAAATGCTGAATAGTCACTAAATAATATTATTAATACAATGATCCACTGACTTAATTGGGAAAAGGTATCAAGGGATGGGACCGATCTCAACTCTTTGACATTATTGATTCTTTAAAAGACCTCATTAGTTAAAACAGGCAGAAATGCAATGGATTATGTCAAAAGAAACTTACCTAGGCATTCATAGTCTATTCTCAAGAGCAATATTTCATAGTTTTTCCATTACCATTATTAGTTAGCAGAACTCAGGGTGGTAAGTATTGTCATGTTTACAAGACACATACATAAAAATTCCTGTTCCTCTCATTAGGAATATATCAAGTAACCTGATAAAGTTAGGAGGGCATGGTGGAAGGAGCAAGAGATCTGGATGTGTGTGATCTCAAGCAGCTCACTCTAAGTCTCATGGAAACTGGAGTTCTTCCAACTGCAAGCTTTCTTCTAGCCACTGGCTATAAGATCTGAACCATGTCATCTAGTAGAAAATAAGCATTTTATGAAACTACCCTTTTCTGAGCAAACTGGAAACTTCTCAAACTCTTATTTTAGACATGTATAAAAAATTATATAAAGCAACAATTTGCCTGTGTTGTCAGAACCAAATAGTGCAATCTTAACTAGAGACATATGGAAAATGTGCTGTGCTTAAATGACATTCAAATAGTAAAAGAAACATGAACAGAGATGATGGGATGAACTTCTCTATTGATTTTAATAGGTAGTACATGCACAGCATAAAGAAGGGAAAAAATATTATTGAAAAATTATTTTAACTCCTCTGTTGAAGTAAGGAGGTTTGGTTTTTTAGACTTCTTTTTACAAGTTTGACTCTTAGCAACTTCTGTTAAGCAAAGAAAGAGAACCTACGCTAAAGGCTTTTTGTTTTAGTAAATTACATCTTTAACTTCAGGAAAGATATTAAGTTAGTGTTAAGAAAAACATTAAAACCTATAAAACAGGTTGCAGTTACACTTAATGCTCGTAGCCTGCCCAAACTGCAAAGTGAACTGTAAAGGCAAGTTACAAAAAGTATCTTTTATTTCACAGTTAATGCAGTCATGCTTTTGATTAATTGGTACAGTTCAAGTGTCAGACAGTAACTCATGGTTATTCAACCACAGTTGATTGCATGGTCATGACTTTATGACCTTATGTGTTGAAAGGAAGATAGGATATAGCTATTCTTGAAATAAAAAAATAAATAAAGGTGTGAATTTCCAGTCTGTCTTTGCTTCTACCTAAAATTTGGATACCTACCTATCCAGCCTCAGTACAGTCAGTGTGTGAACACTTTGCACTTTGCATGGGTTTTAGCTTCATGTAACAGAGAGAAGAGGAAGTTTTCCCAAGGACAGAGAAGATGCTGGCAGTGAGCTCCTGGCTCTCCTCCGTGCCAGGTCCACCTTCCCCCAGAGCATCCAGGAATGGTTAAACAGCTCTTGACTTTGATTGGAACTGGGGGGATGTAAGTCAGACACAGAGTTTGACCACACAGAGTAAACTGCTGCAGTGACACTTATCCCTGTAATTTGCAGGCACAGTAACAAATACTTTATTTTAGATTCTTAGGTGGATATTATCCAAGAGACTCAAAGTTTCCCTGCTTCCTGACACTAACTCTCAGAGGAACAGAAGTTCTTGTGCTGTGGGGAACCGAGGCAGGGAGTCTACAAAAGATATTTACAGAGGTTACAGTGAAGTAAGGTCAGGTTTCTCAGTGGCCACTGTCATCACTTCCCCTGGCCCTGTGTTGAACCATACAAAAAAATTATGGCTGGACAGGAAATCTTGACCAAAGATTAATCAAGTTAACCTTGTAAACACAGGACTTTCTCTCTTCCATATAATAACAATATGTAGAGACAGGTAGTTTGGTATGACAATACAAAAGTCTTTTAAACTTAAAAGATATTTTAAACACGAGATGCCCCATTATGTCTGTGTCTCACTGTCTTACTTGCTTATTATGACTAGCTGAACAGATACTTAAAAAAAAAAAAAAAAAAGCTTTTCTTTTTTAATTCAGTCATAGCTAAGTAATTTCACTATAAATCATTCCTTTTCCTCTATCAAGACACTGTAGTGCAGTTTACTGATGTGATGCTGAAGAACAAAATCGTATCATATGGCCTGAGCATTATATGAAAACATGCTAACTACCCTGCATTGTACTTACAGGCTGTTGGCAACAAATGTTTACTGACAATCTGCTGACCAGAAGCTATGTCTAAAAATTAAACACTTCCTCCTGTCAGATAACACTGCAAAAATCCCATTAGGCCCAAGGTCAATTCACAAACAGGAGGAGATATTTGTAAGGATGATAAGATTAATCAAATAGATTATTTGTTATGAATTATTCATCCATTTCTTCTACAGAATACAAAAGGGGTCATGCATTGGTTACTTTGCCAAGAAACAAATACTATTTTGCTAAACGATTTGTGCATTCTGACAGAGCTATGCAGCTGAGGAGACTCCTAAGTTCAGTGGCAGAAGAAATAGGGTTTTTTACCAAGCAGGGAAGTTCCGTCCCTTTGTTAGACAACATCTGGACTACTGATTGCAGTATCTGCACTAGAATGAATGAAAGACCTTTCTGAGATAAAGAGAGAGAGGGAAAAAAATGGGGAGAAGATGAAACAGCTTTACATATTTTTTACATATGGGATGTTATCCCAGGAGGGATATTCTCTCCCTCGTGCTCTGCTCACCTGTGTAACACCTGGCTGCACAGTCTGTCAGCAACATTTCCTTTCTCAAAGAGTGCAGCATCTGCAATGGAGAGGAGAGACTGATGCATCTGACTGCTTTGCCACGCCTGCCTTCTTCTCCAAGTGTCTTCACTGCATTGTCTCCTTTCTAAAGGATAAAATTTGCAGCCTTTTAAGTGTTTTCCCATGATGGGCAGCTTAAATGATGTGCTCTCCATTTTGCCAGGAAAAAGTTACTTTGATCTGCCTCCACATTCGTTATCAGCTTTTTAGGCTCTGTTAAGGGCAGGAGGATTTACACTGGCAGAACCCGGGTGCTGGGGCTAATTCCAGGGTGGAGATACATGGCCATGGCTGTCTTTCACAGTGGTGGCCATGTAGGTCACTGATTCTATCTGTCTTCCTAAGGGGATTTGCACTAGTGTAACTTGTGTAGCAGGATAAATACTTCTAGTACAGTCCAGGCTTCACCTGGACTTCAGCCTTCACCTTTCATTGTGCCTTTCTTGTGCAATTTGTTTTCTGTTTGCTGTTTACAAATTTCAAAATTCTTTCTTCATCTTTTTACAAATTCATTTCTCTTCATAAATAATCAGACAGCAGCATTTTAAGAAGCCCTGTCTCAAACTTGCCAAGGGTGTGGGTAGTTACCACCACCTCATCCCAAGAGCATGGTTCACAGTTGGACCCTTCACTGCCACCTGGAAAATCTGGGTGCTAGTGCTTGTGGCAAGAAGCAAATTAATCTCTGCAATGTTTATCACAGACCCAAAACCAGCACTCAGCCAGGCAGAAGAGACAGCACCCTGATTTGAAAATTCCCAGTCTGAAGGTTATGGAAAGAGGGAGATTTTCTGCCTGTTACTATGGCAACAGGTTTAAAAAAAAACTTGTCACTAGGCTGCTGTTTCTTCCTGCACCCCATAGGAAAACCAGGATGAGACCTCCTCCATCTCAGTGGGCTGAGCTGAGCAGAAAAGTTCACAACACAATGTCAAAGCAGCAAGAGGCTGCACCAAGGGGTGTACAGCTGAGCAGATAATGATGAATTCCAAAAAGTAGAAGAAATAATTGTTTTGGGTCAGACCAAGGCTGAAACAAACTGAAAATTTTGGTGAATCAAAAAGGCTGCAAAGATCTGATGCTGAAACAAACTGAAAGTTTCCTTCGGTGCTGACAATTTAAAAGCTGTATTGAATGTTATAAAAAAAAAAACAAAAATCAAAGGGCATTTTGAAACAGAAAGGTATTTTATATTGAACAGTCATAAGTTCTGTGGCAGTAATCAATGTTTTTGAGAGTTAGTGCTTAGATTATTCTTTTCCCAGAAGAGCACTCTGTAAAATAAGCAAAATCTTTAGAGTATATCCATGTTTAAAGAAATAATAAAAGACAACTTAAAGGGAATGTACAATATATATTTTTGCTTAGATATAGAAACATTGGCACTTGCAGTCCCCTCAGTATTACAGGGCATGGTAAACTTTGTCCATGATTTAGCATCATAAATGATGGACAAAATTCAGAAGAATTTCAGAAATAGTAAGAAAAATAAAATCACTCAAGGAAGATGTTTATAAATACCAGCGTTATTTCTTCTGTTTGGTTTTCATTTAAGAGTTAATAATAAGTATTTCTTATTAGAAAAGAAACATTGACAATTTGGTAGTTCCTTTCAGGGGAATAGTTGGTCCAAGTGGTAGAGATCCATGGAATTAAATCTTGGCCCCTATGTTATCAAGGTCAGTATAGCAGCAGAATTGTTTTCACCCTTCCATGCCATTTTGTTCCTGACTGGGGACCCTTACAGGCTTCTAACACATCTTCTAGTGCAGCATTAATTGTGCTTTCTGTAAAATATAGCCCTGATTAGAGACACCAGGATTCACAGGTTGGCTGACCAAGAACTTTTCTAGAACTTCAGGTTTAGAACCCCTATGCAGTGAAGTTAATGGGAGATGTGGCATTACCATCAATGTGACAAGGATTTCCCTTCCACTTAGAGAGTCATGTTTAGATACCTGTGTACATCTTTGAGTTGAACTACCCAACTGCTTTCCCTTTCTTTAATTGCTGAGAAATTAGTTGCATTTTTAATGACATCAAGAGAAACTGATTGTTTTCTGTATTCGACCTGTCACTGCAAGAAGCAAAATTTTCTCCTTTAGAAAAATAACTCTATAAAGCCAGACACGAAAAGGAGCAAAAGAAGTTTAATGGTGTTGAGCTAGCTTTTCTGATCTCTATGTCAAAAAATTATAATAAATTTTCTTATAACCAATTGTTCAATAACATTCACATAGTGAAGCCTTGCTTAACTCCAGGCTGTTTCTTCAGAAGAAAGAATACATTTTAGTTAGTTTAGGTCAACCTAACCCTGATACTTTATATCTTCACTGATCATACAGATTATGTGAAAAAATGTTAGATATAAATAATTTTGTGGACTTGCTGCTGTCACAGCACTCCTGAAAAGGTGAACAGTGGCAATGTTTTTCAAACTTGAAAAGCACTGTGGTTTGTGTGCCACTCAATACTTCAAGACAATGGAAATTAATTGCACCAATATGAAGACTTTACACATACCTTCACTCCAAACCCTGGAGCTTTTTGCAAATCTCATTGCTTCTCATGTATTTCTGTCCCATCTTTTGTCATGTCATGGGCACAACATTGTGCCTCTTATCTTCCTCAAAGCTGCCAAGTGCCCGTTCTTCCACTCCATGAGATGTGTGATGTGACCTCCTCTATGTGACCTTCCTCTGGCAGGATGGTTGGACTCAGTGGTCTTTCAAGGTCCCTTCCAACCCCTAACTTTCTGTGTTTATCATTCCTTAAACACCTTTTCAACACTCCACCTTTTTCCCATACAGCACACTGTGTGCATCATGCCAGGCAGTCAGTGTTGTAACCCTGCTTTAACCTGCTCCTGGTCACAGCTTTCCCTACTGATAACAGCTCTGTGCTTTTCTTACTCCCCCTATATTGTACTCTGTGTCCCTGAAATTCTGTACCACCACCTTCCACCCCACCACTTCAAAGATCCTATTTTGTTCATCAACAGTTATTCTGCCCTCGTTTTACTATATACCTTTCCTCTGATCATGCTTATTTACCTCAGAAATAAATCCCTTGGGGTGCTGGTTTGCCAGTCTACTAATCTCTTTTTGAGAGCTGGTTGGAGCTGAAGTCAGGGAATTGCTGTGCTGAACAATGTGATAGGGAGCCATCAAGTATTTGTTCCACCTGCAGACAACTGTGTCAGTGCTCAAAACTGTGACTACTGAATAAATGGCAGCACTCCAAGTGCTCCTCACTTCTCTCTGGGGGTTTTCTGACTTTGTTTGAAATCAGTATGTTCTGGTCACTGGGGCTGTTTTAGGAACAGAATTTGCATGTCTATTTTTAGCTAGAGGGAGTTATAAAAACCATCTTACCTTGATCATTATTTGTCATGTGGTTCCACAGAATTTGCTGGGGCTGTCACGTCATTTTTGCATGTTTCAGCATTTGACGCATGCCTGAAATCACCTAACTTTATCTATTTATGATATAATTTTCTGCATCACAACTTGCTTTCCACAGTTTTTGCAGCAGAGATAAATAGGTGCACAAAGGGTGGTATTCATCTCACACTTTTTCAATATGTATTTCAGGTCAAGACGAATCATGCCAGTTTCCCATACTCCAAAATAAAACCATGTCCAGACAGCAATAATGATCTTTGGCCCATGTTATTCTTGAAATCGTATCTGTATATTCATTGGAAGAGTCCTGTTTCCATAGTAGGAAACTATGATGGCAAGAGTTTAACTCTGTGGACTCATGACATCCTCAGCTCTGTTTAGTCTCCTAGAATAAACACAGCCACATGTGCCTAACACAAGGACAGCTCAGGGTCCTGGGTAGAGAGGGGTTGAATTTTCAGGCTAAAGTGTCAGAACAAGACAGGACTCTACATGCAGCCCATGGCTACTGTTTGTTTCACAGCCTCGGGCATTTTGGTGTTTGGCTTTAGCTCCTCTGAACTGCTTACAACTCTCTTTTGACTGCAAGGAGCCTGAGTGCATAAAGTGCCTTGTTGTGACAGTCCTGAGAGAGCTGATATTACTTATTTTTTAGGGGATATTATGCCTCAAAGTTCACATATTTCAAGTAAACAGCCTGAGATGTTAGACAGGAATTCAGCAGTGCAAAGGCATCGACTCAGTGTAATGGAAAATACAGGTCATCTTCTAAAGCTTTAGGTTAAAGTCAGGTAGTCACCCAATCTTTGCAATTTAAGGCAAATTTTATGCCTTATGAGGTTTTGTGCTACATAAATAGGCTGGAAATCTCAGGAGACCAGAATAGAATTTTAAGGTACTTCCTGAATTTCTTCTTTGCACTTGGCAGGTTAGTCACTCTTCCTAGTCCCCGAAAGTATTCCTTTTCAAGGTTAGCATAAACCAGAGGAAAATACTATAATAAATTAATAAGGAAACAGTGCTCATCTCATGCTACATACTGCAGTCACTGGGGAGACGAATCTTCAGCTGAAATATTTTAATTAAACATTTTAAAACATTTTAATTAAAATTTAATTTAATTTTAAAATTAACATTTCTATTATTTAATTATTTAATATTCAATTATGCATTTGATATTTAACATGTATGTATTTGATTAATATACTTGGTTTTACACTATGTAATTTTTTGGATTAGCTATAGGTTAGACTGTGAATATATTTTTTTCATAATACATTGCAACACTAATTGAGCAGAGTGAAACAGCACCATGCAGCAGTCTCGTTTCCTGTACCACACCTTTCTGAAAACCAGATGGGCACCTCTTTTCAGCATGCATTATACTGGTTGCACTAGGCAAAAGAGCTTTTTTTTCTCCAGTGAAAAAAACCACACGTTTCAGATGGGTAAGCAGTTTAGCAAGAGATTTAAAAGGTTAAGGCAATTTCAATTAATTTTTCAATTGAAAGAATAAGTGCTTTACAATATACAAATAAATAAAAATAAAAAAAAAAGCAGGCACCATTTACTAGTTCCAGGGATTATTATTATTATGCTCCAAAAGCTTGCCTTCAATGTGTAACACACAAAAAGATGTGTTCAAAATGGTTTATGGATACAGGCTCTCCTTTTGAATGTCAGAGAGGTTTCCAATGTCTTTACATTGGTGCTTTTTAGCAAAGAGCAGTGTTCCAGGAATTCTAGAGATTCACATTCCATGTCTTTCATGGCTTAGAGGGTTTTATCCCTTTTTTCCTGGAACATTATTAATAATTCTACTTCATTATTTCAAAAAATATTCTTGATCCTTGTACCTCTCTTTCTTTCCTGGATACTGACAGGCACAAAGAACAACTCTTAGTGCTGTAAAAATTGTGACCAGTCCCTGAAGACAGGCAAAACAACATCTGCTTAGAGTAAGAGAGCAGCTCTTTTAGTATCAGACAGTCACAAAAAAAAATCTAACCAGTGAACCAAACAAACAAAAAAAACCCACCAAAAAAACCACCCCTCAAATAAACAGGAGAAAAAAGCAAGAAAGGGCATGGCATAACAGAGAAACAGTTGGAATACACAGGAAGGGATACAGAAATCCTTCCATCTGTCAAGGAAGGTTAAAGGCTGGCTTATATCTGTACAGTGGTATCTGAAAGAAGAGCTTTATGGGATTTTCAGGATTTTTCAGTTACTGGATATAACATAAAAAGCCTATGTTTCGGGTTAGGGCCTCCTGTAGTCTTTACTTCTTATGTGACTATCAATTGAAGTCAATGGAAAGAGCCGTTTTCCTCTCATGAAACCTAAAATAAATTAATTCCTGTGCTCATGTATAATATTTTTTGTCTTTGTTCCTATTCCTTTATCTGCTTTGGGTTACATTTATTTATTCTGCTGTCTCCCTTTAATTTCTGATGGTGGCACTTTCAAAATTTCTTTAAGGGACTGGATATTAGTATCCTCAATTACTTTTATATTTTTAGAGGATTACCTTCATAAAATATAGGACCGGCTTTAAAAAATATGTTTTATTTAGATATCATAGTTTTCAAGACACAAATTCCAGTCCAGTCTGTCATTATTGTATGAATGTCATTATTTTGTTGTAACAAAATCTTAAATTGTCATTTTTAAAGGACTGAGAAAAATCATTAATAATGTAGCTTTACCAATTTTTATTAATCAGCTAATCTGCGGACATTGACCATAGACACACTTTTACCCCTCTACAAATGCTAGAAAATCATGTTGGTTTAATTGAATTTTAATAGCACATTTTTCTTTCTGTTTCTGGCAGACTAAGAGCTAGCACATGGTCAATTACACTGGTCTGGTACCATACACTGATTCACTCAGTCATAGTTTCTTCAAGCCCTGAAACAGGGATCCAGAACAAAGCTAACTGAATAGTACAAAGCACAGATTACTTGATAAATGTATATATTACAATGTAAAATTCTGAAGATTTTCAGAGGGATTGTAAAAAGTAATGGTGCCCATGACATCAAATAAGTTTGGTGTACCACAAAGACCCCAAACCTAACTGGAATGATAAATTTAGATGATGCATATGTAATCTGGGACTTTATCCAGCATCAGTTACTCTCTATGGCAGATTTAAGAGGCGAAAATTACTTTTGGAAAATGCCCCCTTCTTAATTCTGTTTTTAATTATTTTGATTATGCTTATTAAATGCCTGTAGCAGTTTCTAACTACTGTGCTTCAAACACAAAAAGATCAGAAATTCCATGAGGCGAATAAAGTGCTATAAGGCTGTGAAAACAACGTAAAGCAAATTGTATTTTCCTATGGTTGCACTGGGCTAAAATCACAGGGAGTCATGAGTGCTGGAAAAGCTGTTGTTAGATTATCCACCACGGTGTAATCAAATCATGCTGTCTCATGTTCCTAGGGATGTAACAGGATGAAAATGGTTGAAGCCTTCTGGGTTATGTTTGATGCTGTGTGAGGCCTAAAGAAATCACTAGGGATTAGCAGTTCTGTGCTAGGAAACTCATTTAAATGAGTTTCTTATTCCCAGAAAACTCCCTCATTCATTCTGGACCTCTGCCACGCTCTTTTTTTTTTTTTTTTTTTTTTTTTTTTTTTTTTTTTTTTTTTTTTAATGCATCTGCAACTGAGACATAGCACAAGAGTTACCTTCATTCAGAGATATGTATGGGAAGATAGATAGATAGATAGATAGATAGATAGATAGATAGATAGATAGATGATAGATAGATAGATAGATAGATAGATAGATAGATAGATAGATAGATATTGGAAGCACAGACTAAGTTCAACACATAGGGGCCATTATTATTCCCCTGATAATGCTTGGTAACATATAGGGTTAAGTACCATTAGTTACAGTGCTACTTAAGTGGCTGAGTCCCAATGCACTGTTATAATTTACTACTTTGCCTATATATAGCTGTACTTTTAATTGCATAATCAAAATTGTTATCTCTAAGGAAGTTATATTTTGTTTTTGTAATTTATGCGAGTGTTGTAACTTAATTAGTACAGCAGACTGAGTAAAAAACAGTAAGTTTTTTGGTTTTTTTTTAATGGCAAAATAGCCAAGAATTGAATAAAAGAAACTGCTATAAAACCAAAATAGAAACAGAAAATTATATATGTGAACACGCACATCAGTTTTAGACCATGACAGTCTGGAGGTGACATTTGGTTAAATCCATTTTTCACTTTAGTATGGTAGGATTATGCCTAAGAGGAAGAATACTTTATTGTTTATTATTTTAATGCTACATTCATTTTAAAACATTATGTGGAGCTCTGTTGAAGTTAGTGTGTAATAAAACTATCAGAGCATCTTCCTCTATAGGAAATTTTGAGCATTTAGGTTATGGAATTTCTGATGCTAAGAGAAATTGGATTCTCTACTGAAATTATGACTTTTTTTTTTTTTTTTCTTTTTTTTTAAATCAAATTAAAGTGATACAACTATTGATCTGTTTCATTGTCATATGCAGCCTTTGAGGTCTCACTAGCAGGGGGAATGTGATATAGGAGAGTTTTGTCTTGTACTTAGAAATCCCTCAAAGTGCTGTTCATAGAATCATAGAATCATAGAATTAGCTGGGTTGGAAGGGACCTCAGAGATCATCAAGTCCAACCCTTGACCCACCGGTGCGGTTGCCAGACCATGGCACTGAGTGCCACATCCAGTCTCTTTTTAAATGTCTCCAGGGACGGAGAGTCCACCACCTCACCGGGCAGTCCATTCCATTGCCTGATCACCCTCTCCATAAAGAAATTCTTCCTAATATCTAACCTAAATCTCCCCTGGCACAACTTAAGACTGTGTCCTCTTGAAAGTCGTCTGGGAAGAGACCAACCCCCACCTGGCTACAACCTCCTTTCAGGTAGTTGTAGAGAGCGATGAGGTCTCCCCTGAGCGTCCTCTTCTTCAGGCTGAACAGCCCCAGCTCTCTCAGCCTCTCTTCACAGGGCCTGTGCTCGAGTCCCTTCACCAGCCTGGTTGCCCTCCTTTGGACCTGTTTCAGGACCTCGATATCCTTCCTGAACTGAGGGGCCCAGAACTGGACACAGTACTCGAGGTGTGGCCTCACCAGGGCTGAGTACAGGGGCAGAATCACCTCCTTGGACCTGCTGGCCACACTGTTTCTGATACAGGCCAGGATGCCACTGGCCTTCTTGGCCACCTGGGCACACTGCTGGCTCATGTTCAGCTTCCTGTCAATCCAGACTCCCAGGTCCCTTTCTGCCTGGCTGCTCTCCAGCCACTCTGTCCCCAGCCTGTAGCGCTGCATGGGGTTTTTGTGGCTACTGTGTTATCTCTATAGGTTAATCTCCAGCATCCAGTTAGATTGTTACATATAGTGAGTACATATTCTATGTCTTTCACTGTGGTTGAGGCCTTCAAATTCCTTGTGTCAGGCACCTGTGCAAGATTAGATTCTTTATAAAGCAAATTTGCAAAAAGACTGCTAAGTGGGTTTTATAAACACTTGTGCATCTGCCTGATCCTTTAAAGGATTGTCTTGCATCCTATGTCTTTGTCTGCTTTTGAAATGCTGCTTAAATAAGCTGAAATTGAAGGGGGAAAGTGAATGCAAAAATCAAATTGAAGCATTTCTGGGTTTTTTAATTTTCTGTTTGTAGCATTTGACAGCTGCAAGAAATTGCATGAGAGAAAAAAATCAAAGGCTTGCATATCAAAATCTTTGCTTACAAGCTACACTTATTTAGTAATCATGCTTGTTTAGTAACCACAACTTGGAGCACGTGATCCATAGGAACAAATTATCAAGTATGTAGAAACCCAGTGCGTGTACTTAGAGATATTTATTTTGCCAGGAATAAGACAGACCGTTAAATAAATGTTCTGGGATTTGGACATAAAAAGGGGAAAACTGCCTAATAGAGAAGACTTTACATGTATGGGAACAGCAATACTTCTGGACTAAGGATAACAGAAGTTTGAATAGTATGAAGTGCTTATTCATAAACTGTTTAGTGATAAAAAAATTAAGCTTTATTTCATCATGTGAAATTTTTTTTCTCTTTGCTGTTTGTTATATGTTTATGAATAGCAAATTTCGGATCCTGAAGCTGCGATTCATTTATGAAAAGGTTCAGTTTGTGATATGGAAATGTCTCCATGGAGAAAGGATGCATTTAGGTTAAGATATTCAGCTGAGAAGCCACAGATCCATATAGCTTAAATGACTAGCCACCAAGCTTGACATATGAATTTCAAATATCAAATACAAAACTCAATATGTGAATGTATTCTTTAAATCTATTTGAGTAAATCTGCATAATTAATAACTTCATAAAATTTAGAACTGCTAGCAGATGATTTAGCAGACAGGAAGAGGGGTGCATTCACCCTGTAATTTGCTTGTAGTGAGCAATTTTAGCCAGTTCTAAACTGGTGAATGAAATTCCTTAAGTGGTGAGACTTTCCATCTCAATCGTAGAGAAAAAATGCTTAGTTTTGCAATATAATTGGATTTTGCAAGTTAATCTTTCCATCAGACACATAACATAGATTTTATATGCTCTCCTGACAGACCAGCAGTACTCATGGTCACCTTCTCAGCACTTCAATGAAGAAAGATACTCTCCTGCTCCGAGGAATATGAAAGGATTATCTGGTAGTCGCAACCAACCACAGTTATGTTCAGCTCATACTTGTGGTTTAGCATCCCCTGAAGATTGTGAACACACCCACGACCATATCCACCATGGGCAGGAGACAAGGCAGCCGTATCTTCTTAGCCCCACGGAGAGTTGCCCGATGGACCATCATCGTTGCTCGCCACGCAGCTCCATCCATTCCGAGTGCATGATGATGCCCATGGTGATGGGCGATCACATGTCAAGTAGCACTTTCCCCAGAATGCACTACAGCTCACACTACGACTCAAGAGACGACTGCGCCATGTCTCACGGTAACCCTAAGATTAACCGCATTCCCGCCAACCTTTTGGACCAATTTGAGAAACAACTCCCTCTTCACCGGGATGGGTTTCACACTTTACAGTACCAGAGGACCTCAACGGCTGCGGAACAACGCAGCGAGAGCCCGGGAAGAATCCGCCATCTCGTTCATTCAGTCCAGAAACTTTTTACTAAGTCTCATTCTCTGGAAGGCTCTTCCAAGGGCAACGTTAATGGAACAAAGGGAGACAGTCGAGGGGACGATCATCATCACGGGCACCATTCCAAGCATAGCAAAAGGAGTAAAAGTAAGGAGCGAAAACCAGAAAGCAAGCATAAATCTGGAATGAGCAGCTGGTGGAGCTCTGATGACAATTTGGACAGCGATAGCACTTACCGAACCCCTAGCGTGGTAAATAGGCACCATGCAGATCATATATCCCATTGCTACCCTGAGGCACTCCAGGGGCATTTTGGGGATCTCTCATTGAAGACTTCCAAAAGTAACAATGATGTGAAATGTTCAGCTTGTGAAGGGCTGGCAATGACCCCTGATAGTAAATATATGAAAAGGAGTTCTTGGTCCACGCTTACAGTAAGTCAGGCTAAAGAAGCTTATCGCAAATCATCGCTGAATTTAGATAAGCCTCTGGTTCATCAGGAAATCAAACCTTCCTTGAGGCCATGTCATTACCTTCAGGTAAGAGAAAGATTTGCTGTATATTTGTAATGGAAAAAGCTTCACAGTTTACGCCATTAAGTCCTCTTGAGAAAATACAAGGGTAACCATTGTATCTCTTAAAGAATGTCTGTACTGCTCACATAATGCAGATATTCCATGAGGGTAAGAAAACTCTAGATTTTTTCTTGGTTTATAGGACATATATTAACAACTAAATAAAACTAGTATGATACAAATTAGTTTAAGGTCAGTGGGTGTGTTTTCATCTTTGAAGGTCACACTGAACACCTCAATGAAGTCCATACATCAGACTTAAAAACAGGCAGTTCTCCCAGCAGTCTGACAGCTTGAAAAAGTGTGTCAAATACACATGTAAATGAGTAATTTTAAAAGCAAGCTGTATAAATTTCTATTTTAGTGTTATTTTATTCCTTTTCTTCAGGTTGTTCAAGCAACAAGGAGAACTGATTTACTGCAGTACTGAATTTCTTTGTTGTGATGATGATAACTCACAGTCTCCCTTTTTCTGACTGGGTCACCCAAAATGATATTGAACTGGACCTCTTGAAACTACACACTATAGGCTGTCCTTGTTAAAGGTTATGTGGGTGCCTCAAGGAGAGAAGCATTTCATGCCTGGTACTCAAACTGGTTGTGGTAGTGTTCTGTACCATTGTTTTCTTTAGCAACAACCGAGAAGACCCTACTTTCTCCTACCTCTATACCTACTGCTTTCTGCCATTTGGCACCCCAAAGTCATGCTAGTACAGACATTTATGATGCATAATGATTTGGATGATAAAGTGATGGTTTTTTGTTTTTTGTTTTGTTTTTTTTAATCATCTTCCAAATTTTGATTTTAGACATTTACATCATTTACATGGCCTAGGTCAAGCACAGCCCTATGGCAAGTGTCATTAGCACATCAAGGTGTACAAAGTACTGCAGTGGGAGCAGAGCAGAAAGGAGGGAGTAGCTGGAAGGATAATTTCTTCAGCTAGCTTTGCCAGTGGAAAAAAATGTACAATTGTTCCCTTCAGTAGTTTTACCAAGTACAGCCTTCCAAGGCTACATTGTTCTGAGTGCCTTCTCTTTTATTTCTTTGTAAGGAACTTCTCTTTCTCTAGAACTTAACTGATTCTCACACTGACATGGGCAAATCTCTACTCTAGATATACGAATTTTGAGATTTTTCAGTTCCTGTGGACTAGCAACTGCTGTACTTCTGTGTAGAGCTCTCTCCCCATGGAGCAATAGAGGACCAATAGTAATGAGTCATACTTGAAGAGCCAGAGTTTTTGAAACACTTATGCAGACATCTAGGATCAATCTTACCTACTGAAATAGGGAAAGTTCCTCATTGCAGAGAAAGGAAAATAAAGAAATTGCAAGCCTCATAGCATTACCATGCAAATTGATTCCAATTTAGGCTGACAGCTGTGATATTTTATCACATCCAAGTACTGTACTCATATATGTAAAACAGCCTGCACTTCCCTAATCTAACTCAACAAGCCAGAACTGGAAGCAGACACTTCCACTTGTGTCTTTGTTCTAAAACCACGTGTCTGGCTTCAAGATTATAGAGAAGTTTAGGTATGGCTACCTTTGGCCTTAACTTGATGTGCTCCTACTTCTACACAGACATCTCTCCTTCCTTTACGTCTTAGCTGGGTTTTGTGCTTTCCTTCTTGTGATAGTTCATTGTTTCCTGTTCCCCACTTTACATTTACTCTTCTTTGCAGAAGCCACCAGTTTCACTTTTCGTGGCCTTCTCATTAGTCCCACACTGTATCAGCATCCTCAAGTGAATGTGAAACACTGAGTTTACAAACTAGCTTGGTTATCACTAAGCTTCAGACCAAGTCCTTTGGCAAGACCAGGGAGCAGGAAAGCACGTTTTTTTGCAGTAATTTTTTAATGCTTTTTGCAAACTTGGGATGGGTACAGAAAGGAATTTTCATCCAGTAATTAAGTAATACACTGCTAGGTTCATCCAGCTTAAAACCTAGGAGTTGTGAATTTAAATTTTTGCTGCATCAGAGACTTTCTCAGTGATCTTTGGTTTTAAGCCACTTTAAAAATTGGACAGCAGCCATTCCCTGTTCACAGAGATCCTATAATGGAAATTCATTAAGACTTGAGTGTTTAGTTACTACAATAAAGAGTCTATAGTTGTGCCAAAAGCTATAATACCAGGAATTCTGCATCAGGAATACTGTAATAACAAAATTCTAAAATAAAATTACATGTTCTATAAAATCTGTATATGCCATTCAAAGTATAGATACCCCTCGGGTTGAGAGGTTGGGTTACTCACTAGCCCAAGGTGAGCAAACAAACTGATGGGACCCCATTCTGTCAATGTCATAATACATAGTTTTGAAACTTCTACTTTGAGGAATGCTGTGCTGTTACACTGTTATAGTTAAGAACAGAGACGTAAGTCCCATTATTAGCTCTGCCATGAACTTTCTCTCCCTGACCCAGAAAATCTAATTTGCTAATCACTGCGCACTTCAGTTACTCTGTCTGCAAAACTGAGGAAGGATATTTGGCTCTTCTTACAGTATCAGTAAATAATGATTGCATAAAAATAATCATTAGATTCAGAAACTGAAAAAGGTAGAGAAGCATGTCAGGATCTCTAGCCAGGAGAGTTTACTCCCTTGCCCCAGAGTATAAAGCAAGGAAATGAGAATTCAAGGGATTATGAAACTTATTATGCAGCAGCAGATTTCCCTGAGGTGCACAAGTGAACCGATTAGCAAAAACCCCAGGCCCTTCACAGGATCTCTGTGTTTATACCATTACAACACATGATATTAAAAGCCATTTCTCCTGAGTCATGTCAGCTATATTTTTGACAACTCTTTTTAAAGCAAAGCCATGAAATTATCATCCTTCGGTAGTCTTATATATGAAGACATAAACATCCTTCAGATTAATGAAAATTAATTCTACATTTATATATTAATATTATAAATTTACAATATTATGGCTTTTTACAAAATGGCTTTTATTTTGCTACCTAGTTACATGAGGATTCACTGTACCCAAACCACTTTTCTGTCTACTGGCCTCCATCTTGTTGTTTTTGTCTTTCAACACAAGCATAAAATATGGCTATTTCTGTTTTCCACTGGAGACTTTTGGTGTACAGAGTCCCAAACTGGAAGGCCATGGCAGTGACTTTGGCCTGTGCTTGTGACTGTTTTCTGTGTTGTGTTTCTGGGATTATATTGTGTCTTCCACAGCAATTACTGCGGTGCTTTTTTTCCTTAAAACTGAAACTTGGAAGAGTAAACAAAGGAAATTTCTTTCTAAGAGGTGAACTTCTACCAAATTCACAGATGCCTGAAAACAAGAAATGAGAAAAGAGATTTTGTCGTTGTCTTCACGTTATATGCTTAAACCATGTACTAGGGTGAAAGCCAGTATTTCTTTAACCTGGTAAATCTCCAAACTTAGCCTCTGGCTTGTTTCTTAGGGTTTCACATTCCCTGCTCCTCTACGGACAGTCCTTACAACTGGGGTATTTCCTTGCACAAGGAATGTGCTGCTGCAAGTTAGAAATGATTCAGTTAACATGCCTTGTTCCAGCATGGGTGGTCATCTAGTCCTAAAGTGGACCATCTCAGAGAACTAAATTAGTGGAAATAAAGCTGTATAAAATAGTGATTATTTTCTCATCTACAGTTCAAATCAGATTTACATCACTCCTGCTACAGCGGAGGTGGGAGTAACAGGCAGAGAGATGGGAGAGGGGAAGAGTGGGAAGATCCCTTGGGCTCCACCTTGTTGTTAAATCAGCTTAACTGTAATGTGAACCAGGAGGTCAATCAGCACCATGGGAGCAGAGAGCAGCCATTTGTAACAGTACACTAATGGCATTTATCAGATTCTTGTGAACGATTAGCAACAGGTTTTTAAATTTGGGTCTTTAATTTCTGTTCTGAATGCAGACAAATTGAGCTACAAATAGATTTCTGGGCACAAAACACTTCTGTCATCTCACTCCATAGGCAGAATAGCTTAAGTAGATCACACATGAAGTAAAGCACACTTTTGTATTATTTTGGCTGTAGCTGCTGCTACTGCTTTCCATGTCATTTTAATACAAAATATGTTAAGAAAAAGATAAATGAGTGGTGAAATCTCTTCTGTCTTCATCAGCTGTTTTGGCTAATTAGGTTCAACGCATATACAGTGCAATGACTTTGATTAATTTTACTCTGGTATGAGAACTGGTGAGGAGCAAAGATTTTCAATAGAAAAGATGGGTATCTAGCAGATAACTGTGCTAAAGTGATGAACACAATAGCATTCCTTACCATTTCCAGGACTGAAATACTTGTGAATGCTAGTTAAAGAAAAATAATTCCTACAATAAAGCCAAAAGACAGGCAAGAGCATAGCACTCACCATCACTGACGTTCTGGAGCACAGTGCTACGTGTCACTGATTAATATTCCTCCCTCAGCCATTGAACAGCCTGTGAAGCAGCAAGCAATCAAGGTAAACATACCACAAGGTACAGTGAATGAGTCAGCACTCTCCCTAAAAGAGAAAATAGCATGTTGTTCTAAAAATGGCCTCAGCCCACTCCTGTCTTCCTAGTGCATTTAAGTACTAGCGTCATCCATTCCAGCAGTGGCATTGCTAAGCATGTGGGTAATAATGTCAGCTGTTCTCTACAGAAGGAAAGAAAAGCACAAGAGATGATCTCTTAAAAAAAGAAAAAGAAAAATCAACAGTTCCAACAAGGCTCTTTACTTGTTTAAGTTATGCCTCCATGGAGAAGAGCTTCGAGGATAAGTTAATGGATAAATAGGTGTTAGGCCCTCAGTTATATTTTCCAGGAACTCTTCTGAGGGCAGGACAGATTCCCACAAATGAGCACGTTGCCCTCGAGTGGCATGCTACTGCTCTGCACTCTCCCTCTGGTTTGCAGGGATAGATAGATTTTAACTCAATGTACCTTCCTCAGCACTTCATCTTTGTAAAACTAGATCGTATCTGTTTGCTTGACAAAACCCCAGAAACTACATCCAATACTCTACTAACAGATGCATATCATAGAGTCAGCCAGAGCTAGCAGAGTTTGCATACTAGCCTCCAAATTGCCATCACCTGTGCTGCCTTCACAATAATTTATGACCCACTACCTCTCCAGAATTCACTGGGTTGTTTCCACAGCAGGAATCACAGAATAGTTTGGGTTGGAAGGGACCTTAAAGACCACCTAGTTCCAACCCCCCTGCCATGGGCAGGGACACCTTCCACTAGACCAGGTTGCTCAAGGCCCCATCCAACCTGGCCTTGAACACTTCCAGGGAGAGGGCAGCTACAGCTTCCCTGGGCAGCCTGTACCAGTGTCTCATCACCTTCACAGCAGAGAACTTCTTCCTAATCTCTAATCTACATCTTCTCTAGTTCAGTTTGAAACCATTACCCCTTATCCTGTAACTTTAATTCCCAGCTTTCATATAGGCCCCCTTCACGTACTGGAAGGCCACTGTAAGGTCTCCTCAGAGCCTTCTCAATCTCAGTTCTCTCAGCCTATATGCATATCAGAGGTGAAAAGCTAGTGTAGGTAGTGGGGCAGCAGGGTGGTCTGCCTTATAAATCAGCACGGACATGTGCAGTATCATTTTGCTTTCTACAGCCCATTAAAGTCCCACAAGGATGTCTCATATGTCCCTGTGCCCTCCCAGTCAAGAGAGATGTGTAATGCCCAGACAATAAGGGAGATGGTGAGACAGTTAATGCCTCACAGTCCATTTTCAGTGTTAATGTGAGCCTGCAACAGCTGCTGCAGTACCTGGGGCCACTCTGTGGAGTTGTTCCTCAGGTTAGTAAGGGTACAGGCCTATTGTACAGAGCAGCGAGCTCAACTACTCCTAATTGTTCCTTACAATTTTCTCTCTGCCTGTCATCTATCTGAAGCATTGCATGTATAATTTTTAGAACATTAAATAGGGAGGATTTAGTAAAGCTGACACTCCTCTGTGTTTACAGAACGCTGATAGTTTCTTATGTCACAAAAAAAGAGAATACTTCTTAATTACCCTTTCCAAGATGGGGAAAAAAACCCCAAACAAACAGAAAATACATTCAATCAATAATGACATAAAGCCCTGTCCAGAGCATGGTCTCAGATTACTAATGTCTTGTATTACTATGTTACAACATGATACAACATGGCTACTTGGTTTAGTAGTTAGATTATGGTGTTGGTCAAAGGTGGGACTGGATGATCTTGGAGGTCTCTTCCAACCTAAACATTCTGTGATTCCATGATTCCATGCCCATGTGCTAGGATGCTCTTCTTGGCTGAAATGAAATGCTGAAGCTTTTTTCTAAACAAGAGTGGAAAGATTTCAGATTCAGTATTTTCTTAAAGCTGCCAAAACAAGTGCCTATTACTGTAGAAATGTCAAAGCTAGGAGTAGAAAAGAGAGGCCATGATCTCACTGCCCTTTAATCAGGGGGAATTGTCGTCCTTTATAACATTAGTACAGTACGTTGCTAAATTGTTTTTTGACATTCACCTCACTCAGGCTGAAGGCTGACCTTTGCAGTTGTTACCCAAAGGTGTTGCTGGGTCTGAAGAAGTTTTCAGCCACGAGTAACTTATTATTTTGTACTCAGTCCAGTTGCATCTGTCAGACAGGACTGCCAGGAATACACACATGGGGCTGTAATGACCACACACTCAGCTGCTGTGCTGCAGGCTTGCTGCCTAGGGCAAACCTGGCTCCTTTCCTGAATGGTCTATACCATTTCTCCTGAAAGGAGGTGACTGTAAAAAATGGTGAAGCATTCATAAATATTACTTCAATGTTTTATTCCCCCCCTCCCCTCCAACTGGTTTTGGCCATCTGACAGTGCTGTGCTTGAAGGTTGTTTTTCCAAGTTGAGTTGCATGTGTTTAAATAGCTGAATGTCTATATGAATAAGGCCCCTGGTACTTCTGGTAGGGTGTCACAGTTTTAGCCATTAACCAGGTGACATATTATCTCTTGTTATCCCTCCAGTATGCTCCCAGGGGAAGATAAAAAGAGAAATAAAGGAAGGATAAAAAGAGAAATAAAGGAGAAACAAACTAGAATAGGTATAACAAAATAGGAATAATGATGGTGAATTACAACACATGTAAGTACAGAATCCTTGTTCCTCACTCAATCAGTAATTACTTTTCATACAGAAGTCCCACAGGGGACTCAGCAGCAGGTGGAGGGGTGCCTGAGCCCACGGTCCCAGTGACAGCCCTCAAAAGCCTTCGATCAGCTTCTCCAGCCCTGCTCAGGGAGGCGGGAGGAGGCGACCCGATGAGCAATGATCTTCCTGGGCAAGAAAACGGGGTGCAGGAGAGACAGACAAGAAACACAAAAACCCCGAGCCCGGCAGCACCGCCGCCAGAGGATCGCGCTGCCAGGCGCCATTCCGCACCGCTCCCCGCCCCGGGCAGCAGCGCTGTGATTGGTCCCTGTGGGTCACCTGACCCACCCTCCCCTCATCCCCGCCCGGCACTGAGCGGGGCTCCGGGAGCCTGTGGGTCCGCATGGCCCCTGGCAGATTTTTATCTTGGTTTTCTCAAACCAGGACAATCAACCTTATTCATCACCATGTGCTTCCGTAACTATCTACGTTATACATATATATTTTAAAAGGCACATTATACAATTTGAACGTAAGTTTTCCTGGACACAGTCAAACGTCTCTGTGGTACCCGCTGGGCACCACCTGTCCTGCACCACCCCCCAGGTGTGTCCCGCGTGTTGAGCAGGGACAACCCCACAGAGGGGTTTGACTTTGCCCAGAGGTGAAGAGATCCACACTGCTGTTCCCAACAAGTTTCTTTCACAAAGGACAGGGTCTTTGTCCCCTTCCACCCTATGTAAAAAATCTTACAGGACAGATCCACTCAATTGATTGATCCAGTATTAACTAGCCAGGTAGCTTGTCCTAAATGTTTGTCCCAGTTTCTGGAAGTTCCATTACCCATTGTTTTCAGGGTGGTTTTTAGCAAGTCATTATGCTGTTCAGTCTTTCTGGAGGCTGGTGCATGACAAGGGGTTTGATAGATCCACTCTACTGTGCTCTTTGGACCCATTAACCATTAGGTTGTTTTTGAAATGAGTCCCATTGCCTGACTCAGTCCTCTCTGGGGTCTCATGCTGCCCTAAAATTTGCCTTTTGAGGCCCAGAGTAGTATTACAGGCAGTGGCATGAGACACAGGATGTTTCCAGCCATACGGTGCTTCTGCCATTGTAACCACGTAGCTCTTACCCCTAGCAGGTGCGAGGGAGTGTGGTGTAATCAGTCTGCTATGCCTCTCCATAATGATATTTAAGCCAGTTTCTATCCCACCAAAAAGCTTTTAACCTTCTGACCTGCTTAATGGCAGCACAAGTATTACATCCGTGAATAGCTTGGGTAATACGAGAACCAATCTTTTCACAAGTATATAGTTAAGCACTACCTAGTAACTAGGCAGCAAAAAACTCCTCATTTGATTCTGTAAGCTAAGTAATTGGAGTAATCTGGAGTTAACTGTTAAAAACTGTCAATCATTAGTTAAAATTAGAAAAATCAATGAGCAGCAAATATGTTTAATGTAGTCTTTAAAAGACATGTTTTCTGTTTTACATGCACTGTATTTTTCAGTAGTGCTTCTATAACAAATAGAAATAAAATAATTTTCTGCTTATATTAATGAAGACACTGTTTTCTACAGACCTCTTTTTGGGCCAGATCTGGGTATATTGCCTTTACCTAGCTTTATAACAGCTTTGCAGTGCTGGACCTTCCTACATCTGCAGTCTGTGCACTTTTTATGAGGTACTGTGCACTCTGAGCAGATTGGGTGCACTTCTCTTTTTCTTCCTTTAAGGACATTTTTGTCTCTTACTCTACACTTCTGTGACCCCAAGTCTGTGGGGCTTGCCGTACTTACACAGATAATCATAGGGAGACAACACTGAATTTCTCTTAGTGTCTGCAGTGGTAAAGGCAAAGATATTTCCAGAGGGGCATAGAGGTGATTTTGGCTGATAGGACATGCAGTGTTGAGAGTTTGGGCTGAAGGGGCTGATGATATTTTATTTTCCCATTTCTGAAAGTGGCTAGAAGAGGACAGAATAGATGCCTGTGATATCTGCACAAGGCTCCATCTGCCTGCAGGAGCATTGGACATGCTGAAGCAAGGTCACAGGGATGGAGGTGATGCTATGTGAGCACTTAGCTTATGAACTCAGAGACTCTTGTTTCCCACAACTTCATCAGTCAAAACCAGGCTGGTTTTCTTCATTGTGCTGTGCAGAGACCTGGGCTCATTCCACCCTTCAAATGTGGTTCAGGCAATTCAATCTACCTCTCCCAAAAATTGTGGCAGGAAAACTTGTAGTTAGCTTCAGGTGATGATACTGTAGTCCCCTGGGCCTTGTCTGCTGCCCTGCCAGTCAGACATTGCAGCTGGAAGGCATATTCCTGACTCCCCTTCACCTGCAGTGAGTGGCAAGATGCAGCCCAGATTAGATCTTTAATCTTTCACCAAAATTTTTGAAAATACAGGGAGTCTAGCTCCTACATTCCATTCTAATATCAGGGAAAATTTCTGCCATGCTAAAAAGCATTTCTGTCTTCCTTGCAAGACTGTAATATATTTTCATCTACTCAAAGGTGTGCACAAAGGCTGTTTTTCTGAGACTCCTTTGTGAAATCATTATTTAAAAGAAAATCTACCACCATTTCACATTGTGCCCTTTTTACTTTTGTTTTGGTTTGGTTTGGTTTTTTTTTTTGGGGGGGGGGAGGAGGGTCACCTTCTTGACGAGGCTGAGAAAGCATAAAATTACAGTAATTACATATCTGCTACATAGTGTTTCATATCTTACACTTCTTCATATCATCTGCAATCTAATTTCATGCACAGACAGCTTCTGCTTCCAGTAAAATATGAAATTTATATTACAAAAATAAGATAAGTACTAATGAACATTCCAGTGCATTTTACATTTTCATGACAATTAAATTTCACATGACTCCTATAAGGTAGGTAATCCTCATTTTAACCTTTGGGAATTAGAAATAAGAAGGGTAGTCAGCTCCCTCAGATGAAGTCTTATGTTTAGAAGTGTTTCCTTTTAGATAGTGAAGTGACATGCCAGATTTTAAGCAGAACAGCAGTTTAGTGATGGAACACCTTTAAAACTGAGACCAGATGCCATAGAAGTGAGTAGAACAACAGGAACAGATCTGTTTTAAGTTGTCAGTGGCTGTTGCTAGTTTGACTTCTGTAGCTAAATCCTAAACTGATATTAAAAAAAAACAAAACCAAAACCTTGAACTAACAGTGATCAAAGTCCAGAAGAATTAACATTTCGTTGGTTCTTCTAGTTTTGACATATGTGTTTCTTAGGTACGTGGTAAAGTATTCACACTGATAACACTAGTGCCTGAATGGGATGCTAGATTACCTATCTCAGATTAGAAAGAAGGGAAAATGTCTTTCCCATGAGTTGTCAAACGTTGGAAAGGTTGCCTACAGAGGTTTTAGAGTCTCCATCTTTGGAAACATTCAAAACCCATGGGGCACAGTCCTGAGCAATTTGCTGACCTGGCCCTACTTTTAGCAAGAAGTTGGCTTGGAGATCTCCAGAGTCCCTTCCAAGCTCAGCAATTCCATGATTCTCAGTTTGTTCCAGAGGTTTGGTCAATTCATCCCAAATTTTCTCTGACAACATGCTGTTGCTTACATGTAGGATTTGTGCACTCTCAGAACCAGGGGGCTGCGGAAGTCTAGTCAGGGTTCCAAAATCCTTTTTTTCTGACAGGTCTAATCTGAGCACAACCAAGAAACGCAGTCCAAAGGACTCCTAACACCACACCCAAACAGTAACTTTTTTTTTCTAAAACAAGGGACCTTATTTTCACAGTAACAAACTTTACAGAATACTTCCTAGGAAGAGGTGAGTTCAGTTTCTTCCTTAGCCCACACAAGGTCAAACCTCCACTGTCTCAATTCTTCAAATTGCATTCTGAGCAGCAGGCTGTAAGGCAGTTTGGAGCAAAGGCATTTCTCGCTTTTTTTAAGATGCTCCCTAAGTTTTATCCAAGCACCCTTTCATATTAATTCATCCAAGTGTTTGGTCCAAGGACTCTAACCGAGTCCTCATTCCAGGTAATTGTCTGGACACAAGGCTGCAACACACACTTTCTTTCTCTACTATCCAGCACTCCCCAGACAATCTGTGTTTCATGAAAAAGCCATCAGTTATAAAAAAAGAAGGAGAGCATGGCAGTTTATTTGTCAACCCTAAATCTTCTCCTTCCCAAGCACTCCAACCATTATTGATTAGAAGATGAGCAGCAATGTCTCCCATTTCCACAGCTGTTTTGTCATGAAAGGACAGAATAAGGCTGCTCACTAGTTTGGAAAAACAACATTTGAATTTCTTCTTCAGAGGATGTTTTTAGGCTATGAATAGGAAATGATAGAAGGGCCTTTTTGCTGCCTGTAATCAGATACAATAAACCAAAGAAAGGAAAAGGGTTTGAGAGTATTCTTCATACCTTGCTTTTTTTTTCTACTTAAAGGGACCTTGTGGTTCTTTTTGGATGCCACTCTGAAGGAGCTAACTCTCCTAAATGGCGTTTATGGGGAATTTTAACATCCTACTTAAATTTCAGGATCAACTCCATAAAATGTAGTAAGTTTTAGGTATCAGGTGCCTTAATGAAATTGGCCCTCGGTGGCTAATATAATATATCACATCAAATCATCAGCAGAAAACTAAAAGTTCACAAGTTTACTGAAACTGCTTGTTCCTCTCACAGCAACAGTGCATGAAAATTATGAGACTCATAATTGTCTGTAGTAGCTATAACCAAAGCAGCAGCTGGTGACAAAATTAAATGAAAAGATCCAGACCTTGTCAGTGCATTGTTCTTACAAAAGGAAATTCATATGGTAATATGCAGTCTAACTCCTTTGTGGACAGAAACTGAATATACAAGAATCCATGTTAACATCTAGAACAGGAGGTAGGCCATTTTAGACATTATAAATATCAGCACTCATCAGTATATGCAAGTGGATAATTAGGGTAATTATTCCAAATTAGCAGCTGCAAGCCCTGCAGATGGGAATTTCAGAAGCTGGTAACTATTGTAAGAAAGCATTTCTGCAATCTGCAAAGGCCTTTTCATGTTTTGGAAAATGTACGTTTAATGACCCTCACACATGCTGTTAAATATTTTTGTTAATATTTCAAACTAAAAATCTTCCCTGCACAAGTATAGTACTTGTGCTTTTCTCTAAAGCCACACTGGGATCTGAGGTGGCCTGGATTTGGAAAGATTTTTCCAAGTATTTAACCTGTTGGCTAAAGTAAACGATGAACCAGGACAAACTGGGACTCAAATTTTGCTTCTGTTCTCAGTCCATGAGGAAAAACAATGTTAATGGCCCTTTCATTGGCTTTCGAAGGCAGCAAAAGGACTCCAGCTGTTTTCCTAGGCTCTACATGAAAACTTCTGAGAGAGCACATTGTCAAAATGCTTGCCAGACTCCAGAAGCTTTTTCCCTGTGCTCATTGTATTACACTCCTTTGAATGACTCAAGGGCGAAAAAAATGCACACATTTTAATTATGAATAATGCTTTTTTCTATAGAGGCTTCTGTGATAGCAAATAGATTATTCAGATTAGAAAGGGATACTTAGAATATTGCTGTGTACAGTAAGTAAATCACAAGCACAAATGGAGCAGGATCTCTTTACTTTTTAGCTTTTACATTATTTCCATTAACTTATGAATTCAGGAAGCAAAAGAAATGTAATCAACAAAAATAGTAAGGCATATAGCTGTAAGATTTTTCCTCATAAAGCTCCTTATCACAGTGAAAAACCTTAATTTTTTAGACACTTTAATATAAAAAAAAATCAGTTGTCTTATAAAGTAAGATTTCAACTTCGGTCAACAAATAAGCCTATGTTTACTCATTTAAATTAGTCCTTATCTAGTTCTTTGAAGATGGAATTTCAGGCAAAAGAAAGCTGAGAAACTAATAATTTTTTGCATTTGAGTAAGGAAAAGATAATTGATCAATGCCTATTTAAGCTTTCTATTTAATTATCTTCAAATTGAAATGAAGGAAAGGAATTTCAAGCTAAAATAATTGTTCTATGGAAAAGTTACGAGTTTTTTTAAAAAATAATATGAAGTCTGAACAGAACAGCTTAGCCTTAGTACAGAAAATTGAACAAAACAGCTTGCAGGGGGCCCATGTAGATGCCAATTAATGCTTTTTCAGCATTTGGAGTTTGTTTTAACTATGTTAACATAGGAGTAATAAAGTTGTGTTAAAAGAGAGAGTATGTTTATATGACAGTTAATAGTGCTGCCAGCTGTAAATAAAAAAAATCTTAAGAAAATATATTTTTGTCTGCATTTTACAAGCCTGATATTACAAGTACCATGGTGTGTAAATACCTTTTAGGTCTTCTAGAATGTCCAGAAACTTTATTCTGACATTAATTTCATACATATTATTAGAAAACGTATTACATATGATTAGAAAATAAACGAGGATGATGTATCACATTTACAGGTTTCAAGTTTGGGAAGATTTTTCATGCTCCCTTTTTAGTCATCATCAAAAGCTGAATAATGGACAAAGTTTGTTTCTTTGCATGATCCCACCCATTTATGTTCATGATCTGTCCTATTTGTATAAGAATATGACTCTTTTTTTTTCTCTAATTTGTGTATACAACATTTTTCTGATCAGTGCCATCTGTTTCATGTCTAGAATGAAAACTGAATTCATCCTCAGTCTATCTTTTTTCCCCTCCTGATCTTGTTTCTTTAATTTAATATCTACTTGTTCATGTCGTTTTAAAACTTCATTTCCCCTTTAATCCCTGTTTGGGACTCAAATTCTTATCACCTGGTGTGGCTAATTCATGTATCTTGAAAGGGCACTGAAGATGACAGGCAGACCATGTCAGTCATTTTAATCCAGTCTCCAGGAGTGCTGGACCCAATGGGAAAATTTACTTCAGTTTCTCAATGGCTTCTGTGTGTAGAAAGTCTCAAATGTTTGACTTGAAAGACTTTTACACATCTTGCTTTGTGGAAACTCCTTGATATATGTTTAACTGGAAGTTCAGATTGATAAATAATGCCATTATACTGTTTAATGTATATGACATCATTAAGTGTATATAGGATTTGATGCTGCCAAGTGCATCAGGTCATCAGACCTGGTCTACTGATGTATTCTATACCATCCTTCTTTTTAACCATGAGTCATTATAATGGATTCCAGAGAGCTGCTTATATCCTTTAAGTTAAGTAAAAGCTTAAGTGTGTTTCTGGATTAGAACCAGAAAACTCAGCACCTTAGAAGATTAAACAAAAAGCAAAGAATCAGCAGTACTGGCAGAGAACAGGCTTGCTGAGTTTATCAGTCTTAAAACATGGCTGATTTCACTTTGGATTGGTAAATCTACTCCTGCACAGTTCTCTGCCAGTTTGTGGTACAGACAGATATCTATTCACCAGCTGTGTCCTACCTGGCTACCAGTCTTTCAAATAGTAAGACCACCTCATCTGCATGAAAGCAGTCCCAACCACATGTGTTAATTAATTGGCTAAGTTCCTGACATGTCACAGGGATTATTTTTCAGTTTCTAAGTAAGAAAAAAAGACAAATTGCCACATGTATGTTTTTTTACGCAAGTTTGCTCTAATTCAGAATCGTATCCATTTATGCCAAAATCATAGCCTAGCTTAGTTTAATACTTCATTTACCTTCATCAAAAGCAGTCAAATCCTCCTATAAGCAGTGCTGGTAAAAGATTCTGAAGTGCTCTACTTTCCATAAGTTTTAGGTCTGAGACAGCTGATCAACTTACTGGTTATCAGATGAAAATCTGAATGCAGACTTTTAGGAGCTAAGCCATTTCCTGAAATTTAGAGCATATCTACAAATGGCTATTGCAGCCCAGCTCACAAACCATGACTTGATTGTTCCTTAGGTTCCAACATGTATAAACTGAAAATTTCCAATCTTACAGTTGGAATTGAATCGATAAATCATTTGGGGACCTCAGGAATTTCTAAGTGATCTTTTTCTGAAGAATGAAAAAATTATGACCTGTCTTGGTAATATGAAAATTCAAGGAAGTATTTAAATATATGAAAATAATAAAACACATTTAGTCTGTGTGTTTATGGTCTCCATTAGGTACCTCAGGATGAATGGGGAGGTTACCCAGCTGGTGGGAAAGATGAAGAGATCCCCTGCAGAAGAATGAGAAGTGGGAGCTATATTAAGGCCATGGGAGATGAAGAAAGTGGAGACTCTGATACTAGCCCCAAGACATCACCAAAATTAACAGTTCGACCAGAGTCTTTATTAAAGTCCATTGGGCAAAGACCACTGGGAGATCATCAAAAGTAAGTTTCATCATACCATGTTATATACCTTTATGAAAGTTGCCATAACTTGGGTAATTTTTCTTTTTGTCCTACTAGTAGCTGTCAGTATCTGTGAGAAAATATGATACTGCAGTTAAAAACCTAACTTTTGTCTTTGCTTTTAATTAGCTACAATTTCCTGTTATTACACAAAGAAAATTTGCCATCCATGTAACAAATCCATTACTTCAGAGAGTCTGTTGTATTTTCTAAAGGGAAGATATCCATATTTTTATCAAAACTCTAAAATTCTGAATACTTCTCTAAAAGGATTAATTTATATTATAACTTTTATTTCATTGCTTTCTCTGAAGGAGAAAATACACTCTACACTAGATATAATAACAAATACATAACTATATATATATTGGGCATCTTACATCCTCTTTATCAGTACAATGTTTTATCTATCTGTTATACTGTACCATACTCATTTGATCACATTGTGTAAGCATTGGTTTGACTGGATTTTTTTTTCACATACACTACTTACAGTATGGCCTACTAAATGACTAAAGCAAATTTTAAAACTATAAGTAAATATATAGTTATATATGTATTCTGATAAATCTTTATTTTTTTCTCTCTTTGTTATCCTTTCAATATATAATTTAAAAAGTGAACTGCAAGCATATTTCTGAAGGCAGTTGCAAAGTGGAAACCTGATTTCAAATCTGCAGTTTCTTTTAACGTGACTGAGTGCTTCTCAAGGCTTAGAAAATTGGTGGCTTTGCCTAGGACAAATACATAAAATGAATAAATTAAGAGTGAAACCTATGGCCAAAGTTTGTTTATTGTTCTGTAGGTGATACCATGTATAGCATACCATAGTGACTCACCTTTTCATAAAATAAAATAACATAAAACAAAACAAAAATTAAAAAACCCAAAATAAAACAATAACCTGAAGCAAAAATCTGTTTGGCTTAATTAAATTATTTAGCTTGCAGTCTTGAAGAAAACTGTCCACTTTCACTATTACTGAAGAGAACAGTATACAACTATATTGGTTCATACAGTTCACTCACACATCTCTGTAGTTTCAATTTAGATGCACAAACAAAGGCTTCAGTACCATGAGCTGCTCTGAGATGGCTGAGATACCATGAAGAAAGGCTGGCAGGTCTCTGCTCTTGATAGGCAACCAAAATCCAGGCAGCATACTTTATGGAATCTCAAAGGATGCCAGACACCTGTTTAGACCACTGAGCCAAACTCTGAACATAAATCTGAAGCATTTGCTACAATATTAGTTCCAATTAAGAAAACTTGACCTATAACATAAGCATTGTTGGCAAACCTGTATCTATCTGATTTCCAGAGGTGAAAAGATGAGCTTCTAATGTCAAGTTATTGGAGGCAATGTTTTACTTTTTTATATCCTCAGTCATTGTATCTGGGCTGAATCTTGGGTTTGAGGTTCACTGGATACGTCGACTGGTTCAGTCTGAATTTGTGGAAGTCCCAGGGGAACAAAAGAGGTGGTTGATTCTCAGCTTGTGAGTATATGTAAGTGGGATCAGATTGTTCATGATCAGGAACCCATAATTTCTCAGCCATGGTAGGCAGAGACACACAATATGAATACTGCAGCCCTTTTTTTCCTCTTAAATGGCTCTGAAAGCTGTGGGTCCTGCAAAAGGGCATCTTATCCAAAGGGACAACATGTGGTAAGAGAATGATCTAGTGTCTGTTGTCTGGCTGTCTTGCTGATGGTAAACTAAATATTTTCAGAACACAGACCTGGTTATAGAAACCTGACCCTGTACACTGAGAAGGTTTTGGAGTGGTCTCCAGCAGACTTATCACCTGTGTCTATTAGCACTGTCCCAGTCTCTGCCTGGCCATGTTCTGGGCATTGATGTCTGCTGGGGATTATTTCCCAGAAGACAATTTGAATGCAGCCTTCCTGTTTTGGAGACTATGTCATATCCCTGGTAGTACCATAAACCAAAGTCTTTTCTCAGAGACAGTTCCAACTTTCCAAGTACTTAGGCCAAATGAAATGTGTTGTATTTATGGTTGGACCTTTCCCACATGAATGTAGAACAGCACAAATTTTCCTGTGAGTGGAAGGTCTCAGTGTCTGCCCTAGACCCCAAGAGCATATGAACAGATCCAGAAGCATCTAGACATATGTATTAAAACAAAAAATTTGTTTTGAGAAAAAAAGTCTTCCTGATCTGTTAATACTGAAGGAAGGTGGTTGCTAGTAGGTCAATACCAAATGGTGTGTCTTCTGTCAGTTTTCCATGTATTGTAAAATACATCACTCAGAATATTGATTAAAACAGGGGTGTGAGGCTGCTGCAGTATACTGGGGTTGACAGCTGTTTCTGTTTGTCATCCCAAAGGATTTACTGGCATAGTTACCACTAACTGCAGTCAGAAAAGGAGAAAGCTTTTTGTTCTTCTGTGAAATATTATTAGGGCCTCTGCTGAGAATGTGTTGCAAACACTGCACTAGGACTGCTGCTGACAGGTATCTTTAAATTCTTATTTTTCTCTTAAGTTGAGGGGCAACACCTAACAGACCTGCTAGCCTAACAGACTTTTTTTTCTGGTGAACTTCAGGCAGAAATGTGACAACTATGCTGGTTCTTGCATGTCTTTCTTGCAAAAATCTGCAAATTTCAGCAGCCCGTAAGCAGAGAGAAAATTTCTCACCTCACAAGAATACATAGTACTGATCCTAAACCTGTTTCATCAGTAGCCACCTCCTCCCAGTATGTCTCTGTGTCCCTGTCACTGTGGTTACCCTTTATGTCTGGTGGGTTTCTATGAAGGACGTAGCAAGGGGTGCTGGTTATGGAGCCTTCCATCCTCCTCAGTCACAGCTCAGTAATCCCTCTGTATTCTGAGTACCCTTTGTGCTACTCATGTCTCTGCTGAGCCAGAAGCCAATGTTTTGAACAGCATTCCTGCATGTGTTACATGTACCTAATACATGCCAGTGTTTCTGGCATGTGTTATGAGAAATTACATAATTCAAGATGTCAGATGCACTAGCTGGCCATTTACCTTGCTTACCGGGATGGAGAGAGCTAATGGAGGGATATAAATTGGGGCTTTTTATTCCTTTAGTCCCCTGCTCGGATGGACAGGATAGATCAGGGTTGGGATCTGATAGAGCACCCGTAAACCTGTATAAAAAATTGAATATCAAAAAATTTGCCAGTATGAAAACTTGCATTGGCTGCAAAATGTATGTAAGAGGGTTTCATAAGAATAAGCCTAGTTTTCTATCAGTATCCTGAGTATGATAAAGTGAAAATTAGAAAAGCCCTCGCTTAGCCCTCAACAGACCTTTGACTTGTGTGTATATTTCTCCTCTGAGTTTTACGAGACGCCTTTGCAAGGAGTTTTTCCCATTTAAATTTTTTTTTCTACTTTGACAAAAGTAAGCCCCTGTTTTGTTGGCTTGTGTTGCTCAAAGATTCAGCAAGTGGAACATTAAAGATTCATGAACAATAAAAATGCACATTTGTACCTGAATAATAATTTCATTTAACAACATACAAGTAGGTGGATGTAACTGATTTAACAGAAGCATTAAAATTCTTAAATCACTTCATTTAAGCTACCCTTGGAAAGGAGTATATTTTACTCCAAGTGGGAATACAAAAGAAGGGCAGAGTCTGACCACTGCTGCTTTTCACAGATGGCAGAAGCAGGACGTGTGCCCAACCCCTGCCATCTGATCACCACCTCTGTCAAACCACTTGCACTGCCAGCCTGACCCCCGCCTGCTCTCAGCCTGGGCCACCTGGCTCTCTTCTAGATAATGCCCAAGCATCATTCAGGGACAAACCCTGTGGGATGCAGCCACCCTCTCCATAGGATCAGAAAGTTTAGTCATACAGTCCAGTTGGCCAAAGGGTCAGGTAATGGACCTAGCTTATTTCTGAGTATTGTTATAGCCTAAGTGACTCAAATTTTGCTGGATTTTTCAAAAAGTAAATGCACCTTAATGTCTAGATTTCTCACTGAAGATAAATGGCTTTCAATTCTTTCTCTCTGAATGCTGTTTCAAAAGATTGAATAGTACGTTGTGCTACATAGTCCTATAACATCAAGTCGGAAGTCAGTGTAATTTATTATTATTATTAAATTGCTTTTGAGTGGAATATAATGCAATAAGGCTTGTTGTGGTGGAGACAGAACACATGCTTGATTATGCTTCCTTTCCAACTTTTTGCTTTCTTGGACTGGTGCCCGCAATCCCATTTATTGTGGAAATTATCTTGACTCCCAGAAGTCCACAAGAAAAAATATTCAAGTATTTTATTTTTTTTTTTTATTTTGCATTATGACTATGTCCCATGCAAAGCAAGATAGCAGGCAAGATGCATATGTATAAAGCAAGATTTATTGTACATAACAAACAATCTTAAAAGCTAGACTAAGAAGGTATAAATCAGAATTTGAGTGTTAGGATATTTGGATAGCAAAACAAGTTTTTAGGGTAACAAAGAAAAAGGTATCTTGACAACAAGATATGCAGATAATCGAATATCTGGGTAACTGTTACACAAGGCTAACTGAGTACTCACAAATTACTTATCAGTAGGTCTTATAGTAGTTCTAGAACAGTAATACCTATAGGCAATATGGTAATACAATGATTGCAGTTTTTGAAAGGATCCTAAAGTCTTGAGGTTAAGAATTCATATACAGAGATTTGATACTTCCTACTCTTGTATGGCTATGGCTGGGTATCCCTTTGCTTTCAACCTCTTGAGGAGCAACAACTCAAGCAGGCATCCCTGCTGGAGGGGAGAAGGTCCAGAACACCTAGAGCAAGTGTACAGGATTCTCACCAGTGAAAACATGGGACTAAACTTTTATAGAATAAAGTGATTGGCTGTTGTCATATAACTGCTTAGCCATACCTCCAAAATCCTCTGTTGGAGAACAAAAGGGAAACAGAGGAAAATCCAAGAAAGCTTCCAACTCTTGGAAGGTACTTTGCACAAGGCAGTTTGGAGCAGGTTGGTAGCATGCTGCTAGGTATTTTCATTTACATTGAAGGTCAAAACAGCTAAACAGTTTATGTAACTGGTAGCTGAAACAAAGGGAATTTCTGTCCTAAATAAGTTTTATGTAATCCTAGAAGGTAGACTTACCCACATAAATTTTAAGGGTATTCTTCCAACCTGGTAAACATTATTTCTCTGTATTTGTAACAAAAACAAGCAAAGCTGAGGATGGAAGCATCAGAGACACTAGGATCCAGAAAGGAAAGCTAAAAAGAAAAGAAGCATTTGTGACTATGTGGTGGAAGAACAATTCTGTGACTAAAGGTAATATTCTGGTTACTTGATACTTCTTGTTTCAGGAATAGTACTTAATATACCGATTATGTAAATGAACAGGATAGCACTGTAGAAATAGCAAGTTCCACTTTCAGTATCTCCTCTCTGAGTAAAGTAGTTTAAGCTAATATGCCTAAGTATGATCTGAAATGGCTGTGACGCAAGTGTTTTCTGGGCTTAAGGTAAAACAGATCAAAGTGGTAATCTGAGTTAAAATAACCTTCCCCTGCCTTTTGCCTTTTCAAAGTGAGAGATTGCATCTCTCTATAACTTATGATGGCTTACAAAATATCTCAACTGTGATCCAAGGTGCGTTCACCTGTTGGTTCTGCAAATGCCATTATGGCAACAAAGATGTTGCCAAAGCACACAGCAAGAAAGTTAAACGGTATTAAGCTCTGAGAACACTGAAATGCCAGAGCCTTTGGCTCAGCAGAAGTCATGGAATAGTGTACGGTCCTCTCCACTTGAAAAAAAAGATCTGACCATTTGGAACCATTTATGCTAACCATAGTACACTTAATGACATGAGAAAGTGAAAACCAAATCAGAAATCTGGAAGAATTGCATAAGACTAAAACTCTGTCTTTTCGTCCATCTTTGCCCATGACAGTGTCAACACCACGATGTTTAGTGATGGGCAGATTTGTGGAGAGAAATACTACTTGCTAAGTACACAGTGAGAAAAGTTGGTATGTAGTAGATAATAGTGCAGAAGTGGGTGTGCTGCAAAAACTTCACAGACTGAGGGTTTAAGCACATCTTCCTTGCCAGAGAAATTAATGTCCTATTTCAATGCTATCCATAGCTGCACACCAGCGATGCCAGTGTTTTTTTAATTTTTAAGGGTAAACTTCAATTTACTGTTAACACTTCTGCATTTTAAAATAGGAATGGTTTTGAAGCCATTCCTGAGCAGTATTTTCAATAGAAGATATGGGAAAATCACCAGAAAAGTAACCTTCATCTTTTATATGCATTTTATTTATCTTTGTTTTTTCCTCAGTCTTCTGCCTCTAAAAAGCCTCATTACACACTTCATTAGTAGCTTTCTGAAGCCCTATAGTGTACTAGCATCTACTCAGAGTCTTTGAGGGGTGAAATTGGAGATATACTGAGGAGAGTTTGAGGGGTAATTAAAAAAGCCTTATCAACTAACAACACTATTAGTGGGCCACTGGCACCATGATAGTGTTCTCTGCTGTAGTCAGTAAGGTCTGGGTTAGATTAGATCAGAGGGTTAAGAGGAAATGCTGAGGAAGGTCAATGAGTAATCTGGCTGCCTAGGAAGTATCTTCCACAGGGTCCCCATCCTTTCTTCCTTTGTAGAATAATAGAAAATACTCTTAAATAGTGTTAGGCACCTTTTACCCTTAGTAGTATGAAACCTGGGGAGTAATTGAGCCCAGATCTCCTGCTTCATTGTGGCTAATACTGGCTTTATGTTGTAGGGCTGACATGTATTAGCCTGGATTAGGGTTGGAAAGGGGATCCAAATGGCTCTGAACAAGGTGCAGAGTCTTCTTAGGAATAAAACAAGCTCTTGTCAAAAAGATGCAATTTAGTGATGGATTGTGGTGAAAATGCAGTAAGATTCAGGCCAGTTTCACAAGAATACTGAGATCCAAGAGAATAGGTGTTTCTGGTTTCTGGTGCTTATTCATTATGGACTTACATGGATGTTTCAGCTAAGCTCATGTTTAGATGCTGCACTGAGTCCTGATAGTCTGGAGTCTACATTTGTTCTTCCTAATTATGATTTTTTTTTTTTTTTTTTTTTTTTTTTTTTTTTTTTTTTTTTTTTTTGCATGTGTTCATTTATACATGATAAAATATAAGTGGAAAAAGTGGGAAAAAAATTATGTATTTTCCTGAAGAAAATTATGAATCTTTCACTTCCGTAAAGAGATTTAGGAATGTACATCCAATACTTGAAATCTGTTTAGAGCCTCAGATCTATTTACTGTACTGCATGATCTTAAGTTTTTTCTGTAACATCTGCCTGAGTTTTGCTGTTGCTGACTAGTTCACTTCCTACTCTCCAGGGCAAGCTGAAAATAGGATATTGGAACAAGACTTTTAGGATTAGCCATATGTGCACCTCTGTCACCTCTCACAAACAATAGCTCTGATAGATTTCCCACATCAGACTTTTTTATTACGTGCATATTCTGCATGATTTGGAGCACAAGCTTGATTTAGCCTACATCCTCTGTATCTGTGCAAGGGCTGATCAAACCACCAGACTGTTTAACTATTCTGGATGATTTCCTACCATTCTCTTTAGGTTCATGTTGTACAAAATCCCTAAATACTTACTGACAAGAAAGGTTCTGTCCAACTAGTGATTAGTAGTAATTTCATAGGGACAGAAACAGTAATCTCCACCTTTTTGCTAACATGTTCCTGTAATAAATCTAATGTTTAATATCTTTCAGAAACCTTTTTTTAAAAAAAGGGCTATGGAACAATGATAAAATATATAGGCATCTTAAAAAATTAATTTGGCCCATATTCTTATACCTATCACTGTTCAAAGTGAAGCTCTGTGAAGTGGCAAAGATTAGAGAAGAAATTCTTTGCTACTGCTAAATTCACAAGATTTATATGTACTTTCCCTTTGTTCAGAGAACCAGACAAACTGTGTTATTCTGAAGAGAGAATCAGACTTAATGTCTCTACTCTGAGTTCTCCAGTGGGCTGCATGCAGGCACATCTGTGCTCCTTTGCAGAGCTCTATTGACTTCAGCAGGGACCCACAGAGCCACAGTGGGACTCGCAGCTGCTCTACAATGGCACTGCTAGCTAAGTGTAATCATTACATGCTGGTCGATGGGTTTTTTCATTCACCTACAAAGATATAGTTAAGATAGATCTCCAGATAGAGAAATGAATATCCATTGAAATGCAAATCTCTCAATAAAATAGGTTTTGATAACTTATGCTACCTTGCTAATCCTAATGCACCCTCCTTTCAGGTGCCCAAGATTAATTCTTTTACAAATTTTGTCGTTTTATCCCAGAATGATACTTCTGAATGATCCTGATTTAAACAGAGCTGATTGATTGCTCCATTCATTCTCAGATTTTTGGACAAATGCAGGCGTGCTCATGAAAATAAAAATGTACTATTTTAGTATATTACAATTCCAAAAATTAATTTGATGGAAAATGGACTTTCTTTATTTCTGATTCTCCCTTAATAAACCTGAGAAATCCATTCAGAGTCAGAAGATAATTTTCTTGATGCAGCTTTTAGAGGCCTGTAAATATTTTACTTCACTTTTGGTATCATCTTGACCCAGAGTGCACTGGTAGCTGAACATTTGGGAGAGAGCAGGGGAGTGACCACTATATTGAATTTGGGTAGATCAAGGAATGACCTTGGCAAGTGTTCAACATTTGCTGCATTGTTGGCATAATGTCCATACTTTTTAAAGGAAGGATATTAGGTTTATGACAAAGTGTATGATATCAATCACTTACTAGAACATAAAATATATACAGTAAAAAATAAAAATAATAAAAAAGAAATGTATCAGAGAACCCTTTCTGAGGACTCATAAACTTTATTTTTCCGCTAGGCTTGTCTTGATTGTCACTCACTGCTGCTCAGAAATCTGCATTTGTAGGGAGAAGTTAGGGAATTTCTTTGGGATTTTTTGACCCCGGTTTTTCTATAAGCTTTAAAACTGTGTCAGTCTCTAAATCTGGCATTTCAAGGTGTACCAAAAGTGAAACTGTGTTAGTTTACTATCATACATACCTTTTTACCAAATGACAAAAAGATTTGTCTTCTGCAAAACATTCAGTGGTTTCATAAGTCATGGTAGGTACAGTACTGCATGTTGTAATTCCACCTTAGAGCAATACTTGTCATAGAGCAATAACAAGAGACAAGACTTAAGGAAACTTGTCACAAACCATTCTGAGTGCTCATCAGTATCTGAACTCAGTGACAACAAAGCATGGCCTGAGTGCTTCACAAAAAGATCAATGTCAAGTAAGGAATGCCTGAAATCCAGCACCGTGTGCTAAAGTTGTTGGACTGTTTCAAACATTATCCATGGACATATAAACTTCCCAAAATGTATATAAAAACAATGGCATGCAGGGAAAAAAAACTATTTACTAGCTATTTACTGTCTATGAAGTAAACATCTTACTGCTTTAAAAAGAGAGGAGTAAATCAATGTCTAAATAAAAAATGGCTAAAGATGAGGAAATAAGAGTTCTTCTCTTATCATAGATCAGTGCTTAATAGCAGATATTGGATTAGCTTTTATGATTGTTTCTTTCATTAAAACATGTTCTTAATAGCTGTCTCATTTCCGTTACATGGCATATTTGAGGAAAAGATAAGGAGATGTAGCTGTGCTCTTTCATCTCATGAAATCTCTTTACAAATGTTATCTATTTCTTTTTGCTTACAATATAAGTAAACTCAAATTTCTACATCTTTTATGCTCTGTTGAGCTCTGCTACAAGACATAGCAAAACACAGAAGGAAATGTGTTTTCTGGAGTCAAAAGAGTAAAAAATGTCTTTTTTTACTATTTTTGTAGCACATCTTATTGCTTGTTCAGCTAAAATATTTTTGAGCAGTTATTTTGCCCCATTATGCTCTTAAATTTCAGTTTTGGTGAGCTGTGGCCAAGAACAGTTAATTTCAACAAGAAGGAGAAAAGTTTGCACTCTTGTGGAAGCCAGTGTTCCCAATGAGGCAGTAAGATGAGCTGGCTGCAGCAAGGACACTTCTGACATATAGGGGTGTCAAGGGTACTTTTGAAATCTACAGAGAACAGAAAAAAGACAAGTTGCCAAATGCTGACTTCTGTGATGATGTTTTGGAGGTCTGCACAGGACAACTGTGAGCTGGGAATTAAGAGGATTCTAGGGAGCAGCAAGGATTCGGATCTGGTTGGATGTTTTGGTAAATGGAGTTTCTTGGGCTGGAAGGAGGGGCAACTTTCAGACAGGAGAAGGACATATGAGGTTTGGATTCAGAAGCCTCAGTCTTCACAGACTAGAGGAATGCAGCAAACAGAGGCTGTGATGCAAGACTCCAAGAAATTCTTTTTTGGATTGCTGCCTTTTTCCTTATTCTGTATCTATGTTTTGCTGCTAATGTAAGCAGCCTAACCCCTTTCCCATTCAATCCACATCAGAGTGATACATTGTCCCAGATGTGCTATCAGATAGACTGTCCTGGATAAGAATGCCATACTGTAGTTCACTTTATGTGGTGATAATACAGTATTTTCTCCTCCCCAGATGCACTCAGGCAAAATGCTGAGCACTGCAAGTGCTGTTGCAAATTTGGCTGTCTTCGCTGCAAGTCCCTAAAGCCTTGCTTATAGAGAAGTAGTTCTGAAGACCTTCAAGCTCCTTATATGGAAATGCCTTATTCCTAAAAGTTTCTCTAGGCTTTGAACCTTCCTTGCAGCTAAGATACTTATTAAATTTAAGACCTCTTTCTAGCTGCCCTGGACTTGCCCTGGCCAATGGGAAGGGGAAAGCAGCCCTTGAGGGCAAAAAAGCTTTTAAAAGGAAATCTATCCCTAAGATCTTGTTTGATTGGAAGAGCAAATGGAAAGAGCACTGACATAGCAATTTAATTTCTCCTATTAGCCTCATCTCTTTTTCCTTCTTCACAATATCAAATTTTACAGCCACCTATTTGATCCTAATGTGTATTTGTGTGGTTCTGAAGATGTCATGTCAAACCAGCTCATGTGCTCATGTTTGTCTTGCCCTTTTTCAGTGATCAGCTGAGATATAAGATGATCTACTACAGAGCATAAAAGAAAATTATTTTCCTTTATCAAAGGAACAGAAGATAGATAGATAGATAGATAGATAGATAGATAGATAGATAGATAGATAGATAGATAGACTGATTGATTTATTGGAAATTATGATCAAGAATTTTTTTCTCAGTTTATAGACAGGGTGGATGTCATTAAAAAGTTGTTTCCAAATGTCATACATGGGGTATGCTTTGCAGCTTTGTTGACAAATATAAAAGTTCCTTGAGCAACAGATAATGACATCTGAGAGCATCTTCCTGATGTTCCTTCTGGGTTTATGGCATGTTGGTGCTGGATCATGTTTATAGCAAGATCATATTGTTTAATATCCCTTGAGCCTTTTATACTAGAAGATAGCTTGGTGTGTATATCTTAGAAATTAAAACTGATCTTTCCTTTTATAAGGAAAATTTAGAAGTATTCACCAAATAAATGCATGTGAAATTGCTTGTACAGCCCAATATACATAACATTTCTTCTATTTTGCTACAGTCCTATGAATCAATTTCTGTCCTCTGATAAATGAAAAATTATTTAACTATCGGGTAATGTCCAAACTCATCCATCAAAGGCTTCTTTCCCTTATAAATTATTACTGTAGAAATTCTTGATTGTATTTTGTGATAGCAATACCTCACACAGATAATGAAATACTGGGTTGTTTGGCATCACTTATCAAAGGAGACAGTTATTAGGAGCCGTTTCAAATTAATTCATTTTTAAATATTTTATAAAAGAGCTAATAATTTATAATTATTATATGCATACTGCATAAGTGGGCTAAAGGGGACTTTATGAAATTCCATGTGAAGAAGTGCAAAGTCTTGTACCTGGGAATACATAATCCGAGAGTGCAGCTCAGGCTGGGATCCACTTGGATAGAGAGCATCCTTGTAGAAAGGGACATGGGGGTCTTGGTGGACAACAGGCTCAACATGAGCAAACAGTGTGCAGCAGCAGCAAAGAAAGCCAACAGGATGCTGGGTTTCATGAACAAGGGCATCACCAGAAGAGACAAAGAAGTCATCATCCTGCTCTACTGAGCACCACACCTGGACTATTGTGTTCAGTTTTGGTCCCTGCTGTACAAAAAGGATCTGGACAGACAGGTGAGGGTCCAGAGAAGAGCCATGAGGATGATCAGAGGACTGGGTCACCTGCCATACAAAGAGAGGCTGAGAAAACTGGGTCTGTTCAGCCTTGAGAAGAGAAGGCTTAGGGGAGACCTTATTACAATGTTCCAGTAAAGAAGATGGAGACTCCCTGTTTATAAGGAGGGACATGGACAAGACAAGGAGCAATGGGAAGAAGTTGCTCCTGGGAGGATTCCATTTGAACGCAAGAGGAAAATTTTTCATTTTGAGGACAGTCAGACATTGGAATGGTCTCCCAGGGTAAGGGGTGTATTCCTCCACTTTGGAAAGTTTGAAGTCTCAGCTCAATGGGGTGCTGAGACATCTCATATGAACAATAAGATTAGATGAGTTGGACTTGATCCTTGAGGTCCCTTAATCTGACATTCTGTGATTCTATGATATTTAATACTATTGCCTCTATAATTTTTTGTGTGGCACATATTTTAATGAACAAATCTCAAATGTCTCCTTCACAAAATGCTTCTGACCTCAGAATCCCAGATTTTACCATCTGATGACAAGCTGAAGGTCCAGAGGAGACTTATCTAACTGTTATAAAAAAAACTGTTCTTAAAATACTAAATGAACAATATCAGACAGTTTTAGTATCAGTCTACTGATCTAGTCATCAGCCTGCTTCCTATAGAGAAGAGGTTTAGTTACATCTAGCACCTAAATATAGATAGGGAGGCTCTACACCATTGTGTCTAAGCTGTTCTATTTGTCTTCATATCTGCGGGAAGAAAAAATGATGCTACAGTTCTTGCTTTCATCGTCTAAAAGCAAATCAGAGCCACTATCAGACACCTATCTTAATCTGCAAGTCACTTTGACTGCAATGACCTAATTAAGCTCTGATCACATGCCTGCGATGGCAAATCATACATTTTCATTTTGGTTTTAGCAGTTATAACACAGTTTCTACATAGTTAACCTCTGTCTTGAGGTTACCACACTATTCCATAGAAGGCACTGAAAGGAGACAAAGAAAAAATATTTGTCCTTCAGAAAAATCTCTTAAGAGTTAAAAAAAAAAAATTCCTACCCTGCACCAGGGTGAAAACTAAATTTGTCCTTTTTTTAAGGAAGGCAGCCCAAATTACAAAAGCAGATAGCCCACCCACTGGCAGATGCACTGAGAAGGCAATGCTGTGTCTATGTTGACCCTAAGATGGCCAAGCTAAGGAGAACACATGGAAGTGCTTGAGAACAGATATGTGGGACCCTGGGTCATCTCACCTGTCTGACACAAAGTACATGTCCACACATGGAGACGGAGCTCAGCACAGCTTTCTGTGGTACTCAAGAGCTGTGATAAGAGGCCTGAGATTCCCTGAGTGCTCCCTAGGATTGCTTCCAGCCCAGTCTCAGGCTGTGTCCCTTTTGTTAAGGAAGGCTGAATTCTTCCTTGAGCACCGGCCTATGGTTATGCTCAATGTGTGATAAGTGTGGGCTAAGAAACAACATTTGTGCCTCATTTGGCACTGGGAGTTGAACCTTTCTCATTCAGTGAGTGGTCTGTTCCTTCCTGCCCCTTCCACAGGGCAATTCCTGACAGCCCAGGTGTGTGGCACAGCCACAGCTGCACTGACTCATTCTGCCAGTTCAGTGTCCATCAGTCAGTATGGCCAGTGCTGATGGACATTCAGCTGCCACAAATCTATTGTTCCAAGAAACTGTATTTTCGTTAAAACTTCCTGTAAGGAATAAATACTAAAAATGTCTATTTACCTCATGAAACCTACAATTTTCTGAAACATGAATAAATTTGTGCACTGCCATTTAAAGCAGTATCACATGGCTCCTACAATCTGTTTTTCACAGGTTCTGAGAACTCTGGTAAACCTTGTTCACAACTTTGATGTTTTTTTTTAAATTTTGTATTTAAGGAGATTTCTTCTTGTATACTTTTTTTATTTTTCTGGGGTGGTAGATAATATATCTGACATAAAACATGAAGACTAACATACCCTTGGAGTGAAAGCATACAAAAGGGGCTTAGTGTGATGTTAGGGTCCCAGGGTCTCCAAACTGGGCTATACGTTCTAAGAAAATCAAATCAATTCTAGAGGTTCATACAGTTGCCTCAACTACATTATTAATCTTTTTTTTTTTTTTAGCTGGATGTGGGATATTTTTATCTTTTGTATATCAGTCCTTTGAAGATAAAAGGTCCCTTGATACCTAGCACCTTGATGAAAAAAAGCTGACAAGTAACAGATTTTATCCATGAAGAAACAGTTTTAGTTGCTTTGGTTTATGCTTTAGCTCTGGTTCTTGTTCCTGTTGACATAGACATTCTTTTTAGTAAAGTTCAACGTTAATAGTCAGGAGGACTGATGATGTTGAAGTACAGCAAACACTTACAGTTCCATATCATCTAGGCAGCAGAACTGCAGACAGATTCTGTGCTTGTGCTAAGGTGTTTGACTACAACAGATCTATCATGCTTTAGAGAGATTTTTGGCCCTGGGGAACGGATTTGTGAATCTCATACAAATTACTGTCTTTAGTGTCCTAATTGATTCCATCTGTAGTTTTACACCCTTTCCTTTTTTTTCTTCCTCTTTCCTTTTATAGTCAGAGCTACCTTCAAACTGCAAGTGACGTGCCTGGGGGTCACAACCTGGATCCCTCTGCAAACTACAATTCCCCAAAGTTTCGCTCAAGGAATCAGAGCTATATGAGAGCAGTGAGCACGCTCAGTCAGGCCAGCTGTGTTAGTCAGGTGGGAAATTCTTGTTATAACTTTTCTTATAGGTTAATCACAGATGCAAGAGGTGTTACTAGTGGATGGTTTAGGTTTTTAATAATTAATATGGAATGGAGGATATGAATTGTCAAAGTAATTCAGTTCTAAGGAATGTGACCCTTGTTCATAATTTCCAAAAGAATACTGAGTGCTGGAAGCAAAGGACACTGTCCTGTTTCATATTTTCCATTTATTTTTTATTAACAATATAAATACTGGTATTTTTGCTTTCAGTCTATATTCAAAATTTAAATGTTAAGAAGATTCAGACTGAGGATAAGGGGCACGCTCCTACAATAGTCATCCTCTGAAAATATATATCCTAATTTCAGTAAATGTGAGTTGACAAATTAAGATACAGATTGAATAATAATGCTCCAAAGGAGCAGTGATTCATCTTTAAGCTCAATCTCTCACTCTTCTTGGGTGAGAGAATAAGACCCATCAGTTATTCTCTGTCCAGAGACTTCTGGAAAGACATTTTTTTTCACCCTGCTGGTTTTATGTTGGTGAGTTAGTACTGATACATGTTGAAGTGAGATCTGAATCAGGCCTGAAATACAAGCAACCTTATAAAGTACGTGCATGTTCTGTTTAGCAGAGGACTTGATGTAAAATTTCCAATGTTTCTAATGTGTATTGCTCCTGACATTTCTTCACTGTGTTACTTCATGACAGGTGGGCCCTACCTTCTTCTCAAACTTGTGTTACTTTTTTTTACTTTGATTTCTTAGTGAGGCACCTGAGGGTATAGTAGCCAATTACTCACAATGGTTATGTTAAAAAAAAAAAATTAAGCAATTTTATATTAATTCACATTCAATTTGTATTGCATGTCTATTCAGGCCTGGATTCAACTCATCTAATATGAAGCTTTTAACTGAGGCAACAACTAAAACTTCCTCTGTAGTTAATGGAGTGAAAGAGTTTTTTTCCAGGACAGTGCACATCCCAAGTGGTCTGAGAGCCCTTTGGAAATGTTTTTCAGTCTCCACTGACTGTACAGCTTTGGGAGGGACTAGGTGCCTGATTAATTCCCTTCAGTCAAATTCCTTAATTTATGTGGGATAAATCTAAGTTTAATCTTGTGTAGCACACATCAGAATTCGAAAATGACAGTCATTTTCCAAACCTTTCATTATTCTTCATAGCTCCCTTGTGAAACCTGTCCCCATCATTTCCGTGCCTTGGTTCTCATTACCCTGATTTGGTTATTTTCTGGTTTTATTACATTCATGCTTTGAGAAATTTTCACAGGTATTAGATCCTGCATTCAAAGCAAGTGCTGTTGGCTGTCACTTCACAGTGCTATAGTACACAGCAATTCAAACCTCTACTGCCTCTTTGACCATGTCTGTGCAAGGAGATGCTCACTGATCTGTTCATAAGGACTAATTGGTTTTGGCAATGATGAAAATTCTTCATACCAATGCTTGTTACTTGGAAGTGTGTCCACAATAGACATGTCATTTACACAGGTCCACAATAGATGTCATTTGCAGGTAGATTGCTCAGTTGGCCAGATTAATTTCCTTTCCATTTCAGTTTTCACTAAACTACATAATTTTGTCTTAACTATGTACTTCCTACCTCATGGTCAAGCTGTTTCCAGACCACTAATGTGTTTAATAGATACTAAACAAAGTAAATGTATTAAAATAGCAATTATAGAGCCTTGGCTGTTTCCTTTTCTTTTTCCATGACACCATTGTTTTCTTGACCCATCATCAATTTGCATGGCCTTTGGTATTTTTAATGTCTTTTTTGTGAGATCCTTCCTTTTTCACTCTTAGCGAAGAGTAAAGAAAAATGCCAGGTTCTGTGCTTTATATTTTTAATTTAAGAATTTATAATTTTAATTTAAAAATTAAATATAATATAATTATATTATTTAAAATAATGTAAATTAATATATAAATAATATATAATCATCTTTTGTAAATAATAAATATGTATTGATGTGTAATATAGCTATAAATATAATATAAAACAATATGCTTATATTATAAAACTTCTGTTTTTCTATTGACCTTAGTTTGAAAGATGTGGCTAGGACATAAACTGTTACTGGAATACATTACCATAAATTTCCTGATCAATGATGTATGCAAAATATTTCAGAGTAAGATTTTTTCTTTTAAATCTTTTCAAGATTGCATTGCTCTACTTAACTTTATTAGAAGCAAATTTTATGAAGGGTAATGTAACTCCTTTCAGAAGGAGTTGCCAAAATGTCTTACATGAAATTAAAATATCAGTTATTCATTATCATCAGAAGTTCCATATGAAATTTCCATTTACTTAATCACAATCCTAAAACATTTGAAACATTTGCACTCACTCTGTTTCCATAATGAATAATGTACTAGGAACAGTAATAATGAAAAATTCACTTGGCAGACACATAGAAAAAGTAATATCAGATGGATGTGCTGTTTCATGATGCTATGAAATGAACATGGCATTTATACTGATTCTGATTTCCAGCACTCTTTTAAAAAAAAAATATTATCAGCAGGACATATCAAGAGGTCACGTTTTGGTCTGTCCGGTGGGAACTTCCTATCTGATTTTGTATGAACGTACATTTTAATTATTCAGGTACAGGTAGATAGGACTGACTTCAGAGAACCTATTAAAATTATCTAGGTTAAATTTAGTCACTCATCTTCAAAATTGCAATACGCAGTTTTTTACAGAGAGCTTCCCTAAGGCTGGCAAGCCTGCCTAAGCCCTGTTTGTCATGAAAACTCCCTAAAAATGCACATTTTTGCATCAATCAGTCTGCAGGGCAGAGTCAACAGGCAGATGCTGGCTCCTTCCAAACCCTGTGGGGAGCTGGAGGGTGATTCTGAAATCTCCGAAGTGGGCAGTCTGGTAGGAGATGCAGGTAGGCACATCTAGGGTTCCTCAGCACACCTGGTGGCAGAAGTATCAGGCTTAGAATAATTCTGCTGAGGAAAAGTCAGTAGTAGCAGCTTTATCTCTTTTTTGCAAGGTAGTTGTATGGCTAACCCTGTTAACCAGGAAACGAGTTTAGTTTAGGGCTGTTCTCATCTACAAGTGGTCCAAGCATTACTTTCTCATCTGACCATTCTTCACTCCATTTCAGGCAATGGTTATTCTTTCACATGCTTCAATGGACACAACTGTAGGTGCAGTATTTCTCAAACTTCAGAAGCAGCACTTCCTTTGAACTTACACATTTTCAAGTATGAGATACTTCCTTGAGCCCCTTAATAGTGAGAGGAAGATAAGAACCTGCCACACAGGCTAAATGTCCACATGAGCAGTAATTTTGCTGATAAGTGAAGAGTCCAGGCAATCCATGCTCCCCTTTTGAGGGCTAGTAATAGTGGAGATGATTTCAGTTCTATCCTGGCAGAACATGGATTTCTATCAATGCAGAGTGATCTTGTTGGTTACCACTTAATCGTGTATCTACAACCTTCTGAACATGCCAAAAGATATTAAATGTAAAATTAATGGTATAAAGTGATGTTCTTAGTATATTCATATAAACAGCTGATATAAGTTTAAAAAATATGATTGTGATCAGGAGGGATTACTACATTTTAACTATTTGCTAAAACAGTTCTTCATCAATGTACAGGTGTCCATTTGAGATGTTGAGGCCGTGATGATCACAAAAAAGCAAGTCAAAAATCAAATGCATTGTTGTTGTTTATTCAGATGAGTGAAGCAGAGGTTAATGGGCAATTTGAATCGGTGTGTGAATCAGTGTTTAGTGAAGTTGAAGCTCAGGCAATGGATGCCCTTGACCTCCCTGGATGTTTCCGAACAAGAAGCCACAGTTATTTGCGTGCCATTCAGGCAGGCTATTCCCAAGATGATGAATGTATTCCTGCGATGGCATCTTCCAACATCACCTCAACTATCAGGTCAACCACAGGTAAGCAAACCTATGATGACCCTTACACTCTTTTGCATGTAAAAATATGTCCTCGTGTTTTGCAAAAGGATGCTTGACACTGGAAAAAAATCTCCCTGTGTAGTGATAGTATTTGATACCAGTATCCTTAGGTTTGTAACACTGTTCTATTGTGGATTCAGCTTGGGATAAGCTCCTTTTGAGGAGAATCCTGCAAGCATATTACAGTGGACCTGGACTTCAACACAGCCTTAATTTCACCTCCATTTCCCATATGTAGAGTTAACCAGGTGTAAATATAAAAATTCAAGTGTAAATGCTATAATGTATATTATAGACATGTAGATATTTTTTATCTATCACGTAATCAACCTTCTAAATGAGATCAGTTGCACTGGTTTTAATTTAGGTTCTTTACCAAAATTAGAAAGAGAAGAAAGATTTTAAATATCTGGTCTAAATATTTACAGGAAATTAACCTAGCAGGGAATTAATTACAAACTTATAGAAAAAATGTAACCAGTTGTATGGATACACTGAGTCATAAACATTATGGCAAGCTTGACACATCAGCTATTACTCATCAGTAACCATTAGCAGTCATTGTTACACCATTCACTTGCAGGATCTTGCATTCTTTTGACAATTTTCTCTTCTTAGATGTTTATCAAAGATTCTAGCTTTATTTTAGAATATTAGCACTTATATTGGTAGAGAAAATATTGCATGGATAGCAGTTAAAGAATTAAAATTAAATTTATAACAAATAACTATTCTTCATTAAGTGTTCCAGATTCATTTTTGTTTCCAAATGTGTTAACATCAGTTCCTAATTATGATACTGTCCTTTCCATGTACTATTAAATTGCAAGGCTACCAATCTACAGAAGCTAAAAATAGAGCTCAAAACACATCATGCAAAATTACTTTTAAATTATTTGGTTGACATATCTGTTGTATAGCAGAACAGTGGGAGCTTAGAAAAGAAGGTAAGCTGAGGCTGAATAACATAAATTTGCATTCCAGAAGTAGAAGAAAAATGCTATTTTATCTTAAGCATAGTATTTTAATTGCTGTATATAACACTGTAAAACCAGAAGTTGTGGCTTACAGTGCCACCTCTAGGGATGTTTCTGTCCTTTGTTTATTAGAGATGCTATCATGATATAAAATGAGATTTTATTGCTACCCCACAGATTAATTTTCATTTCTGTTATATAGCACTGTGTACTTATTTTGAAGAAACCTTCCATGGCAAAGAAAACAATTAACAATATGCTTTAGAGTCTGACTCCAGATACTGAAATGTAATGCTTTCAGAATTAGTTTGGTTACCAGGTTGATTGGTTTTATCCTAAGCTTTCTTCAGTTTATATGCTAGATAAGCCCAAAATTCACACTGAAAGGAATTTATTTTTCTGTACAACAAAAAAAACAGGTAACAGACTACATTTAGGAAAATCACTAGATTAAGCAGTGAATATGTTTGTATCTGAGTGTTTTCATACTTGTGAAAAATATTTTGCATTGGTTACCCATCTGCTGGTTAAATAATGTGGCTTTGAAAACTTTAACCTTCATTTCACACACATCTTCCCCCTCATCTCTGAAATGATTTATCAGGTAGATTTTTCTTGCCCCAGTACGTAATCTTTCTGCTTTGTTGTAGTGAAATGATATTGGCATTGAGAAAAAAGATTATGTGAGATGCTTGCCTGAGCCAAAACTGTTTCCAAGCCTATGGACTGTATACAGCTCTGAGTGTGGCTGTGTATTCAAAATATTATCTCTGTACCAATGAGCAAGTTTGTCCTCAGCTTCTATGTAAGATAGATATTCAAATTAGTAATATGTATCTGATTTACAATAAGAGTAGGGATTATGTGATTTGCTATTAATTGAAATTTTCATTTGCCAAAACCTTTTCCTTTTTAAAAACCTTGTGGTAACTCTTCCATATTTCTGTCTTCAGCTCATGTTACTTTGGAGGGAGATGCTTCCTTCCTTATCATTAAAATTCAAGAAAAATATCTTAATTCTCCAGCCCTTTCCACAAATTGTAAAAGAAGCAGTTGCCTGAGATGAGATAATGGTGTTGGCAGATATTTGACATTTATACGGGCTTCATTCAAATAAATGTCAAAAAGGTCAAAATTTCACATCAGCCTTCAGTTCCAATTCAGTCTTTTGAATTCTTAGGAAAATTACATTACTTTTGTTTGTTTGTTTGTTTGTTCTTATTTTTTTTTCCTTCTTTTTTTCTTTCCTTCTTTTTTCTTCTGATGCAACAAACTCATCTTGGCAAAGAAACTGAAGATATTTCTTAGAAACAATTAACAGTCTTGTACTTATGACTTACAGTATGATTAACAGTATGTACTTATGACGTAAAATTTCAGTGATATAGGTCATGGCTGCCTCTGGATGTTTTAAAGCAGTTAAATATTAATGCACAGGTTTAGCTAAGAAGTCATGTAACTAAATATGTAAATGAAAAAAAAATTATAATATCTGATCTATTAATTCAATTACAGAAGCATGGAAGGTATATTTACAGTTGCAGTTCCCTAAAATGTTTCTAGATGCATTAATAGCTTTTCTAAGGTAGTCAGGTTGCAATTATAATGAATACTAATTGGAAAATTATTAATGGACTCTGTTAACAGTGTTTTCTAAAAACAAAAATGAGAAAACTACAAGGAACTAGTTCTCTCTTAAAGATACACAATTTTGCAGAGAAAGCAAGGTGGTTCATTGGTAGTAGGTATGGTACTAATGAATGCATAACTTTTGCATGGACCCATGTAGTTTATTTATTTGCTGAACTGGGCTTCTTCACCGCTAATGGAGAGAGTGTGACAAGACATGGGTACTGCCTGTTGCCCCAGGTGTCCATGAATGAGCTGAGTGTCAGTGCAGAGGAGACAGCCAGAATTGCTGGCAAACTGTCAGCTGGGCCTGGACTCCCTGTGACCCTTGCTAAGAATCATATTTCATTGTGGTTAGGGCATTTCTAGCCATCTTGTTTGATTTTATAAAGAGATAATGAACCCAGTAAAGAATCTGTCATGTTAAAAGCCCTGAATGACAGTGTATGCTTTCTGTCTCAGAACTGTATCCATTTGCAGCTGTCAGATGCACAGCTGAGAAAATACAGCTCCAGCTGCTGCTGCCTCCCACCTTGTCCCTCCATCACAGACAACATGTAATTTCCTGAATGGGAAGTCACGAAGTGCAGTAGTCATCCTAACTACTACTGCCTTACATCTTTGCTACTCCTGCAAGCAATGCTTCATTTTTCAGGAAGAGTGCATAAAATCTGGGTTACTTTTCCAGGTAGTACCCTCTTGGGTCCCTGTTGTGTAAGTAGATTATCTGCATGTATATACACTGTGCTGTCAGCTCCTTCCCAGCAACGTCTGGCTTGTGTAGCAGAGTGCTGTGGGGACATGCACAAGACACCTGAGCTACGAAGCCTGGAAAATATTAATCTCCCCTTTGCCTGAGAAGGTGATGTTATTTTTGTTGTGTGTCCTGTATGTGGAGATAGTCCTGTATATGATTTACTCCATATGTTACAGAATATTTCAGGATATTTCCTCATTGTTTTTTGGTTTGTGGTTTGTTTTGGTTAGTTGATTTGTTGGTTTGGAGGTTTTGGTTTCAGATTTGGCGGGTTTTTTTGTTTTGTTTTATCTTGAATGCAGAAATACTGGATTGCAGTGATACTAGAGGTAGAATTCAGCATGGTTTCCTGTGAAACAGAAGAACATGTTAAAATCTCTTCTCTGAGACAGAGAGTAATTTTGTATCTGCATTTCTGGCCATCCAGGATAACTAGAAAACCACGTCCAGATGTGGGGGGCACAGACAGTTTCTCCTGATGGCATTATTATACATTATATAAAACATCTTCACCTTCATTGAGAGAGACAATGTTCTCTAACCTACTGTTCTGGACACTCACACACCAGGTGGGATATCTGCTCAGTGAATAGGACTTTTATATGCAAATTGAACTTACTGAAGTGGAAAGACCAAACATCATAAAAGGTGGAACTGAAGCACTTCAGTCAGAGTTACAAAATCCTTTTCCAGCAACAAGCAAAGCTTTTAGACTGATGAATAAAAGTGAGATTAGTTTTCAATTTCTTAAAACTACTTCACATTTTCTTCTAACCCCAGGTTCTTTTGGTTATAACTGTATTGCTTCATGAATAGATTAATGACACAAAAACTCCACCTGGCTATGGACACCAGCACAATGGCATCACAGTATATAAGGGCACCGTGGACTTCTTGTCCTATGTTACGTGTCAGTCCAAGATCATTTCTCCACTTCAGAGATTTCTAGCCAATCTTGGGAGAAAGAGAATAAGACACTGCTAACTTCGGGGCATATGGTTTCTAGCCTTAAGTGGCCAGTACACTGCAGTAAAATGACTTCTTTTTTCTGGAAAACATATCATAATGCAAACTTTTCAGATCAGTTGTATATGCACCTCCTTTTAGCTAATTCATAGCAGGTAGCTGCACTAAACTGCTCAGTAAAGAGTCCATTGAAAAAGATGACAAATAGAGAACTCTCTTTTGTCCATTGTGCTTCTCTCAGCCAGTAGGACTCTGCTTGGCAACAAGTAAACTTCAGAGAATTCCACATTTACTGAACTATTGAGCACTAATTCCAAAACCAATTAATTCAAACAAGGTCATATTGCATGAGGGAGTTTTCAATTACAGTTCATCCGATCACTCAGAATGCCTGAGGTATTGCAGGTTTCCTTTCTCCTGACAAAGCTTTTTTTCAGCTTTCCATTTTTTAAATAAGGTGCTACTTAGAGTGAATTTTTAGAGCCCATGTTTGATATTTAGCCACAAATATCATAGACAGTAAAAAGATTGCTTTATCATGTCCCTACAAGCATAAAGGTGTGAGAAGTTGTATTGTTGCATAGCACATCCATTCCTTCAGACCCTACAAGGACTGATTCTCTGGTTGTTAGCTGACCCCTAATGCCAGTAGTTATTCCTCTGAGGTTGTTTTGTTGGCTTATTTGATGGGTGGTGGTTCCGTGTTTTTGTGTTGGTTTTTTGTTTTTGTTTTTTAAAAAAATATGAAGATACCAGGGTCAGGCAAAAGTTTAAGTCATGGTGCTACTCATGTGGAGCTAATGAAGGCCAGTGAAGGATAACTAAGAGGACAAAGGGTCTTGACCATCTTTCCCACAAGGAAAGGTTAAGAAAGAAGACTCATAGGAATTTCATAAATGTGTGTAAATATAGAAATTAAAAAATTACACTCCTCAGTTCATAAAAGAAAATTTTTTGTGATCAATAAATTCATCATTTCCTTTTATTTCTTTTATTTCCCTTTTCTTTTGCATTTTATAAATATGTAAATATATATGTTTGTATATATATAAAATATTATCTTTTATTCCTATTCAAGAATGAGATATTTCATCCACATGGCTGCTCGGACCTTCTTAATCCCAGCACTAAGGCTAGGAAAATCCAGCTGAATGAGAGGAAACATATGCATGGAGTAACATCTCCACATTTCTGTTGTCTGTATAGAAATAAATGCTGAGTCTTGGAGGTTTGAACTGGTATCTATTGCTAAGGAATACTTAGGAATAGTATCCACAAAAGGTGTGTTTAAAACCACAAAGGCTTTAATATATATAGAAGGCTGTTTTCTCAATTATAATTTGCCTATTGACTTTGCTTAATTACTGTTGGGGCTCCATGGAATTATCTGGCACTCTAATTCTCTGCAGGAAACACACCATATATCTGTGGGAGCACTTGGGGATCCTGAGTTAATAGTTTGATACTGTGCCAACTTGTGTGCCTAAACTGTGAGAATAAATCTTGTACTAACAAACGATGAGCCTAGTTCTACACTTGAATATGCACACATTATTTTCATTGCTCTGGGTGTATCTGGGGGGAAGAGTTAATCTTTAATTCTTTTAAAGATGTTGAAGTTCTGCTGCTATGCTGACACTGCTGTTTAGTAGCATCTTTACATGGTGGAAATGGCCCAGGGAGTCAGGGGGATGAAGGTGACACAAGCCCTTTGGTTTGAGGAGGTCAACAAGGGATGGTCAAGGGGCTTTTGCAAGTGTTCATAAGTCTGGGATTCCCTGAGATGGAGTAAGGATGTGCTAAACGAGGCTGCCTGGTTGCCTGGCCTCTTCAGACTGATGAGGCATGAAAACAGTTGGAGCAGTAGCCAAGAGCTTTCCATAATTTTCATTCTCCTTGGTACAGATGATCTGCAGAGGCAAAGATAAAAAATGCAGTCACTGCCTTCCATCTATGGTTAGTTTAAAAAATGTGTAATGAGTGTTTCTTTCTTACTCCTGCTGTTCTGTGCTTGACATAATTCCTCCGTAACCTATTAGATTTGCCAGACAGCTGGTTCATTCTTTATTAAAAAGGACACCCATGCTCCCCTCCCTGGCAGATTTTGGCTTCAAAGCTGTTTTGTGGGATCAGTTTTCACAGCATTTTCTCAGCTACGTTTTGTATGACACTATGAAGAAAAAAGAAAAAATGCTTAAAAAAGAAAGGAAAAAAAAACAAAACCAAAAAAAAGAATGAAACCATGCAAGGAAGGTGATTCACTGCTCAGTGCTTGAAGTCTTCCTGACATGATAGAAGCTAACAGTGACAGGAGTAAAGCTCACTTCAGCCATTTAGCTTGGGATTGCCAGAGGGTTTTGTCCTCAGGTAGGTCTGTGCAGCTGGGGAAAACTCACAGAGAGGATGAGCCCAGAAGCACCAGTTTGTTGTACTTCCTTGCACTCATAGTGAAAAAGAAGACAGGGCTTTTCTCCTGACAGTGCTTCTCTGACCGTGCTCGCTTGTGAATGAAAAAAACCTCTAAAAGTCTTCTCAGAAGCTCTGCATGTATTGTCCTGGATTTTGTTGAAGGCATTTGTTTTTCAGGAGCTATAATGGTGCCATGTGCACTGGAACTGCAATGCTGGCTGTGCTGGGCATACAGACATCATTTGTGACTGCATTCTGACACTGAATTTTGCCAGCTCATGTGTAATATTTCATGAGACTGTTAGTCCATCTGTTAATACAACTAAGCATAGCTATCTTGAACTTAACCCAGTTTTGCTTCCTGACAAATTGACCCTTAGTTTTGTTACACTTTCAGTACAACAGGGATGTGAGTTTTGTTCTGCTCTTACTTCTTCACAACTAATTCTTCCAAAAACCTGCATGTATAGCCACAGGAGAATTCCTCTCCTGTGGGTCATGGCAAAGGCACAGGGGCCAGATATAGTGTATATGTGAAGGAAGAGAGCTGCACTTCACATTAGCAATGAACTCCTTTGTGGCAGGTAATGTCTTGCTTCCAAAGGGACCCTTCTGCTTCTAGAACGTCCATTGGCCAGTAAATCTCTTTCTGAAAATATATTACTATGCATTTAGAGAGGTGTGTTCAGGTGCTTTCACTACTGTTCTGCCTCATGGCAAGGACTTTTTGATTAATGCTTGCCATTTTCATATTGACTTCTCCTGAGAAACATTATTTCTAACTTGCAAAATTGACTTTTCCGAGAGAACAGGATGCTAGTGGAGAGCTGCCACTTGAATTCTTCCCAATAACAGTGAATCTGTGTTCAGTGGAGACATATAGAAGTAGGAGAAAAGCTTTTGTAGTTATCTTTAGTTTTATGTCCAGCAAATTCTCTTTTTTGTTAGTAGTCACAAAAAACCCTCTTCAGATGTTTGCATATTTCTGCCAGCCTTCCATCAACTACCATCATCTAATTTCACTTTCCTAACATAAAGATTCAGCAGGATAAGCTTGTACTTAAGTCTCCATTTCTCTGTTGAGAGTTTTATTCAGACTCAGATCTGCCCTAGAAGGGCAACTGGTAAACCTGATAATTAAAATGTACTTGAAAAACTTCTTCCAGAGGATCAGAGAAATAAATATACTAAAATTGGTGACCTACCTTGGGCTTAATCAAACAGACTTAGCCTCTGGCCAGACAGATAAATTGAATGGTGTGGGGTTTACCTCCAGATGAAATAATCTAAACATAGGTGCTTTTGTGCAAACTAGTTTTCTAAGTTTCCATGATAATAAATTCATATTAGTAATATGTAATTGTTACAATCCAAGAGCAGAAAAATTGGGAGACATATTTCGTATTTTCAAAGTGTTTACATCATTAGTATTAGTAGATAATTGCATGGTACCATTTGAGACATCCATATGAGACCTATGAGAATTGCATCCTTCTGGACAAGAAGCTGTAGCTAGGCAAGAGGGCTTAGATCTCTAAAAAGGTTTGAGATACCTATGTTTAGGTGAGTTTGACTCAGACTGAACACTCTGTTGTTCACCAAGGGAGTCATCAAACCCTTACATACACCGAGGTCTCTTACACTCACCTAATAGCACCTCAACACTAAGCATTAAACTCTGTACTCACTCTAAGGCCAAGGTTTAGTCTCAGTATATAGCCCATTAAAATAAATGCACTGGAAACCACAAATATCAGATCAATGCAAGCCACTCATGTCCAAACAGTGCTAGGAGATATACCGAATTTGCAGTAAGTAGCCTGCCACTTGCTTTCCCAAGACTGAGAACAGAATATCAATGAGTCATGATTTTTGTATGCATTTCTTTACCTTTTGGGATAGTTCTGTGTCCATAAAAATATGTATATTCCCACTCTTTGTCACATTCCTCCAATTAAAAAAAAAAAAAATAAAAATTTTGGTCATAAAAATCCTTCTCACCCAATACATATATCTAAAATTAGCTGTCAAAGGTAGCCACATTAATATTCTATTATACTCAGTGAAATGTGATTTTTCTTCTTCAGGATTCCTATCTGTCATGAAAGAAGTTATCTTCTGGATGTCCCTATTTCTCACTGTTGCCTGTAAAAACAGTCTACAATGATAACAGCATAGCTAGCTAACTTTTACAAATCTGATGTAAAAATCAAATTGTGTTATAGGATGAAATCAAAGATTAAATACTGGTCCCATTAAAAAATTAAATCCTGGTCCCATCCCCTACCCCTGCTGGATATCTGAGAGGGCCATGCTCTGACTACAGGGTTGAGAGCTCCCAGGAGCATCACTTGCTGCACCAAAATACAGGGCTGGCAGCCTGCGAGTGCTTCCCTGAGCACTGGTTTTGACCAACTCCATCTGCAGCTTGGGTAAAAAGATCTCTTGGTTTGACTATTGCCTCTATCATTACTCATCTCAAAAGTCCACTTCTTGTCCAAACTCCTAGCTCTCTGTGGATTAAAATAATTAGTCAAAGGTGTTACATTATCTTTAATTAAAATAGTCTGTAATGTCTTAAATTCTTTAATATAGGACTGTTATCATAATGCATTGTTAAGATCATTCTACTGTGCAATGCTCCATAACATTAAGTAAACTGTTTCTCATGTCTTGTTCAGTTTAGAATTCCTTCCTGTAAATTAAAGAAAATCACAAGCTGCAGGTAGTTACTGTAAGAATAAGAATAGGAAATATAAAACCAAAACCAGTTATACGCCTACATAATCTCTCTGTGCGTTGGTTTAGGAGATTGATGGAACTTACTTTACTTGAGTGATAAGGGTATGTGGGAGTTCAAGAAGAGATTTTTTTTTAATTTTTTTTTTTAGGTACAGAATTGCAGCAATATTGATCTGATTTACTGAAAAACATTTTCAAATTTTCTATTTTATTTCAATGTGAAAAGAGTCTCCCAGTAAGAATTACCTCAAGCTTTTGGATCCCTTTTTTCTAGTTGTCTTTTACTTTTTTGTGAGAAATGCAATCTGTATTCTTGAAAAGCTGCATCTACATTTTGTAAATGAAATAGACTATAGTTAAAGGTACACTTTTCCTTTCTGAAACCAAAACACTGAGACTCTGTTTTTTTAATGCAACTTCAGTATTTTAGAGGCACACAGGAACTGTTTAGAAGAGCAAAACAGCTGTCAGCACTTTGCTTTTTCATGTACAGGATGCTGGTTAGGCTATAATTTCTCTCTAATTAACCGATTTAAAATAGAAACCTTTGTAACTAGTCCATCAGCAATCCATGATGTTGCCTGCATCTTTTTTGACTTTGGCAAAGGCTTACAGGGTCTGACCTTGATGTCTTGTTTGATTTGCATTTCTGTTTTGAGACTAACATTAATTACACTGTCAAAACAGATTTTACCATTTGCGTAGCATTGGCTGCCTACAGACCTCAGCTTCCTCAATATGGAGGTAACAACTTGCACACTGACTGACTTGATTACAGTCATTCCTTTTATGCTGCTCTCCTCCTGGGAGACTGTAGTGTGTACTTAGACTCCAGCTTTTTCCAAATTTAGTGGTCACATTTCCACTAAATTGTTGGTTTCCTGTACAAAATCAAGTAGATGTTCAGAACATAAGTCTAAAAAGAATTGTCTCAATCTGAATATTGAGTCTAACCTGATGCACACACAGACTTTTTAAAAAAAAATAAATTAAAAATAAATAAATAAACAACTCATCCAATAATTCTGCCTTATGACAGTAAATTCTGATTGAGGCTACAAGTCATGCTACTGATTTTAGCCTTTTTTTTTTCACAAGCTATATATTTTCTGTTTAGCAGTGAGATCTCAAGATCTGCTTAAAAAATAACATTTTATATAGGATTCATATGACAGCGATGGCTTAGTGATGTGCTATTTTCAAAACCTCTTTTAAGAAGATATCACAAAAATATCACTGGGAGCGTAACACAGTATCTTACTGCTTAATCTAGAAAGTAAGAAACAGGGTTCTTTTCATCAATATCCAAATTCAGAAAGTCTCCAGAAAATTCCTGGTCTCTTTAGTGGCTAGGATTTACTGTGGAGGGCTGAAGTAGAAAAAGTAAGAAGCAGGAAGATAGGTTAATAAAATATCTCCCTGATTTTGTTTAAGGGAAATCTATCCAAGATTTGATTAAAAGAATTACTTTCATTTAAAACAAAATGCTCTCTTGAATTTCAAGCACACTGTGACATTGGTTTTAATGACTACTTCTGGGAGGTTTGAATAGCCTTACTGTTAAAAAGCACTCTCATAACCTTACAAATAGAGAAACTCTTGAACATGGAAAGCCCTCAGAAACAACAGGATCTTAAACTAGCAAGGCAGCAAGCAAAGAACCTCCTCAGGAGCCAGCAAATACAAGGGCTGGAGGAGCCTGTACTGTATGAGAATGTGACACATCATCTTCACTTGCTCTACACTCACAGACAATGTTTAAATTGCAGTGCAAAGAGGGTGCATTTGAGAAGGTTTTTTTATGATTTGGAATCATAAATAGTGTGGCTAGCAAGAGTAGGGAAGGGTTTGTCCCTCTGTGCTCAACCCTGGTGAGGCTGCACCTTAAATACTGTGTTTAGTTTTGGGCTCCTCACTACAAGAAGGTCTTTGAAGTGCTAGAGCAAGTCCAGAAAAGGGCAACAAAACTGATGCAGATTCTAGAGCACAAATCTTACAAGGAGATGCTGAGGGAACTGGGGTTCTTTAACTTGGAGAAAAGAAGGCTGACAGAGAGCTTCTCTCTACAACTTGACCTCTGCAACTACCTAAAAGGAGGCTGTAGTAAGCTGGGGGTTGGTCTCTTCTTCTGAGTAACAAGTGAGAGGACAAGAGGAAGCAGTGCCAATTTACACCAGGGAGAGTGGTGTCAGGTCGGAATTAGGAAAAATTCCTTCATCAAAAATGTTGTCAGGCCCTGAAACAGGATGCCCAGGGAAGTAGTTGAGTCACCATCCCTGGATGTATTTAAAAGATGTGCAGATGTGGCATTTACAGACATGGCTTAGTGATGGACTTCACAATGTTAGGTTTGTCATTGGACTCAGTGATCTTAAAGTTCTCTTCCAACCCAAACAGCTCTGTGTTTCTATGACTCTGACTTGTGTTTACTCTCAGTTAGCCTGAGCACATACTACTCCAGCACTGAAAACAGAAAGCAGATCCCAAATTACCAATGATGGTGGCCACTGATCATGCACATTGAAAACAGCAGAATTGGATCCAAACAGACTAAGTTGCCTCAACCTTTTCTCCTCGTTCTAGCTGACCAATTTTTCTTAATTAAGTCAGAAGCTACACGTCTCAAAACTAAGCCTTTCTAAATCATCTTGTTATGACTGAAATTCAAGGGTATAGCTGATCCAAGAAGGAACCCCCTTTCTAACAGTTCAGAATTTGACTTGAGGAAAAGCCAGACCTACAGTGTAAAAATTAAATTGTCCTGTTTGACACTAACATCTCCTTTTAATTATGTTTGGCATTGGGGACCAGTGTATAATGGAAGATGACAATAGGCATGTGTAAAAAGATGTGTTCCAACATCCTTGTTTTTAAATAGGGATTTGTATACTTATTTTTGACATCCATAGCTTGATAGTAAAATTATCAAAGACTTCCTTCTTTTTTGTGGGAAATAAATTCTTTTAGTGGATGAGAGTTTTTTTTTCCCCTCAAAAGTCACCTTTGATTTCTCAATGGTCTTTTAATGTTCATCATTCTTTGTTTTGAGAAGTAACTATTATACATCCATACATCAATTTTTATTTTAGGAGTAGCTCAGAGGTTCTCATGACCATGATGGAACACACTGAAGAGATTTCAGAGCATTTCAAGGACAGCCATGTTAACTGGGACTATAAAATCCTTTGGCTAGAACAGTATCCATGATGGTCAAAAGACTATAGCAATAGTAACCGAGTACTCTTTTCATACAGGATTAGATTTAATTGTAGCTTTTAATTATGAGAAGGACTCTTTTTCCTGTTCTGAAATGGATTCAGGCTTAGCATTTGCCTTCCCTGTTCAAAGCAGAAAATCTAGCATCAGCCTGGGAGTGTGCACTGTATTTCTCTCCGTGCAGTGGTTCCTCAGAGAATCTGCCTGCCTGCAGCACTATGCCCCTGGGAGCAATGCCTCCAAGGCAGATCCGTGCTCCCTGCAGAGTAATTATCCTCCTTCTGAATAAGCCTTCCTACAAAACAGAAAATCCAGTTTACTCCTGCCGTGTGTCATAAGGGACAAACATTTCCTTTAATTGATGGTGCTTTCATGTAAATTCATCATTCAGTTAACTTTGTGATCTCAGCCTAAATAATGTTATTTTGACTAAGTGCTTAGCAGTTATATTGATTTGTAAAAAACCCTCAGGTTACTCTATCTCTCAGATGGACCAACAGCAGTGATTTATTAAGAGGCTGGCTTTGAAAGGTGTTCTGAATGTCACCTGTGGCCACCGATACTTTATCAAATATGTCACGTCCCTCCTTCTGACTTTTGACTGTGAATCTCTACGGATAACCTGAAGGTACATCTACATTGAATTATTTTTTGTCATTTTATTTTGAGTATGAACTGTGTTGGCACTGAAATATGGGCAGAGTAGCTGACTTATTTCTATGGCTGTGCCAAGAGTAACCTTGAGGAAGTTTAGTCAAATGCAGTGTAGATTAAGAGGGACATTCTGCTTCCAGATATACCAATTTAATAAACACCCCCACTCCCCACCCTTACTTATGATTAATCAGTAGACTTTCCTTGGATTTCTACTGTATGTGCCCTAACCATCAAATTGCCAGATCTCCAGTGGTGGAATTGTCTTCTTGGTTATTTTGCAGTATTTCCATAATGCCTAATGCTCTGGTTCCAATCAGTGCTTCCCAGCTGGGATCACAAAGCACATAAGAGAAATTAATGGAGTTTACAGAACTGGTTGTTCTGTGCCAAATTCAGCACTGACAGGCAAACTTGTATATGTGACAGTCATCTAGCAGTTAAGGTATCAAATATAAATGAAAGAATCATGGAAGGGTTGGGATTGGATGTGAGGAGCAGATAACTGGAACTGGCATGAATGGGCACAGCACTCTTTACATAAAGGCAATGATCCTTACAGAAACAAATTGATGTGTTACCCTTTTTCCTGCCTGAGTGACAAATAAATGCATGTTGTGCTGCATTGCTCCCTGCTTTCTCCTAAGCAATTTATACCTGGTTTTCATCATCTTTTAATCTAGAGCACTTTGAAGCAGCACAGAACAATTTTGTTTTCTCTCCATTTCTTGAACAATGTCCTTTCTTAAAGAAAAATTCAGCAGAGCCAGTTGCATGTGTTTATGTTGAAGTGAGAGGCAAGTACCTGAACACTGAATACTTCCACTCATGTAGAAGTCTGAAATCATAAAATCATAGAATTGAAACTTATACCTAGACAGATTAGAACTGGTTTTTACCATATTTTAGAATTTTTAGTTGATTATCATAAGCTAACAGATGGAGATAGTCCATATCTTATGATCTCAAAAAAATAGATTTTTCCTACTTTATTAAAAGAAGGCAAAAAAGAAATTCAGCTTTCGATATTAAGATAGCCTTTGAATACAACTGGAAGAGAAGTTTTTATATCTTTTTCATAATTCCTTGTGTTTAGTCTAAATATTAAAAAGATTTATCTCCTTCTTTTTCCATCTACTTTCTTTTTCTTTGCATTTCAGAACAGCTATAGATTTTCCAAACTGATTAACAGCACAACAAAAGGCCATTGCTTTTACTTTGCTTGAGCTTCCTTGCTCAGCAGCAGGATTCATGAGAGAAGTGTCAGGCGTGCCCAGCATTCACACACCAAATCTACTCGGAAAACTAAAGAAATCAAAACTCTTCAGTCAGCTTCTGTGAGCCACAGAAGCAACATAAGACTGTCCGGGACTGATGTTTTATATGTCAAACCATGAGGCATGTCTCTGTTGACACTAAAGTCTGCAACTTCAAGCTGTCTAAAGTACTGCGGTAGCTCTGCCCTCCTGGTACTCTGCTTTTGCACACACCTCTGTTCCTGTGATGTGTTTCATCCCCAGCTGCTGTGTTGGCCGGCACCCAGCTTGTCCCCCTTGGACTAAAGTTAGGCACCCTCCATCCCAGTTTTCTTTTTCCCAGTTCAGCTTCCAGCACCAACCATTGAGTGGAGTTCCTGGGACACTGTCCTTGCCAGTGCTCAGTACCCCAGGGCCCCAGTGCCCAGCACCAGCCCTCCCAGCAGGGAAGGCAGAACCCACTGCAGCTGTGGAGCTTGTAGAATGATGGCCCAAGAAATGGGGAAGACATGAAGCAGGGCTGAGGAGGTTTTATGTACTTTTATGTACTTCTATGTACTTCAACTAATATCCACTAAGGCAAATAAAATTTGCAAAGAAGCAAATAGTAGAAAGGGGACAGGAACTCCTGTCCATCAGCCTAAGAAGGGGATAATATATGGAAAGGAAGTTCATTTTCTGTTACAAAAGGGAAATGTTTCTTCCCATATGTATTACATTGCATGTATGACTGCTAGGGTCAAGAATTGGATGTGATAAAAAAGACACTGCTTCCCAGGCAACCCTCAGCAAGACAAGAGGGCACGGTCTCAAGTTGTGCCGGGGAGGTTTAGGTTGGACATTAGAAAGAATTTCTTTACCGAGAGGGTGATCAAGCATTGGAATGGGCTGCCCCGGGAAGTGGTGGATTCTCCATCCCTGGAGATATTTAAAAAGAGACTGGATGTGGCACTCAGTGCCATGGTCTGGTAACTGCAGCGGGAGTGGATCAAGGGTTGGACTTGATGATCTCTGAGGTCCCTTCCAACCCAGCCAATTCTATGATTCTATGATTCTATGAAAACTGGAACATACACAGGCATAATAATTAATGGCAAAAATTTTGAAAGTGACATAAAATTTCATGCTTCAGACCTTAAACCAATACTTATTTGTCAGAGACCACAGACCAAGCATGGTTAGTAAACTATGAATTACAGGGTTACTTCAATAAGCCCCTAATCTATTATGTAGTCATCTCTTAAGTCAGCAGCACATACCAAGTTTATCTAAAACAAATCTAGGTCAATTATTCATCTAAGTTATCCCATTTACTTCAGTAGAACCGCTTGAGTGATTAAAGCAAATAGAATTTGGTGGCAAGATTTGCCTCACAAATTCACGCCTCCATCCTCATACCTGATTTTGTTACAGTCTCCAATTAGTCCCAGATTTCTGTGGCTCTGAAACTTTGTTCCAGATATGAACTCATTAGCTGTGTAGAGATGGATTTTTTTATTCCCTGCTTAATATTTGATCTCTGTGACTGTAGCTTAGAAATTAATCGGATTTCTTCCTGCCACATTTAACTGTAAATCTGTATCCAGCTTTTCACAAACTTTCAGTGTTTCTCCTGATTTCTTCTCCCTGTTGAACATCTGTGGTTTTTAAATTTGTGTTTAGAGCTCATGATCAAATGCTTGACAGAATACTGCAGTAATTGTGATACTTGGTGGCTTTAAAATATGTCACCACAACAAAACAGTCAGAAATTACCAGAAAAAAGTGTTCAGCCTTAGGGAAAGGGGGAAAAAAAGTAATTGGCAGCTTTGGTTTTACCACAAGGCTAATTTTTCTTTTTTAGAAATATAAAAGATTACAGTAGCTATGACGGGTTGCAACAGGAGTTTAACATTTATATTCATTACATAGAGAAGTGAAGTTCTGCCCAAGTAGTAGGGGTACACTTGCTTGTGATGTCTCATTATCACATTTACCATATGTTTTATTATTCACTGCTATTCTTTTGCATGAAGACAGACAGTAAAAAACAGTCAAGTAGTTATAACAGTGGTAGCCTGTCATTTATTATAGATAAAAATAGCTTTCTGTTCTGGATTTCACTTACAGGAGCACCTCATTGCCTCTATTTCTAATGTTTCCCAGCACTTTGATCACTTGATTCTGCATTTGCAGGGGGAAGGTGAGGGAGCAGTATTATGGCAGCTCTCAGTGGAAATATTCCTTAGAGCCACTGATTAAGCTCATAAGACACTGTCTTAATTTCCAAGCTTTACAGCCTCTTCCTTCTTCCATGAACTTTCTGTATTCCGTAAAGCATCTGAAAAATACTGGGCTTTTCTTTATTCTTTGCTGATCTTAACAGAGCTGACAGGAGATAAGATTGGTGATAGGACAACAATATGGCACTTCAAAAGAAGCACACAGGCTCAGAATCTGAAGAGCATGTTTTCACATGTTTCACTCTGTTAAAGCAATTTAACTCAGAGGAAGATTCTCTGCAAATCTCTACCAGAACTGAGCAGCATCAGCAGCAATTCAAAATGTGCTTCAAATGAAGCACTTCCTAGCTCTGCCTCACTCACTTGTATTTATGATCACTCTTTTATTTATGGCTATCAAGATTCAATATTTAAGAGTAGTTTTCTCTAGGCTCACTTTTCCCATAGGTTAGCCTGACAAGACAGGCTCAGCGGTCCCAGGTATTAGCAAAGTCCTAAACTGGTCTTTTCTCTCCAGAGAGCTGCATCATAACCTCAAATGAAAAAGCATGACTGGAGAGGTGCTCCTTCTGACTCCATTGCTTGTCAGAACATTTTTGTATTATGGGAAGAGGAACTCTTGTAGAATCCCTTTTGGGTTCAAGTAACCTCAATTCCAAGGTTACCTGACCTGAGACACTGTTGTAATGTCCAGTGCATTTAAAAACAGCAAAAAAAGGCAAACCTTTTCCCTATGCCATTCATTATACTGGTCTCTTCATGTATACATTATACTATTTCAACATTATTGATATAAGAAACATAATAACTTTCTTTATCTTCCTGCAATTGTACAAGATTTTCCTATACCAAAAAGCTATATCATTATGCATTTGTTTCAGTTGCTAATTTTATTGATCATGATTCTATGTGCTTTTGGAAAAAAATAGTTCCATAACATAAATGCTGTTATTGATACCAAAATGCATAGTGGGCTTAGGCAATTAGAAAATTCAGCTGAGTGATATTAATGACTAAAAGTCCATCCTGCAATATCTCTAAAATTTGGTAAGGAAGCACTATTGGCACAATTATGCATCTGTAGAGCTTTCTTGAATGTTTTATTGAGACTTTGCTGCAAGGCAGAATCTATGTTAAACCAGCCTCAGATCTACTTTGCTCACTAAAGTTTTAGTTCTGTTCATGTGTGTCCAGTTCTCTCAGTGTTTCAGACTTATTTTTATACATGTATTTCCATATTCTCTGCATTTAGGTTTATGCTCAGTTAATGTTCTAAGGATTTAAGGCTTCCTGCAGGATAGTAGCTAAAAAAGTCACTGCCTTTGGTATTATAATTTTTGCTTGTTGTCCAAGTATATAGTAGCTTTGCATATATTGTGATGGTTTTTGCATGCATGGCATTTTCTGTAATTAACTGTGCTGTGGATATTTTTTAAACATATTCTTGTATAAGTAGCAAATCTTGCCTAATTCCAGCCAGTACAGCCGGAACTATTTTTAAAGGTGTGGCATACTGTAAAATAGAAGTTTCCAAATAGTATTTTTTCCAGTATATTTTTTTATACTTTCTTAATACTGTGTTTCAATACAGAGCCCAGAGTTCAGATGGTAAGAAGAGGGGGGGAAAAAATCCTCCTTTATTTCTCTTATCAATTTGACCCTATGCAGGAACAACCACAGAAGCCCCATTGTGTACCTACCCAAGAGAAGTCTTATGATACACAAATCCTCATTAACTCTCTTTCATCTTCACCATAATCTAAGAACCCAGTTTCCACCCCTTGCTTCCTGGTTGCAATAAAATATTGCTGTGGATACTCAGCTGACTCTGACACTTTCAGCTAATAGTGAGGTTTACAAAGAGCTCTGTGTCTTCATGTTTAAATAGCGTATTCTTAATATTAAGGTGATTTCTGTAATGAAGTTTCCATCAGATTAATCTTGATCTCTCTTTTTCTTTTTCCTTTCTTTTCTTTTTTTCTTTTCTTTTTTTTCTTTTTTTTTTTTTTTTTTTTTCTTTAAATTCCTCCAACAGCTGTAACTTACACAAGTTACAAGAAAACACCACCACCGGTACCCCCTCGTACCACTTCCAAGCCACTGATCTCCGTCACGGCACAGAGCAGCACAGAATCCACCCAGGATGCATATCACGACAGCCGGACTCAGAGGATTTCCCCCTGGCCCCAGGATGGGAGGGGGTTGTACAACTCCACCGACAGCCTGGACAGTAACAAGGCCATGAACCTCGCCTTGGAAACCGCCGCTGCCCAGCGCCACGCGTCTGAGAGCCAGGGCACCTCCATACGGACGAGTGACAAGGCCATTTTAGTGACAAAAGCAGAGGAGTTTCTTAAGAGCCGACGTTCCTCTATAGGGATCCAGGTAGCCTTTCATTAATATCTGTTCTGTGATGAATTGCTTGTCCTCTTTCTGAAAATAGCATAGAATGAGTCACTCGGCTTCACCAGCTCTAATACGCTAACAAACAACCCCTGGCTGCTTAGTGTTAATTGTAATTCACGTCATGGCAACGTGGCTGTGCAGAAAAGTCTTCAGCTAATATGCTGTACCTGGAAGAAAATGAACAAATAAATCTCTAGGGAGGTTACCTGTCGTTAACACTTGATCTGAAAATTATACTGCAGAGCTACAGGTGAACAGCATGTTCATCTCCTTCCCTCCATGAATTCACAGTCCTTTTTATAGAATGATACCAGTTTTAAAATGCTTCACTGTACTTTTTTTCATTCTCTTTCTCATTTGACCTTGGAAAATGTGTAATACTGCTGGATCTTCAAGTTACTCTACATAAAAAGATCTCCCACATCCTTACTTTTAGTTGTTCTGGGGAGAACATATCAAGGACTAGAAAGAAGTGTACTGGGGTAGATACAGCATAATTATAGATGCCAATAATTGCAGTCTTTGAGCATTTCTCCATTTGTCCACCAAAATATACGATATTTGGTTTACCTGACAAAATGTCTGTAAGACTGTGTAAAGCTCAGTCATCTTGTGTTGTTTCAGGTAAATAAGACGACTCCAAATACAAATTCCACATGCTATTCCTTCTGATAAATGGAAAGCACTGTAAATAGCAATGATCATTTGTTTAAATCTCTAGGAAATACCAAGTAATAATAAAAATCAGAAAACTGAACTTGCAATGAATGCAAAGTCCTTTCAGACTCAGTAGTAGTGGAAAATTTAGGCTTCTGTTCTGCTGTCATTTAGATTTATGTAGTTTTAAATATGCAAATATTTCCCTTTACATCACTGGGTTCACTTGTGTTCCTAAAAATCTCTACTCTTGCCAGATATGTATCATCTGTAGAGGAAATGCCACGCATTTTGGCATAGTTACAGGTATTGTGAAGACAGCAACACAGATCTTGAGAACATAATAGTCCATGTACCAAAGCCCATCAAGTGACTGTTCATCTACTAGGAGGTATACTATTTACTTCAAAAAGCAGTGACTCCATTTCCATTAATTTCAAAATACAATCAGAAAAAAGCATTTAAGTATTTCACATCAAATGATTGAACTTCACTGTTTAACACCTTACTGTGGTACAGTTCTGCTGGTGTACAACATATTGGACTAAGGAGAAGGCATGGGCTTTGCCAGCAAGTTGCTTTTCCATTTCTCAGCATAAAAGCATTTGCTCCTGCTTTTATTCTCCTGCACACAGGAGAATAAAATGGTATTTAACAGCAACAGTGAAATATTCAGATGGCTACTTAGCCAGTGTTTTACAAAGTAATTAATGTATCCTAAATTGTTCAGAGAAAGGGCTTAGCAGATAACAGGGAAAAGCTCAAAGGAGCAGCAGATAATTTTGCGTACCTTTTAGCCCCTAACCTTAAATTTACTCTTCAGAAAGGAATAGTATCTACTGTTGTTCTTATCTCTTCTTTACAGCAGCTGTGTACAGTGGTATTTAACAATGTTTGTATCTTCCTTCAGTCAGTCCTGGTATTTCAGCAATTAATTCTGAAACTTTGATCATATCACTTGATCCTGGTTTGTACTACAGGTGATGACCAGTACTTTTCACTGGGCTCTGACCCACTTTGGTACCCGTTGTCTCTGACCCATTTTTGGTGGAATGCTTAATAATATGTGCTTATAATCCGCAAAAACATCTGTGAAATTATTTCTGTGGAGTCAGCGGATCTCCTGTAGCTACTCATCATCTGATGCTTGGCCCCTAGTACTGGTCCTCAGGTGCACACACTAAGGCAAATACTGTTTGCAACAGCAGGTCTTAAAAGGATGAGCTGTTTGTTATCTTTTGAGAAGGGCAAACTGGTGGTTGCACTATTTGGCATTAGATAAGGTAAAAATTGCAAAATTACCCTCCCCACTATCTCCTCAGAGAGTGTTTTAATTGTTTGTGGCTTTTTCTGCTGGAAGTTTCAAACTTAACATCAGTGTGAAGAATACTTTTCTGCAGCATTTCTTTGCAGAAAATGCATTTTAAAAAAAAATTTGTAAGAGTTGTAAGGAATAAACACGCAGGGTAGAATACTCTTACTGCAGACTTTGTAAGTAGTATTTGGCCCTTCCAATATAGATTCATGCCCTCAAAATATAGTTGAAGCATTTAATTTCTTCTACTCTTCTGCATCACAGCACCTTAGAAAAGGATGGGGTTTATTTGCATATTTTCTTGATTGACTAAATGACTTGTTTTCTCATTAGCATGCCATGCCAGGGAAATGCATTGAATTTGCATTAATTTGCATTAATTAATTTGCTATCAGGATGGTTAATTTGTGCATTTTAGAATTTTTCATTCCTTAAACACATTGGTGTGAGAATGCCATTGGACCCTCATACAGCAGCAGAGAGGCACAAAGATAAGGAATGACCAGCCATGTCTCTGCATGTGGAACTGCTATATAGTCCCAGGTCTTTGATTGTGTAGTGTACATGTAATGAATAGAAGTCCTTTTAAAAGTCCTGGTGTACTAGGAATATGCCATAGGGTTGATACTCACATGCACAAGGAGTCAAAGCTCCTAGGGAAGCTCTTCGCTTACTGTAATGGTCACTAGCACCCAGTCTGCAAGGACAGAGAACAACACAGAGATGGTAACCATCTCACAGTATGATAGACATATCCCTGGTCAGAATTTTGAACCAAAAAAAGCTTAAAAACCAAAGCTTTTTCTAGAAAATAGTTGGTTGGTTGGGTTTTTTCATTGCCGAAAAAATAAGAATATTGTCAGACATGTCACTAGGCATTGGGAAAAAATGTTGATTCCTAAATTCAAATGAATTGCAAAATACTGATTCTGAGATTAAAGATTTAGTCAGCACTTAATAATATATAGAGAACAAAGAATAAATCTAATTGTACTAGTAGCTATAGTCTTCATATATGTCTTCTATTGTGACAGCAGAAGACCAATCAAAGTATTTGAATTTAAATGAAAGGTAGGGATTGTCTAGAGTAAAAGAACCATTAAGTCAAGAAAAGGTCATGGCTAATATATTTTTAGGGATTTTCCTTGCTCTTTTGCATACCCTTATATATCTGCTAATAAAAAAAACTGCTCTAGTTAAAACCCATTTCATATTAAAAACATTTAGATTGTTAAATATATGAGAAAACATGTCAGAAATTTTCTCCTTATTTATTTCAAGTATTTAAAAACATGCAGTTCATGGTTTCTTCTCTATTTCAAAGACATCAAGCTTCTCAAAATGAAAAGAAACCCCAGAAGTAGATGAGATGGAAACAAATATTCTAAGTGTGGAGATTGATTCATGATGATATTTTTGGAGATGAGCATTAATTGTAGCATAGAGAATGGACTCTGTCATCTTCATTTATCATCAGGAGATCACACTTCAAAATATCTAGGGTGTTTTTTTAGTCTCCAGATTCTTCATTAGATAAATCACTATTATAAATCAAAAGCTGTGTTCAGGAGGATTAGTGCCTAATTTTTTGTGTCAAAGGGGGATCTTCTGCATAATACTTAAATATATTCAACAAAAATAGTACCATCCTATGGTAAAAACTTTGTTCAAGAAACTCTGTAGTCTCTAACCAGAATTTCCCTTTAAGGCAGAGAATTTTGTACACACATGGCATATTTACTTCTATGAGCACCTGCATCTGTATTGTTTGTTTAGGTTATAACCATCCTTGTCAGTGCTCCTTTTCAAGCATACAGGTAGCAATCAAAAGAAATATTTTCATTTATTACACTGATCTTTAGATAGATCATAAGTGATCTGAAGTTTTAGAGGTAAGTCTTGCTCATTCTGCTCCTAAAATCAGTCTTAATGTGCTTTTGTGAGAGAAGTGCATTAAGTCCTTGGCCTGCAAAAGTCAGTGAAAGTTTTCACAAGACTTCCATGGTGCAGAGGCCATAACTTGGCCTTTAGAGTTAACATGGACCTCTACATGTATATAAATATGTATCTCTCTCTAGAGGAGGAGAGAAGTCAGAATTGACAAGCTTAGCTGATTAGCAGAGGTCCCATCCATGGGACCTCTAAGGTTATTTTAGAGCTATCTAATTTTTTACAGATTGCTGTTGCTCATTTTCTTACCTGTCATCTAACATAATGAAACATTCAGAGTGGGGAAGGCCCAGATTGCTACCTGAGAATATTCGTTGGTTTAGAACAATCTCCCACTCAGAATTAAACAGACAAAAAAAAGTTATGAGCCACCACTGTTGTGTGCATTATTTTGCTGTTACTATCTCATATTAGGTTGACATGAATCCCATTTCTAAACTCTGGTGTGCATCTTTATCAAAAAGTGCTTGTAAAAGATCAGCAGAAGTTTTCAACGCGTTGTGGGATATTCTTACTTACTGGGCCACACAACATATTTGAACAGTCCGGAGTTCTACGGAGCCCCATGGTGAAGCACAAAAAAAATCACTCAAGCATGAAAGTGTAGGTCTATTTTGGTGGTTTTTTAAAAATTATTTTGAAAGAGCATATGTTTCTTGGCTGATAAAAGTATTCTACCACTTAAGGAAGGCAGTAGCAGTTAGTAATGTAGTTTTATTTCAAGTATTTCTCCTTCTTTGAAGTAACTGCATACAAATGAGATCTCCCTGTACCTAAAAATGGTTATCTGCATTCCCAATTACAGGTACTTGATCTACTGTCAAATGTAGTGTTTTCTGCTCTTTTTTTTTCTCCTTGCTATCACTGAGAAGCCAATGCAACAGAGGAAAGGAATTATTTCCCTTCCTGTGCATCATCAGAGAGATTGCTTATTAAATTCTAATTATAGAACAAATCGGTTACAGCAGCAAAACCCATTGAGGGCAGTGATGTTGCATGGGGAGAGATAATGTGGCCTGAAGGACTCTTATTACTGATACTTATGAGGGGGAAGTGAAAGACACCAGGTTAAAACCTGTTTTCTTATGCATTGAATATGTTAACTTCAAGCCTCCCACAAAATCAGTGTGTATAGAAGATTAGACTGGAATTTTTAGGACACTACAACGGTAAATTGCAGTGCTCATGTTCAAGAGCAGAATAATACTTTCATACAGAAATAAGGGTTGTTTTTTAAGTAGTAACAATTATCAGCTAAAAAAAGCTTAGTAAATTCTTAGAGGGAATAATACAGTCAGTACATGTATCCTTTTCTAGGTTAAGTGACTGTAAATAAACCAGGATTCACTATACCAAGCAAGTTATTTGCAATAGTGATTTGCCTTAATTCAATTAATTTTGTGTTAGTATAACTTACTTATGGATTGCTTGTTACTGAGTCAGTGCCAGGATCTAGTTATTAGTTTCCAAATTTTGAGCTGGATTGGTCAGCAGTGACTGATCACAGGGGATTCATAGTATTGTCTGCTCCTAGTATTGGCAGCAGAAAACTTGGATGGGAGTGTTTTGCCTTTGTGACAGGTAAGACAAATAAGACAGAAGTAATCTCAAAATGCTAAATGGCAGGTACTATTAACCTTATGGGCATTCTATAAACCCATAAACCAACATTTTTCATGGCATAAACTGGCAAAATTTACAAGAAGTTTTCATTCTTTGTTTGCAAGGAGGGAGAATAATGACCTGCTGTATCAGATTTACTCTTCTTTCTTCTGCTTTTGGTCTGTGTCTTGCTATTTTTTTGTTTCCTCTTCTATGTGAGACTTCCTCATAGCCAGACATGATTTGTCTCATTGTGCTTTACTGAGATTGTGGGCCAGTTTGCAAATATTAAGGCTTTTAGAACCCATGTGAGTATTAAAACAGTAATGAATCATGGAGAATAACAGATTTACTAAGACTTATTTTAGTTTCAGGAGCCACGCAATCAGCCCAAATATATTACTTTTTCTCCTCTGCTCATTTGAATCTAGGCTGGCTAGTCTGATAAAACCTAAAGTGTTTCCTGCTGTCTTCTAGCAGGAGTCTTTATAATATATGTACCTCAGAAATGCAATTTATTTGTTCATTTGTTTCTTTGTGAGTGCAAATTATTTTATTCTTTCCCACTTTTCCTTGTTTTGGTGTTTGCTCAATTTTCCAGATCTTTTTCGTTAGACTTGTTGATTTTTTTTTTCAGTGTTTTCAGTTCTAGATTACATGCACACATACACACAAAATGGCATTTCTCCAGCTACTATAGGGCACAGTGAGGAAATTAAATCATTAAAATAAGAAAGCAATTTCCAGGTCATTCAGCCAGTGTCAGCCTTGGCAAGGTGGAGGGATGAATAATGTGGCAAAAGCTTGAATTTAGAGGTAACTAATTTCATTTTTGCTTTGATATATAGGCCATCTTTTTCCTGGTAATTTTGTTTTGAATAACATTTCAGAGCAGATTACTACATTTATGCCTGTAAATTCTAGCTGTCAATTGCATATTTGGCAAATTATTCAGGATATGCTTCTAAGTGAAATACCAATCCAAAAACACTTGAAAACAGGTAGGTAAAGAAGACTTTTTCTAAATATATTGCGTCAATAGAAAGATACCGGTTTAAAATAAAACACCATAGTGAATCATCAAGTCAATAAATGGTTTGAGTTGGAAGTGACTTTAAAGATCATCTATTCATCTATTTCCAACCCCCCCCTGTTATGAATAGGGACACCTTCCCCTGGATAACGTTGCTTAAAGCCCCATCCAACCTGGCCTTGAACACTTCCACGGAGGGGGCAGCCACAGCTTCCCTGGGCAACCTGTGACAGTGTCTCACCACCCTCACAGCGAAGAATTTCTCCCTAATGTCTAACCTAAATCTTCCCTCTTTCAGTTTGAAATCATTACCCCTTGTCCTATCACTATACTCCCTGATAAAGAGCCCTTCCCCATCTTTCCTATGGGTCTCTTCAAGTTCTGCAACCCCAACTCTCTAAGCCTGTCTCAGAGAAGAGCTGCTACAGCCCTCTGCTCATCTTCATGGCCCTCCTTGGGACTTGCTTCAACAGCTACACACTTTCTTATGTTGGGAACTCCAGAGCTGGACACAGTACTCCAGGTGGGATCTCATGAGAGTGGATTAGAGGAGAATAATCACCTACCTTGACCTGCTGGCCATGATTTTTTTTTGATGCAGCCCAGCATACACTTGGCTTTCTGGTCTGCAAGCGCACATTGCTTGCTCATATTCAGTTTTTCATTCACCAGTACCCCCAAGTCCTTCTCCACAGGGCTGCTCTCCATCCCCTCATTGCCCAGCCTATATCCATGACTGGAATTTCCCAGACCCATGTGCAGGACCTTGCACTGGGTCTTGTTGAATTTCATGAGGTTCACAGAGAGCTTTCCTCTCTATCAAGGTCCCTATGTATGGCCTCCCTTTCCTCTAGAGTATCAGCCACACAACTCAGCTCAATGTCATTCACAAACATGTTGAGGATGCAATCAATCCCACTCACCATGTCTCTGACAAAGATTTGAAATAATACTGGTCCCAGTACAGACCCCTGCAGGACACCGGTCATCACTGGTCTCCACCCAGACATCAAGCTGCACTCTTTGAGTGCTACCATTCAGCCAATTCCTTAAACACTGAGTCTACCCATCACATTCATGTTTCTCCATTTTAGAGACAAGGATGTTGGGTGGGACAGTATCACATGCTTTCATGTTGTCAGGCATGATTTGCCCTTAGGGAAGCCATACTGGCTGTTCAACACTGTTCTAGCTGTGCTCCAGAGTACTGACTTCATCGTGCCAACTTACCTGATGTGAAGAATCTTCAAGAATTCTGACAGGGTCAATGACTCTTATGTTTTAGGATTGCCATTCATGATCACTTATTCTGTGACTCTCCTTTACATTGTCATTAGACCTTGTTAGAAGTCCTGCCATGTGAGACTGTGCGCAAAGACCCAGACTCTTCTCCATTTTCTTGTTGGTCATGGCATTTGATGGTTTTTTTGCTTCTATAAGGAGAGATATTTGGCCTCAAAATCCCCTATCACTATCACCTATTCTAATAACCACTGCATCTTCTGCACATAGAAAGAAATCTTGATTTCAAGATCATGGTCTTAAGCATCCTTCCAGTGTCACTTTCCAAACTGCTAAGTGTTTTCTGTCCTTTAATAAAAGAAAGTCCTTTTTCATTCTCCTCCAATAAGTGCTTTATAGTGACCCTACCTGAGACCAAGGTAACTTTTCTGTCTTTTTTATAGGTGTTACTTGATGCATCAGGTATGGCTTGGAAGGCCACAGTTTCAGCAACTTTAACAAGATCTTCCAGATCCAGAAGGATCAAAAGGATTCAGAAGGATCCAGAAGGATTCAAAATCCCTAGTTAAAAATATACCTTTTGATGGCATTATTTGTTGTAGTTTAAACTCAGAAAGTTCCTAAATTATGTGTTTTAGCTCAGACTGATACCTGTTGCTTTGGGGATGAAGCCAAATATCATAGCAAGTTTAGACTTCTTGATCATTCCAGATGTTGCTATGGATTTTAACACCTAAAGGCTTCCTCCAGAAAATGTCTCTCCACCATAGACATCATCCTCCTGCTGGCACTCATATAGGTGTACCCAAGAGCCAGAGTCCAAGTGCCTTGCTATTCACTACCTACCATCTCCTCTTCCTTTGAGAACAAGTTTACATCACTCTTCAAGACTGAGATTTCATCTTTGTGGTCAAGGCTGTGAGTGTAACTTGTTTTTCTGCTCCCCCCTCCCACCCCCAAAAAGTTAGATGAGAATCTTATTCCTGGGCCAGTAATTAATTTCTACTCACCTGCCTCTAATGAAGATGTTTCATATGCAGCTTTTCTCACATCCCTGAATGTGCTAGGTGAGTGCCTAGTCCCTGACTTAGGCTTGAACTTGTTATTCAAGATTCTTTTGGACCCTTCCATGCTTTAAATAAGGGTGTCTTTCCTAATAGGTAAGAAACCTTGTGGTAAGAAACTGGATCTTTGGCTGTTCTACTTTTAGCAATGTTCTTTCAGGAGAAGGTAACACTCCAAGTACATCTTAAGCTTCTCATTGCAGTGAAGACCCACTTTAATTAGGAAACCAACTTGCCTGTTCTTTGCTTGGTTGGTGTGTGTTTTTTCTCCCAAACTGCCTACATTTGTGGCTGAGGTTTTTATTTGCTGATAGAATCAAGAGAGCCTTCTTTTTATACTGACAACACCAAATCCTGGGGTTTGTTACCAAGTCTGTATCTTGGTTCTCTCAATGAACTGTCCATCTGAGTGAGTTTAGCCAGTTCCATGCAACTGCCCAGGTGGAAGCAGACAGCAGAGCCTGCTTTCACTAGACCTCATGCAGAATAAACAGAATCCCTGGGAAATGTGTCTTTCCCTGGCACCTGCCACACTGATATCCAGAGCTTTAGGTCAACTGTGCCTGACACTACACTGTACAGTTCAAGAGTTCCTCTAACATTTGCTGAAATGTTCCTTTCCTAGCTCTTTTCCTAAACATCTCCAAGACCCACACCCAGGTAAATATGAATGTGTACTGACTACTGTCTGGAATTCCCTTCCAGACAAATGTACATGAAGCTATGGCTTGAAGATGGAAAGAGAAATATATTCCACCTGTATATACTTCCCACCCTACTTCTCCCTTGTCTCTGCATCCCTCCAGAAACCTGGTGGAATGGGGACTGTGCTACTGAGGGACAGATGCAAAGGCCATTGGGTTTCTTCTGGAGGTGCCTAGGACTGGTGCAAGGGGAGCAGTTATCTTCTCTTCAGCATAGAATATACACTTGAATTCAGGCATGGAGTGTGCCTATTGAAAAAAACCTGTTTGCTGGTAGTTTTTTTATTTAACTGTGAAAATATGATTCAAAAGGAAAAGACAGTTCTATTATTTTCCTTTTTTACTGGCTGTCCTTTGATTCAGTATAATTTGCATACTGCAGCACTCGCTGTGTCTGTGTCAAAGACCTGGGGGTGGTGTGGTGGTGGGGAGTGTTACATAAAATCCCACAGAAATTTCCAAAAGCAATGCTGTCTCAGTTATGAAGAAAACTCTACTGCAAATGTATTTCAGTAAGCGTATTTCAGATAGGAATGCTATAAAAAATGCATAAATTACTTGCTTGATATAGCATTTTCAGGACCATGTTATTAAAAAAGGTGAGATGACATTCTGCTTTATCCATCACATCATTTAGATGGCTCTATATTTGTCAACACGGTTGTCAATTAAACTTCATTGCAGCACTTCTTTTTATAGCTTGCAAGTTTATTGGGCTACTTGAGATTTTATTTTATTTTGTAAATGAAGGATTGTAATGAGGCTGTTTTATAATAATATAAAAAGGGGCTATCCAGTGGATTCTTCATTCTAGGAACAGCTCTTCCACACCAAGGTTGCTCCCTCCTTCCACTGAGCTGAGTAATTGCATCTGCTTAGGTGAAATAGGGAATTACATAGCAGAACAGCAGTACTTGTGCAAAGCTTTATAAAACACAGCACCAAAAAAAAAGATACCAGGCAAAATACCTGTTTCATTTATTTTACAGTGCTAGGTATTTCTCAGCAGTATGAGGGCAAATATAAAATCAATTTTGAATGAATGAAGGTAGAAATGGTACTGAGCTGTCAGTGTGCCCTCTGCAGATTTATCTTTTGTGTTGAATTAGGTGGAAACAGCAACTGATTCGGATACTGAAAGCAGAGGCCTACGGGAATACCACTCTGTTGGAGTACAAGTGGAAGATGAAAAACGGTAATTCAAGCATGTACAAAAAATCTGTATTTTTTCATAACCCAACACACACCTGTAAACAGAGTTAATAACAAACATCCAGCAAGCAGTGCCCCTAAATAATTCACAAAGGCAAATTTTTTGCATGCATGCTGGTCATCTGGTAAAATTTGTAGACATTACTTTGCAGTTGCTTAGTGTTTAGTCAACTTTCCATTTTTTAAGGGACAAAGTGAAAGTTTTAAAGGAGTGGATTAATATAATTTCATTACTAGCAGAACAAATAAAAAGAGTTCTGTACTGGAATATTTTTCTTTCAATAGGACCCCTCATACTCATCCAGGCTTTCCCAGTCAACACAGGGAGATACAACAGTTAGGATGTAGCCCATAGAACCTTTATCCTAAACTAGAAGCAGCATTGATGCTTGTTCACCCCTTCTATAGCTTTCTAAGACTGCTGGACAATGTTCTAACCCACAGGTTATCCCTGGCAAGCACTGCCTCTGAAGTACTGAACTGGGACCATTACCTCATTTCACGGCAGCTGTCAGACCGTATCTGGCTGCTGATTGCCTTTTACCATCATTGACTAGAAGTAATGTGAAACAATAGGCTCATATGTGAAAAGATTCCGCAAATAATGCTTCTCTATCTAACTTTTTAATATAAAACTTTTCTAAATTGTCAATATTTGGAGGCATACCACAATAGAAGATCAACATTAAGTGGCCATCCTATGAGGCAAGTAGAAAATAGCAGTCTTAAAACTGTTGCTAATTTCTTTTATTAATGGATTCTCAACAGCCCAGACTTAGCAGATTTTGAGGTTTTATCTAATTTCAGTTCTTCAAATATGAAAATTTTTTATGCATGTACTTTACAGACTTTGATCAGGAGGTGTAGCCCTGCAGTTCTGCTAGTTATTTCCAGTTCATTCCATAATGATACATGATACTTTATAGCATGAGAATAGATCAATATTTGCTTCCAGAGAAAATTTAAATTATTTCCTTTTGTATCTTTGCTCAGACCAGTGATGCCACAATGCATTTTGATTTTCCTCTCTGTTGTTATTCCCTGTCTTATTTAGTGACATCTGCACAAAGAAAAAATACTTAGCATACGGTTCGAGGATAAAACCAGAATCCCATCACTAAGACATTGTTCTATATAATCCCATATGTATTTATGTGTCTTAATCTCTTTTCTCTCTCCCCTCTTCACCAAGACATGGACGATTCAAGCGCTCAAACAGTGTAACAGCAGCTGTCCAGGCTGACCTGGAGCTGGAGGGCTTTCCAGGACACATCACCATGGAGGACAAGGGCCTTCAGTTTGGCTCCTCGTTCCAGCAGCACTCAGAGCCCAGCACACCCACCCAGTACAGCGCAGTGAGAACTGTACGGACACAAGGACTGTTCAGTTACAGAGAAGATTATAGGACCCCAGTTGACACCTCAAACCTTCCACCACCAGAGCCCTGGCTGGAGCCAGCCATTGAGACAGTAGAGACTGGCAGAATGTCTCCTTGTCGACGGGATGGATCTTGGTTTATGAAGTTGCTTCATACTGAAACTAAGAGAATGGAAGGATGGTGTAAAGAAATGGAAAGAGAAGCTGAAGAAAATGATCTTTCTGAAGAAAGTAAGAACATTTCAGTATCTTTTCTTAGAGATGTCTTCTAAAATAAGAGATATGTTAGGATAAAGTTGTGGTCTGTAGTTTTTCCTTACTTATTTTGTAGTACCAAGGACACTCTAAGGAACCAGCGTATATAGGACACTTGTCCTGCAACTAACTGTGCAAGCTGGTGTTCCCTGAAGTAAGGCTTTGTAGCAAGCACAGGATCAAAGTCTGGTATTAGATACAGCTCCAGTGGTACAATAGATCTATCCACATCTCCAACTCTGACAAATTCTTCCCACTTCTATGTCTTCAGTGTCTGACTCCTTCACCAGAGTACACAATGTGGTCCCACATGAGCAATTTTTTGCTGTTTTCCTGAATCCCAAGATTTTGCCCCTTAATAACGAATAGTCACTTTAAAAATGTTTTCATTCCTTTGCAGACACTTTTGCCTATCATAAGGGTTCTGCTGGAAGAACAGAAAGGGGTAGTTAAGAGCAATAGCTAAAATAGTCTGCAGTTATACGGACATATGCACTATTAGATAGTTCAGCTGCATTTTCTTATTACAGTTTTGTCAAGAATCGTTATTATTCTCTCACGTCCTGTGGACACCTTGAAAGGAGTGATGGAATAAAGTGAAAAATAATGTAGACTATTTTGGAGCAAGATTCAAGCCAGTACTAATGATAGTAATATATCAAAGTGGTCCTAGCACTCAGCAGCCAGCTCCTTGTGATTCCCTCTGAGGTCAATTACCCTTGCTCTTCAGGCTTAGTTTTATAAATATTTCAGTCCTTGCCAATCTGAATTATTGTCTCAGATGAGATTTTCTCAGATCAAAAATTAGTTCACTTAAGTTTTTTTACTAGCATCTTTTCCTGAACTCTCAGGAATGTCACTATTGCCTCCAAAAATACTTTCTAGATCATCTTCTTTCCCCATTAGTGAGTTCTTGTTATGACCTACCCTCAGGTCTTGGCCAGGCCTGCATAGTAACTAAAAGGCCAATTTCTATTTCTTACACTGACCTTTTCAAAAGAAATAATATCTAATTTTTACCTCATAATTTTAAGTTTTACAGTCATATTTCTCCATTATATTATGCATAAGTCTGCCAAGTAACAACAAAGGACTAGGGATGTGGTAGAGCATAAGACTGATTTTCCTCCTTCAACCTCCAGTGCTTTCTGGAATTTGGGGTTTTGTCCTTTTTTTCATTATGACAAAGCTAGCTGAGAATTTTCCCTTTGCTTTGGTACTTTGAAGACCTCAGTACCCTCATAAGGCTTTTAAAGTATGAATACTAAAATACTTTGCTCTGTTTAATCTGTGTGAGGATCTCCAAGTCTTCTTTCATAATTGCTATTTTTAAATATTTTTTTTAACTATATGTGTCTTATTTTTCAATTCCCCAAATCTTTCCAGTGCTTACTACTGACATTTCTCTGCCATCATTAAGTATCCGAAAGCACCTGCTTCCAAGGTTGCCTCTTACTCATATTGGGACATCAGTGCTTACTGTCTGAAGCGGAAGTTCAGATAGCAAGAATTTAATGTCCTTGGAAATAATAAAATTATTAGGGAGTAAAAAGGAGAAACCCAGGGGCAGTTAGCCCCTCTCTTTCCCTAGAAGGTCAGTGAGGAGTCTGCAGGAAAGGGCTGCAAGGTCTTCCTCATGCACAGTGCTAATCAAATCTGCAGCCGCATGAAATGAGCAGTGGAAACACATCAGTACTCCTTCCTCACTGGAAGACACAGGCAGGGAATTAGTGGTGTTATTCCCTGGAATATGAAGCTGTATTCTACTGGAGGAGCTGACTTTAGCTTACCATCCATTTACAGGTGCAGAACCACCCTCCCTCCCACCGTGTGAAGCTGTGCTCTTGCATTCCAGAAGTACCCTGAAACACTTTGCTGCATGGGGAAACAACAATTCGGAACAGTTTTCAGTAAATTCAGGACATGAAAACAAATTGGCCTTTTTTTACTTTATAATTCTTACAAACATTCAGAGCTAATGACACCCAGAACATTTCAGTAAAAAAACAAAGGATTATCAGGATTTTCTGTCTCCCCATTTGCAGAGTGACTCTACTCTGTAAAAGAAATAGTAATGTCACAATGTAAAGTTACTAAGACACAACTGAAATGGATCTCTGAAAAATTCTTTTCAAACTGACCAAAATGGGTTAATTACTTCTGTTTGAGGGAATATTTTTACCTCCCTAATAGGTTAGAGAAATTACTATAGAATAGATCTATACAGCATATGCACAGGTGTTTGTCTTCAGCTCATTGTCAAAAGTGACACCCAGATTTCTAATTTCCATTTCTGTGACTCATTACAAGAGATCTTCCTCAAATAATTTCCAGATTACATTATCTTTGATAACTTCATTTTACTTGATGTAAGCTATACTAGGTGAAGGGATACCATTTCAAAGAATTATTTTCTCCAAGGGAATGAGCTTCACAGCATTTTAAAATTCCAGTATGAATAATTTTTTTTCCTGTTGAGTCTTTGACACGTTTCGTACCCCCAGTTTGAACTATGGAAGTTGAAAGGTGTGTATCCACAAGAAGTAAAATTTAATAATATCCCAGCATGAAATGTATCATGACATATTTAAGCATTTGGCAGTTCTGTGAAGAAAATACATGCAAAGGGGGGAGCCAGAAGCAACTCAATCTGGTTTTCCATCTTCCAGCAGGAGTTACTATTCCCAAAACACTTGACAGCAAAGTTTGTGCATTCAAACTGTCATTATTAGTGCCAAATCATTTCTTTATCACCTGGGTATGTTAGTTGTACCTGAAGACAAATAGCATTGTGTCTCAGAAAGGTCTGTCTTGATGATACCAATTCTCTTTTTTAATCAGAGAAAGAGTTAAAATAGAACTGCATTTTAGAAAACAATTTCATTTTCTGTGTTAGCACAATAGCCCCGAGATCACAGAAAGCTGTCTGATTGCTGTATTGATTTTTCCTTTCACTGTAGCTTTTCTCCCATAATGTTGTTTTAAGAACTTCACTCACCAGGTCTGAGAAAAGGAGAAGATAATCATTGTAGCAAAAATAATATCTTCCTTTTCACAGAATTTGTTTATTTGGTCAGTGACCCTGAATTGTATTCTGGAGTCTCTGCAAAGTCCATATATTGCTTGTGAGGACAGTTATTTGTGTTCTCAGTGTCTATTATCACATATATAGTTATACATATGTAGAGAATATATCTGGCTGTAACTGTTCTCAGGGTAAATTGTCTGATCCTTTGCACTGGCAGGGTCCCTTCATGCAAAGTTGTTTCTCAAGGGTGCTGACTCAAGTTTCAGTTTTACACCCTGTGGACTGTGTTTGGCTATTATTGCTGTGTAGGAGATGACAAGAAAAACACTCTCAATTGTCACAAGGCTATTGAAGACCAAGAGGGCCAGCACTCTGCCACCCACGAGCTCTGTGGTGGGAGCAGGGAGAGTGGCACAGGGAGGGGAAGAGCAGGAGAGCCTGGGGGGAGCTGCAGTCCCTGCCCACAGCTTGCAGCCAAGGTCTGGCAAAAGGAAGCAGAAAACATCCTGGGCTTCTGAATTCCACATGCTTTGACACTGAACTATTTCAGTACACAAGTCAAATAGAGAACAGCCACACAGTTTCCTCTCATATAAAAGTCCTAGGATATGTGAAAAAAAAACCCACCAAACCCCACAGTCTCAACTATGAAAGCAAACAGGTTGTTTTGCTGGCATCGTTTGTGTTGTGGTTAGGAGCTCTGCTGGCACAGGTACATAGTAAAGTGATCTCTAATTAAAAAAAAACAAAACAAGCATTAGGTAGAGTGAAAGCCCAAAATATCATCCCTCTCTCCCCTTATTCCTTCATTTCATAGATGCTGCATTTTTTATGCTACTCTCTGGCCGATACTTCCACAGTACTGCAAAGGCTTTGCTAACACAGCCAAATAGTAACACAAAACATAGGGATAATTGTCCCCTACTTGCACAAAAAGCAGACAAAAAAACCCACCCTCACAACTAATTATTTTGGTATACTGATCAGCCATAAAAGCTTTCTTAGGCATAGAACTACTGAAATTTACAATTAGAGTGTTGTGAATGACTCCAGAATTTCTTAATTGCCCTGAAGCAGTCTTCTAAGTCATAGAATCATAGAATACTTTGGGTTGGAAAGGACCTTTAGAGGTCACCTAATCCAGCCCCTCTGTGGTAAGCAGGGACATCTTCAGCTGGATCATGTTGCTCAAGAGGTCTCTACAACCTTGTCTACTGGCATTGTCACACTGTCACAGAAGACCAGCAGGTTGGTCAGACAAGGATTTGCACTTGGTGAAGCCATACTGACTGTCTTGAATCACCTTCCTGTCTTCCTTGTGCCTTAGCATAGCTTCTAGGAGGTTCTGTTACACGATTTTCCCTGGAACAGAGGTGAGGCTCCCAGATCTGTAGTTCCCAGTGTTTTCCTTTCTACCCTTTTAAGCACTGACTTCATGCAGTCACCATGGACTTCACCTATCACCCTGACTTTTCAAATATCAAGGAGCCAGCCAATCCTCATCCAATTCCCTCAAGACTTTGGGATGCATCTCATCAGGCTGCATAAGATTTACGTGAATTCAGGTTCCTCAGGTAGTCATGAACCTAAATGATCTTCTCTTATAGTGGAAGGGACTTTGTTCCCCCAGTCCCCTGTCTTATGGTCCATCCACTTGAGACGTGGGAAGAGAGGTTGCCAGTGAAGCTGAGGCAAAAAGTTGTTGAGTGCCTCAGCCTTGTCCATATCTGTTGTTACTGGTTTGGCAGTCTTGCTCAGCAGGGGAGGTATGCTTTCTTTGACCTTCAAAATCAATAAAAGACAGTCCCATAGTGTGGAATCCAGTAATTTTTCCTAGCATTTTTATTGTTCCACTCATATTTTCTTCTCTTTGAATTTAGCTCAGATAAAAAGCAAATTTGTACCATGTCCTGCTTGTTGCACAAAGATCCCAATGCCTTACCTGCCCTCCAGAGCACTGCCGACTGCTGGCTGTGCTGCCCTAAAATGTCATCTCACTCTGAACATTAAACACTTATTATAATGCCTACCTGCTGTGTTGATAGTGAAAAGGGCTTATATTTCTGAAGATTACTAATTTAGCTTTAGAGATTAGACACATATGCCCTTCTTTGAGTTAGGAGGATGAGCTAAATGGCAACTAGAATATTTTTTTCTGGTCATATTTTCTCAGATTGTTTGTGGAGCAATTTATTTATGAGTATAGAAAAAAAATTGGAACAAACAAATGGAATGAAAATTTAAATAAAAATACATCATTTAAATAAACAGTAAGGAATGCCAGAATCAGATTGATTGCCAGCAGTTTCTCATTGCTGGTGCAGCAGTGGCACAATGGAGCAAAGCTTTTAACCTGTCAAGAATAGAGTTACAGCATCAGACTATGATTTTGGTTTCACCAATGTAGATCTAACTTTCCCCCCTCTACATTTTTGATATGAAACCATTTTCAATTAGAGGATTTTCTTATATTTCTCAAGCAATACAACACATATATATTACTTGCAAATTTATAATATGCTTATTGCAGGGGAAAAGACACCACTGTACTAATTGTGCATGTCTGCTTCTGCTCAAGTCAGAGTCTGGGTTTTGTATGTCTTCAGATTAGAAGCCTTATAGGACCACATAGCAAAAATGGAGTGCTTCTAACACTTCAGAGAGCAGAATTAAGTTTGTGTGAACCTTTTGTGACATTCTAGTAAATATAACATTATCTTAATGGATGGAGATACATGGATTATGTGAAAATTATATATATTTGTGTGTGTTGGTAGATTTTATCATCATTTATTTACAAGTAAAATCTTCTAGGCATCACCAAACATCTCAATCTCTCCATTCTCTAACATTCATCATTCTTTCATGGAGATAATCAATCTGCACTCATCAGAATAATTCCCCAATGCATGAAATTAATAACAAGGCTTTGGCTGTCTATTAATATTGTGCTAAAGATTATGAATTGAAGTGGTTTAATACTTTAATTTAATTACAGCAAAGCAGAGTAGCATGAATATGAGAGATTCTAACTTCTATATTTTATTACATCTGGCTTACTTATTGAAATGGAAATAGAGTTCAATCTTTAGTAAATGGTAAGGCTGTAATTATATATGTGTATTCACCACTCTGACTCAGTGACACATGCAAGTAGCCCAGAAGCACTGTCTTACATCCCCAGTGGATGTGTATCACACCATCATGCTGCACTGGTCTGACTGCTGTAAATCACCAGTGCCTGTTGACATGTTCCTTCAGGATAATGAAGTTTTAAAAAAAAATCTTATTTAATATGAGGGTTGAGGTAACTGTGGGATCCACTAAAAAATACCAGTCATATATAAATTCTGTCAAGATCTACATTTCTGCAGCAGGGCCAAAAACAATGCCCTGTCCTCAGGCTATGTTTTTTGAGCTGTTAACTATACATTTCAACAGAGGAGACTAAAACTGATCTTTATTCACTATGAGACAGGCACTGCAACCATCATCCTCACTCTCAGTCTGCCCAGTGAATAGCATAGCTCAGAATAGGTGATGTCAAGGACTTGCTACAGCACCATTCCCTATCCTGGCAAAGAAGGAACTCTGACCCCACACTGGGCGTTTTCTGTCCTAAGCTACAGAGCACCAAGTGGAAAGGAGGATGTCTGTCACTTATGTCTTTGCCTTTATTAAAAATGCTGAAAACAAAACCAAAGCAATTTGTTCCAGATCAAATGAGACATATTTTTATTTAGGTTGTTTTGTGCATTTATCCAGGAACACCCAAAACATTATTTTCCATACCTCCCTAGTGGAAAGTGAAGGGTTTGGTGATCAGAAACCCCAGTCCAATTAAAATGCTTTGTTTCATTTGGACAAAACAAAATGAAAACCCCAGTGAATTACTCATACAGCCCTGAACCACTTAACCCTTTCGCAAATGAGTGCCACACAGGACTGATGAATTATGCATATTGCTGTTTAATTTAGTGTTGTGCCACAGTTGTACTGTTTGTCTAACAGAAAATGGAGTAGAGTGTAGGAAACATGGCTCTACATATTAATACACGTTTATAAAGTTTGTGCTTCCACAGAACAAGAGCCTTGAACTTCTAAATTATCTCTTTCTTCTACTTGTGGTTAGCAAGCATTTCGCTAGTCTAGAAAAAGCAGAATTAAAATACAAAACCTACCATAAAAAAAACCTTTTCATACAACACTCAGTCCCATCCTGTACTCATTCAAAATCTTAAGCTCTGATAGAGTTTAATGTTTTCTCTATCACAGGCTGAAGATAAGTTATGCTGCACTGTAGCTTCATTCCTCCCTCTACATCCTATTTGAATTATCAGTTTGGTTTCCTCAAACTGAATTAAAACATGTCAGATTCATTCCTGTCTAACTCCTGCCCCTATCTCTATCTTGACTGTAAACATTATTTAAAGATCTGAAAATTCTCCAGATAAAATCAGTCTTCCATTGAAACCCAATTCATAATGCTTTTTAGTTTGTTTTTTTCAGCATAGAGATGGATGAGGTGGAAAGGAAGTGTAGGAAAGGATGTGTAGGAAGGAGGTGTAGAAAAGCATATTGCTACCTACCGAAGCATGGTATTTATCTGAGCAAATGTGGGAGTAGAGGAGGAGTTAGTTTCCTCTCCTAGGGATAATCCAGTCCCCTTAGGCATTCCAGTCAATAGTAAGAAATAGGCATCTCCAGGAAGAGATTCAGCTCATCTAAAAATAAGTGCATAACATGTCTGAGTTGATGAGCTTGGATTATTGGTCATGGAGCATCCAGAAATTTTGATTTAGCAGATGTCTCTTGGAAAAAAAGACAAGGAAAATGGATTTGGTCCCTTTCCTCAGTGCATATGGATGCTGTAAATGACAACTACATTTACAGTGGGGAAAGCCCAGTGAACCGTGGGGATGCTCATGATTCAGCAATGTCCTGGAGCTCCCACTTGTGTCCTACTCTGTCTGAAGCTCCTGTATTGGGTATTTTTCTTGGTAGGAAACCTGTAACTCCTACCTGGGGTACTAAGACATGTCTCAGAGATCCTATTCCTCTGTGGATTTCAGGCTTATGGTAGAAGTATCTTATGTTATAGTTTAACACCTTACCACCAGAAGAGACAGGATAAAGAGGCTTCAACCAGGGATCATCCACACAGCTGAGTGAAGTCCTCAGTAACTGCAGAACCAGAAGATATTACCTAAGGTGCATGTAAAGCTCCCTTTGACATCAAAGGGAACAGGTATCTAACTAGTTCTCTGGACAAAACTATTTCAACAGCTTTCAATTTGCCGGAGCTAATCTAGTTCTCATTTTTTCTTTTATTCTGTATCCATAACACAGATGGAAAATATCTTTATGGATTCAGATAAATAAACAATTACTGGTGATCTTGAAAGAGTATAATACTATGTTAATAAGTTTCATTTTGGCTTTTATATACTTTCTTTATTAATACATTAATTGTATCATCTGAAACAAAATTACAATCTGTTGAGTAAAGTTATCTCTGTTAGTTGTGCCTGATGGTGCCTAGGAGATAAGCTGGTAATGATTATGCATTGCAATAATATAACAGTTTTGTTGTCAGCAGACCTAATGAATTTTTTGCAATTTAGTGCTTAATCAGGTCAGGAAAACTGCATTTGCAGAAAAAAAACCCAAAACGTCCAGGATGATAATGCTTATCACTGAGCATTTTTTTTTCTCTTTTACTTTGAAATTCAAGATTGTTCTCAGAAACATGTATGTGTCCACTTCAGCAAGCTGTCTATATTCCCTTGTTTTTTGCTACTTTCTTAAGCAGTCTTAGCTGTTGTGAGTTAATAATATATGACTTACTATTGCCAAATTGTAAAGTGCCACAGAGCTTTCCTGTATCTCCATCTTCTTCAAAAATATTTCGTGTATATAATCCCAAGCAGTAAAATCAAATATTCACTTCCCTTATAATATAAACAGCAATTTCTGCTACATATTTTTGAGCTATTTTTTACGTTTACTGCCAAAAGACATTTTATTGGTAATAACCTGTCCGTATGCTTAGTCCTAGGTAAGATCCGAAGTGCTGTTGGAAGTGCTCAGCTCCTCATGTCTCAGAAATTCCAGCAATTTTATTGGCTTTGTCAGCAAAATCTGGTAAGTCACCATGTCTGGCCATTCTTTAAGAGTTTAAGGCTATTTGTACAAACTTTAAGTACAACTTTAGAATTTGTACAACTTTAAGTTTTAGAATTTAGTATTTTTACTTCTAAGGCAACAAAAAAAGACAAATGTAGCATACTCAAACAGAAGCATCTTGAAATGTCATTTTTATGTCTCATGTTTTGTCTTACTGCTCTTACCGGTGTTACTACATTTTATTCAGTAAATTTTTTTCTTTTCTTACGCTGTCTTTATTAAAGACAGTGGTAAGTCGAAAGGTTCTCCTTCCTCTCTACTGTGCCCTGGTGAGGCCACATCTGGAATATTTTGTCCAGTTCTGGGCCCCTCCATTCAAGAAGGACAGGGAACTGCTTGGAAGAGTCCAGTGCAGAGCCACAAAGATGATTATGGGAGTGAAAAACCTCCCTTAGGATGAGAGACTGAGGGAACTGGGTCTCTTCAGGTTGGAGAAGAGGAGACTGAGGGGTGACCTCATTAATTTTTATAAATATGTAAAGGGCAAGGGCCAGGAGGATGGTGCCAGGCTTTTCTCAGTGATGTCCAGTGACAGGACAAGGAGTAATAGGTGGAAGCTGGAGCATAGGAGGTTCTGTGTAAATATCAGAAAAAACTTTTTCACCGTGAGGATGACTGAGCATTTGAACAGGCTGCCCAGTGAGGTTGTGGAGTCTCCTTCTCCGGAGACATTCAAAACCCACCTGAACGCATTCCTGTGTGAGCTTCCTTAGGTGATCCTGCCCTGGCCAGGGGGCTGGACTCAATGATCTTTCAAGGTCCTTCCCAACCCCTAACATTCTGTGATTCTTTGTGATTCTGTGAAAGAAAATGAGAACAGAACAAATGCAAATCATGTGAAACATAATATTATGGCTTATTTATGTAATACCCTAAAATAGTAACTATATTTCTAGTAAGAAAGGAGAAATTTTTTCACATTACCTGAGAAGTAGAGAATAGTATAATAGCAGAATAGTGGAGAACATGTGATTGAGCTTTCGATCTACCTGAAAATAGGAATGATCTTTCAAATGGGAATATACATAATGTTCATAAAATTAGATTTCATAATTTGCATTGCCAATTATATATAAGATGTCCTAGGGCTAAAGGAACAGATGCAGTATAATACTTAAGAGAGTTACTGCTATTGTTCTGGAAGTTCATTAGAGACTAATTCAGTTCTAAATGTTATCTTCATTAACATGACAGCAGCCACCAGTGATACAAATATTGTGGCAAGCTGATACTAATCAATAGAAAAATGGCACTCTTCTAGCTATAGCTAGTTGTAGAACACCTTTCTTTGGTTCACTTGAAAACCAAGTGTCATTTTCACCTTTTGACTGCCCCTTCATTTCATACATTAAAAGTCCTGAATTCTGTTGCATGCATGGCAGTAGACAGGACCTATGTGTCTGGTTAGGTGCATTTCTTTACTTGTTAGTATTTGCTACATAAATTTTTAAGGCAAGACATTAATTCTGCAGAGACCTAGGTGCTTCTTTCCATCCATAAAGTTAAACATCCAGAATTCCTGAAACTGCAATCAAATATTACTGAGAAAGTCACGCCAAAAATGTCCTACCTTCTGATAGAAAATGATAAGATATATGGGCCTCATTAGGAAAGAATCCAATTATCCACTTCAAAGACTCCGTCAAAACAAGAATTCTAATAACTCTTACAGAATGACAGAGGAAATATGCCAAGTAAGGTGAGCAGGAGGTGACCACATATGTAATACCCAATACATCATGTGTCCTCCCTATCTAGTCATTTGTTTCATAGCAAAAGGAGAAAATCTTCATCAATATCTAAAAGTTTCTCACAGCAAATTTCAAAGTGCCCTCCCTTACCTGATTGATTAAGCTATGCAAAGATTTGGAGAGCCAGGATTCCATTCCACCTCAGGTATCTTCAAGTGGGTCCAGCACTTGTGCTCCAGACCGTTCCTGTAATAACAAGCACAGCTCCTGCTCAGCCATCAGCTGTTTGGAAGTGCAAACAACTCACTACTGTTAAAGCAATAGGAGAAATCTACAGCTGTGTAGACAACATGACCAAAACCCTGGCAGGATTTTATTTCTCCTAACAGCAGCCTTACCCGACTCTGAGGATTCAGGCTCTGAATATTCTTCAGCTTCACTGGAATCAGCGATGGGCTCTGCAGAAAGCAGCAACTGCAGAACTGGACTTTTAGCTCCTTCATCTTTTGAGGCTTCTCTTCCCACACCTAATGACAGAGTTTGTTGTTAAACAGTCACTTAGTGAGTATTCATAGCAGTATTTCCATATGCTCCATAGGCAGCCTCTCAGTGCCCTACAGGAATGCTGCCAGATAGCAGCCAGTTAGTGTGTTTCCCTATCAAAAACCTCTAGCACTTACAGGGCTACCACACAGAAACTTCATTAGCAGCATTCAATAGCAATAAGCACAAGTGTAGGTCAAAGAGCAAGGGCATCTACCTCTGCCAATTCAAAATGCATGAAGTGTTTAGGAAGAGGAATACATTTATTCCAATTGAAATTTGACCCAGCCACTCACCCATTGCCTATGGGCTTTCCTAAAGTGCCTCAGAAGCTTCAAGGAACACATCTGATTATGCTCTGGGTTAAGATGAGGGTCTTGGTGGACAACAGGCTCAACAGGAGCAAACAGTGTGCTACAGCAGCAAAGAAAGCATACGGGATGCTAGGTTGCATCAACAAGGGCATCACCAGCAGAGGTCATCAAAGAAGTCTGCTCTACTCGGCACTTGTCAGACTGCACCTGGAGTATTGTGTTCAGTTGTGGTCTCTGCTGTACTATATGTGGACAGGCTGGTGAGGGTCCAGCGAAGAGTCACAAGGATCATCAGAGGACTGGATCACCTGCCATGTGATGAGAAACTGAAAACTGTCTGTATAGCTTTGAGAAGAGAAGGCTTAGGGGAGACCTTATTACAATGTTCCAGTACTTTAAGGGCAGCTACAAAGAAATTGGAGACTCCCTGTTTACAAGCAGTCACATGGACAAGACAAGGGGCTATGGGCACAAGTTGCTCCTGCAGAGATTCCATTTGAACACAACAGGAAAATTTTTCACTTTGAGGACAGTTGGACATTGGAATGGTCTCCCAGGGGAGCAGGTGGATTTCCCCACTTTGGAAAGCTTGAAATCTCAGCTCAACAGGGTGCTGAGACATCTCATATGAACAATAATATTAGAGGAGTTGGACTTGATGATCCCTGAGGTCCCTTCCAACCTTACATTATGCGATTCTCTAAGATCTCTTACCAAAGATGCAGGGTAAATTCAGAACACTCTAAACTGCTGTGAAGTTATTTTTTTTTAAGAATCTGTCTGGTTGTCTCTCACAGTGTCCTTGCTCCCACTAACTGCTAGGAAAAAAAATAAAATTAAAGATCACTGATTAATAGCTACTCCTTGATGCATTATTCCCGTTATCTCTCGTAACACCTTTTTTCTTTAAAGTGTCCTCCTCCACACTGTAGTCAGCACAGATCCTCCTCAGCTCATGGGATCATCACTCAATATGCCATGGTTGCAGGTGAAAGCAGAGCAGCTCAGACACTGGCTGGGTACCTTTTGCTTGCTAATTAGGCTTCCCTCAGAAGGGGGGCTGCAAAACTGAATTCCAAAGAAGATACAAATAAATCAGCAGCTTCCGAGAAGAAAAAGGTTTAAGCGAACGTTTTCCCAACTCATTAGCTGTTACAGTAATCATTTGTGCCAGCATTTCTGCGTGGGCTGTGGATCCATGAGGGACAGCAGCAGGAGGCAGCCCTCTTGTGCCCAGACAATGCACCGCACTCCCCGCACGCCGCCGCGCTGGAAGCGATGAGCAGCGTGGGACGTGCAAGGGCACAGCAGGGAGAGCAGCCCTGATCCAGAAGGCAGAGGCAGTTAACTGAATGGCATAATTTTATGGGTGTTTAGAGGAAAGTGGCAAAGAGAGGCTGAGGAGACCAGGCTGTGGAGAACTGACTGTGATATAAGATATATTGCTGTGGGAACGTCCTGACAAATTTCATCCAGGAGTCAGAAGAAGACTTCTAAGCCAAGATTCCCAAAGGGCTTTTGATTGGGGTGACACTGCAGGTTTTCATGCCCATCTCCAGGCACTCAGGTCCATGAAGCAAGGGCATCTTCAAACTCAAGCTTGAGCATCAATTTCTAGTTTAAGACCTCTAGAAATGTGCAATTCAAAGTAGGAATTCAATAGAAATGGTGACTTATCTCCTGGGTTTTAGGCAACTTTGGGGTTGTGTTTAACCTCTAAAATGCCATTGTCCACTAGATTAGTAAAAGGTGGGGCACAGAGCCTTGCTTCAGCAGTAACACCAGTGTCTCTAACCCAGTAAACTACTCATTACAGTGCTTGCCCAGGAAGGGGGAGATACAGAGGTCCTTTGGTGTGGCTTTGTCTCCTTCTCTCCCAGCTCTGTTCTGTAGACCATCTTAATGCCTTCCTCCTGCCCTGTAAGGGAAGAGACATTTCTCAGTCATTTTCACAGAGACATGTACCAGTTAAGTCCTGTTTCATTAAAGTGACAAAGCTGTTTTCTTGAACTGGTATCAATGCTCATAGGGTTAAGAGCCTGCACACTACCTTTTAGTGCAGGTTTTATCCAGCATTAGTTAGTTAATCCAGGTTAATAGTCAAATGAAGGGCTATCTTACTAATGTTACCACCAATGTTTACTCATTAAGTCTTGTGCAGATAGCTTCACTTAATTGCAGTACTTGAGAGCTGTGCCTTCCCAGTTTCTGAACATGACTTTGGCTCCCTAGAGAACAAAATCCTACCATCCCCATCACAATTTTATACCTTGTGTATATATTTGAAAATGCAAAACATCAAAATCAGCATAGCCTGACAACCTCTTGGTGTTTGGTGTTACCTTCTAACCAGGTACCATGAATGTAATTTTTAACTTGAGGCTAGCTAGAACACAAACCACATTCCCCTTCCCTTTAATAATCAGGCTGTCAGCTTGGTCCTTTTTACCAGTGCAGGTCAGCACAGCATATGGTACTGAGGAACTTCCCTCAGGAGGGATTTGGGAAGACTTGCATATGACATCCAACTCATTCATGTCTGGTTGTGTGGGAGGCAACAATTTTCCAGCCACAGGTCCCAGCTGTAAAACACGTGTAGCCTTAGTACTGAGCAGCACTGTAGTAACATAATCTGGCACGATGTCTTTCCTTCCCCAAAGTACTTTGCTTAAAGTCTGGTCTATTCATTTTCTCTCCTTTGTGCATACCAGGACCCGAGTGCCATGCCAAGACCAACTTCCCAGGACCTAGCAGGTTTCTGGGACTTACTGCAGCTCTCAATTGAAGACGTCAGCATGAAGTTTGATGAACTGCACCATTTGAAACTTAATGAATGGAAAATAATAGAATCACCTGAAAGGAAGGTAAGCAGACCATGGACAATACCATTTACTTCCTGTTTGTAGTCCTGCAGTCTCCTTGTGTAAAATGCAATAGTGAAACGTGATAGGTTTCTAACCCTAGAAAGTATCTAATTGGTATGGCCCAATTTAACATGGAAACCTTCATCATATGTGAGGGTTTTTTTCTTTTTAACAATATTGAGCTTAACTGTATAATAAATAAAACTAATTTTGCTAATCTATTCCACTCCATAATAGTTTTGTTCAAATTATTTGGATTCACTTACTAAAGACTAGAGCTGAAATGTGTCCCAATTAATTCAGGCTGAGGAAAATAGCCCAACAATTCAATCCAAGCAAACTCAACACTCAGCTACATTTGGAGCAGCTCAGACTTGGGCACTACAGTGTTTAATCCTGCCTGCACGACACAGCTGATACTAGAACAGACGTGAGATAAAAGCATGTGGAAAAACACAGCACAGGTCAAACTAAAGTTTGGATAACCAAAGTCTGGGGGACAAAGAGTAATTATGGCAAACTGCCCACATCTCCTCCCTGCAGCTTCACCACCTGGGGGACACCTCAGCCACGATGCTTGCAGCCCAAAGGTGGTAAATAGCCCAAAAAAGCAATTTAATTCTGCAACTGCCTTTCCCCTTTCTAGAGCTCCATCTCTCACCCTGATTATCCCACTATCCTTACTGATTACTGTATCACTCAGATGAAGAGAGCATTTGGTTTGAGTCAGTACTGTTAGCCTCAAGTGAATACTTGTTTGGTTTGGGAGGAATTAGGAGGCATTTTGACAACTCTTTCATTTCTTCATGCTCCTCTTGGATTTTAATTTTCAGCCAACTGGTTGGTGGATGGTGAGTTTGCACTTCTTACTTACTAGTGACAACTGGAAGTAAGAAATTGTTATAGTGACAGCAACAGTGATGTTCCTAAGAGGGAAGCAACTAAAAGTTGGGGGGAAAAAGAAAAAAAAAAGCAGATGAGACAACAGGAATGGAGCCTTTATGTTCCTGACTGAAAACAGAAAATAAAGACTGGAAAAGCTCGTTTTCATGGGGTATAACATCTTAGGTTGCTGCACTGTTCCTGTTGAGTTGAGAATGTAGAACTATGTTCTTAAATAACCTCAGTTAGTTAGTCTTGCCTAATGAAGACTTAGATTTAGTCTTTTTGTAAAAAAGATGAAACAATGAAGAGTCTGCAAGCCATAGGCACATCAGTTCAATTTTTGTATTATTTGAATCCTGCTGTGCATCAAATTAACTGTGTTCTCCATAAGGAACAGCTCATTTTCTGGACTATCACTATTTACTTTAAGAAATCATATAGAAGAAAGATCAATCATCATAACCATACCATACTTTTGAAGTTGTAGAGTCTCCATCTTTGGGACTATTCGAAAAAACTGCTTTCATTTCAAAGTTGTGTCTGTTTTGAAGCGGGTTTTAGATGGAGGTTATACGAGATCAGCTCCAGAGAATCCTTCCAACCTAACCTATCGAATGATTCTGTGATTCTACAATATCTTTTTAAAGCACTTATAAGATATTTCAGAGTCTCTAAATGGAGTAAAATATTTATTTCATACTTCAAAGCAATTCTTGATTTTAAACCTGCAAAACCATTTATAGCTACTTTGGTACCAAAATCTACTGACTCTCACTTTATAATTTGGTAATTCTTCAATATAATTTTCTTTAAAATGTTCCCGTCTGGCAAGCAGAACAATTAGCCCTATGTTTTCTCTCTGGCTGGTGCTTGCATGTTTCCATTTAGCAATTCATGGAGGAGACTAAACTAACAGACATGTATACACAGCTGCTATCTCATATCCAGCTGAGGCTAAACTCAGTATGATTAATTTAATTAAAAATTCTGTTCTAATAATCTTAGACAGTCTTTTCACTTGATCAGACCACACAGATGTGCTGACTTCTTATTGGAGAGCCAGTGTGTGTTTCTGTTTAGAGTGACTGTAATAACATATCAGCTAAAATCAAACAGATGCAAGTGAGGAACACAGATTGCATGTGCAGGATCCCTGCAAGGGCGGTAGAAAGGAAGCACAGCCTTTTTTTAGAGTCACAGGACTGCAGAATTTGTAATGGTTGCTGAGACAAGAGGGTTTTGTCCGCGTCCCTAGCTTGGTTAGCTATTCATGTAATCCATTGGTCAGCTGACTGGACAGCACAAACTGAGCATGCTTGATGTATGTAACCAGTATTTTTCATTTCGTGTCTTCGATTTGCATGCTCTGCCGACGGTACCTTCCGCACGCAGCTCACCCTCAGTTTTACTGCCCTATTGCAGGAAGAAAGAAAGGTTCCTCCTCCTGTACCAAAGAAGCCCCCAAAAGGAAAATTCCCTATCACAAGAGAAAAATCTCTGGACCTACCCGACAGACAGCGACAAGAAGCCAGAAGACGGCTCATGGCTGCTAAGCGAGCAGCCTCTTTCCGGCAGAATTCAGCCACAGAGCGCGCAGACAGCATCGAGATATATATCCCAGAGGCTCAAACACGGCTTTAAAGACAGAATGCTGCAGAGTTCCTTTTTTAAACAAAATGCTTGTACAGTTTGTCACTTACCTGGTAAATTTTTGTCTCATTCTCTCCACTAAATATGCCCTTGCTGTTGTGTTCTTTGTGCCATAAGCACAGTGGAATGCTTTTGATTTCCTCAGAATTTGCTGAGCTCACCGCAAGAACAACTTCTTTTTGTATTTATTGTCTGACTTACAATCAGCTACAATGGATAGGGCTTGTCGAGACCTGACTTATCCAACATATTCTCAGAGGACAACAAGAAACACCTCTTGAGATGGAACCCAGCTTACTTTTTTGTTATTTATATTTTTATAAAATGTGTGATAATTAGGGATAAGAATAACAAACTATAAATGGGTGCATCTCACCATTCACTAGAGGCATTAGCTAATCCAAGTAGAAGGTGCTACAAATGTAAAGAGCAGGAAAGAAAGAACCCATTTCTCTCTCTGACCTCCAGTTTCTTTTCCTAAAACCCAGCTACCATATTTACCCATGTGCTCTGCCACTCTTCTCATCTTTGTTACCACAAAATAACATTAGGCCTCTCATGTCATGTCAAGTTTCTGGAGATGAACAGGGATATCCAGCCTCTAAAACTCCAAAGTTCATCAGAAACCAAGAAGCATACAAGTCTGGTGTTGGAGGGAATACCCACTGAGAAAAGTTTGCTGTTAGCAGTATAACGACACTCTGAAATCTAAGCAAAATTATAATGCAAGAGGACTTAAATGATGGGGGAAAGGAAAACGGAAGCCTTAAAATGTTAGATCTTCTGTAGCAAGATGTGTAAAGAAAAAGTTATACTCGCTCCTTTGGAACACTCATTGCATTTTTAACAGTTCTTTTACATGTTAACATTTATTTTGTAAACCTTCTCTCTTTCATTTCAAGAGTTGTGCTACATGTAGTATTTCAAACTCTCAAAATGTTATTATCAATTGAGTTTCCAGGGTATCCTTGAGGAAAAAAAAATCTTGCTTGTTTAAAATGCCAGTTGTGATGTTGTAAACAGTTTAAGAAATATGAATGTAGTGGTAAGTATATCTAAGTTTCAATGGTTATGTTAAGGTAAAGGTGAACTGTGGTTTACAGTTGTATTTTTTTTTAGAACTATTTTTCTATGCAGTATCACTTATGGCAAGAATAAACTTCTTGCTCGCTTCAGACATAAACCCCCCCCCATGACTCAAGAAATAAATGATTTCTAACCATGGAATACATGGAAAATAATGTATTTTCAAGCCTCCTCTTGTCAGGAGAGAGAAGTGGTAACCACCACAGTCAAGGGGCTTTAATTTAAAACCAATTAAGACAGAATTATTCCACTTCACCTACCTTCCAGAGCCAACCAAGCAACCCAGCACTTAGAAGTCTTCAGGTGAAGATGCAATAAGATGAGTAACCCACAGGCTCTGATTCCAAGGTTTGAATCCTGATGAACACTACTTTAAGTTAAACCAGTCTGAACCCAGTGAGACAGACAGCCCCAACTACCACATCCCCTGTTTACCTGCTTTAACAAATGCAATGTATTTAGCCATAGGCAGAACAGCTATTTAATTATACTCAAGCACTTTGGTTCTTCACCTGATGAGCACTTTAAATGTGAATCCCATGCACCCTGCAGCCTGATGGATGACTGAAAACATTAAGAATCATAGGTTATGCAGATCTGACATTGCTTCAAATCTGTTATCTTTTTGGTTTTCTTTTTGGGGTTTATTTTTCCTTCTTTTTTTCCTACAGTGTGTAGTATTAAGCATGAGTTCTGTCTTTGGAGCACAGCTGATAAAGCATGCTTAGCTTCAAGATATGAATCTTTAGAGATGAAGTTTTGAGACGTTTCTGTGAGGAGAAAACCCTGTAAATTGAGCCTGATATCTGGTATATACTTTACCAAATAGCCTTAAACTATATTTGGAAGCAAAAACAAAGACGAATGTATATCCTTCAAAAATGAAAAAAAAAAAAAAAAAGAAAAAGAAAAAAAGAAAAAAATAGAAAAAAAAAGTATAAATCCCTGAAATATTCTTCTATGTATAAGAACATTATATTTCCCATCCCCTAATGTTTTCAAGGCATTTTCTATCAAGGAAAGAGCTGAATCCTAGGTAGTGTACCATATTGATGCTACTTCCTATATTTGTTGTAATATTTTAAATACAAATGCAGATATTGGCATCTTTAGTTTTGAAAATGGCTATCTTATTTAAAGTGGAGCTGCTCATTAGAAACATCCACACAAAACTAAAGCCAGTGTCTTTTCCAGATTTAAAATACTGTACTAGTCACACACACACACCTGTATATCTGTGTATATGTGTATATATATATACGCACATATATATATACATATATAAATATATATATGACAGCTGATACATTTTATCTCATTTTCCTGCCTCAAGGAGAAATCACACTTGACTTGCTTGCTTGAAAACCCCCACCTGCAGCAACAAGTCATGAGATTAAGACAAGTAATGAGACTTGATAAAGACAAATTGTAAAAACAACAGATTACAGGTAAGCTTAGATCCCAGCTGACCTAATAATGCTGACTTGGAGAAGTCCATATAAGTCTCTAATTTTAAAATCATATTTTGATAGATTTTTTATATGTTAAAATTTTATTCGATGTTCTCAGGCAGAAGTAGGCCTATGTGACTGATGCCAACGCTGTATTTTGCATTTCCTATGCCATTATGAGAAGATGTTTGATAAAAACCTTGGATATCTATGATTCTGTTTGTTCCACCTTTATTAGGAAAAAAAAAAAAACCAAAAAAAAATGAGAGAGAGAGAAAGAAAAAGAAAAAGAAAGAAAGAATCAAAAGTAAACAAGACTGACTCCTACTGAAAAATCTGACAATATGTTATCTGTGCATGTTACATTTCAAAGTGCAATATATTAAATTTTTGTACAGGTAACATTCTATCATTTAAGGCAAATAAGCCATTTTTATTTACATATTGTACATCTGGTTAGTTTAGAAAAATAACATTATGCTTATCATACTTGTGTTACAAATAAATCAAAGTCAAATTGCTTTGGTCCCTGACATGAGGAACACGGCATGTGGTATCTTAATAAACATAAACAGATGAATTGTAATCTGAGCCCACATCATAAAAATAAAATTCAGTTACGAAACTAATGTAGGAGGAACATAAGTAAACATAAAGATAGAGAGTGGAATGCTTTCTGCTTAGAGACTTCATGGTGCAGACCCACACAGAACAGCTGGATATAGCAAAATAGTCTAGTGCTTAACTGAATACTAATTAGACTAGTATTTATTCTAACAGATGAAAATTATAGAAAGCCTCTGTTCATTTCTTCATTTTCTGTAAAACACAAGTATAGTAAACAGAATTATGAAAATTTAAATGTCTGATAAAATTGTTGATACTGGCCATACTTATTTTTGCTTAATCATTTTTTTTTTGGTGAAGTACATCATGAAGTGTTTTATTATTTCTTGTTGACCTTATCAGAATGGCCTTTGGCAGCATGTGAAGGCTAATAAGGTTGTGCAGTTTAATACCAAAAAAGTGCATTTTAATTTATGTTTAAACCTTGTTGCTCTGTTAGATTTGAGATAAATCAGGAAAGAATTAAAGCGTGCATAGGAAGGTGTGTGGATTTCAGGTATACACATATATATATAGAATACATATTACATAAAGTAGATTACTTGTTTTAAAATAAGCCCATGTCCTACTCTATCAGTAGTTTCATGCTCTTGTTTCAGATTCTTCAGCACTGCATCTGGCATAAAGTGAGAGAATGTTAAGTCAGTGGGTGATTTTGCAAGGAAAAGAAACAACAGGTATGTGATGCAGTGCCATATACGTGACCCACAGCATCCTCATGCTCCCCTGGGACAGTGCCCTTGAGAGGCTCCTGGCTCCATGGCACCTGCTCTGGGCCAGGCCCTCTCCACACAGGTCCAGCCCCCTGCACCCAGATCAGCCCTTTTCGTACAAAGCCTTGAGCCTGCCCTTCCTGGTCAGTGGGTTTGATGTCCTCCTGGGGGTTTCAGCATGGGCACCAGTGGCAGGGGGCACACTGCAGGCTGACCCATCAGGTGCTGGTTTGAGATCTGAAGGTGGTCTGGCAGCCCCTGTGCCAAGCTGCGTGTGCTGAAAAGCTGTGAAATCCAGTGTAGCAGGAGTCTCGCTACCAGGGAGCTTAAATGGAAGATGAAACAGCGTTACTCCTGTTACTGTTCCCAGGATATCGTTGAGTGCAGTAATGCACCTGATCTTAGCAAAGCCCTTAATGTCTGGAAGGTGCTTCCCGGTGCATGGCAGGTTGACACACAGTGCCTTTCATCCAGAAGGATCTCCAAGCACTTTACTAGCAGACACACAAACCCCAGGCTGGGCTGCAGCTGGGGCAGGTTACCCTGCTGTGGCCTGGTGAGCCAGCATGGCAGGACACTGATGGCTCTCCTGCCTGTCCCCACGCTGATGGGGAGTTTCTTTCCACACCAGCCTCCCAGCACCCAGGAGGACCCTTGCAGTCCAAGCCTGTGCCAAAAGAGAAGCAAAGACTCACTCAACTAAGAGGCAGACCTGAGCAAAGCAGAAGCAAGGGCAACGCTCACAATATCTCTCCAGGGTGTAGGTAGGGAATAAAGAGCATCAGATTAAGTTTCCAGAACAATCTGTGGTTTTACTGTTCACAGTGATGGCAGTGAAGGGCCTGTGGTGGAGCTCCCCTGGGACAGTGCCACAGGAGAGCCCTGGCTGGTGCCAGACATGGGAGCTGATGGCTCCTGCAGCTGAGCCCTCTTGGTCAGGGATCTCAGCAAGTCTCTCCTTCTAAACTGCATCTGCCCTGGCTTCCCTGGCAGGAGACAGCAATCCAGGACAGGAGCTTTGCAGCCTTCACCCATGGCCTGACACCCAAGCACTCTGTTCTCTCCCCTGGCCTCCCTTCCAGCCAAGCTTGCCTGAGGGGTGACCCGAGGCATGAGATGAGGCATAAGGAGCTTTGTTTCAGGGTGACTTTCTTTCCTGAGGCTCAGCTCTAAGCTGAAGGGTTGTCTGGCAGAGCAATGGGGGTGCTCTGCACCAGCAGGAGACACAGACTAGAAGCAGCCATTTCATACTGCAGATTACAGAAGGATGATCATACATCCATACATATATACATACATACAGATGTCAAACAATTTTTTGGTGCATGGTCCCATGTATTGTACCCAGGAACCACTGTCAGCACGTTCCTGTAGGCTCTGCCACTTTCTTGCAGGTCAGCTTCAGCACTGGCAGCTGTGGCAGGTTCAGAGCCTTGTGCAGCCCCACTGCAATCAGTCACCCTCTTCACCTCCAGGGCCCACCTTTTGTGAACAGCTGTTTTTATAGCATACTCATATGCATGCACGGACTCCTGGCAGGCATTAAGCCCTCTGTATACACAGAAATTGCTTAATTTATCACTGAAATGCAGCTACCTCTATGGTGTAATGCTGCAGCTGTTTAACTACATAATAGGCTCTTCAGGACAGCAAGTAAAAAATTGAAATTGAAATGGAAACTTGCCCAAAAGAGAACTTGGCCAGCATATTTAGGCTGATTCAGCTTCTCTTAGCAAAATAAAACTCTAATAGCATCAAGAGGCCATGGCACTCGTTATATCTAAAAACTGTATTCCAGATCCCTTCTCACCAAATTCATATTGCATTTCATAAATTATGATCACAAAAAAAGACTGCAATGTTCATGGTCCTATCTTTCCACACACAATTGTTTCTCCCATTATTCTTCACAGCTGAAACAGATCACAGATAATGTAAATCAACAGTCAGATCATAGATAATGTAAATAAGTATGTCCACATGGCTTGCTCTTTGACTTGGCAAGCACAGAACAATTTGGCATCAGCTGGCAATTTAATTATTTATTTAATTAGGCAAATTTGCTATTTTTTTTCTAAATTTGTATTGTTGGACAGGATTTTTTTACTTCTTTAATACAAAACCATTAATAGATTTACTAGGCTTAAACAAAGGAGAGTTATACTTGAAGATATATTCATTATTCACCAACACAGCCCATTAGTGAGTATATTTCTTTTCCTTCCCTTGATCTTATTTCATTCAGTACAGCATTTCCCATTCCTAAAGCTAAGCTGTCATACAAGTTTCTTATTTTTTTGAGATGAGTTATTGAAGAGCTTCAGGCTAAGTTCTGGTCTCAGTTGTATTAGAGCTAGTGTTAAGAAACTGAAGCCAGAAAGAAATGTTAGATTTGGACCAGTATCGTTCATACCATTAGCTAACTCAGCAAGTCCTGCTGAGGTAGGAAGAACTCATCTTTTGAGTTAGCAAGTGAGTTATTACTTTGTAGGTTATCCTTTCAGAGGAGGTCACAGTCAAGCAGAGGGCTTCGTAAGTAGGTTCAAGTCTCTGACAATGGTCCTCACAGAGAAACACTAGATTTGTTTAAAATTACACATGGAATCCACATGCTCATATCCATGCTTTGATTTATTCTTTGGAGGTTTGATAGTATGGCCATCTCATTTAAAAGGGCTCAGTATGCACATATTCTTTAGTCCAGTTTATATATTAATTTCCTAAATTAGAGAAAATTTTCCTTCCAAGTAGCCTGACTTATACTGCTCTAGAACTGTTCTTTCCTGAAGAAAAGCCACTATGACTGTGCAGGATTTTCTGTACAGAGACAAAACTCATACTTTCATTTACCATGTGACATGCCAAAATAATCAAGTGTGGCCTAAGGACTAAATTAAATGCCTCCTATAGAACTTCAAGGAATGTTAGAACCAGGAAACTAGCTGTTTAGTTATCATTAAAAGTATATATAAATATATATAAATATATATATAAATAAGAAATCATATCAACAATGAGGATGAACTGAGTGCCAAATATTCACCATCTGTATAAAAGCTACACTTCAATAGAACTGAACTATTTTATGTAATTCTCTTTCTCATGCTTTTATGGTTCTTTTGATAAATTCTATTTAGTAGCATGCAGGATATCTAAATTGAATGTACAGTATGTTGTTTCATTGCTACAATGATTTCTTGCTTCTCAGTAGTATCTTCTTTACCAGAATGTTACTTGTTACTTTGAAGACATATTTAAGAATTGTTTTATTATTGAGTTATTCTTTTTCATCGTTCTCTACTCACCTCCAGCTGATTGTAAGAAAATGTGCTTCACTATTTTGCCCCATGGCTCTTTTATGAAGCTGCCTCTTTCAATTGGTTTATGTATTGTTTATGTTCATCTCCTGTAAATAATTCTGCAATTAAATTTTTTGAGAAAAATAGAGTACACTCTTTATTACATTTTAAATTTTGCATTAGTTAAAGGCTGCCATTTCCAGTCAGACAATTTGTAGACCATGCTAAATTATTACTTTAGAAGTCTACCCTTTTGTGTGTCAGGAAATTAATTTTCAATAAAATATTTTTATAGAGTTTTATCTGAATTCAAAGACATGCTTAAAATCTAAGGAATTTTGCAAATAACAGATTCAGTTATTGCAATGCTATTGATGTGTTTTGATTAGCAGTCAATAGTATCTCTATAGAATATCATGCACAGAGTTTTAATCAGATCATTGTGTCACTAAGAAAAAAATATTAGCCTTTTTTGTGTGCAAAACATCCAATATTAAATTATTTGTAAGCACTGCTTATTGGGCAGAAACAACTGAAAGAATTTGTTCTGGAAAGGTGAATCCCAAAGCATCCCTGCATGTCTTTTTTGCAGTTTGCAACAGAATAGCCAAAAAGATCTTTTAGCCCATTTCCTGTTTTTCCATTCCTTTCAGCACAGAGTGTGTTCTTCAGGGAAGGGCTTTAGCGTCTGAGGAGAAAACTTGATCAATACTTTGTACTGGCCACACTTCTTAAGACAGAAGTCACAGTAGGCATGAAACTAAATGCACAGAGTCTCTGGGTCTAACTAAAAGAGGTATCAGAAATACTGTGACAAATAGAAATTTATTTGCAATAGAAAAGTGCTTGGTTGCTTGAATAATTGGATTTTTATTGTTTATGCATTATACATATGCTATCTTAATACATAGAAAGCCCAGCTATGGACCAAGACAGTACTGTACATTGAAAAATGAAAATATTTCCCTTAACATAAAGAGTTTACTACTTAACCGTTAACTGAGAAAAAACAGATAGACAGATACAGGAGAGAAACCGAGGGAAACAGTGAGATGTTAATAATTATAATGAAGAGTGGTGGTTGCAGCATCCCAGCAGCCCATCAGTTGTCAATTGGTTCACAGCCATGAGAAAAAGAAACAGAGGATAATGAAGTTGGCTGGAAGATACCCTCAGGGTTCTCTTCCCAAGAAGGGACAGAGTCCAAGAAATATGTTTGTTTGAAAATATAACTCAGAGATGATGAATTTTGGCATCATGAATCAACTGGAGGTGGAAGCTGACATCTCCATAATTAATGAATGATACTAGGTACGCCATGGACAGGTGGTACATGAAGAAGCTGTGAAAGGTCTTGGCAGTAACACCAGTAAGATTAAAGACTCAGTACTCGGCAGGCTCATTATTTGTATAAAGGAATTTTCAACTTTAATACCTGTTGTGGAAGGCTCAAAATTTTCCTGCTATGTCAGCAGTTCTAATGAAAATAAAATTTAGAGCAAGAGGTCATTAGAGCAGCATAGCACTTCTTTTTGTCTGTCTCCTAACAGTAGTTGTTACGACCTTGGGAACCACTCATCACAGCCCTGTACTGGTATTTTACAACAAAGAAAAGCCTTGATCACTTCTAGCTGAAATTCCAATAGCTTTTTAGCTTGTCTTAGCCTTTATGAGTTCCCTAAAAGAGGGTGATCCTTCCCGCAACCTCAGGACTAACAAGCAAGCTGGTTCTTGTTCAGTAGGTATTACAGACATTCCCATGGAAAGGAGGACAGCCACGGCTGATCAATGAGGAAGGTCAGTAAAGCAGGACCATAGATACAGAATATTTTATTCCAACTGCTAAGCCAAATAATCAGGTGTAGAATACATGTTCTGGAATTAGCATATTTATTCCAGTTGAACTGCATTGACTCTGGCAGTGGTTTGTGGAAAGCTGTTACTGTTCTAACTGTAGCAGCACAGCTGAAGTGTGAAAATTTTGAAAAGTAGACAAGTGCCTTACATAACCTATTGCAGCCCTAAAACAATCCCTGGGCAGATTCTGCTATGAATTTTTAAACAATCAATCTGTAAGTAACAAGAGGATAATATAGTGACAAAAACTAAGCAACATGGATTTGCCAACATCCTATCATGTCAATCAATTTAATTTTCTTCTTTGACAAGATGAAATGCCTAATGGATTAGGTAAAAACACTAGGCATGATAGATCTTTACTTCATTAAGGCTTTTGATACAGTTCTGGTGTAACATTTTTATATAAAACTAGCAAAATATTGTCTAAATAAAATCGTTATAAATCAAAATATGATGCAGCTGAAAATATTATTTTAAGTATATGTATATCCTTGACCTATTACAATATCAGATGGACTTTTGAAGTGGAAGAGAAAGGCAGAAGCTTACAAAATCTAACCTGCTCCCAGTACTAGTCAATAATGTCATTGATAACTTTAATGATTTACTAAAAGATAGAACAGTCATTGTTCATAGGATATAGACCTGAGAGCAGCTTAGAGAGAATATGCTCAAATTTGACAGTAATTCATAAAAACTGGATGCACTTTCTAAATCCAGCATGATGGAACTGAAGAAAAATGCAAAATGCTGTACTCAAAAGACATGATCAAACTCAGATGTGACAGAATATCCATTTGATAAAAATATTTGAGAAATATTTGAGAATATCCATTTGAGGAAAAAGTAGAGCAGGTTATGGTGTTTTATAAGCTAAATGAGAATCAGCCTGATGCTAAAGCAACACAAGCTCTTAAAGAAATCACATGCTCTTAAGGAAAGGGGCAAATCTAATAGTGAATATATTATCATATCATTAAATTAGTGTGGCTTAACAAATTATCATGCTGTGTAATCACCCATGTGTACACAATCTTAGATAGTGGATCACACACATTATTGGACTTGACATTACAAGGCAAGATAAAACAAATTACCCATAGAAGGAAGAAGTCTTCAGATCCATAAAAATGAAACTCAGGTATCTGAGGCATGGCTCTTTCTCCTCCATCCAGGCTGCTCGGTAGCAATCCTGCATGGGCACTGCATCTTCCTCTACATCAGGTGTCTCAGGACTGCAAACAGCCTGAGCTCCTTTCAGTGCTTGGGTGGAGACAGTGCATGTCCCTGTCCTGGGCTCAATCTGCAGCAGGGCTGTGGCAGAAGGCAGGATACTTCTGGTGTGCTTGGTTGCCTGCATGTGGGAATCAGTCCATCATATCTGGGCAGTGATGGGATCTCTGAATCTTCAACTTAGCCACTTCCACCCAAGTCTCCTCTCAGATGGCAGACATTACGCTCTCAAATCTAGGCAAACACTCAAACACAAAATGTTAACGAGTGAGATATGCAAACCTAAAGATGTGTCTAAGAGTGTCTAAAACAGACTCTGAATGATCAGGTATTCATTCATGCCACTGAGAAAGTGGCAAGCCAGATTCTGGGGCTGTAGGCACATCTTCTATATGCTAAAGAGAAGCTCTTGCTTCACCCTGTTCAGTATTGGTAAGGTTTTAGTTAAAATTATTCCCTTTTGGAGGAACTGACAAGCAGATAGAAACTTCAGAAGAAAGTAGCAAAGATTGAGAGATTTAGGAAGCATGACCTAAGTGAACAGAGTTCAGGGAATGGATCAAGAAAATAATTACTTCTTTCAACACAAAGAGATTGCTATGAACTATTAACACAATTGTTTCCCCACTCCTTGGAAGGAGCCTATTAACATACTCCGTGAAAAAGTCTATGGTTTTGGTTGGTTGGTTGGTTTGGATAAGGACAGTGAATCCTGGGAAAAAAAAAGTTTTTAGCTGAAGGACTTAGTAATACAAGGTAGCAAGAATACCCTGTACAGCTTGCAGGTGTGACCCATATGTCCAGGCTCCCTGGAGAGGAACAGGAACCAGCATCCAGGCTGCATACATGCTTACGTGTTCCAAAAGGGATCACTGGTCCCCTTCTCTCACTTGACACACCATCCTATTTATAACCATCTGGCCATTTGCAGATGTAAAAGAGGTATTCACCTGCAAACCTGCTAGTGCTGCTCAGAGGGGTGCTCCCCAGCTCTCCCCAGAGGGAGAAGGTGACCCAGCAGGTGGGTACTGGCCCACGGCCACAAGTGGTGCCCCAGCATCACCCTGCTCAGGTGTAGCTCAGCTCACCTGCACGCTCAGAGAAGCAAGGGCACAGGGTGACTGCTGCATCTCCATTCCTTCTCCTTTGTATTATGGGTCTGTCAGATCACAAGGGAATAAAGTTGGTCTGTTCCTGAATAAAAGGCCTTAATATTAAATAAAGGAATTGGAGGAAATTCGTGATAGTGGCTGAGTCAGCAACGTTCTTTCCTCAGTGTGAGGTTCATATCCCACTTTACTAGCAGCAGGCAAAGGGCTGCTTGCAATGTTGAAATCAGTTAAGGAAAAAATCAAAAGCAAGTTTCTGCACCACATCAGGAGTAACATTACCTCACCCTTTACTGCTGAGTGGAAGCTCAGATCCTGACCAGGTGTAGAAAAAATTAACATGCTGGCCAGAATCTCCTAGAAAGTCCCTGCAGCTGTTGTGTGGTTATTTTGTATTCTTCATGGCCCGCACTAACTCACCTGCACAGGTGTGAGCTATTTAGACAACACAGAGGAGCTTGCTTGTCATAAGGGCTGTGCACCCATTGTTGCCATCCTTGGGTCATCTTCTTGCAACTGAACCTCATCATACTCTCTGCAGAGCTTGGCACTGAAATATTTGAGGGGGACAGGACCTATGTCAGTGGAGTGGAAAATAATGACTAATCCATTTAAATGCAGATCTTTGAAGACCATATGATAATAGACTGTTTCAAACAGATTTAAAAAGGAAAGTAGCTTTTGGTCAAAATCAAGCATTCTAAGCATTAAAAAGTGGCATAAAACAAATCATAACAGAGGAGATAAATCAGTTTTGCCAGATAGGAAATAAATCATGAGTGAATGCTAAGGGAAGCAGAGGCATGTTATAATTTGGGGTTTGAATATGTCAAAGTAAATTTTGTAAAATGTTTCTAAATATATGAAGCATTGACATAATCTTAGAAAAAAGCTGGTATTTAGAAATTTTTGAATGTTTATATTTCTATATTTGTATGGGTTTATGTGGGTTTGTATGTGTGTATGTATATATATATACATATATATATGTATATATATAATATGTATGTATATATTTATCCATACAGAAAAATAAAAGAGGATAAACTGTAAAGTTTATATACTTCCTTTTTTAAATTGAAAAAAAAATTGTATTTGGTGTGATTTGTGCACATCTGTATATCAGGATAAAGCCATTTGCTTGTCTACACTACAGAAAGGGGTATCTGAAAAGGGTAATAGGGCTGAGGAAAAGGAAAACCTATAGACCAAAACAAACATACATGGTTCATTCTTTATTTTTTGCTTACTAGGAGTACATTATAACTTTGGCTGATTTGAAACAGTATTTTACCGTAATTCTGCTTCAGGGTGGAAAAGGATTTTTGGGTTAATTCACGCTATGTATCTGTTTCTACAGCCAGATCCTGAATTGAATCCACACATTTGTATTGTGGCAGAAAGCAAACATTCTGTGCATGAGGGAGCTAATTCACGCGTTTTGTCACCTCCCAGCCTGAAATAGGGCAGCTGATTGTGTCATTTTCAGACAAACTGCTACAGAACAAATTCAAAGTCTTTTGTTCCTCCATGCATATTCACTCTATTCTCTCAAGATAATCTTTCCAAAATATATTTTCTCAGTTGACTTATTTAATGTGCCATGGAATAAACAAAATGTACAAGAGCATCCTAATTTGTAATAATTAGTAAGAAACTGTAACACTCCATCATATTTTACATTCTGAGTGTGGTAATCAAAGAAGGAAAAAAACCTAATACCTGTACATAAATGTGAATTCGTGCCCCTTCCGTCAGAAGGGTCGTTTAAGGCCATGTGTATACCAGCTGTGACAGTACATGTGGAGTGGAGGTTCCCTGTTTGTGGCATTTCCAGGCCTGCTTGTCTCCAAATATCAAAGTAAGATAAGTGTAATAAAAATGTGTTGAAAGTCAGGGGTTACAAAGTTCTCCCTTGAATTAACTGTTTTGGAGGAGACTGAGGAATAAAAGGATGGGGTTTGTGCGCAGGAGGACCTGAGGAGCAGACATGGCCACTTGAGAAATGTGTTGTAGGAAGCCTCTGGGGCATGTTTGCCATCTGTGACATCTGATTCACTTCAAAGGCATTTACCCTGTGAGACCTCACAGATTGTGGCCCTTCCTGGGCTTCTTTCTGGGACCAAACTTTTCTCTTTCAGTAAGCAGACAGAATAGCTGCCCCATGAGCTCCTTAGTATTTGTCTCTATTGTCACAAATGAAATATCTATAAATACCTTCTGTCATGATCTGTCCTGTCACCTACTGTCAGATGCTATATTGAGCCCATTGACGTTTTGGAAGAAAGATGAAAGGCTTCCGGTGAAGCTGCTGTTATATTTTCACCTGTCAAGAAAGGTCAGGTGGGTTCAGGAGCAAGATGAGTGATAACTCTGAGTCAATCCATGAAAGGGTGTAGTTTGCAAGGCAAAATATATGGGGGAAATCATGCCTGGGGAAGTGGGTGGGCGATGTCAGAGATGGATAGAAGGGAACAATAGCTGCTTTTCAGTCACAAGCTTATTTCCAGGAGCTAAATTGAAAGACGATTAGAATTGAAATAGGATCAAACTTGCTGTAATTCTCCTTGCTTTAACTTATACTTCCCCAGGGAGATCTGGATTTCAGAAAGCTGGAGTGGCTGACAGCCCTTTTACCTCCTGTCACACCACCATGCTGGTTCTGCTATCTGCCTCCCTTTCTGAAGCTCAGGGAAGGTGGAACTGCTACTTCCTATTGCTCTAAACCAGAAACTACTGGGGTTCTGCGAGTTCCCCTCCTGTGCATCTCTGGTTAAAAACAAACTTCCTTTGACCCTTCTCGCTTCATTTTACCTTACTGGAAGGAACCTCACTGTTTCTTACAGTTCTTCATTTAACTAAATGAACCATTATAACGAGTCTCATAAACCAGTACAAATGTGGTTCTCTCTCCCTTCTTGGTAAAGAACAAAACGAGGAAACACTTTGAAGGGTGCCTTTCAGTACTGCGTGAAGTAACAGTTTGGGGAGTCAGCTAGGACGGACGGAGTACCCAGCAGTGGCATTTTCCTGCTCTGGAAAGCATGAGAAATGACAAGATTCTCTTTGCCAGCCTGCCCTCCTGGGTGTCACTGCAAAGGCAGACAGCAGGCAGGGGAAGCTCTGCACCCTCACCTTGCGCAGCTGAGCTGCGGGGCTGCGGGGCACCCGGCAGAGCGCAGCAGCTGTGCCGCACAGGCTCAGACAGCTCCGAACACGGCTCCCAGCGTTTCAGAAGTTTATACTGCCACCCATTGCTGCATCTGGGCACAGTTCCCCTGAAAATAATAGCAACTCCCTGAACAGAGTTCACTGGCGATAGCCCATTTCCCTTTCTGGAGTCACAGCCCTCCAGCACAGCGAACAGATCCACTCGGGAATAACAGGCTCTGAGGAGGGTCTGCCTGGGAGAGGGTGGAAATGCTTTCTCAAAATCAAAGTGTGATCAGACTGCGGAGTCACTGAGTCTGGTTTTGGTGCCTGCTTCTTTGTGGCCAAGAGTACTCTGGCTCCAGCTTTGTCCCTTTGCCACAGCACTTTTGTTCCAGATGTTGTCAGCATGTGGCAGTGGTGCAGAGGAGAAAATGCAGGGCTTCATAAACTCTGAGGCTGAGCATCCATTGCCTGACAACAAGATACATTACACCCCATGACTGGAAACAACTGCACCTGCAGGGCAAGTGCAATAGGAGCTGTGACTCCTATAAAATGCGGTACAAAACAAACTACACTTGGGACCATGTTGGTAGATCTGGACTATCACTGAATGTTGCTGTAATAAAGAAATCTATGTTTTCCTGTAGACAGAGTTTGCAAAAAAAGAGGCATCACAAGAATATATCAGCAGATTGTGCAATGCAAAGCACCGAATTCAGGAATTTTCTTGAATTGTGTTGATTTCATTCTTTTTCAGAAAGTTCTGGGGATTTTAGGTTGTCCTGTAGTTGTGCAAATGTTTCCTTGCACCATGCTGGTGTTATTTAAAGAAATTCGCTTTATTTTTAATACAGTTACCTCCTCTCAGCATCACCTGCTGTGGCAGCTATGCACGTTGGTTTGCACAGACACAAACATATATACATATAAGTGCTTATTGTTAATCCAGATCAATCTCAAATTTTACATGCCAATTGTGAAGCCACTTGGTATATTTTGGGCAAACTAATTCATTTCTGTAAGTGAGAGTAGGAAGAAAATGCATTTTGTTTGCATTTTAAAAATTGTGATAATAATTTCACCAGCACTGGAGTGCTGAGGAACTCATGGCATATATGGACTGAAGCACTACAAAAAAATTTTGTGTGAAAAACAAAACAGAAGCCATTTGCACAGGAACAGTTCAAGCTGGCTGGACACACACAACATTACTCCAAGGCTACTCAATGTGGTAGCATTCAGGTCATCCTAACTAATGCCTATGAAAAAGCAGTAGATCAGGACTCACCTATGTCTCAGCCCTCTTAGGAGTCCAGTTCCCATGAAGGCCATCAAAAAGTTGTAAAGATTTAGTCCTTTTAAAAACCAAACTTGATTTTAGCACATGGTCACTCTAGCTTTGCTCTAGAGAGCAAATTGTCATTTAATTGCAAGGACCACATGAGGATTCGTGGCATATGCATTTAGCACATATTCCTGATACTGGGCAAGGAGAAAGTCTATTAGTTTCATATGGAAACAAAAATGTACAATTTGAGAATGCAAACTTGTAAAAATCAGGATGAACTGCCACTACATGAAAACTGACATGAATAAATTTGTTCTCCAGGGCTGTAATTGCCCCTCTTCCTTCCTCTAGCTCACTGACACCAGCAATGGCCAAGCAGAAAAATCACTGAAGACAGCTTTGCTCCCAGCTGGTTTCAGTGTATGCTCGAGCAGCTTTTCTCTGACCCAGTAAGCAACATTATTCAGTATGTATGATGTTGGAAAAATCTGCTGTTCCTGTTCTTGAAACATTGATTAAGTATCTGTTGTAGAGAAAAGACACAGGGATGTTCGAGACTTCCTTTAAGGGTCTACAAATTGATTTTCAAAGCACTAATAAAGGATCACTTAGTGGAGTCTGATGCAAATTGACAGAGTACAATTAGTCAGAAAGTGTCAAAGTGGAGAAGCCAGGGAACTAGTGGAGATGTTAGTTGAGCTGAGAGAGGACAAAGGACATTCCTCCCCATCTGTACACATTATGTCCCATAAGATCTTGACAGCAGCTTCCTTCCAGAAGCAGCCTTCTCTTGCAACATGTTGGATTAAGGTAGCTCCACTGCTATTAAGGTTACTACTGCTTTATTTGGATACATGCTGCCTGCATCAGGAAAAAAAATATGTTGAGAAACCAAAAATTAAAAGATTGTCTAATCAATTACTAATTTCTCTCTAAAACAGCCCAATTTTGCAAATCATCTCAGCACCAATGAAGCAGAATACTCTAATGGAATTAAAAGGATGAAGAAAATAAAACAACCTTAACCAAATATTTACATGTAAATAGGTTAAGAAAGGAACTTCAGCTATAATTAGGCTTTAAAATACCATCTTTGATATTTTTGATGAACAATAATTGTCCATATGTAGTCTCTAAAAGATACTGGCAAATTTTAAGAGTCATTCAAGTTATATTACACTTCAGAAAATGGCTCCCAGATAAACATGAAAATAATTCAATCTGGTTAGTTAAAAAAGAAAACAAAAACAAACAACAAAACACCTAACCCATCATTCCCCAAACTCATAAGACTGGCCTGTCTTCTGATTGCAATATATTATATTCCCAGGGAGGAAATACTGGGATTAATAGGCTTCTTAATCTATCAAGGAAAAGTGTAGCAGGCAACACAAAAAGGAAAGGTAGACTGCTTCAAACTGCCAAAAAGACATGAATTTTAAGGCTGAGATTAGTCACTAGAACAAGCTGCTAATAAAAGCAGCAAATTCTTCAAATCTTTCAGCCTTCAAAAGCAAAATAACTGGCTTTCTGAAAATAAGTATTAGTCAAAGTCAGGTGATGAAGCCTGATAAAGGAACGACTGTGTGAACGTTAATGGCTTGTGATGTGCAGGCGGTCAGATTACACGCTCTACTGATATCATCTATCCTTAAATGCTCTGGTAAATACAGCATTGTACTTGTTTCCAGTGTAATGATCTGAACTCAGCAAATCCACCTTTCTTTTCTTCTCCATTTTATGTCTTTCTTCAGGAAACACAGAGGACATTTCCATGTGCCTGTCTATGGTTGCTTTGCTATTTTCTCCACTCTGAAACCTTGATAAGAAACAGAATTCACGTTATGACTCTTCGACACTAATATAGAATTAATACAAACAGGAGCTGAGGCCTATATTTATCACAGCAAAATCCACAAAATGACAGACACGCATTGTGCATGCTGCAGCCTCAGGCACGTGGGATAAATGACAAGATTTTAGGGACTCCTTCAGATCTCATTTCATTTCTTCTTTTTAAGTTTGCTTAAAAAGCTTGGATTTTTAAATTGAAACAGTAGAGGGATTTAAATTCTGTAGATTTGTGTCATGCATGTCCCACACCAGCCTTCTGCCTGCTTCATCTTCTTAAGAGGCATTACCATATATATTTGCAAAGCAAGGTCCCACTGCATCTTTCATTCCTCAATGATTTCTGGCACTGAGTTAAGTTTAAATGGGAGAACAGGTTTGTTAACAGTAATGTTCTTGAAAAGTGTTGAAGTGATACAAAGAAATGATGCCACTACCACCATTTAATCTGGGAGTCATTCTGCAGCTGAGGAGCAGCGTCCCTTTTCAGTAGGCTCTTTCTGAATATGCATATGTTTTGCATCATGCTTTCTGAATAAATCCTGATCTTACCTAGCAGAATGGGTAATATTTTTCAGAAAATAAAATCCCTGCATCCTTCTCAGTACAGAGTTCTTGGTGACATGAGGGAAGAGAAGGCAGGCACAGCTACCCAGCTGCTGTAGGGAGCTGGCAGAGAGCAGGGCAGTGGGCAGTAGCAGCCTGTCCCTGAGTGGGCTCAGGGACTGCACCAGGGGAGCAGCTGGGGAGATGGAGAGACAGTACCCCAGTGTGCAGCTTTGAAGCAGGTACCAAAAGATGCCAGCAATGCAGTGAGAGATGACTGTGAACCCTGTTAGGAGTCTGCCTACCACTAAGAATGATGTCCCTACTTTACCATTTGGGGTTGTTGTCATTTTGAAACAGGTACCAAATGGCTTTTCTACTCCAGGGAGAGCGTCCCATTCCCTTTGTGTAACAGCAAGCCCAGATGAATGCTGAGGCAGGCAGTGTCATCCCCACCCACAACCAAGCCCCTCTGCCCCCTGCATAACAACAAGCAGCCAATGCAGAAAACTTCTGAGGAGGCTGTAGGACTACTGAGCTTTAAACCAAGTAGCCTATGGCTCATCTAACAAGACCATCATCATTTGGTAAAGAGCTATAGTTTTAAACTAGAAGAGGGAAGACAGAGGTTTGATATTAGGAGGAAATTCTTTCCTGTGAAGGTAATGAGACACTGGAACAGGTTTCCCAGGGAGGCTCTGAGTGCCTCATCCCTGGAAGTGTTCAAGGCCAGGTTGGATGGGGCTTTGAGTAACCTGGTCTAGTGGGAGGTGTCCCTGCCCATGGAGGGGTGTTGGAACCTATATGGTTTTCATGGCCCCTTCCAACCCAAACCATTCTGTGATTTGGTGGCATTTGAAATTCACCCCAGAAAGCTGTGCTGCCATTCAGAGGGACCTAGACAGGCTGGAGAGTTGGACAGGGACAAATTGAATGAATTACAACAAGGGCAAGTGTACTGTCTTGCATGTGGGAAAGAACAACTCTGGGTACCAGTATAGTTTGGGGACTGAGCTGTTGCAGAACAGTGAAGGGGAAAGGGACCACGGGGTGCTGGTGGACAGAAGGCTGCTCGTGATCCAGGTTCTTCTCAATTATGTCCAATGATAGGACAAGAGCCAATGGATACAAGCTTGAGCATAGGTTCCATATAAACACAAGGAGAAATTTTTTCACCACGGGGGTGACAGAGCACTGGAACATTCTGCCCAGAGACGTTGTGGAGTCTCCTTCTCTGGAGACATTCAAAATCTGCTCCTACGTGACCTCCTGTAGGTGACCCTGCCCTGGCAGGAGGGTTGGACTCGATGATCTTTCGAGATCCCTTCCAACCCCTGACTTTCTGTGATGCTGTGAAAGGATGCTCCGACAAGTAATCAGGCGCCGACAATCCCGCCGAGTCCCAGCAGACCATGCTCGCCCCATCCCTGCCTCGCTGCCCTCTCAGCCCCGGTCCCGCTACACCCCTGTCCCCGAGGTCTGACTTGGCGGCCTGAGGTGACCCCGGCCCGGCCCGGCCCGGTCCCGCCTCTCGCGCCCGCTGGCAGCACGGGAGCGACGTGGGGCAGCGGCTGCTCCGCTCCCGCGCACGCGTTGCCTGCGGGGCGGCAGCGGAGTCGGAGCTGTCCCTGTCCTCAAACCGGTCCCCGTCCCGTCTCCCCTCCCGGCCCCTCGGAGGCTGCGGTAGCAGCGCCCCCTGGAAGCGGCAGAGGGAAAGTTGCAGGGTTTTGTTCTGTTCTGTTCCGTGCTGTGCTGTTTGCCCCATAAGATAGTTTTAATTTTTTTATTTTATTTTATTTTTTTAATTGCATCGTTTTAAAGCAAATAATAGTGATAGAAAGGAAAACAGTGAAAACTAGGAGCGCAGGTGAGTTCTTCCAACAAGTGACCTGGAGTCTGAGCTGCCGTCGCTTTGTGGTGCTGGCAGGAATCCACTGGCAGGTGCACCACAAGCCTCTGCCCAGGTCCTCTCATCTGGGGACCGTATGCTGTTCCTTCAGTGAGAATTTCGGACGAGAAGAATTTGCCAAGAAGTGACAAATCCCATGAGGAGTCGCACAGGAAGGGTCAGGTCCTCTTAAACAGGATGCCACCTCCGAGTTCCCCTGCAGAAGGCACCAGGTAGCTCATTACAGTTATTAACCCCCTAACCTCTGCTGCTGTGGTGTAATATAATAATGCCACATTGAAAATTATGTCTTAATCTTTAGCAAGTGAAACTGCAAGAAATGTCTTTTGTAGTCAAAATATTTGGAAACAGCACCCAAAACCTTTCTGAGCAATAAATTTTTGAGCACTGAAATGCAGGAGAGTTTTGTCCTCAGAAAATACCTAGGGGTGCAGTATTTCTGTTTTAAGGTTCTTAAAACTTGTCTTGTTGCAGAGCTCACTCCTGCATTCGGCTTGATCTCATTTATAATAACTATAAATCATGCATTTAACCTGTTAGTGGATAAGTACAGTAAGGCAACTGCTATACTTTTTCCAAGATATTTCTTAAAATCTGCTCTTAGGGTACATAAGGTTGTAAAACTGAGTACTCAGGACCTACAGCAATAAATTGTAGAGCCCTTGTACAGGAATTTAATCAGCCTCTCCCAGGTAACACAGTTATAGTTTTGAGTGACGTTAGGCTGTTTGTCCCCATGGCCACCCAGGACCCCACAGATACTGTCCCATTTACTGGGTGTTATGCCTCAAAACCAGGTAAAACTACATCACTCATACCTGCCTCAAACCAGATGTGGACTTAGACATTAAAGTTGAGGAAAAAAAACCAGATTATCACCTGACCTATCCCTGTGCCCCCTACTCTTGTCCCCGATGACCCATCTTTAAAGGGCTTTGGCCCTCAGCTTTTGGCAGCCCCATGTGGCCACCCTGCAGCAGGTCCCCGGCTGCTCAGGCAGAGTCTGTAAAACAAAATGCAGCCACAGGGTGGAGGAAGAGCCACATAACCAAAACAGCAGTGACCCACCCTAAGAGTGCCTTCCCAAGGGACCACAGTCCCCATCAGCCACCAGGAACTCCTGCCTCCAGAAGCTGGGTGCTACCCACCACTGTGCTTTACATGAGGAACCTTTGGAAGAGCTGCGGGATGCATCCATGGATGGGGGCAGTCTGTGAATGAATGGCAAAGACTGTTTGCTTTCTGCAGACCTTAAATATTAAAAGAATCTAACCTGCTTTACTTGGTGCTGCTGTTCTTGTGAATAATCTATTTCATCAAAGAAATTAAACAGAAATGTGGAAAATAAATGTTAATTGGAGCTGGTTTATTTCCAGTTTGGAATTCCCTGAATTCCAAAGCTTCAGCTTTGAGTCTGCCTGGGGAGGGGCATGGAGCGTGGGGGGGCAGGGAGTGGTACAAACAGGCAGTATGGAAAGATAAAGCCTCCTGACATTAACAAAGCCAGCTGATCAGATGTGCTGCCCCATGTTGGTGTTGTATCCTGTTTCACTGTGGGGCAGGAAAGTTAAGTACGATGAAGACATGCATGTGCACGGGGCCCTGTCTGTATCTCCCATGTAGCTGAGCCTCTACTTGGTGGGTTACAGTCCCCTGGGGCTCTGATGGCCACAAGGCCAAAGCCCTGCAGGATGGAGTCGTGGTGGATATCAATTTCCATTACTCCCTTCTCCACAGAGATGCTCCTTTGGTACTAGCAATCCACTAGATTCTCCCCCCTGTTTGAAAGCAGACAGACACCTATCCTCTGCATTGGTCCAGTCCAGGGAGAGGCAAAAATGAGATAGCAAGGGCCTCAGAAATCCATAAGGAGACCAGTAAAAGCACACCTTTTACACCAAACAAAAGTATTAATAGTTACTTAAGAGTATACAACTGATCTACCTAATTGATATTGTCACTGCACTGCTGTCTTGATGGAGTCTTCTGCATCATGGAATCATAGAATGGTTTGGGTTCAAATGGGCCTTTAAAGGTCATCTAGTCCAACTCCCCCCCCCCACAATAAGCAGGGACATCTTCAACTAGATCAGGTTGCTCAGAGCCCCATCCAACCTGACCTTGAATGTTTACAGGGATGGGGTATCTGCCACCTCTCTGGGTGACCTGTTCAAATGTTTCACCACCCTCATTGTAAACAATTTCTTCCTTATAGCTAGTATACATCTACCCTCTTTTCATTTAAAACCATTACCCCTGTCCTGTCACAACATGCCCTGTTAAAAGGTTTGTCCCCATATTTCTTATAGGTACTCTTTATGGACAGAAAGGTTACTATAAAGTTTCCCCAGTGCCTTCTCCAGACTGAACAACCCCACTTCCCTCAGTCTGTCTTCATAGGAGAGGTCTTTCATCCCTCTGATCATCTTTGTGGCCTTCCTCCAGACCCTCTCCATGAGGTTTATCTCCTTCCTGTGCTAAGGACTCCAGAGCTGGACAGAAAACTCCAAGTGGAGTCACAGCAGAGCAGAGGTTAGAATCACCTTCCTCAACCTTCTGGCCATGTTTCTTTTGATGCAGCCCAGGGTATGGTTGGCTGCCTGGGGTGTGAGAGCACGTTGCCATCTTGTGTCCAGCTTTTCATCCATCAGTAGTCTCAAGTCCTCTGCACGGGTACTCACAATCCTTTCATCCGTTGAGAGGGTTCCAGAAACACTGGAACAAGCTTCCTAGAGAGGTTATAAGTGCCCCGAGCCTGTCAGTGTTTAAGAGGCATTTGGACAATTCCTGTAATAATATTCTTTAGCTTTTTGTCAGCCATGAATCGATCAGGCAGTTTGACTAAAGGATCATTGTAGATCTCTTCCAACTGCAATCATTTATTTTATCATATTGTGTTCCATTTAATTCTCTTCTAGGATTACACCTCTTTTTTCCTTTCCTCACTGTCTAAAGACACAGCCAACCCATGAACATCTGTGACTTTTTTCCTGCAACCAATCTTTCCTAAATAAAGTATACATTCAAGGTGTACTTTGTTCTATTTGATAGTGAAGATGCCTGAAGCACACATTCAAATGAGGGAAATCACAGGCACATGTCTACTTGTTTTTCCACATGACAGGTGTACACCCACAGCTTAGCTTCTCCATAATGCCAACTAATAAGTGCATGCATACATACATGAGACAAAAATGCTGCAATATTGAAAAGAACTGATCTCGTTTCTTCTTTTACTTAGGACAAATCACACCTTCTTATTAAAGCAATAATGTAATTCATCATAAATTCTTAATTTAGAGTATACATATTAAAATGAAGTAACATCATAAAATAAATAAAACAGCTGAAAGATGTTAGGGAAACCTATGGTAGAAAACTAAGTGGCTGGCAAACAACTCAGAGAGTCTAATGGGCCTTCAACTTTCAGAAATAAATATTTTGTAATAAATTATTTTGCACATTTACTAAATCACAACAAAGAAAATGAAAATCAAGGATCCTTTAGCCGTAGTGATGAGCATAATCTATATTTTAACTATAACGTGAAAGCAAGGTTGAGAAATAAGGCATCAAAATGCAACACTGAAAAGGCTGTGAAATCTGTTTTAAAGTAATTTTGCACTTGTTTTCAACCAGCTGTCAGGTTTAATATGGACAAACAAGTTTGTATATAGAAGCTCTTCCTAAACTCAAAAATAAAATTTCTGCTCTTTTTCCTATTTTCCTGGTGGTTCTCTAGAGTATTTCTTTCCCATTAGAAACAGAAATATTAAATACCACAAATCCTTGCACCAAGGTAGTCCACAATAAACATTGTTCAGCTATTTAAATTGCTACTTGATGTATTATTGCAAAAGTTCATTAGTAGGGTGGTTGTTCAGATTTGGGTTTTTTGTTTTGGTTTGGTTGGTTGGTTTTGGGTTTTTTTTTTCCTCTGGAGGATGCTTGCAATGTATTGAAGAGAAAATATCTGCCCACTAAACATTAAACATTTGCATGACAGTCTGATGATTCTACCACATTATCTGGGCTCCACTCACTACTTCTCTTCTCTCATCTATACTCTCCTCAAATATTGACACTGGTCTTCATACACAGAATTATTTGTAGTTTAAATACTCTCCAATGCAAAATGTCTTTGGCTTTTACAGGGTGTATTTTCTGTCCTCTTACTTCACAGGGTGCATTTTCTGTCCTCTTACTTCAAGCCATTGTGAAAGGCGTGATGTAAATATTCTGTGGCACAGCCTTCACAGTCCTCAGATGGTGCTTAATGATTGCACAGCAGCTCATAAAACGGGCACATAAACGCTTTTATGGCTATGCACTTGTATGAGCTCAGTTACATATTTCTTCCTGAATTTAGCACATTTCTGCAGAATTAGCTTCTGATCTCTTTTCCCATCCTATTATGCATGTGGCAAGAGATCTGGGCTAAAAACACATAGGGCATCAAGCCACTTGTTCCTTCAGGGTTACCAGCCCCTGGAGAAACAGCACTCATCTGCTTGAGAAATGCAAAATAAGAAACACTTGTTGTCTAGCTTAAATTTTGCTCTTCGTGTAAAGAAGGTGCTCTTATAAGCATTCATTTTAGAAGATTTAAGATTTGGCTGCAAAAGATTCCCTTCAGACCACCTCAAGCTGTTATCCTGCCAGCAGGAAAGCAAACATGCTACAAACTGAACTGTCATAGCCTGCTCTAGGAAGCCAATCTTTAAGACACTCTGTCCAACTTTTAAAGTAGTCCTATGCCACCTGACCTGCCAAGTGTGAGCAGGCCAAGATGCAAGAAAGGAATACCAGGGGGACAATTAAATTACTATGGCATGGTCATGCTGGGAGATGGACACCCAGGAGCACTCACATGGCTTTGGATAAAGGGCATTGTAAGAAAAAAAGGTTTGTAGTTTGGCAGCAGAATTTTGGGGATGTGGCACAGGGAAGAAAAGAGGTTGCTGTGGTATAGAAGAGAAAAATGTTGCGGATGTTATTTTGCAGTAGCAGAAGAAAGGGGAGGTGGCACTGAAGTTAGATTAGAGGGATTTGAGAACTGGGCCTGAGGGTATTGCAAAATTGAAGAAGGGAGTGGATTTGACAGGAGTATTTATTAGACAAGGCTGATGACACTGATCCTCATTGTCAATACTGTCCCCATGCACACTCCCAACTGCTTCTTCCTTGGCAAGCAGATACTGACAGTGCAATGGTGCCCATTAACATATGTGTACAGAAGCAGGTTATCTGTCCTTTCTGTTGAGTAATCACTGCTCAGCAACAGCTAAAACTGGTTTACTCCAGGATTAATGTTTTTTGTTGAGTGGATGCTGCACTGCAGGTGGCTGGCTGTTCGTGAGAGTCTAGTGATGGTAGTGGAGTGTTGGAAAGCTGAAGGCCATCATGATTCAACTGGATATTTAAATTGCCTTCTGTAGATTTAGTTGTAATTTCTGTCTCAATGTCCCTTCATTCTTGGTGCCTGGAGTCTTCTGGGAAAGACTCACATCAAACTTGGACCAGCAGTCTGCCTCACATTTTTTGTGTTGTCCCTAGCTATTCATATGTCATCATCAAAAACAGCCCAGCTGTTTTTGTATGGTTCTGGCATATTACATCCCACTGGTTTCTGCTGTTATTCAGCTTCATTAATCTAACATCTGTTTGTGATCTGCTTTCCTAAAAACAGAGGTCACACTTAATATCATCTTACAAGAGCAAACTTTTTAAAACATAAGGTCTTCTTTTAAGTAAAATAGCTATGCTATGTTTTCTTGTCCAGAATTGATGATACTACTTAAAAGCACAGTTTAATGGCTTCATTTAAAATTATGTACATGTATAAAGACTTTTCTCTACAAATATATACCTTCTACTGCTAATCTGCATGCAGATAAGTAAGACCCTCTGTATTGTGTCTGACCAAAAGTCCTTCGGAAATGTTTTAATTTCACTGTTTTCTCTTTCAAGAGCAGGCCAGCAGAACTCACAACGCCAATTACAGCTGAATAATTGTTTAAAAATCTGTCAGTTCTCAACTACAGTATCTCAGTTAAAAACTGCACTCAGGTGAAGAGTCTTAACACCTACTTATGTGTCTAATGGGAGTGGCAGCTGGACACACAAGCAGGCACACAGTGAGTTAGTGGGGACATCAACAACTTTATCACATAGGGGATGTCTGCAGAGCTACCCTAGTCAGAAGTAAGACCATGACTCCAGGCACAAAGAACATAGGAAATACCTCCACAGTAGTGTTCAGAAAACAGAAATGTAGCGAGAAATTTGGAGATCGCTCTGTTAAACTTTGTGTGCAAACAGGGACCTAGAAAATAGAAATAACATTTTCATAGTATTTTCCTTTCATTGCTAGTAAAACAACTACTAAAATATTGTGTCCAAAGGGATAACATTTCAAAAAAATTATAGATGAAAACTGAAAAACTTGTTATAGATTGCTTAATCATCCTAAAAGCATGATCTATTTAAATGATCAAAGATTAAAGGCCCCTTGATGACAATTTATAAATGCCAAATCTAGCTGTTGAAGGTATAATGAGATTCAGTGACTGGGAGATGAAGCTAAACTAATTCAGACCATAAATAATGCTTTCATTAGTTATCCGTGTGCATACTAACTTTTGAAATAATCTATCAAAGACTTCCTGTCACTAAAAAGAATTAATTTAACATTGGATTTTTATTTGATAGACATGTTTTAATTCAGCAACATCTATTGGACTTGAAGTAAATGAATTAATTGTCCAGTGACCAGTTGTCCAGTGACCTGTGTTAATCAAAAGGCTGGAGTAAATAATTATAAAGCCTTTATTAATTACTGGCTTCTTCAATTTATCCACAGCAAATAACAACCTCATAGCTTGGTTATTTATTGCAAGGCTTATATCTCAATTTGTTTAGCCTAATCAGAATATCAAATTATCCTTTGCAGAGGGTATCTCCTTCCTCTCACAGCCAGCATTGGAACACATTCTGTCCTCTAAATCATACTTCCAGCTCTGTCAACAAGCCCTCAGTCACATTGGGATCAGACAGGGACATTCTCACTGGCACTGTCGTTCAAAACGATTACAAAGAAGGTGACATTATTTGGGGCTGTAACTATATCCTTCTGAGAGATGTCCATGGCAGTTTTATTACTGTTGCACCTTTAAAATGCATTGCAGCACAGCCTGGGAACAATGTGCTCGTTTGTCAAGATAATATACATCCAACTGTGCCTCCTGTTAAGCTCACAGTCAGGTGTTTCTGAAGCCTAATCATCACTTTGCCCTTTTTTTTTTTTTTTTTGGCTGGGAGTGATTCACTTAACCTCTCTGTGGCTGTGTGTCAAATGACAATAAAAATCTGTTTTCTGGGGGTTTGGGAGCATGAGGTGACATTATGTAGGTAGTGCACTGTAACTTGAGGTTACATCTCAGCATTTCAGAGCGTTCAGCATAGTGCCCTGTCTTTCACCTATATGAATGTGATGACTGTCTTACACAGGACAGCTCAGCTTTAGTCTCAGGAAGGGACATTTCTTAGCAGTGAAGGTATGTCCCATTCTTATACATTGAACCTCTGGGAACCGTATAAAAGCATTGGCATGGCTCACCACACTTACCACATAATGAACCACCATATCATAATGTTTGTATGGATTACTCTCAGCACTTGCATTAACATTTTCTATTTCTTTTTTATTAGTTACTGGCAGCTACTGGCCTCATTTCTAGTACATAGAGGTAATAAGAACTGTATTTTCAGGGAGAAGACTGTTTCAGTTTGCTGATGGTTTCAGCCAAATGACTTTGCATTTGGTGCAACGCTGTGTTTTCTTCTCCTGTCAGTTATGGGCACATCACACACTGGCCTAACTTAAGGTCCATGATGTATGGATTTGCTCCAGGATTTCTCTTTTGTAAAGCTCTTATGCTGTTTTTTTTTTTTTTTTTTCTATTAAGAACTGATACTTTATGAACTTTTACATATGAAATTGTGCCAAATGGCAGTCGTGGAAGTCACCAGTTAATTGTGGAGAGCCAGATGCTAGATGCAGCTCCTTCTCCAGCTCCAGGCTATGTCAGCTAGAAGGCCATTATTGTCTCTTGCCAGATGCTATAGTTCTCTCCCAGCTGTTTGCATAGCTTCTTGTGGAACTGTTCCTTACCTACATGGAGCTAAATGTAACAGGTCAGAAAAGGGTTCAAAGTTCAAAGAAAACTGTTCAAAGTAGCTCAGAAGCAAATTAGACATTGCAACAAACTGCAGTATGGTGCAATACGGATGTTGGGGGAAGGTGTTTTCTTCATCTGAAGAGAAGAGCTTCTCCTAGCACAGCCAGATCTTGGAGTCAACGTGTGCCCCATATAAGTTTTGCTTGCTTTCTCATCTGTCTAAAATAAGGAACAAACTGGAAATACAATTTTCCTCTAACAGTTTCTACTTATCCCAGTCTCATCTGCATATTTCTCCATTAACGCTCAATTGCCCATTGAGCACTCTTAAAGTTCCCTTTTTTATTCTTATTCACTCCTCTCTCACTTCTGAAGACACTGGCCTTGATGGTATTGTGATTTCTGTTATGCCACAGCACCACTCTAATTCATACTCATTCCTCACTCTTACTTTGAAAAAAGTTGGAGGTGGTTTCTCATTTCCATTCTTCAGGTCTGTTTGTGAAAACTTTACCTTCTGTAATAGATGAGGTGTTTGCAAGTCATAATAACTCAAGTCACAAAAACTTAATTTAATAGATTGCACTTCAGTGATTTATTGCTATAACAAATATATTTTCTTCTTCCATTAATACCAGCTCTGTATTGAATATAACATGGAGAATGGGGAATGCATAACCACTTAAATGGGATAAAATAAGAAGTGTGTATTTAGGTCCTTATGGTTGGGCTTCAGGCAAAGCTGGTATTTTATTACTTATTGCTGTTAAAATAGGTTGTTGATGATCAAATTTCCTCAGAAATCTGTCATTCTGAAGTACTCAGGGTATTTTTTTTGTCTTTGAGTTTATCCTCTTCAGCATTGTTAATGATCAATCTGATTCTCCTGGCATGCATTTTTAATTGCTGTGACTTCAGCAGAATGAAACAATAACCTTAGCAAATGGAAATCTACTGCCTTGTCAAGGCAGAGTCCCTTTATACGTCGTAAACGGTTGAATGCTCAGCAAACTCTACTGAAATTATTTCATGAGCACACCTGCTATCTCCTTGGTGGTCAGTTTGATTTCTGGTAGTGTAGGTAAATTTGCATTTCATTTTATAGGGAAAAGCGAGCTTCCCGCTGAAAGACCTTAAGGGAGTTTTCATTCTGCACAGCCATTTCACTCCTTTCTATTCCTGAAATGGAAAAACATTTCCAGAGGGATCTTTTATTTGACCCTTAGGAAGCCTGGAATTGCCTCAATACCAAATCAGAACTAGAATTATTTGGCAGCTAAAAATCTAGTTTCTGGCAATAGCCTGTCCATTGGAGATGCTGGAACAGCAGAGACCCTACACCTTGCTACTGTCAAAACTTTCTCCCTGTAACAGAGGTGTTGAGTAATTAATTGGCTTCTTCTGCCTTGAGTTTGTCTCTTTTTTTCAGACATTTATTTCATTTGGATTTCTTATATATAAGATATTCCTGATGCATGGGTGTTTTCTTTTTCAAATAACTGGCAAGGAATTAGGGCCATTTCTGGCCCTAGGGGGGTTTCTGTAACTTGTGTAAGTGGGTATTGCCTTTCTGTCAATTTACAAAAATAGCAACTTCAGTACAAAACTTAATGCGAACTGTCACCTTTGTGGAAAAAAATGTATGGTTACAGTGAAGACCTCTCCTATATCTTTCAGTGTGGCTTTTCCCTGATTATCATAAGTGATTGCAAAAAAATGTCTTAGATGGCAGAACTTATAACTAATATTTATAAAATGAGGACAATTTTTTGCAAGAACAAGGAAACCAGGCTGACTTTACAGTTAGAAAAGTCATCAAGTTCTGCAATTAAGAAGATAACATTTAATAAAAAGTTTATTGTTACACAGAGGCTTGAGTCACTATCAGTGTTAAACTGGAAAATTATGCCGAATATATTCTAATTTTCCTTGTGCTGTGTTTTCAAATGCATAAGTCTTCCAAAATAAAAGGATGCAACAAACAGTAGCCAACACCCATCCTTGACAGTGTGTGTGCACCTAGTGAACAGATAAAGTATTGTGCTGTAGCATTATCATTTTCAAAGAAAGGAGGGTGGGTATGTAACTATAGCATAGCTTAGCCTTCAGACCACTAAAAACTGGTTCCCTCCATAGACCACTGGTTACCAGGGGGGCTGTGCAGCAGCCTAACCCTTTGAACGTGACAAAATATTTACACACATAGATTAAATGGATTACAGCCTCAGTCCACAAAGACTCATGGTTTTCATTGTGGGAAATTCCACCAAAATCAAGTTGTATGTAAATTTTTCTGAGAACTGGGCTTGAAAAGCCTGTTTGTGCTTCTGATTGGCCATTACTAATTGCAAAATCAAATTTTTTTTGACAGAGAAGCAAACAAAGGAAACTTGTTTCCGGTGATTTTTCGAGCACTAAATTTCTCTCATACTTCAGTAACACATTACTCCACTTTTCTTCATGATTCTTGGCAACTTCGACAGTGAACTGCTCCTACAGATGCATCTGGCAAGGTGCTGTTGGTTTTGGGCTAACCATAGTAACTAATGGGCCTGTAAGTCAAACAGGATAGACAACTGTTGTTTTGCGGTCCAGCCTTTCATTTTGTAGGGTGTTATTAGTAGTTCCTTTCTACTGCTTTTATGAAACTTCTAAGAAAATATTCACTTTGGATGAAACTGGCCATCTGGTTCAAAAGGCACTATGGAAATCTCCTATGGGCTGATGTGCAAAGGGTAAGATTACATAAAAGCTTATTTTCTTTAAAATTTACTATTTTTTGATTGTGTGTTTTCTTTTAATTTCATTAAAATACTCTAAAGATCACTAAAATGGTTTGTATCCGTAACCTGCTATGATTGGTTTCAGTGGTGTTTTGATAAAGATTGCAAGAAAAAGAGAGAATAACAGGGCAGAGAATTCTCTGAACATTTCCCTTTCTTTTATTTTTACCCTGAAATGCATCATTTCATCTTCGTGGATACGACACTTCTTAATGGAAGCTCTGAGGTTTTAAACGTTCATATCTGACGAAGTTACTATAGTATGCAAGAGTCCAGTGAAATGGTGTAAATGCCAGTTTATATTTCCCTGAAAGTGACTGTTCTGGAAGAATGGAATACAAAGAAATGGAAAAAGCCCACACAGGGTCTGACCACAAATTGTTACAAATGAATTCAGCGGTCATGTGCTGAATGATGCTTCTGTTTCAGCACACCACAAAGTTGTTATAATGCAGCTCGCTGCAGAGTGATGAAAACTCTAGGCTCTTTTAACACTCTTGACAGATTTGTGGTAGACATAAAATTCTTGACTCCTAACCCCTGCATATGAAGCTAGCTTTGGAGACAAAGGAGGTATTAGAAAGGTTTTTCAGAACTAGTTAAATTACAAACTGTATTAACTATTAAAAAAAAAAAGACAAACAAAACAACTGGATAAATTATGTTTACTTACATTAAAATATGTTTGTAGAAGGTATTTTTAGGTATACCTGATTTAAATGGTTAGAATCTTCTTATTCTAAATAAATTTAAATAGATGACATAAAAAATTATTTCCTGCTTTTGCAAGTCCAAAATAACCTGCCACGAAAAAGGCTTATTCTCAGCTGTTGTTTTAGATTTCTTCCAACCAACCCTATCAATATGCTTTGACAAACAGATTTTATTTTAGTTTGTTCTCCATTTCTAATATTAACTGTTGCCTTATGCTGTTGTCACTGTTGCACAGTACTGCAGCTTGTGAAATACCTGAATCTTACCACGTGGATGAAGCTGAAAACAGCAAAATTGCTTGTCACCTTCCATCTCATTTCCTGTATGGACTGCATATTCCAAGAAGTCATTTGAATTGTTGAGAGCCTTGTCAATATGATGGATTTGCTGTCATTTCACAGAAATCCCCAAAAGTAAACTCAACAGATTACTGCTGAAGCCACAGAAATGATCCCAGTTTCTGTCCACCACTGCCAAGCAGCAATTGCAAGGTCCTTGACTTCATCTCAGAAAGTTTTCATAGGAACCACTTGAACCTGTCTACAAATACAACTGAAACACAGTGTGAAGTGGTCATCTGGGATCAAATCTTTGATAGAGACCCGCAGCTAAGGCAGCCACTGAGTTCTCTGCTCCTAACTTTACAAACATTATTTTGCCTGCTGGTAAAGTCCCAGTTTCTGTTCAGGTGAGACTACCTGGAGCCAAATGAAACTCCATAATGATAAGCATATATTCCATAAGACAGACACGGGATTTTCCTTTCATTCCTGAAGAGGCACTGGAGGTACCTGTGTGAGAAAGCAGAAAGAAGGACAAGAGTTTCTGGGTAAACCTGAAACACCAGTTGCACCAACCATCATGACTACAGCTGTGAAGCAAGAGAAAACTACTAAGTCAGAATAACTTGTTCCAGTGAACACTGTTAAGACATGTAGCTTGGTGAAGGAGGAATAAAAAGGTTCAACTGCTTGTATTATCACCTCATGGTAGTTCCCTGAAGCCAACCAGATGCAGCCAAGGAACTTAGATTCAGGACTGCAGACAGTCAGTATTACTGTTTATTATTCCTATGGGGTAAAAGAAGTGGTTATAGTGTCACCAGTGATGCGGGGCACTGGGAGGTGAAAATTCTCAGGGAGGAGGAAAATGAGGCATTGACTGGCCAGGGCTATAACCAAGTTAGGGAGAAAAGGGAGAAAAAACATATGGTGAAATTTATTCAAGCAGTGAATCAAGAGACATGTTTATGGTACATGGAACAGAAAGAGAAGCTTGCAAAATAGCAAGAGAATAAGAAAATTTTGGAATGAGGTCTGAACATAAAAAGGCAAAGAAGAGGTGGAGCAGAACATCTTATGCATTGCAGATTAATTGCAGGGCTATTGGTAGAGAGAAACTGCGATTTAGATAAATTCTTAAATGAAATGGTTGGACCAAGCAGGAGAGAGCTTGAGAGCATCTTGCATGAAAACAGAAATACATTAGGAATTGAAGAAAAAAGGGTATGATGTCTTACCTTGAGTGGAAGTATGAAGAAGGAAGAATGAGAAAGGAGGAAATACTGAATGATTTATTGCCAGGGGCTGTACTTACTGAGGTCCAATTAAACAGTGAACAGGGAACAGCCAAATATCACAAGGTCTGTATGGATATGATAAACATCCTTTACTGTATCTATACCCAACAAGAGTATTTTAGTGAGACTGGGATATACAGCACTACTCAACAGTGGTTGTATAACCCCAGAATTTTCATAACACGTTCATCTAGTAAAGCAAAATGGGGAATAATCTTGAGAAAGACTTGAGAGAGACTTGAGAGACTGAATCTCCAGTTCTTCTACATTACTTAAATTATCTGGAAAGACTGAAGCACACCACAGCTGGTAGCTCAGAGCTACCTGGATGCTCAACAAATCTGCATTTTTAAAAATGTCGGCAACATCAAGTGTTTCAAAGCAACTATTGTCACTATCTGTTCTGGAGCATGAGATATTGATTAACTCGTTTAAAAAGGATCGTAAGTGAGAAAAAAAGATTTTTTAGAAACTAGAGCTCATTCCCAAGTACTGAGGAAAGCAAACCATCCTGGGTAGAGGAAAATGTTATGCAATGACTTTCTGAATCCTTGGCACACATGAAAGCCTTGTAATATGGGTTTTCTGAAAAAAGTTGAGTATGCTTCCTATTAGCTGAGAGCAAAAACGTTCTAAACAAGCATGTTCAAAGTGCTCCTTGAAATAACCCTAGTTTGCATGTACGAATACTGCATAAATACTCACTGGACATTAATCAGGAGACCTTGAGAGTATGTGTAAAACATTAACAAAGTGAGATGACACATTCAGTATTGACACAGAGTTCCTTGAGGCAGTCATTTAGTAAACCTCCCACAGATCCAAAAGCAAAGCTCCCACAATTATCAGTAAAGCTCCCATAGATTTGAGCACAGACTACAGATTAGTGGGTGTTAATAGGAAAAAAAAAAACAGATTAAAAAAAGAATTCAAGAAGTATGTCACTGAAAATATATGATCGTACGACATAGTATATGAGACAGTGCACAATGGATCTGTGTCTATAAATGTGTAAGCTTTTCTAAAACTTGGAGAAGACAGAGCTAAAAATCTTTTCAGAAGTCAACAAAGTCATGACTTAAAATATCAGTAAACTTTTCATCCTCTATTTGGAAGATTACCGGGTCAGGTTTTATTTATACTTATAGGACCTAGTTCAACATACAGTACCACATATAACAAGTTTTTGGTACTCTAGAATTAAAAAAGGAACGAAGACAACCTAAGGCAGTAACTTCATTTCCTTCATATCCTACTTAGAGGATGAGAGAGACCTATAAAATGGTCAAGCCAACATGTCTATGGATATTTTGAGAGATTGTGTGTATCAACATCATATTCCATGGGCAGCTGGCATGTAGCCATGTTGTTTCAAAGTGAACTGTACAGATGTAGCCTCTGAGGAAACAAAACACGGCTGCCGTAAAGTGCAAAAAAAAAATCACATTCAGTTCTTCACTGCTGGCAAGCACTGCCGAACCAGTATAAAGAGGCTCTTCACTGCAAGGGGTGGATCATCCAGACTGTAGGCAGGGCTCTCTGCCTGGAGGTGCTCTTTGCTCTTCCAGCCCCAACAGGGCTAATAGTCAGGAATTCTAACTTTGGACTAGGGCATGGTATAGTATCCACCTAGAATGTCTGTAAGAGAACTGAATATGGCGTAACATGGGATATGAGCCTCAGTGCAGGAAGAACTATTTTGAAATACCTGAAGTGATTATAATTACCATAATAAGGCACCTATTTAAAAGTTGTCACTAAGTATGGTTGTAGTATCAGTAGATTCAGAAAGTAACACTGAACTATTACATCATGTCTGTGACTGGTAGTAATTAAGACATGAGATTTTGCTTGAGAAAGCAATAAAGGCAGTGAAGAGATGGGAAATCCCCAAGAAATGCAACAGCTCATCTGTGATCTTGTTTCTTTTTTACAGTGTGATCACAGTTGCTTGTAAGTAAGAAAAACAACTTTCCTGCCTCAAGGTGTTAAAATTTAAAGAAATTATTTAAAGACAGCTATGGGAACAATAGAATTAGGGGAAGATAAAACGCATGCGTATGGTGCATCAGTTCCATCTTGTCACTTGGGACAGCAGTGTCGTCCAACCATTGCTCCCCCAGGTTTTGCTTGTTCAGCACTCTTACTGTTTTTGTGTTACCCAGATCCAGCATTTGTTAGGGAAAAGAGGTTATTAAATGAATACACACCAACAGCTAGGAAGTCCCCAATGACTTGCCCTCCTTCTACTTGGCACTATTAAGGTCCTATAGCCCTTTTTTCCCTTCAGAATTAGAAAACAGTGCTGGCCAAATCTTTCCAAAAATGCACTTTGTGCAAAGATGATTGATCTGTATACAAGACCAATTTGCTATCCATTGCTACATCATTAGGATCTCTGCCACTTGTTCATGAGTGTGCTCTTTGCATGAAAGATCTATGTTTGGCTGAAATGTCTTGGCCCGCATTGACCGCTGAGCCTGGACCTTCTGGGAAGAGGTGAGGTTCCTGGTGTGCTTCCGCTCCTGACTCATCCCGGTGGCACACGGGCAGTGTCTGGGAGCATGGGCACGGCTTCAGCCCAGCCCTGATGTCCCTTGGGGCTGTCTGTAGAGGAGCTCAGAGGGAAGGTGTGATGCCTCACACCCAGCACATTAAAAGGAGATACATACAAGTGGTAGATTTTGTTCTCAGATGTTTGCCATAAACAGCTGAAGCTGTCAACCTGTGCCTAAACTGCTGAGGGGGTGGGCATATGAACAGATCTTACTTTTTGCAGAGCTCAAGGGTTTTGTCAGAGGCTGGGTTTTCACAATAGCAATATTAAGCAGATGCACAAACACAAACCCCTCCATCCCAGACATCCACCCACTGTGTCAGGACCCAGCTTTCCTGAGCGCTCCGTGGCACTTCACCCTCCCAGACCGAAACTGAGCACCCGTCAGACTCCCAGGGCTGATTTCCTAGCTCAGGTGTCTCACCACAAGCAGGCCCAGTTTAGGATTTTGGCTGTTGTAGACTAATCCTTCATGTAAAAGAAGCTGTGGCATGATTTTTTTATTATTTTTTTTTAAATCACTTTTTGATGTAATCACCTAGTCTGTTGTGGGACTGAGCTTTTCTCTGGTGGAAGCAGAGCCGCGGAGCGCTCCCGGTGTGGTTTCAGGGGACCTCCCCAGACGACGCTCACAAGATCCAGCTGGTCTGAGTCAGCGGGACGACAGCGTCAATTTTCGCACGCATGGAAACAATCATATAGCAGAACTCTGCCACATCCATGTAATAGTTCAGCGTCCCTAAAGAAATTGGATAATTACCAGGTAAATGTACCGGCTATGACATTACGGCTACCTTTTTTTTTTTTTTTTTTTTAATATATATTTTGTTGAACAGGCGCCTGTTAAATATTATTAACTTTTCAGTGGTGGTGATGAGCCTCCTGTTAATGAAGAAAAACACCTCAAAAAGGCTCCCCTCGCGTGTCCCCCCACCCAAGTGGTATCGCCACGACTTTCCCCCCACCCCCTCCTCCCAGCAGCGATGGTTCGTGCCGCTAGGCCTGCGCGCACGGTTGGTGGTGGCGCCTAGCGCATGCGCAGAGGGGCGCATGGCGGCTGCCCAGCTGAGGGTGGCTCTTGTGGGGAGGGCGGCGGGGCGGGGCGGGCCGGACCGGGGGCTCACGGCAGGCCGGTGAGGGGGGCTTGCCGGCCGGGGCAGTCCCGGAGCCGCGAAGTGCCCATGAGCGTCGTTGTAGGTGAGGGGCGGCGGGTGTGAGCGAGGCCTGTGTGCTGCGTCCGGCCCCTCAGGTCTGCGTGGGACTCGCGGCCGCGGGGACAGGGAGCGGGGGTACGGACGGGACGGGACGGGGACGGGGAGAGGTGTTGCGGCCCTTCCAGAGCCAAGGCTTGCCGTAATGGATCGCGCTGTTCAGGGCCTGTTCTTGCTATCGTATTGTTGTGTTTTACCTCTTTTTTTTTTATTGAGAGGGGGTTTGAGGGGGGTTGAGAGGTGCTGCTGGGACCCCATCTTCGAGGCCGTGTTGGCGGATGCGGGGCCTTCCCCTTCACCCTTACCCCCCTCCCTCACCTTCCACCCCTTCCGTCTTGGAGAGGGGCATTTGAGATCAAAGTTTAGCATGAGCAGGCCTGCACAGGGGCTGGGTAGTCGTGGCATTTGCTGCATGGTAAAGCGCGATAGGAGCATCTCACCAGGGGCTCTGGATTTGGTGGTCGTTGCGGCTTTTTCGTCTCGCTTCCACCGAACACCCGAGCGCTTTGTGGTTCTGAGTATTCAAAGGCTGTGGTGGGTCTAGTTTTCATGCTGATATTGTTTAAGTTGTCCCTTAAATGAGCTGGTATTCAGATATTTCAAAATTATCTGTCTTTTTCCCTCCATACGAGTCTTTGTTTTTGGGCTACGGTGTGTTCAGGAAGTTTCAGCTAACTTGAGGGACTTAATGCTGAGCTGTTCAGTTAATTACACTAATGTTGTTAATAGTATGTATTAATGTTGCTTGTCTGCATTCCATACTCTTCTTGCATTTTTGGCATGTTTTTTTTGTTGTTGGTGTTCTTTTTGAGTTTTTTTGCTGTTGGAAAGTGATTTAATGTTCAGAAACTGGTTGCAAAGTCTTGTTTTGAGATACAGTCTTTGCAGTAATTTTCTGTGTAAGTGGTCCTGCTTACATTTTTGTATTTTTGTGTCCCAGATCTGTATATGAGATTCTGAACGGCACCCAGTGTCGTAGGAAGTGGTGGAAAATAAGTGAGGGGGATGCAGGAGTGTAGGAGAAAAACAGCACACTTGCTCTTGAATTTCAGGTTTAATAAGAACAGGCTTTGCTGCTTGTATTTTCTCTTCCTTTTTATTGCCTCCCTGCTTGTCCCTCCTCAAGTTTTGTTTCAGTGCATTACTTAGTACTAGTACAGATTTTGCAGGCCAATTGCTAATCTTAAATACATCACTTAAAGTTTCTTGTCTCTCTGCCTACTTGTCTTTGGGATGACTGCCTGATGGCAACAGGACCAAAGCAACTGCAGTACGAGTTCTCTGTGGTTCGGGTGAGATGTATATGGATGACTTAAAAATTAACTTTTTTTTTCTTCTTCTTGTTCTAGATGGAAGATTTCATGGTTTCTGATTTGCATAGTAGCAGATTCTGACTAAGCATAAGGGAGACAGTAGTGTGAGTGAGAAGTGACAAGCCTCTTGCAAGGCTTTGCTCTGTAAAAAAAGGAAGAAATGAATCCTACAAATGATGATCAAGTGTTTGGGAGCATCTTTGACTGGGACTATCTCTTATGGGAAGTTCGTCTGACGTTTTTAGCTGCTGGTTTTTTGATCTACTTGGGAGTGTTTCTTCTGTCTCACTGGTTGTCTTCATGGATAAGTAGCACTTACCGTGCTTTGTATGCAAAGGAGAAGGTGTTCTGGAATATGGCTGTCACACGTGGTGTGTTTGGACTTCAGAGTTGTGTTGCTGGGTTATGGGCTTTGCTCATAGATCCCGTTTTTCATGCTGACAAAGTGTATTCACAGCAGAAGTGGAGTTGGTTTAACTGTTTAATAGCTGCTGGATTTTTCTTGCTTGAAAATGTAGCTGTTCACATGTCCAACATTATTTTTAGAACATTTGATGTGTTCTTGGTAGTTCATCACTTGCTTGCTTTTGGTGGCTTGGCTGGCCTAGTGATTAATGTCAAATCTGGACATTATCTGCCTTTGATGGGAATGTTGCTGGAGATGAGTACTCCCTCAACGTGTATTTCCTGGATGCTTTTAAAGGTAAGAATGCCATTATTTTCAAGTTATGTCTGTAACAGTCGTCATGTATCTTGCTTGACATGCTAGGTGATCTGTGTGGTTTGTCTCAGAAAAACTGCTTTCATCCAACTGATGTTCATGTTATTGTGATACCTGCTTTTTTTGTGATGAGACATCTGTAGTTCTCCATATAGGTTTGTGTTACACTGTGTGCAGGTGAATAGTGAAATGGTATGAATTCAGTGTGAGTTTGGGATGCTGTATGTGTGCAGAATATTACAGCTCTGCATGGAAAAAATGCCTGAGAATGTGTTCATGTGAAAGCTGAATATTTACATTATGGCTTCCTTAGTGCCTTAACTTGAAGTAACAGTCTCACTTCTGCATACTTTCTGTTCTTGTTTTTTCTAGGCTGGCTGTGCTAATACCTTATTTTGGAAGGCAAACCAGTGGGTGATGATCCACCTGTTTCACTGCCGCATGATTCTTACTTACCATATGTGGTGGGTGTGTATTTTCAATTGGAATTCTGTCGTGGAGAATCTGGGACTTCTTCATTTTATTGTTTTATTCTCAGGATTATTTGCTGTTACACTAATACTTAACCCATACTGGACATACAAAAAAACTCAACAACTCCTCAGACCGACTGACTGGAACTTTGAAAATAAAGCAGTGGAAAATGGAAAATTAAATGGTGAAACACATGAAAAGAGGATGTAACACTGAAACAGCTCTAGCGGAACAATGCAATGTGAAGTAATCATTTGCCCATGAACTAGATGCTTTTGCAAGAAGCTAATTAACAGAGTGATTCCTTGCTGGTAGTATTCTGTATGAATATGCAGAAGTATTTAAAAGCATTTTTTGTGCTTCATCTGTACATACACATAAGATCTTCAACCTCTTAGTTATGAATTTTGCCAATGATTTTGTCAGGTTGGCTGTATTTCATAACTGGGTAGCAACATACTGTCTAAAGGTATCGTTTATCCTAATGCTTCAAAGTGGCTTTACAGTTAATTTGTCTGTTAAGCTCAGAGTGAGTCAAGTTTAGCTTGAATCCTATTTCACATATGTCATAGATACTGATACTGGAAATTATGTTGTTTTTCAATTATGACCCAGGTTTGGTATGCATGGGTACCTAGTTCATGTGTGCCATTAAATCATTCCAGGTGGCTGAATTGATCAGTGGTAGAATGCAGTCATGGCTGGGTTTGGGTTTGGTTTTTTTTTTAAGTGGGCTTGAGGAAGATAATCGTTCAACTGTTCACTGTCAAAGGTGAAGTTTTCAGGTTGCCCTCAGTGTGGGAGGATTTCATATCCACCACAAACGTGCATGTGAGGATGCAGGCATTCATTTTACTGTTGGTCTTGCTAGATTATCATAGTGGTTCCTTCTGGACCTAAAGTCTGTGAAATACAAGAGACAGCAATAGAATGTTTGACTCTGTTTCATCCTTGAAAAGTTTACTGGTTGATGGATAATATTATTTTCTTTGTAGGTCCCATGAGCTGTCATGCAGTTAGTTCCACTAGTTCTTCTGTTATGGTTCACCTTATTTTTGGAAATTCTCTTAGTTGTAGAGGATTTTAGAATCTAGAGGTGACTCCTCTATGGAGGAGAGGCTGTTAGCACCTCCTTTGGAAGTTGAGTTGTTAGAGTATTTTTATTTTACTTCAGAGAACATGTAAAGCAACTCTAACTATCATTTGCACTTTATCTGCCGCATCACTAAATCCTTCCTTGACCAAAGGGAATAGGATTGGTTTTTTAGATAGAGACTTGGCAAACTGTAGTGGATGTTCTCGGTAATAGCACTGGTCTGATGGTTTCTGGCTGAAATGTTAGACAGCAGGTGAAGGTAATAAAGATCAGGACAGAAAAGAGTGACGCCTAGTGGCAAGAGAATGACATAAGATATTAATTAGTTTTGCTGCACTGTACTAGTAGTCAGATAAAAAAACCTTGTAACTTGAAACTTTGTCATATAGTGTGACTTGACTGCTACACAGATTTATTTTCCAAAATAGTAAGACTGGGCAAGCCCAAGCTATGAAGAATTTATGCCAAGGCATGTGTTAGAGGCTTTGTTTACTGAACTGTGGTAGACCATACTGTTTTAAATGTGTAAGGGCAGTACTGTTTGGTGTAAACAACCCCATTTTATTAATTTTTTGTGAGAATATATTTGATTTCATTGTGACTAAAGGGAAGAAGCTAGCAGTCGGGTTGCTGTGTTTCCTAACTGGGCGAGCAGAGAGTGGAAGAGTTGTTCTGTGGGAAAGAGGAAAACTTTTACTGTTAGGTCACAAATGTGTAGCTGAATCTTGATGACAGTGGTGAGTATTTGAAACCACCTGTTCAAAAGTAGGCTGAATGAATGAAATTCATTGCAGCAGCTTCTTTCTGTTTTCCTGCTAACATTCAACAGATACAAATCTTAATTTTTTTACTACCTTCTGTTTTTTAAGCAGGCTAGAATTAAGTTGCAGTGTCCTGGCAATGAAGCCTATCTAGATGCCATCATATAGGTACCTCCCCTAAGGGGTTGTGTGTTAGACAGTAATAGTAAAAGTATTTTAGGAGAAAGCAAAGTGATAAATTGCTCAGGAACAGAACACAGATATATGATCCAAATGCATATCTTGAAGAATACAGACCTCACTTGCAGGAGTTCCAGTAGGGAATGCAGAGGATAGCTCACCAGGTACCTAAATCATGATATGCTCCTTGTAAGGAGCCTTAGCCTTGTAAGGTTTGGATTCAATAAAATAAGGTAATAATTTTGAAAATCCCAGGTACGGAATTCTGAAGAATCCTAACAGAAAACAGAAGCATTAGAAGAAAAATAAGTTTGGGACAAGTGTTGTTATTCCTACAGTTACTAGGTAAAGGAGGTAAAGTTTCTTTGTCTTAAATAAAAGGGTGTGGAGAGTTTGGGTTAGTGTCTTTTGGTCTAAAAAAAGTAAGTGTGGTCCAAGCAGCCAAGTGGATGGCTATGTCAGTGGCACCAAGCTTCTAAAGTTTAATGATTTGTATTATTAATTTCTGTAATGTTAAGTGGGTTATAAATCTGCCATTTAAAGTATCTTTTATCATAATAAGGCAATCTTCTTAGTATGCAATTTATTGTGAATTTTTTCATGCAAAGACTTACTATGACATATCTCAAACCTTTTGCATGTCTAACAATATAATTAACAATACCTAAAGGCACCTGCTTATCTAAACCCTGCTAGAACAGGAGAGCTGTGCATTAATTTTATTTCTGTTGGTTTGAGAGGGGAGGGGGTTTCACAGTCCAACTAGAAATATAGAAGGGTACAAAGATACAGACAACCTTCCTTTGTCATCTTGATGACCTAGTGTGGGAGCTACCAGTTCAGTTACAAAGCCTTTTTTTGGGGGGGTTTTTTTGGTTTTGTTTTTGTGGTGTTTTGGGGTTTTTTTTGTTGTTGGTTTTGTTTGTTTGCTTGTTGTGGTTTTTTTAGTTTTTTGTTTTTTTGTTTTGTTTGTTTGTGTTTTCTTCACTGTCCCTTGGCTGTTCCCTTCAAGAGGATTTTCTAGTTTATGATTGTGGTTGGCTGTCTCATTGCTCTAAAACAGTACTAAAAAGTTTTCTATATAAATGAGGGGTTTGGTGTCTAATTATTCTTACAGCTAAATGCTGCTTTTCAATCCAAAGGTTGACAAGCTATCATTTGTTTATAAAATTTGTTTATGTGAAACTAATCCCAGTGCTGTTGGGCTTATCTTACAAGGCCTCATTTGTAATCCAATGGTAGAAAAATTCAGAGTCAGCTTCAGGAGTGGCTGGATCCAGTCACAGGGTGTGTGCTGCTGCTGTGATGTGGAAAACTGTTGCATAATACTTTTTTGGGTAACTTTTGTTTGCTTTGGTGACTATAAGAGATTCCATCCTGATTTCTTGATAGACAAGCTTATTGAAGGAGTGTTGTTTTTGTCACCTTTCTGGCTGAAGCTTTTTTTTTTTTTTAACAAAAAACCCCCAATAAACTGTGATGAAGGTGGAAATGTTTGGTTAGGTATTTTGGTTTTTGTTTTGTTTTGTTGCTGGTTTTCTTTTTAAAGAAAACCTTCAAGATCTAAGACACCCTGGGCCAGGCATCTGGTTCTTACTGTCTTCATACACCATTCCTAATGCACAGTTTACATCTGCCTCCATTTGTGTCCTGTCTTATGTTTTTTCTAAGACCTGTCATTGTTTCCCTGTCCACCCACCAATTTTTCTATAATATTTACTCTTATTTGCAGTACTAATCATGATGTTGCAGCAGTTGCATTACCTCAGTGATGTCTTACATGTTTTAATATGTCGTGTCAGGCCCTTCTTCCACTAAATACTTGTGTCCAAATTTTTTCAGTGTTTTTTGCTTTTTCCTGATAACACTGATTAAATGTCATGTACAGTTATAAGACACCTTTCTTAACCTCAGGGAGACTCCCACTTAAGGTGAATTCAGACATGTCAAGCGAATTCAAGTCTGCTCATGTACAATATAACATTTTTGGATGGTACATCATCTTTACACTGTGTACATAAATAAAAATATTTTATTGAATAATTATCTACTGTGACTTTCATTTATTGATTAAATAATGCCTATTTTTTACTTGCTGTCTGTATCTTAAACAGCTTTTGCATTGCAGGCACAAGAGGACAGTTTTTCACTATGTGGACAGTCAGACATTGGAATGGTCTCCCAGGGGAAGTGGCAGAGGATGCCCCTGCTTTGGAAAGCTTTAAGTCTCAGCAAGATGGGCTGCTGAGACATCAGGCATAAACAATAATAGTAGGGTTGGGCCAGATATCCGTGAGGTCCCTTCCAACCTGACATTCTATTACACTGTGGTGACTTGTTTATTTTTAATTACTCTGTTAAACTTCACAAAGGTAATGTTATATTAATGGAAATAGCTATAAAACCTTGTAAGCTAATGTCTCTTCAACATGTAACACATTCACATGAACAAGTTTAGTTACATGACTAAAACACTAGAAGGGTTGCTACATAGGTAAGTGTATTAAAAAATGGTTAAAAAGCATCACTTGGGAATGACCCTTCTGTCTTGTATATTTCAAGTGTGTGGTAAATTTTTGCATTAGGCTCTAACTGTGAAGACACTTCATTTGGTACCATCTGACACTTCACAGTTTAGTATGAAACACCCTAAATTTTTTTAAGAAAACAACACCAAAACTCACAACAAAGTTGTGGCCACTGCTAAATAACAAAATACAGTTTTAAACATCAAGCATGTGTATCTTGCATAGTGCTTTGCAGTAATTAATTTCTGGTACCTTTTAGCGTTAGTGAGTTAAAGAAAATGGTGTAATTACTGGTATTTTAATTATTCTTATTATAAAAATGCACTGTTGAAGTGACTGGCTGGCATAGTTTTTCTGGTTGCCTCTGCAAAGAAAGTCTGGGCAGCCCCCAGACTAACAGAGGCAGAAGAAAGATGTCTGTGTATAAAGCTCCACTGACTGGAATGTGTGTGGGTACAGACTGGGATGAGAAGAACAATGCATAATAGTATCTGTATTAATAAAGTCCTTTAAAGTTCCTTTTAGAAATTATTTTTTTAAATGCTATTCATGTTTTGTTCTCCAGATGTTTTCAATTAATAGGTAAATACATTTTACTTAGTAGTTCTTACCACATTCCCAGAAGAGTATTGGAGCATGCTATGCTGTGATGCTGTGTTATCCAATAATTACAATCTTTTGATCTTGAGTCACGGTACTGCTATTTTAAGTTGATAATTTGGAACAAAATATAAGTGACTCATTAATTTAGTAAACTGTGCCTTTTGCTGTGGCTGAGAGCCCTCAGACGGATTTCCAGTGTTGGAAGGGACATTGCATGCTCTAGATCTGACTGACTAATTAGTGTGTTCTGCTAATGGTAGTGGCACAGAGTAGAGACAAGTGTTCTTGCACATTGTGCCTTCCTGTTTTCTCTAAGTAAAACTGCTGGGAAAGGTGCAATGAGAAACATAATGATGGAGCAAATGTGCAAGTATGTAGCAGTGGTCAAGGTGGCAAACGGACCTAGCTTGAAAGGAAGGGAGTGGGGCCTGCTCTCTTTTTCGCAAAGAAGAAAGCAAAGAAATCAGCTGTGCCCTTGCTTGCTGCTGTTTGTGTGTGTGAATGTTCTGATGAGTCAGCTAGGGTCACTTCTGAGTCCTTCAGGATGTGACCTGAGCCGACAGAGTGGTAATTTAATACTAGCTTTATCAGATAAAGGAGGCATTACTTCTGGTCTGCAAAACTTACTTCCTCATGTAAGTAAGGAGGATTTTCTTTTTAGCTGTCTGCTCCTTTGAATGCTTATGTGTTAAAGTGCCATATAAGCTGGCACTGTTCTCATCCCTATGTTTTCTGACACATAAAGACTTATGAGGATATGCCTTGTTTTAGTACTAATTGATTGTGGCAGCTCAAGGTGCTCACTCTTCCTGACATACTGCTGTTGCTAAATAGGTCTAAAGCTTCCCTCTCCTGCTTTGCTGCTTCTGCTGCCAAAAGCACTTTGCCTTCACAAACGTTGCCTTTTTTCACCAAAACTGTGCTCATTGAAGTTTTAGCATGCATCTTGCACGCAGCAGGGGGTAAATATATACCTGGAAAGGACTTGATTTTGTAGAAGGCAGAGGGCTGACTTTCCTACATTTCTGGACCATGTAGTTCTGCAGCCAGGGCCTTTTAAGACCACCATGGTGATTACTACCTTGAAAACAAATCAATGCCAGCAAAATACAAGTGTACATAGAAGTGGTCGTAATAGAGTAGACATGGAGCACCTAACATGAGCTTGGTCATCTTGTAGGTTTTATTTACAGGAAGAAACTATATCCTGGAAAGCAGCAGTAGCCTTGCTTGGGTGTCATAGGAAATAAAGATGAAAAAAAATAGGAGGCTTTGGGATGTGGCAGATGAGATTGGTTGTTATATTGTACGGTGCTGATGAGTTGCATATGGACATTAATTACATAGATTGTCTGATGCTTTAACTTTTTCCTCAGCAACATGCTGTTAAATATCACTTTGACAGTGGTGGAGGATAAGTTTGACCTTTTTTAGGACATCAAAACTCCTAAGCAATGGTTTCGGTGGAGGCCTTTGGTATGTTCTGGAGGAGGCTGAAGGATGTTCTGATTGTGAAGTATGTTCTAATTCATAGTAATTTATTCATGTATTATCACTTTTTATCTTGCATAATTATTTTTTCCCCTGGAGGCTGTTTTGCATAGTCATGAGTATAAATCAATCTCCTCTTTGCTTTTCCTAGCCCTCCTAGTGCTTTTTATTTGCCACTTTTCCAACTTGAATTCCTTTTACATGAATGTTGGCAACTTAAGGGTTATACATGGTATTCCACACAAAGTCCTCTCAACACCCTGTGCTACACTACTACTTCTTTTCCTCCACTGGAAATAGCTCTGCTTCAGCCATTTCAGCTCTGCTTCAGGTTTCATTTGTCTTCCACAGTTACACGACCTTAGTGCTTCGTGGTCCTGGGACAGTGAATTCATTCAAGGTTTTTCTTTCCTCAGCTTCAGAGTGAAGCAAAATATCCCAAAGTGTGTATTTTTTGTTACAGAAATAACTTGTGCCTATTACTGTACTGTGTGCAGGTGCCTGGGTGCTGGCAGGGGGCTGCAGGAGGGTCTCTGTGAGGAGAGGCCGGGCCTGCCCTGTGCCGGACACAGCTGGTTCTGGTCAGATCCAACCCACTCCCATAGGGCATGGCTGAGCCCCCCAGCTAAAGTAGTGGTGCCTTGGGGAAAAAGTATTTAAGAAACAGCACAAACATGACACAGGCAACATAATGAGTAAGGAAAATAGTGAGAGAATTAACTCTCTGGACACCGAGGCGGGAGAAGGAGGAGGAGGAAGAGGAGGAGGAGGAGAAGTTGCTGCTGCACTGGAGCAGAGATTCCCTTGCAGCCTCTGAAGGAGCACACAAAGGAGCAGGTTTATCCTGAAGGACTGCAGCCTGTGGGAAGGACCCACACTGGAGCAGGGGACAAATGTGAGGAGGAAGGACTGCAGAGAGGAACATTTATGGAATACCACAACCTCTTATTACCCATCCCATCATGGCCCTTCCTTCAGGGTGGGGGACACAGAGAAGTTGAGAATGAAAGAGTGAAGAAGGGGAAGGCCAGGGAAGGGGTAGGCAAGCTTGAGAAGAAGGGGGGTACACCAGGAGAAGGTGTTTTTACTCCCTGTCTTTTTTTTGACCTATGAGCTTTCCATCTTGTTTTCTCCTCCTGTCATGTTGAGAGGGAGTGAGAGAAAGGCTGGATAGGGGTCTCAGTGGTATCCAGGTCAGCCCACCAGAGTGAGCTATGGCATTATCGGCTGTACTATCACTCATGCCACCCGTGGCAACAAGAAGCTGATGTAACACAGACTCTGGTGCTGATGAATATTAAAATGTAGGAAAATTTGTACCTAGTCAGTCTGAACTGGCAGTTTTAGAATTTGACTTGCAAAGACTCCTTGTAAGCAGTGAGTTTCTAAAGGTATTAATGAAAGAAGTTCTAGTGCTGGTGAAACAGGACAGTATTATAAAACTCAGTAGTCAGGTTAGCATTCACTGGTATGCTCAGAATTGACAGGCTGCCCCAGTAGTGGTGCTGATGCTTCAGGGAGACCTGGAAGACAGGCCAGCCGTAGGCATCATATTGGAACATGAATGAGCAAAGCTTTTATAAAAGCAAATGTTATTTTGATGTAGTAGTCTGAATTTATGAAAGCTGTATGCCTTGTCTTTTTTTTTTTTTTTTTTTTTTAAAAAAGAGTATTGTCAACCTTGTTACCTTGTTTGGTAAGGAAAGTAGAGGGGCTCCAGCAGGAGTGCTGCAGGTGCTGCAGAAGTTAAGCAAGACCCCTGGATATCCTGGCTTTGAGTGGTTTCTGAAGGATTACAATAATTAGATGACTACCATCTTTCTCTGAATTTCCAGCTGGGGAAAACTCTCCCAGAGTAAGTGCCAGGTACAACAGCTGGTAAACAGAAGAAAGAATCTGATAAAAAAAGGAGAACTCGGTAACCTAAGTTTTACTTAACTTTTTCAGATTTCATGCAACATTTTGGAAAGCAAGCCATTGGAATGCCCTTAGGTGTCATAAATTTTTTGCATTCAACCACCCCAATTTCCATGGAGAGAGAAAAAAGGGTCCCTCCTTTATGGCATTGTGTCATGTGATGACAGGACACCAGTCAGTGTCCAGGTGTCCTGAAGATACCTGTTACTGGAGTGGATGCATGACCTATGGTGGTGCGGAGGCAAGATGTACCTTTGCTTAAGCCCTTGTAAGCAGCAATGACAACAAGTAAATTCTGAGTTCTTGTGTATGTATCATCCATAAAACCAATTTGAGCATGGGCTTGGTTATGAAAAACACCACGTTAACTCTGAAGACAGCCATTATCTGTACTCTAATTACAGACAAATATTTAAGGGTGGATAAGTAATGAATTAGTGATTACAATGATTAGGATGCTAATTATGACTGCTAATAGGATGTTGCCTCAGAAAGTAGTAGAAAGAGTGCAAGTTATTTTGGAAGATAGTATTGCTTTTTTGTAAGCTGAATTGCTATTGTAGTTGTAAAAGAAGTTTTGCACAGCAGCCTTTTATTGGAATTAGAGAAGAATATATTATGTGTTGTCACTGAAATCAAGAAGTTGTCAAAGATCTAGAGAATTTGGAAAGAAACTACAGGAAAAATTTCACTCCTACAGTGAAAGAAAATTATGAAAGGGAGAAATTAATGCACCTGTATTATGAGATAGTTGCCAAAACAAGGATATTGCTAGTAAATTATATCTTAAATGCAGAGCTGAGATAGTTGCACTTAGTCAGGTTATGTGTCTGTTCTTTAATGTGGCATCTAACGATAAGCAGTCTGCCAAAGACTGATTCCCTGACATTTTAAGCTCCTGAAATGAGTGAAATGCAACACATTCAAAAAAATCATAGAAACTATAGAATAATAGGGTCTTTCAGCTGGGAGCCAAACTAAATGCCCTAATGGTGTTCCTGGTCTTAATCTGTACACATGGCCTAATTTTCTCATCTAATTTTCTTTCATTTGTAGGGCTATGTGAGAACCATTTTAAGTGTACAGTGTGACACACTGCACTACAAGGCTATGAGCTTTGTGAAAATGGAAACATTTTTTAAAGTAATATTTAAAATACTTACGCTGCAGTTCAGGTTATATGAACCCACATGAAGACATAGAATAGCTGTGCATGTGTAAACTATAAACAAATTAAATTAAACCTGTAGAAAAAAGGGTGGATTAATCAAATGTATTTTGAAATGCCACAATTTTTAGCTAACACTTGCATTTATTGATAAAGAATTTACTCCATCTGAGTGTATTTCATGGTACTGGCTGTACCATGAAAACACTTAAACAGGCAAGGATCACTTCTGGATGATTTTTAATGGCATTTAGCCTGACTTTATCATGCTTAAAACTGGTCCAAAGGCAATATTAAATAATTGTAATTAATATCAAGGGCTTATGTATTTAAGGACTTAGAGCATTATTTTCATCAAAATGTGACAGATCTGTACATGGATACGGTGTGAAATACACGTTTTCAAAATAATTGCATCTTGTAAAGATTTGGTCGGGTTGTTTTTTTTTTTTTAATTTTATGGAAGGGATATGTTCAGTTCTGAATCTCACTTGTGTGAACGTACCAGTGGCTCGCGTTCCTTTCAGGATAAGCATTGGGTCCTTCTATGCCACGGGGTTGCCTTGGTCCGCAGTGATGCTCGGTGTCAGGCAAGTAACGCGAGAAGGATCTGCACGTTAGGGGTGTGAGGTGCCAGCATCTTGAAACAAAAAAACTTTTGAGTTTTCAAAATAGTTCCAAGTGGTTGATGGGATCAAATTCCGTCATCGCTACCGTGGCCTAGCGTGCGTGCTCGGGCTGTTTCTGAAAAGGAGGGGAGACAAGCTCAGCCTGTCCCGCCTGTCCGCAGCTCCCCCGCCCGGGGACCGGCTGGCGGCGGTCCCCAGCAGCCGGGCGCCTCCTCTCTTTGCCCGTCACACCGAGGACTGCCGCGCCGCCACCGCCCACCGCTGCCTCTTGCCCCGCAGGTGCCCCGTGGTCCGCGGTGTGGGCAGTGCCTCGGCCTCCCGCCCCACCGCCGGCATCACGTGCGGTGGCAGGAATGCTGCGGGGGTCCCGGGGGGGACGCAGGGACCGCCCGCTGCCGCCGCTCGCCCCGCCCCGCACCGACCGGCGGGCGGCTGCGCCAACCGGGAGGCAGCTGGGCCCCGCGCTGCCCAATGGCTGCGGGCGGTGCCCCAGGGGCCCGGCAGCGGGCGGGCCGGGGCGGGCCGGGCGGCTTCGGCCCTGGGGAGGCGGTAACGGCAGCGGGGGCGGTGGGGCGGGCGGGCGGCTGCCCGCCAGGGCTCGGGAGCTCCGCTTGGCGGTGAGTGAGCGCTCGGCAGCGGCGGCAGCCCCGGGTCGGTGTGTGTGCGTGTGTGGGAGGGGGAAGGTGTGAGTGACGTGTCCGGGGAGCGGGGCAGCCGCGGAGCCCCGGTGAGGAGCGGCGGGGCCCGGTGGGGCGGGGTCGGGAATCCGCATCGGAGTTCGTGGAAGCAGCGGTGGTGGAGGAGAAGGAGGAGGAGGAGGTGGGTATTCCCTCGGCGAGTTGCGGGGCTGTGGGCGGCTGCAGCCGGCGGGGAGCGCCGGGGACTCGCTCTGTTGTTAGTCACGGAAAGTTTCGTCTCCCGAGGTAGGGCTCGGTGTTCCGTGTGGAGACAGACACCCCTCCCCGACCGGGGGCTGGCGTCCCCCCGCTTCCTACCGCCGGGGCGCTGGGGGTGCCTCGCTGCGGGGAGCCCGCGGGTGGCAGCTGGGAACCTCTGCCCGCCTCGGGGCTGGATAGGAGAACCTGATTTTAAAAAAATAAATATATATATATATGATTAAATAGGCTTTTCTAGTGTAACGTGGCTTGGGGAGTTACCGAAGCGAGGGTGCAAGGGATGGTTAATAAAGCCATTTAGTCCTTTTCTGAACTGAGCTCTTGATCCTTGGTGAAGTTCCTGCCCCAAGGTTTTCGCTGGGGTGTTGGCCGGGCTGTGAGCCCCTTCGTGCTCTGCCGCGTCTGGAGCTGCCCCGCTCCGGCTTCCCTCTGCCTCTTCTAGGGATGGACAAGGCTTTTGAAAATCCACGTAGCCAGAGGGAGCTTGAGTATTTTTCCTCCCCCCTTCTTTAAAACTGTGTTCAACACCAGCTGATGCAGTTGGCATCTGCAATTAAATTGGTTTTCTTGAAATGGAAAAAATACTTCGACATGATGAGAACTGCCCATTTCTGTGGGGGTTGGTTTTGTTTTGTTTGCTTGCTTTGCGAAGGAGGTTTTAAAATTGTCTTTGATTTCTTTGTAATTAACACTATTGGCAGAGTTACATATGATCCCAGGCCGTGTAGTTACTTTTGAAAGATGCCCTGTTCTTACAAGGGAAGGCAAGAACAGTTTTAAAAGATTGGTCAGTCCTTTACCTGGGCGAGTGAGGGCTTTGTAAGTAGGCAATACCAGGTGCTTGAAAATACAGATATTAATAATTTGCCTGTAGCAAATGTTCATATTAAAGATCTTTAAGTGGTACTTATATTTTGGCCAAAAAGATTTTAGCCATCCTAAATTCTCTTCAAATTAAGCATTTGTTCAGTGCTTTCCTCTGCCCTCCCCCCCGAAGTTACTAAGGTCATCATTTTTATCTTCTGCTAGTAGGTTTGAAGTTGTTTAATTGCAATGTGAAAATTTCTTTCTTTTCAGTTGTGCAATTTAATTATTACCATAAAAAGGTGTAGGGCTTTTGTTTTGGTCTATTTTTCACGATTCAGGAAATCAGAAGATTGACTGTTTACAAATTGTCTCCTGCTGAATAGATACTGTGAGGATATACCAAGGTATGTTAAGTTTGTGACTGTTATTATTGCAAAGAAAATAAATATTTTCCCAAAGCCTTTACTCTGTTGGTGCTCAGTAAAAATAGGTTTATTGATTGTACATGGGACATGTTGGATGCTTAAAACTTCAAGCCAATTATTCAGGCAGGGGTTCTGGCTGTTCAGCTGTTTTCTTCAATGGGCCCTTGATTCTTTTCACTTGGGTGATCTGTTTGATCTTGATAATCTGTCTGATTCACTTTGTTTAATCATTGTGGGTTTGTTTTTTGTTTGGTTGGTTTTTTGTTTTGTTTTTTGTTTCCACCCTTGGGCTCAGTAGCCCAGGAACTAGTGCTTATCGGGTTATGAACAGTAGTTCTTTAGACCCTACCTTGAAATCTGATATAACTGAAGGCTTTAGAGTGAGATTTCAAGACTTACCTAGTAAAAGGATTTCTTCACTTACCTGTGGCATTGTATGTGAGTCATGACCTACTATTTGAATGGCGACAAATGTCTTGTGATTGGGCCAGGCAATGGGTGTTCAGTGCTTGGGCTTTCATGGTTCATACCCACAGGTGGATGTGGATGTGCTGGGAGGAAGGACTGTGAAAGCAGATAAGTGCTTGAGGAACATGCTGCCTGTCGGCTCCTGCTGAGTGCTAGGACCCCGGACCCTGTCCTATGGATTTGGGCTATGGGAGTTTGTACACCAGAGGATGCGGGGGAGCAGTCATATTGCTGGGCGATGGGGATTGCACTTCTGAGGCATTGAGACCAAGCCTACAAGTGTTGTGATGCTCACGGTGACAGCTCAGTGGTGAGCACACCAAAGTACTGAAGAGGTGGTTCCCTCCACACACGGGAGCCCTCTTCTGATCAGGAACTATCTGAGCTGATTGGATATGGTTTCACTCGTCAGTAGACCATAACAATCCTTTCCCAGAGTTGAATCCTGTGAAACAAGGATTTATTTAGTGAGATTAACTTTAAAAAAACACATTATTAGATAAATAGTGTTTAGATTCTCATTTTTATTGTGATTGAAATCAAGGGTCTAGGTACCTCAGCATCTTGTATATTTTTTCTTCAACCCCATTAACCTCAGTGGAACTATACTGACTTACACAAGGTTGAAATACTAAGCCTACTTAGTATTAAGCTTATATTATATGTTGAATCTAAAAGCTTTTGATTCTCTTAAAGCTAGTGTCCGTGTAGCATGTCTTTAAAATGTCCAGAATTTGAACCTGGAGTATGCTGAGTTTTTAATGTTAGACATCACAGTGCTTAAGAAATGCTTTAGGAGTGGTTTTGTGTCCTTCAGTCTATTTAGGTTGTTACTCTTAACAGAGCTTTTTGTTCATTTGTTTGTTTTCTTGGTTATAACTTTATAGGTATAGAATCTTCCACTGATTTTTTTAATTTTTATTTTTGCCAAGACACTGCTACTTACTCCTGAAGGGTATGGAATTACATTTTGCTTTCCATTTCTTTTACAATTGAGGGTATTTAGTCTCAGCATTAATAAATTTGGTATGAAGAAATCTCAATACTAGAGGAGTTGTTTATTTGATTGAGCTCTTTAGGAGTCCTTGCATATTTTCTAAACAGTTGAAGGAAGACAACAAGCTTGTCTGGAACCTGAAGGGCTATTGTCAAAGTTCATAATTGTTAACGGAATTTAATGCAACAGGGAATAGTCCATTACTCATTTGTATAACAGGAAGTCTATTAACTGCTTCTACATAAAGTATAATTATTTTTAGAATCTGTTGTCAAAAATTTATAAACTTCAATCTATTTCTGAAAAAGTCAGGAAACAAATTAGGCAATCCAAGAGGTGGAGGAGGAGCAGCAGTTTTGATTCAGACTTTCAGATTAAAATTTATATATTGTGCAGCACTCTAGTCAGTTTATTCATGCATCTATAATACTACACTGCTCTCAGTTTTATATATGATGGAGAAATGGGCAGTGTGTTGTGTTTATTTTCTTCATGTCTACGTACGTGGGATAGTAAGTTTCTCTGCTTCCGTAAAGTGACTTTCACTTGTTTTTTCTTTATGTCTTTCAATTTAATGTGTTAGTTTAGAAGGGATCTCGTAGAGATTTGTCTTGTGGCATCTAAATTTAAAGGCATTTTTAAAATTGTCTTTTTGTAAGTTCATCTTACCAATGGCTTTTTAGGTGCCAGTGATTTTCTGTACTATCCTTGGATGCCTCTTGTGGAGTATCTATGGCAGCAGTTGACCTTTAGAGAAACTTCCTTTGGACTTAGAGTGTTAAATTAAATGCTGTGAATTCAGTGGTAGAGAGCATCTTACTTTTTGAACATTCTGTATGTTACAACAGGGCAATAAATGTGGCTGCATTGATAGTGGTATGAATTAATATTTCATTTTGTATGTATTCTACAAAATGTGAGTGAAATATTTTTCATACAGGGCTGTCTTTTGTTAAAATGAGCATACATTACAGATACTTTCTCCCCCACTTGTTTCTTTTCATACAAATTCTTTCTTGTTGCTACATCTGTTAGTGGAAAATTAATACTGGTAAATGAATTTCTGAATTAGTTTGAAGAGTGAAAAAACCTTAAGCCTAGATACTTGGAATTTATCAGGGATTTGTAAACTAAAGCCTGAGAATTACTTAGGGAGACTACAGATATATTATGAGGGGCAGGTGGTTTTTATGATAAGGAAGGTAGATATGTGAGCAAGTAAACAAAGATTCTTATTATGGATCTATACATCTGTGTCTTAGTGCTCGCTCTCTTTTTGCATCTTTCTCATTAATGTCATGGTGTATATATGTGGTTTGCAGGGAGCAGAATGGCTCCAGGTCTGTCACATATCTGTGGGAGGAAACTGCTGCATTATTAGCATCTTTTGAGATTTGAGTCACTCAGGTATTTTCTTACAGTAAAGAATCTGAGTTTTAGTTTCACCAAAACACTAGGGATAATTTTGAAACCAGGGACATGTAGCAGTACAACTTGTCTTTAAGGAAATAGTGACAAGTAATGCTAAACAACATTTGAAAAATATGTTTTCGAACTTGTGTTCTTAGATCCAAAACTTGATTCATATTTTATTCTGAGTTGCCTGAATCAGCAAGACTGTGGGAAGCGATGCATAACTGCACAACATTGATTCATGTCCTACATGTTTGCTGCTCAGTCAGGAAGCCTGAAGCTTAATGTCAAACGAGTGGGTGAAACAGTTAACCAGAGCAAAATAAATTTTTCTGCTTATGTAGTGCTGAATAGGGGCATTATCTTGGGAAAAAATCTGTTTCAGTGACTTACTGTACTGTACAATACTTGTTACTTGGGACTGAACCATGAATGCAAACTATTAGGATCCAAGCTCAAGGTCAAACATTAAATCTCAACTTTGTTTCGGTGATCTCTTTTCTTGAAATGCTTTCAAAAAGTTTGCAGAAATCATATTAATATTTTTTTTCTGTAGGGATACAGAGTACACATCTCAGAAATTTAAAGAAAGGGGGTAAACATTATTTCCTCATTTGTAAAATAGGATTGCAAGTTATTGGAAAGTAAACAGCAATACCTAGATCTTCTGCTAGGACCACAGTGAATCATGAGCTTATGGCTCTTGACTTTTTCACAATTTTAAAGCATTTAGTGTTACATCCTTGATGTTCTTTTTGAAACAACATTGAAAACCACGTATAATATTCTAACCATGAACTGACAAATTTGAGTCTTAAAAACTTCACTTTGAACTATAGAAGCTGGAGAAAGAAGAGGTCTACTTGGTCATTTCCAAATCAAGGAAGGAGTGAAGGCTGCTGGTGTTAGTACTAGGTGTAGAACTTAACGCTTCCATGGGAAATGGCTTTCTATATATTTTGAAGATGAGGGCTTTTCTGTGCAGGTGCTATTACTATTTTTCCTCTCTTATTATAATTTATGCTTTAATGTTAGCTGTAGAATCCCCAAAAGAATATTTGTCTCAAAACAGCTGGCCTGACAAAGTGGACACTGTGCTCAGGTAGAGGCCTCATTCGATAGCCACCTGGACTCTGTTCTCTCAAGGAGAGACCCCCATGTGTGTAACCACCCTGATAAACAGGGCCCTATTCTCACAGGAGCAGCCCTTCCTTCAGGGGTTATCCCGATAAACTGAACGCTGTCCTTGCAAAGGGAGCTTTGTGTTATGGCCACCCTGACAGGCAGGACACTGTCCTTATTCCATAAGGGACAGGGGCAGAGTGACATTTTGTGTGTGTCCCGGGTAAAGCCACTGGGGAGGGTGGATGCATAGAAATAAGGGTTATTGCCCATTCATCCCATCTGAAAGGACCCAAGTGAACACCTGGCTTTGCAAGATATGTGAAAGCTCCCCCTGAAAAGGTGGGGTCAGGTGGCATAAAAGAGGCACACTCAATGCTGGACGTGCACCCGCCATCCAAGGGCACAAACTTCCTACCAAGTCATGGCTGGATCCAAGGGTGGTGATATTTTTCCTATCTCTTCTTTATCTCTCTCTCTCTCTGTGTCTCTGTTTCTAACCTTATCTCATCACATGAGGGTAACATAGTTTCTAACTTGGTTAAGTTTTACTCCCCGTTGCTTTGTAAAGTTTTGTTAGTTGCAACCTGTTCTTTTGACCACTTCTTAAGTTTTGCTAAATTGTAATCCGTTGCTTTGAAAGTCATTTATAATTCTGCTAGTTGTAATCTCACATGCTTTATAATCTTACTCTTAAGTAAATTTGTGATTTTATACAAACCTCCTGGGTAATAAACTTACTCCTGAGTACCATGCAGAGAATTCCCGGACAAACATTCTTACCGAATGGGTTGTTAAAAGAGGAGAAGGATTGGGCCCAGCCACACCCAGGCTCCTCTCTGAGGGAGTTTAGAAAGCAAGGGGGTCCAGTCTGAATCCCCCTGGGTTGACCCCCACTCTGGGGAACCCTACCTGTGCCTACTCCATGGGACGTGATATTCTGTTTGGCCCCTGCATCTGGGGAGCTGTGCTCACTTTGTGAGATGTGACAGTGCTGCACCCACCTGGTGGGGCATGACAGTAGCATTACCTGATTTCTGATTTATTTGAATATAATTTTGATGTCATAAAAAACGCATCAGTAAAGTTTGTCTTATTTTTCTAGAGTGTGCATTGTCACTGTAATTTATGATTAGAAATTTACTTCCATATTTCACTCCAAATAATTTTTTTTTTCAGAAACACAGGAACAAGGGTTTGTATTTATATTCCTAATAAGTCTATTCATCAGATGAAATATATTTGTTCAATTGAACACTTTTGTACTGATTAGATTTGATTCATTGTTTGTAATGGGCTGTCCTTTATGAGAAACAGTATGGTTACTTTTCCAAGGATGGTAGTACCCAAACTCAGTGTTTGGTAGTTCCCAAACACTTTAGGAAAAGTGTCTCTGTCAGGACTGGGTTTGCAGAAAGTGATAGGAACTTAATCTTCAGTTCAGTGTGTAATTTCACTTGTATCATTGGAAAAAGCTGCTGATGGAAATTTTCATCAATTGTCATCAGTATCTTGAAAGGCATCCTAAGCTTTGTAGAACCCGGACTTGCGGGTTTAATGTAAGTTTGTCCAGGACTTCTGGAGTGAATATGCTCATTAAGTAAACTGGGGAAAAAAGCTCTATTGACTGTATCCATAAGAAACACCCCCACCCCTTTTGTTTTTGTTTTGTTTTGGGGGTTGGTGGTTTGGAAGTAAAAACTTGATTTGCTTGGGAATAAAAATAGTTTTCGTGAGGGGGAATTTTCCCTTTGACAAAAATACTGTATTAAATGTCAAGCTGATATGAATTTCTAACCCTGACCCCCTCCCAGCCCCCCAACATTTATAATGTTTCTGCATCATAATTCTAACAACATGTGTATTATATTAATATGTATGCAACTAAATCATACATAGTTTTGCATCAGAATTGAAGTGTTATGCAGCATTTCTCTAACTTAAAAATAAAATTCCTCCTGAGGATGTTTCCAATTAAGGTAATGCTTGATCTCTGATATTGGAATTTAGATTAAGTTTAAAAGAGGAAATTTTGGAAATAGGGCTACTTTTCCAGATGCAGCTAGTTGATAGAAATTAATTAAGGAAAATGATCTTAGTGTTTATATATATTTTTTTTTGTCTGAGCATGCAATGTGGAATGCCATGGTCTTGAACCAGTAATGCAGTCCTATAGTTTGTTTGGCACACACAAATAAATAATCAATTGTTACTGACCAGAAGTATTGGATGCCAGCCTTTGCTTTTAATTCTTCAGATGCTTGTGATTGTTAAGGTATGCTTGACCCCAAGAGAATGGCCTCCAAAACCCAGGGTGATGATGCCCCTCTTCTTCCTTTGGCTGTTTGAAGAGTTGACAGCACAAAAGGCAGGAGCAAAGGCTTATTCACTAAAAGTCAAGTGCCCCACATGCATGTTTGGGAACCTTTTCTCTTCCCTTGTTTAAATAGTTTTTTATCTCTTCTTCCTCTCATTCCTTAAATATTTGTTGGTTTTAGCTTTTCCATCTGTAAATGAAGTATGGTGCTACTGAGCTTAAAAAAATCACATGTTCCTGTTGGATTCAGCAAAATTTTTTGCAAAATATTGTCATAATCCGAATGGGTGTAATACTAGATAGGTGACAAACTGGTGGAATGGCTGGATTTAGAAGTGGCAGGTTGGCTATAACTTACCTGGAGACTGGTAAGCAGTGGAGTGCTCCATCAGTCTGTCATAGGATGTGTCCTTTTCAATGTGCATTACTTAGAAAGTAACCAGCCCTCATTAACTGAGTTTGCAGATGGTGACAAACGAGGGGAAGGGGTAAGCAGTGGATATACTTGAGACCCCAGCTGTCATTCAGAAGAACCTGAGCAGGTTGGAGGAGCTGACTGGCAGGAACCTTGTGGAATTGAGCAAGCATGAGAGCAAAGTTGTACACATGGAAAGAAGAGGTCCTTTGAAGGGAAGGGTTCCCCTTCACTCAGCACTTGTCAGACCACACCTGGAGTATTGCATCCAGCTTTATGTCCACACCCCAGGCAGTCCCAGTACAAGAATGATATGGATAAACTGAAGCAAGTTCACCACATCATCTCAAGGAGCTGTCCTGGGAGAGAAGCTGAGGGACTGTTCAGCCTGTAGAAGAGATGCTTCTGGGTGGCCCAATGGCAGCCTGCCCACACCTGCCATCAGATTATCAAGAAGGTGGCATGACAACAGGCAGTGGTCATAAACTGAAATAAGGGTGGTTCTAACCAGATACAAGGGCAACATTTTCCTCTGAGAGGACAATTGAGCAGGAGATGTTTCCTGGCAAGGTTGTGCAGTCTCTGTCTTTGGCAGTTTGCAGGATCCCAGTAGATACAGCATCCTCAGCTCTCCTGATAGCTGACCTGGCTTTGAGAAGCAGTTAAGACTACATGACCTCCCAAGGTACCTGCTGACTCTATAATTTAGTGAGTCTGTATTTTGGCTTTCAATAATAAGAATAAGCTGTCCTTAAAGGGAAGAAATATAAATATGAAAAAAAAAGAAAAAAAAAAAAAAGAAAAGTAGTGCTTTCTGCTTGTGTAGGAGCCCTCAGAAAAGTCTGCAAGTGGAGTCTTTGCTTTCTTCCTCTTTTTCCCTCCTGCGGATGATGTACTGGGCAGGGATCTGCTCTAAGTGAAGAAATGTTGTAAATAATACCATGTAAAAAGAAGAATCAGTACCGATCTCCAGCCATGTTCTTAGGGTGTCCCTGTAGATCAATGCTTCTTCAGAGCCTGCTGCTGTGTTGTTCTGTAGCTTTTAGTGGGATGCTGCTTGGAGTGAGAGAGGGTGGCAGAAAAAGAAGTGATACAGCTTTTGGGGAAGTGGATTCTTCATGTAGTCTGAAAACTTCATCACTGCAGATCTGACCATTTTTTGCATTGCAGCTTGTGTTAGAATTTCCCCTGATATAGCTGAGCCAGGAACTAGGCTCATATTTATTATTCCCTTGCTTATGATTTAAGTAATTTTATTTTGTAAATTTAAGAATAATATTAGTATAGCATAAAACTGCTAGCAACTAATAGAACCAAATATACACTGAAAGAAATAATGATCACACCTTGATACAGCCTCTCTGTGGCTTACAGCATGTGATGGGAAGCTGTCATAATATAAATGGTTGTTTCATTCATATCCACTGTAGTATATAAAACCATTGTTTTTAAAAAAGAAATTCTACATTCTGTGTTTCCTAGAAATAGCCTTGCATGGAGAACAAATTATGCTATCAGTTTTTACTCTTTCTGTGTAGCAGAGCCATCTTGAGGTACTTAAAAAAAATTAACCTTTAAAAATTATTAAAATTATGTTCTTAATTATTAAGAACATAATTAAAAATTATGTTCTTGCTTCTCTGCACTCTCAAAAGAGAGTCTACCTATCAAATTTCATCAAGATTTACTTCCTACCAGGAGTACTGAAGTTATAGGTGGAAGAAGACTTGATTGAGCATTACACAGTAATATTGGGTAGATGATGTGGACATCAGAGGCTTTTAGACATTAACTGGCTTTGTCGTCTCAGATTTTTGTTTTTTCTTTTTTGGTTGAGGTTTTGGTTTTTTGGGTTTTTTTTCTGGTTGTTTGGGTTATGTTGACGTTTAAGTTTTAGACTTTCTCAGAGAAGTTGCTTTGCAGCGTGCCTGTGCTGAACTTTCTCTGTGAGGCACTGTTCCTTGGGAAGCAATCTCATTTCATCTTTTCTGTTTTCTGTTAAAAAATGCTCAGTGGCTGATTCTTTCTGCGCTATTAAGAATGAAGAATTTTGATGTTGCTGCAGTTACAGTGCACACTCCTTAAACCAAAGATATATCATCTTCACAGTTCTTAAGGTGCTGGAATTGGAAAACTTGGCCTCCTGTGCCTCTTGGGAGCTCAGTGGTTAGGTACTGAGGTATGAATTTTGCGTAGCCTCGTGGTTGCAGTGGAGTTTGCATTGGTCCTGTTTCTGTTGCCTTCTGTCTATTGTCTAATGACTTTCAGAAAATAATTTTGATGAAGTGGAAATGCAGATGTTAATCAGTATTTGTATCTGGATAGCTGAGGACAGGTGGTCTGGTTTCATCCCACAGTTAGAGGAAACTATCAAATGACATTTGATGTGCAGCTGTAGCTAAGGGACCATCTAGTCCTGGTGACAGAAGGAGATACCAGAGGTAATAAGGGGTGAAATTGAGTCACAAGAGGAACAACTACTTTATTCTCTAGTCTTTGAACAAATATAAAGGTGCTTTTGTTTTCTTTGCTAAAACTGCAGTTCTGGAGTCAGAATTTCAGTCTTGCAAATTACAGCCCACTGACCTTTATTATTGAGGTGTTAGTGCTCTGAGACTTTTAAGATCTGCTGTGGGGCACTACAGACTCTAATCTCCTTCCCTAACAGCTTTCATGGTTGAAGGTGAACTCTTGGTAGAAAATTCGAAAGAATAGAATAGAATGGAATAGAATAGAATGGAATAGAATAGAATGGAATAGAATAGAATGGAATAGAATAGAATGGAATAGAATAGAATGGAATAGAATAGAATAGAATAGAATAGAATGGAATAGAATAGAATAGAATAGAATAGAATAGAATAGAATAGAATAGAATAGAATAGAATAGAATAGAATAGAATAGAATAGAATATTTCAGTTGGAAGAGACCTACAATGATCATCAGGTCCAACTGGCTGACCAATTTGTCATTGACCAAAAGTTAAATCACGTTATTAGGGACAAGATCTGAACACCTCTTACACATTGGCAGGCATGGGGCAAGGACCAACTCTCTAGGGAGCCTGTTCCAGACCACCCTTTCAGTAAAGAAATGCTTCCTAACATCCAGTCTAAGCCTGTGTTGGTGCAGCTTTGAACCGTTCCCATGTGTTCTATCACTGGATATGAGGGACAAGAGTTCAGTACCTCCCCCTCCATTTCCTCTCCTCAGGAAGTTACAGAGAGCAATAAGGTTGCCCTGCAGCCACCTCTCCTACAAACAACACAAAACCAGAATCCTCAGCCCCTCCTCATGGGACATTCCTTCCAGCTCTCTGGGAGTTCGTGCTGGGAGGTGTCCTTGGCTATCACTTCATGCTTGGCTGACTCTGGTTTCTGGTGCAAGTGCTTTTCCAGGTCTCCCTGCTTCCACTGCATGGGATTTTTCTGTGTGGTATTTGAATTGCTTTTTCTAAAATATTGATTTAAAATTTAGAAATAATTACAGACTTGATGAGGCCTGAATCTATTACAGTGTATTAAGGTTTCTGTTTGTTTTTTATTTGAAAGTACATGCAGTTAACATGGTTATTGCTGATTTTTAAAGACAAACTTACTGAGTTACCAGCTGAACTGCTGGAATGAAAGCATGATGCCGTGCTACAAATCTGTTTGGTTTTTTAGGAGCACTAGTCTCTTAGCCTATTTTCTTTATGGGAGTTTGCCCAGGTAGATTGGTTCAATGACTAACCTGTTATCCAGGTAGGTTGATTCAGTGTCTAACCTGTTGTCCAGGTAGTTCAATGATTAACCTGTTATAAGCAGACAAATAAAGTAGGAACTTGCAGAGTTGGAGAGCTGTCTTTCCTCTTCCAGTCAGTAAATATGAATAAGAGCTGCCTGTGCCTTCTAACAGTCTGACAGAAAAGGACCAAGCAAAAACATTAGAAGATGTGAGGGAGAAGAAAGGGGAAGTGAGGGCCAGTCTTTTGGACAGAACAGGTCACCTGCCTGTAATAGAACTTCGGGTGCTCCTTGGCCTCTCTCTCAGCATTTGATGTACATTGAGCACACAAGGAAAATGTGGGGGAAGAGAGGAAAGAGCATCAATCTGTGGACCACTGCCATGGTCCACACTGCCCACTGCTCTTTACCCTCACCTGAAGGTGAAGAGCACAGTGTTGGGCAGCTGGAAGCCAGGGAGAGATCTTAACCTGTGGGACAAGTAACTTCAAGAGCTCTGTTCTGCCTCTGTGTTTCTATAAATGCTGGAAGGGTGAGTTTGAGTTATTAAGCAGAGGTTATACTGTGTCTGAGAAATTGAATTTCATAGAGAAAAAAAGTTCCATATTTTGATAACCTTTGTGTTATGACTAATATGTCAGGGCAGTTGTTCAATTATTCAGATTAATAATTTTATAATGCAGTACACAGGCATATAATGGCATGTGTATTTCATGTTTAATAGGTTATTTTGTTTCAACTGGGATTTTTAAATACCTTTGGAATGAAAGTCTTGTATTCTGAATCTGAAAAGCACACAGTTGTCTGTATCTAAAAGCACACAAGTTTTTCTGCTCCTGAAGTAACTTTACGTTAAACTAAATAACATATACTCAGTGCTCGATGGATGTTGCATTTGGAATAGAGTGTTCAGTGTGGGGCCCAGCACAAGTGAGGGACTGGCAAACTGGAACAAGTCCAGTTAAGGCCACTGCCATAGTTGGGAGTGCGAATAGGTCAGGAGAGGCTGAGGGAACTGGGTTTATGGTGTTTTGAGATGAAAGAAATGAGGAGGGTTGAAATGCAGCCCTCTGTTCCCTAAGGCAAGGTTGGAAAGAAGTCAGAGCCAGGCTTTTTTTTTCTGAGGTGCCCAGCAGGAGAATGAGAGGCAGTGGCCACAAGCTGCTTCAAGAGAATTCCAGTTGGGCATAAGGGAAAAACTCTTCCTGGTGGGACTGGTTTAGTCCAGGAGCAGGCTGCCCCAGAAGATGGGGAAACCTCCACTTTTAGGGGGTTGCTGCACTTGGGTGGAAAAAGCCCTGAGCAACCTGATCAGATTTTGAAGTTTCTTGTCCTGGATGTGTAAGAGAGCATTCAGAATCCCTTTCATCTTAATTTGAGCTGTAATTTCCACAGTTACTGTTTGAATGCCTCTGTGTAGCTGTGTGGTGTGTAACTCTGTTAACAGCAGAATCAGTGGGGAAGCCACTTGAACTACAAGTGCAAACTGTGCCATGTGCTGATAGTTGAATTAAATAATCTGTTTTATTCTTGATTTAAGCATCTCTAGTTTCCCTGCCTTTCAATAGAAGAGTGAAAAACTTATCTTTGAAATACGGTGATGCTAGAGATTCTTCTGTGAGCATGCCATATACTGCATAAAACAACAACTGTTTTTTCGTGGAGGGTATTACCAGAATATACAATACACAAGCTCTTTTTGCTGCTGCAGTGTTTTCCTCAGCATCTAAAAAGCAGAGAAAAACTTCAAGATGAATTAACACAATGTACAAGTCAACCCCTGAGGCATTCTTAAGTGAGAAAGTGTAGCTTTTTTCTTGTGAATAACTGCACTGTTCAGGTCGGAGCAAGCAGGTCAGTGGCTCAGAATCTAACACTGGGTCTGTGTCCTTTCTTGACACAATTCTTGTTTAATTCATAGCATATTGCAGTGAGCTAGATCAAAATAAAAAAAAAAACCTGAAAATTTCCATAGCTCAGCTTTCTGTGTGTGAATAGTTAGTATTTGCTTGTGAGGAAGAGACTGATTTTTAAAATCATTGCTGCAGTTAATGTCCACGCATGTTTAAAAATTTGCATCATACATTGAAATGAAAAAATTTTGGAAGGCTTTTTTGGCATCTTAAAGGTGCATTTGGAAGCAGTGCTCAGACTAATTCTCTGAGGTTTTCTCATTATTGCATGTTTCACACTTGAAAATCTGTGTTCCAGTGATGGAATAAAGGAAAATAACCTTTTATTCAAACTGTAGTTTTCCCTTATTTTGGCCGAGAGTTATGGTGTGGGAAGATGCAGACAGACCCACGCCTTTGGGCTCTGCAGATGTAAGTTGTAGAGAGAGGCTTTAGAAGGGACCCTGTAGGGTGAAAGCACATAAGGGAATATTTTGTGTGTTGTAGGCAGATGTATATGTGGAGGAATCCTTTTTGAGCCTTGGCACTGAAGCTACTTGTTTTTTGTCTAGAACTTGATTAGGAATTATCAAAGCTAAAGAAGATTTAAAAAGGAATTTTTTATACTTGGGAAATGCAGGTTATGTATTGCCTCTTCACACTGAGGATATTGCATTACCGGAGTTGTTATCCTTCCTGGCACATCTGTTCTAATGATTTGCCCTTGCATACCTGATATCAGGGAGGTAAATTGTCTGGTACCTCCTCTGGTTGGATCCTTTTTTGAGGCATTCCTTTCCATTCACTGCTGTGTCTTCTTTAAGTGGCAGTTGATTTGATCTCTGTATCCTGATTAATTTAGTTTATTATTTCTCCACTATAGCTTGATTTTCACTGTCTTGTTCAGCTTACTCATTTCATATTTCTGCTGTGGAGACTTTCCAAGGGCATGAGCTGTTTTGTCTGCATTTGAATGCAGAAACAGGAGCTTCTTCAGATTAACATCTATGGTCTACTCCAGAATAGGACAGAAAATTTAGTATTTTTTTTTTCCACTGTCCTGTGTGCTTTTGGAAACTTACTTTTCCTCTTCAGCCTTGTTCTGGAATCTCTTTTTGATATGCTGTCTCTTGAGTTACGGTGAAAATGTGTTTGGGGCAGAGTGTGTTGCTGAGGACAGCGTGTCCAGTTTGACCTTCCAGATGATACTGGAATATCTCAATTGAGTACTGTTGTGGGGGAGGAAGGAAAATTTCTCTGTGGGTTCTGAGCTTTGCTCTCTCTCTGTGTATTTGGGACCCAAGTACAGGAATGCTTTGTAGTTTTATTCTTTTCCTTAAAGCATGAGACCTACAGCATTTGAGGAGAGGAAAAAGAAAAGTGTTTGGGAGACTGCTCATTATTACTTCACTCTCCTCAGAAATGGAAATAAATGGACTCAAAGGGAGGTTTTAGGATTGGAGAAAAAAAAAACACCAAAAAAACCAACTGTCCATAAAGTGTACAGTTAAAATTTGTGAGACTGCCAAATGGAGAAAAGCATCATCCAAACTCATGAGCTTCCTAGGGTTTTTTCCCCCTCTCCTTCATGAAGATTTTGTAACAGAATATGTACTCCAAAAAGGCATTTAAATAGCATGTTTTAGTAATCTGTTTGTGATTGTCACAATGGGAGCTGCAGAGTACCAAATAGTTTTAAAACTTCATCTTTCTTCAGCTGGATTATTGAGATCATTACAAGAACTGCCTCCAATACTGAGGGCTGTGTACATAAAAATTTGGACCAAATGTATTTTGAAGCAAGAAGCCAGACAGATTTCCTCTCTTCCATAATGGTGTTAGCTAATAGGTATGAGTTTGGCCAAATTGAAAAGGAGTGTCTCAGTATTTGGAAATTATGTTCTACAAAACATGTTCCCTTTATTTTTTGCAGGGTTTTTTCAATCTGCTAAAGGCACAGTGGATACGCTAGGATGGACGCAGAGGAATTCCCTCCCCCACCACCAGAAGGTAATTTAAATAGTTCAAGGTTCACATCCGATTTTGTTGTTAAAGCTTGATTATATTTCCAAAAGTTATTTACGCTCACCAACAGTCCCTTTTCCCTATATCATCTCAGGATTTGGCCCCAGTGGCATTTTGCTGAAACATGAGCTCCTGTCATCTACCTTGTCTTGTTCTTGGACCTTGCTTGCTCATGTTTCAGGAGCATGATGGAGAGAAAGCTGGGAGCAATTGGTCCTTTCAGTCCAAATCTGCAAATACCTGTTTTCTAAGGCAATATTGTGTAGACTGTATTGTCACAGCATTATGTGCTTTGGGAGCCTGAAGTGTTCATGCACATGGTAGAGAAAAAACAAGTGAAGCCTGTGGCATAGGTAGGATATCAAATGCCTGGATAGGTTGGGCATCTGAATTGAGAAGACAAAAGTGGGTGAGTTGTTCTCCTTCATCTGTAGCTGAAGGACCTTCTTGACATTCTTCTTATGCTGCAGCTTTCTAGCTTGAATGCATTCCCATGGCTAGTAGAGGGGAAGCATGCACAAGGTGAACCTCTGTGTGGTCAGAGTACAGAAGTTTATGAAAGAGTATTTTGTATACTGGACTATGGCACTGGTTCTTTAAAGTTAGCATTTGGTGCACCTTGCCTGCTCTATGTTGGTAGCTTATGGCCACTTGTATATCCATGTTCTAGAGAGCATAAGGACAGGATGTACAAAGACACTGTGTTACTGCCTTCTGCATTTCTGTTCTCTGCTTATAAGACATCTTACTTAGCGTTCAAACAGCTTATACCTATATGAAAGCATTTAAGTAAGAAAAATGATTTATCTTAGTTTTGTTCAGCCATAACTCGTTAGGAATTTGAGAATTGCCACCCAAGATAAAAACTGCTTTCTCTCTAACTTAGACACTGCCACAGGTAGAGGTCTGTTACGAGGTACTACCTAGGAAATTTCGAACGTAAAAGAAGCAGAAAGGTGTCAGCTTTTAATGGGTTAGATTTCGGGCTAGCATTGTTGGCAGTTGTATTTATGCTATGAGGTATTACAGAGGTTACTGTTGGCAAAAATGTTTTTTTCTGTCCTTGTCTTAATCCATGTGGCCAGGACCCAGCTTTTAGCTCTGTTTTGTTTAGTGACAGTTACTGTGAAACTGTCTCTGTTGGATAATCCACCTCCAAAGCAAATTAGTGTTTTGGGGTAAGAGTCATCCCTTATGAATCACTATTTCCATTCGAGCAGGGACTGCAGGTTTTCAAAGACAGCTGATTGCAGCTACACACTTTGTGCAACATGTCAGTATGTGGGATACTCTGACAAAAAAATCAGAGTTGAAGTAGTTCAGTATTAGTAGTTCCAGAATTCAGGTTTTTTTCTCTACAAAGCTCTTTGTGTCACACAGAGCTGTAGGTATTGCTTCCTTATTTTCTTTCAAACATGTCACTCCTTAATAGGCTGGGATTAGGTTTATTCAGCATAAATTGAGATTTTGCTCCTCCCAATCTTGCATCAATGGAAGCTTTTATTGTCATTTTACAAAGCTGTGTCTGAAACAGTAGTTCAGACAAAGTAATTAGCTTATGGTGTTGGTCAAAGGTTGGACTGGATGATCTTGGAGATCTCTTCCAACCTAAAACATTCTGTGATTTTGTGAAATTATTGGGACTTAGGGTTTGTGGGTTTTATTTTGTTCTGTTTGGTTGGTTTTTGTTTTGTTTTGTTTTGTTTGTTTATTTGTTGGGGCTTTTTTTGTACTTTTTGTATCATTGTTAACTCTCTTAAAAAAAGCACAGGAATAAAAGGAATGTCAGTGAAGATAAATTTTAGTGATTATGCTAAATTACTCTATAGTTAGGTTTCTAGATAATTCTCATGACCAGTCTGCAGGTGGAAAATAAATGAGAATTTTTGGCCCAAGTACAGCTACAATACACGTAACAAAGGAAGGAAACTTCCAGGATTTTGTTGTAATGGTTGAGAGGTTTTTTTGGCATGCATATACACTGGCCACTCATGTTGTCTGCTGAGAAGGCATGAGCAGCACCTGGCAGTGCCTTCAAACTGTGGGCACATTGCATTGCTCAGTTGATGTGGCTTGTACTGAGCATGAGGCTCCCACTGTGTGCGGGGTGTAGGACCCCTTGATACATCATTAAAAAATAATTTTAGCTCTAGCAGCCCTAAACTGGGACCCCAGATGAAATCACTTTTTTTTTTTTTTAATGCTTGTTACATTATGGAAATTTTTTCTACCAAATGTAGCTGTAATATTGAAAGCCACATGGATTCCTTTCCACTTACAGATGGCTACCTTGCACTATAAATCTCAATTTGTTTCTCTCCTCAAGTAGGTTTTCTATTTTTTTGTTAAATCCTAATGTACACAAAGTGGAAAAATATTGCCAAGCCTGCATCTTTGTCATTGGGATGTTGTGAGAATGTATTTGAAAGCTATGCAATTAATGTTAAATAATTCCTTCTCATTAGCAATAACCATCTGAATCTCTGCCTTGTTTAAGTTAAGGTACAGTGAAGGTCGATAGCAGTTTCTTCTGCCACTTCTTGATGGGGAAAAGCTCCATGCAATAAAAGAATGGAAGATAACTCGTTTTTATTTATTTCCTTTATTATGGTTATGCAACACATCTGCTCATAGCTGTTTGGACATATCATTCATGCATTGTTAATTTGTCAGTGACAGGTCTGTGCTTGTTATTTGTCTTACCTCAGAGGAAATTCAAATGCTGAGGAACTTCAGAAAAATTAATGCCTGTATGCTTCCTCCTCCAGACAGCTTTAAAAAGAGATTTTTCTTTTCGCCATGAGAAAAATTCTGTAATATATTTCTCTGTATATTTTGAATGAGTGTGTGTGTTAGCAGACAGGGAGCAGTTAGAGGGGTGTGGATGTAAGGGCTTCCTTGGCTAAGAACATAGTCCAAAAAACTGTTTCCAAAATTGACACTTGAGATGATAGTACTAGCTCGTTTTCCCTTCTTTAGTGTTCTTTGCATACGAGATTATGTGCAAAGTGCTGCTATTTAAGATTTCATAAAGAAATTCTGTAGCTCTTTTGTGAAATCAAATAGAGGATTATTCTTGTTCTTTTTATCAACAAAATTGTAATCCTTTTTTGAAAAGCCAAATGAAAATGGCAAATTTTGTCATGGCTGTAAGTTATAATTATGGTTTTAATTGGTTGCTGTAGTAAAGCGTCCTTAACTAAACCCATTTAGACAAGAAAAGGATATGGTGTGAACTGCAGACTGTGGAGGAATTAAAAAGCTGATAATTCTGAGAATCAGAAGCCCTGCCAGGGTTTTCCTGTGGAGATGTCATATTCACCCTCACCAGCCTAGGACTGGAGATTTGATGTTCAATGATTACTGATTAATGGTGTTTACAAGCGGTAGCCTGTGCTTGTTATTACTTATTAGAAGGTGTAGCCTCTGGCTGTTTTTCATTACTTGAGAAACTTGTGAAGTGGAAGTCCTTTTCTTTAAGTGTTTATTGCAGCCTGTTTCAAAAGGAAAACCACCTTTGTTTACTAGTAGGATGAATACCTAGCAAACAGCCTCCTGCCCAAGGAAAGCTGGGTGAGGATGTGCTTTCCATGTTGAATAGGATTCTGGTTTTGCGTAGGCACCTCTGAATATGTCTCTCTCACTGTTTCTGGTACATGGCAATATACCTCTCATGATTTTTCTGTGTGAAAACTATTGGAAAATACTAGGTGTGTTTCTTCTCATTGAGTATACTTACCAACAATTCATCCCAACTTCCCTACACTGAGTTGGCTTATACAAAAGTTGTAATACCTACAGTAAGCTCTAAGCTCTATTTTATAATAATTGAGTTTGTCAGGGTAGGTTAATATATGATGAGATCTGGAGTATAACAGCATCACATGCAGTTCTTAAATCGTGAACAGATGGTAAGTTTTGTTTTGTATTTATAGGAAACTAACGTATTAGTTATAACAAAATTTTTAAATGAAATACTGACATTTCAGTGTTCATACAAGGACATTGTGAGAATGACTTTGGAAGCGTAGTCTTTGTGTTGCTGCCAAATACTCTTACTACCTGAGAGAGAATCACTTGTAACTTCTTCTAATGGGAAGCATGAAGAGCCCTTAAAGAACAGATGCCGGTGAAGAGCTGAATGTTCACTCATCTACACCACTGTCCCCAGTACCTTGGGTAAAACTAGGTGAGAAGCCTTGTTCTGCTGAAGTTTGGGATCTAAGTTGCTCTTCAATGGGATGAAATTTGTGTTTTTTAAACTTAAAACAGGCTGAGGATTTCTCCTAGACATTGAACTTAAAAGCATTTTATATGCTTCTTTCTATAAATCATCAGCTCTCTAGGTTTGTGAGTGAGATATTTCTTTGATCCTCATGTGGGGAGACAAAGGGCAAGGAATTAAATATGGATATCCTTTATGTGATTGAGTGCTATAATTGGGTTTCTCTGTGGTTATTTTTTTTTCAGTTGCCTGCCAGGGCTGGAACACTAAAATAAGTCATAATTCCTCTGTCCCTCAGAAGGAAGTTTGGCTTGAGTCTGAGGGTGAATGTGAAGCAGGAACAACTATATTCTCATAAAAATTGGGATGACTTTACATAGTCTAACAAAAAAACTCCAGAAAAATGTTTGATTAAGCCTAGTAGGGAACTGCTGGACAGCTGCTGTGCTTCACTTTTGAGACAATTGTATTTCTCTGCTAGGGGAACTGCTTTTTATTCTGTGTGCTATGTATATGTCTTTCAGATTATTTACTTGCATTTTTGGGTAGTTTAGTGAATGTTTTCCTAGTTTATTTAGATTTAAACTTCTTTAAAAAGCTAGTTTTGTAACTGAGAAAAGGAGCAGTTAAATTTGGGTTTTTATAATAAGCACTTGTATGCTTAGAGATTATTTTGTGGAAGTGAAAAACACTGAGAGGACATGAGATTGTATTTTGGACTAAAGTTAAATAAAAAGATGTTTTGTATTATGGTTGGGGAATTAAAATAAGAACACTGCTTACATTAAGTTGCAGCTATAAAGCAGTTGGTCTTGGGCTAAATGGCATTGTTTGTTAGATATCTATTTTCAGCACACAGACAATTACAAATGACAGTAAAACAGGACCCAAGGTTTCAGAAGAATGAGAACAGAATATGAATTGTAGTTATGAATGGTGCCTTGTTTCTGAAGCTGGCAGTAGCTCGCTGTTGTCTGACATCCCATCTGTAACAGAACAATTTATTTATTTCTAAAGATCACATTTTTCTCAGTAAATAAAGGAAAATGCATTGTTTAAGGTAAGGATCAATTATTTTGTGTGACAGTCCAGACAAGCTGTGTAACAAAGAGCAACAAGAGCATTCCCACTGCAAAAATGCAGATACTGTGCCACATGTCACTCCTAATTGTGGGTTGGTTGGGTTTTTTTTTCTGGCCAAGTGTATTTGAGTGTTGGGAAAAGCAAAAAATAGAGTATAGGTTAATTAAAGACAAACATATTGTAAAGGAATTAGTACTGATTTTTTTGGATTCTTGCAATGAATATTTGTGTAAGCTAAGTGCTGAAATTTTAATTTCAAACAGTGACGCAATATATAAAGAGTGCTGTAAATTATTTTTGCTTTCCTTCTTTTGCCCTTTTTATCACTTGTGTCTAGTATTAACTGGCTAGGATAAATTGCTGGCAGATAACTGAAGGATTCTCGGGGTGTAGATGTTTTAAATTAATTTCACTGAGCTCAGTAAGTATTCACTAACCATGCCTAGAGCCTCTGTAATGATTCTGCTCTAGAGTTTGTAGAGAGAGAAACTTTTTAAAATACTTTTTTATAATATTTGTCTTGTGCATTAGCATGGGTAAAAACTTGTTTGCATTATGATAAGTTAAATAAAGTGCCTGAATTACTGAACATTTATTAGCTGTTGCTTGATTTTGTCACAGAGAGGAGCTGAAACTATGCCTAGCATTCTGAGGAAAACATACTTGATAATGAAGTGGGTGTGTGAGTGGATCATGGTCTGCTTAAGAAGACTCTTCATGTTGGAAGAAATTCCTTCCTGACTTCCATGCAGACTGACTGAAGCTCTGAATCATGAACTTTGGTTGTGTGGGTTGTCTTCAGCCAGTGCTGTGGCCGAAGCAGGGCTTCCCTTCCCTTCCCCTTCCCTTCCCCTCCATGGCTAATGAAAGGAGGTGATGAGAAGGACCCTGAGGCTGATGGACTGCAAAGTCCCAAGGAAACACCACTGTTGCCCAGCTCAAGCCAGTGTCCAGAGAGGTGATAGCATTTCTGTCAGAAGCTGTGTTTAAAAGGCTATTGTAAAATAGGATTTTAGAGAGTTCAGTTAGTAAGAAATACTTGATGTAGGATCAACTTTTTTCATGAGTTTGCTTTATTTCCACAGCTATGCTTTTTTGAGCTATAACATCACCTAGTAAGATAATTAAAACAATAATTAGAATAATTGCTAAATAAGAGGGTGCTGTAAAACTCTGCCTGTTAGATGCTATGATAATGCATTTGTCAATTTTTTGCAGATATTAAACTTGGTTTACAAGTCAGTCTTTCTGTATAGTGCTCTTTTGGCTGGACAAAGGGGTAACAACAGAAATGAGGAGATGAAAAATCATCTGAAATCCAAATTATTTCAAGTATTGACCACAGGACAGAGCCATTCTGTTCTAGTAGTAGTAAAAAGATGCTATAAGTTGCTGTGAAAGTTGATTTCTAGTTTGTCTTCTTGTTCCAAATGCTCTGAGGAGGAAACAAATAGCTAAATCTAGGTTCACAGAATCACAAAATCACAGAAAGTCAGGGGTTAGAAGGGACCTCAAAAGATCATGGAGTCCAACCCCCCTGCCAGAGCTGGGTTACCTACAACAGGTCACGCAGGAATGTGTCCAGGTGGGCTTTGAATGTCTCCAGGGAAGGAGACTCCACAACCTCTCTGGGCAGCCTGTGCAGCTCTGTCACCCTCACAGTGAAAAAATTTTTCCTCATGTTTATATGGAACCTCCTATGCTCAAGTTTATATCCATTGCCTCTTGTCCTATCATTGGGCATAATTGAGCAGAGCCTGGCACCAGAACATCCTCCTGGCTCTCTCCCTTTACATATTTATAAACATTCATGAGGTCACCCTTCACACTCCTCTTCTCCAAGCTGAAGAGACCCAGCTCCATCAGTCTTTCTTCTTAAGGGAGATGTTCTGCTCCCTTAATCATCTTGGAGGGTCATCTCTTAGAGGTTACTTTTAAGTGTGTGAACAGGTTGCACACAGTGCTCTATGACTGTCAGATGGAGTTACTGTTGTTGAAGAAAAAAGAAATCTGTGTCACTGTGTCCAAAAAGATGAATTGTTCCCTGGAGCTGTGTGCATCTCCTGATCCCTGCTGGGGCATTACTACAGAAAATGTCTGAGCACAGGAATGCCTCTGATGCTGCAAAGGAAGTCAGATGCTTTTGTGTGTTCAAAGTGCTGCTTTTGGAAGTGCCAGTGAGCACCTCAGTTTTGACATTACTAGATAAAGGGTTATGCAGCCTGGACCAGTGGTCCTGAACTTTGACGTTCTGTTGCCTAAGTCATCTGAAAGTTTAGTCTTGAAGTATTCCAAATTTATCCAACTTCATATGCAAAATATGTCAGCCTGATGGAAAGTTGTTGGCAGACGTGATCCAAGGCCTGAGGTACTAAAGCTTTTGCTTTAGAGGGATTTCTGCTCTTTTTGGTATGTTACACATTTTATATACCTGAACTGCATGTTGTTTTTCTGTAGAAGTGGAATCTCATGCTGCCTGTTTTCAGCCTCCAGCATCCCTTTCTGCCACTTTCTGCTTTAAGGAACTCCCAATTACTCTTCCAGTCCTTGCAGTCCAAGGTATTGTCAGATGGTACAGCAGTTTCATGTTGTTAATTAGAATTAAGCAGACTGTACTAGAGAAATGCATATTCCTCAAGCCATTAAACAGTAACTGCCTTGATATAAAATGTAATTGTTTGGAAAACTAGACATTAATAGATGATAGCTGCTAGGAAAAAAGAGGTGAAGAAATAAAGAATAAGCCAGACTGCTCTCATTGCTGGAAATTTCCTTGAAAATGGTTATTTCTCACAAATATATCAACTGTATGTTCATAACTGCATTTCTTAAAACAGTTTCCTTTTCCTGTTTCCTTCTCATGACACTTTCATCCTATGGTTAGCCAACATGGTCCATCCCTGCAGTGCCAGAGCTGGATACTACATTTTCCCTATGAGCTTGTACTCCTTCTGGTGTTTGATTTCTGTTTTATTAAAGCTCCCTGTTTTCCCCATTCCTTGCATGGACTGTCCCTGTGTCAGGATGTTGAAGGAGGGTTCAGCCGAGCACGGTAGCTGAGTCTCAGCTTGGCTGTGGAGCCATCATCAGCACCCACCTCTACCAAGAGACAGGTCAGACAGCAAGGGAACTTGTGTGTTTTTACTGCTGTACTTCATGTTAGGTGCCTGGTGGGATTTATATTAATTCAAACTGTTAACCTTGATACTATTAACTCTGAAGTCTATTAGTGTTGCTTTAGTAGTGATGGAAAGCTTGTAGCCTTTAATGTGGATAGATATTCTACGGTGTATCTAGGACCATGCAGTTTTCATAGTGGCTGTGTACACTTTCTGTACAGCACCTCCTTTTGCAGACTTCATTTGCTTTATCAGCAACATCTTTGGGTGAAATTTTAATCTACTCCTATGGTTCTGAGGTGGAAAAGACACATTACTCCAGGGACTAGGCTTGGTCTATGTTTGTGACTGACAGGCAGTACTAGTGTCACTGTCAAGCCACATATGAAGGCATTTAAAGTAAATGGTCACAAAATGCTAGTTGTACATAGCAGCCTTTCTGATTATACCACAGCCAGTACCAAAAAGCATCCTGTGGATTTTGAAGAGTACAGGTTTTGCTGTCACTACTCTTTGAACAGCCTAGTTCACGTCTAATGTTTTTATTTTTTACTTTTTTTTTAATTCTTTTAATTTTTAGATGACTTTAAGCTTTATTTTTAGCACTGTAAATGGTTTGTAAGGTTCGATGTCTTTGGTATTTGTAAATCTTTCCTAACATCCACACATCTGGGTTTTGTTTCAAGAAATAAAATTCTTTAGTATTCAGCATGCTGCTTTTAGCAGCATCTCTCTGAAACTTGACCAGGGAGATTCATCCTTCTTTTGACTTATATTTGGAGTTTGTTTGTTTGTTTTATCCAGAAGAATAACATCTGTTGTCCATGCTTGACAACATAATTAGTGTGTAATGTGTGTATTTATGAAATACTAAAGAGGTGGTTTTTACTTATTTCTTCATTGTTCATTTGCAGGGAGACCCTTTTAATTTAATGGTGGTTTTGCTTTTGTTTTCATCACTGGAAACACTTTTTTGCATGGATGTGTGTGCTGTTTAGTTTTGCTGGGGTTTTTTAGTAACTGTTTTCCACAGGGCCTTGCAAGGCTGAGGCTGGGTCAGGCTTTGGCTGTGTCATGAGCAGGACCCAGGCAGCGCCAGCTCAGTGCAGCTGCCAGGGAAAGGGGAGTGAAAGTCCTTGGCTCCAATCTCCTTCCCATGGGAAGGAATGCCTCACCCCTGCATTTCTGCCTACACAGTTTGGTGTCAGACTTTTCATTTTCGAAAGGTTTACCAGTTGGCTAAATCAGGGACTTTGACAGGGGCAAGTGTTTCCTAGCACAAGGGTCCCCTTCTGGCAAATGCCAAACCTCTGCTGTGAAATTGCACCTGAAATAAAAAGTGAACAACTCGAGAGCCCCCTTCATTGTGCAGCACAGTCAGCATGGGATGTTTGGACCCAAATGGATAGTTTCATAAAAGTAATGACAATGTTAAAAATTCCGTTATTTTCTGATATCTGCACACTTCCACTTCTTATTTCTTGTTTGTGTCTTGTATACTTATGTAAGGAGCTGGGCAGACTTTAAAAACTCATCTAAATTATTCAACTTTATAATATAAAAAAAAAATTTCTGAGATAGTTTGTACTGGAAGTTTTGTGTATTTCAAGATACTCAAGCATTTATAGGAAGTTAAAACAGGGAATTTAGATTGAAAGAAGATAGGTCTATGCAGTTTCAAGTAATTCTGTAATCCAAAATACATTTAAAAAAAGAAAAATGTTTTAAAATTGCACATTGGAATAAGAACAAGCAACTCTTGCCAGCTCCTTAAGTTCAGTTGTGCTAATATTTTCTCACTAAATAATAGTTAGATGTTTTCCGTCTGAAGCATTGTCCACTTACTTTCTTCACTGGTCACTGTAAGTTGATGACACAGCAGAAGTAAGTAAAAATATTTATCAATTTATCATGCAGAAAAAAAAGAAAGCTTAGCATTCAGTGAATATATAAGATAAAATACTCTCTAGAGCCCACCCCCACCCAAAAACCCCCAACCAACCAAAAAAGAAAAATCCAAAATAAAATTAATGTATTGAAAGAAAAGTGACTGTTAGAAAGGAAGAACAGTTTTCCCTTCTGAGAATATATATATTTATCATGTCTTATGTTATACATGTCCTTATAAAATTCTTTTTCATGGAGTCTTTCAAATATAATGCATATATTTCCTCTTTTTTTCCATAGTTCCCTGCTAACTAATTAAAAATAAAATATATAATAAAAATAGGACTACAAGTGATTGCAAGGATGACAGTCCTAATTATCCAGAAGCCTTACTTGCATTTCTAAATGTATTTTTCATGCCTTAGAACATAACAGAAAATCCTTGTATTTCTTGATGGCAGTGTCTGTTTATGTCCAGTGCTTCCAGGTTTGTTGCTATCATGCTCCAGACTGTGGATTCTGTGGATTCTTAGGATTCTGTTTCTTTTTTCCTTTATCATGGCTTTCCATGGAAGAGGCAGCTTAATTCTTCAAGATCATCTCTGACTTAACACAATTGTAAGTGAAGGACAGAGTTTGGGGTGCTTTTTTTTCTGTATGTTTGCACTGATTCAAAGTGCACTTGATAGAAAGTGCAGAGCTATTTTATCATCCCTGTCTATAACATAAAGTGCTGAAGAAAACTATTAATGCAGGTTCCCTAGCTTAATCTCAGCTTTAAAATTGACATCACTCTCAAACATGTAACTCTTCAGCTGTATTACATTGAACTGTAAATAGTTTAAGGAAAATGAATGGGAAAGTAGCTGGTGCCAAGAATGCATTGCAATTGGCAGAGCAATCAAAAATTGTTAAAATTTGCTTATGGCCCAGCAGGTTTCTGTAAACACAGCCTAAGATAGCTTGTTTTTGAAGTCAGCTTAAGAAAATCATGTCACCAAATAACATGCCACAGAAATAAGTCTAGAATCTGTGTTGTGCTAATAATTGTGAGAGCGTAAGTTGCTTTTTCTAATCCTGAATTTTTATTTTACACTTAATTTAAGGCAACTTTCTTTTATATCAGAATTTTTTTTTCATGCTTTAAAAATATAAATCAAAACTTTTAGAAATGCAAGAATTTCCCTGAAGCATTGACAAAGGAAATAATGCAGAATGGTATTGACATAATTGAAAAATTTAGTTGGTAATTATATTCTCATTGCTCTGTTTTGGCATGCTTAATGCTAAGGTTTTGAGTAGTGGTGGAAGGGCAAACTGGATTTTTCAAAACTAATTATTTGAGGTAATTCCAAACAGACTCTGTAATGCTAAGAACTTTGGGATTATTAATTTTGGGAAAAAAAAAAAGGCATTTTAAAATTATGCGAATAATAATTTTTAAAAAAGTGTAGTTGACCTCTGTTATTTAGGGGGCAGGTGTGCCTTTGGAAATCCCCCCCTCACTCCCACAGTTTTTCTCTGCAAGCACAGTTGCCAGGAAAAGGACTTTTTCATTTCATCCTTTCTCTTTAAATTTAGACAGCTGGCAAAACTGAGACTTTCTTCATGAGCATGGAATTTTGCAAGATCTGTCCTGCATTTCTGTAGCCAGGTTCAGCCCAAGTGTAGCTGTGCTGTGTGTCTTTCTGAGTTACTGTTTTGCTTTCCAAATGCTTTTGTGTGTGTTGTTTTGGCAAAACACAAACGACTGTTGAAAAAGTACATATGTGCATAGTTGTTCAAGATATCTTTTTTTTGTATGACATAATCTGCATTTATCTGCACTGGTGAGCAGCTCTTCAGCTGAAGCAGAAAGCTTCTCACTCTCCCTTTATTTTTGTCTTTAAAATGCTTCTTTCATCAAATGAAATAGTACGACATTGAGATTAAGATCTTAAAGAAGAATATTTTTAAGTATGAGACTGAATGGATCAGTAAATTTAGAGGGTTAAATTTTATCTTAATACCTGCAGAATTAAGCAAATGCAGAAGTGGTGAAAAGCTGAACCACAGTTTTCAAACTTTTTAAAGTGAGGATATTTGTCTCCAGTCTGCCCTTTGTAAAGAACATGTGGTCCAAAAAGAAATTTCTCTTTTCTTGGTCTGTTTTGTAATCTTAAACCACCATCCCATCAGTGGTGGGATCTAGGGGATCTTTCTAGGTTACAGTGTCCCTTTACAGGTTTCTGTGCCTTGTTTATTTCTGATGCAAAATAAATGTTTCTGACTTAAAAAAAAAACAGGGCAGTATTAACAGCCATAACAACAACAAAAAAATGTGGCACCTTATTTTTTAGTTTTTTTTTTTTTTTTTCCGCAAGAGTTGAGAAAACAAATTCCTATGTTCAGATTTCTTCCCACAGTTGTAAAATATGGGTTGGTTGTTTCTTTAGGGGGAGAAAGGGGAATTGTGCATTGTTCAACCAGGTTTTGCTTCTGGATCCTGATTCATTCCTTTTGCTTTTAGTGTCTCAAATTACCTTTTTTTTGCCAGTGGCAGGTCTTGTCTGTCTCTGACAAATGGCATTGCACTGGACTTGAGTGCCTGGGGAACCGCATCAGTGTAAATGTGCCAGAGTAGAGAGACTTACCAGGTACCTGATACCCAAGTTACTTTAAATGCCCCAAGGAAGCATCTGGATCCAGAAGCTCCCTAAAGTAGCAGCCACAAAACCTCAGAGGTGCCTGCTGCTCCTGCATCATTTCCTTGTGCAGTTGGAATGTTTCATCAGCATCCCCCATTTTTCTTTTGCTGATGTTTAGAACTGAGCTCTGGTGAGTAGGTGGGTTTGTGGCTTTCAGCTGAGCTCCTCTCCACCAAGGCCTCAAGTTTCTGGGTGGTCTAATAGTGCAGAAATGATTGACTCATAAGAGTAACCTCATCTTCCCTCACCTCCCACAGTATGAAGTGCAGGCAGCTACTTTATCATAGGATGGCTGGGGTTGGAAGGGACCTTAAAGATCATCTAATTCCAAGCCCCCTTGCATGGGCAGGGGCACCTCCCATGAAGTGGTTGCTGCTGTGGTTCACTCACACAGTACAGAGAGCAGTGTGCATACACAAGAAGTTGTGGTTCTCTGCCTGCTACCTGCTTGTGACTGCCATCAATTCATTAATCTTCCTAATCTGCCCCACTAACCAACATTTCACACACTGGTAATCTCAAAAAAACACTCTAATTAGTATTTCAAAGGGTTTTGTTTTCCAAATTTGAAGTATACAGATATACTGAAAACATAAAGAAACTGAAAACAAACAAACAAGCCAGAAATAAAACACCACCTCCACCTGCCTTTTCCTTCTTTTCCCCAGGACTGTCAAGCAGCAAGTAGTACAAAGTCTAGTCAGGAGGATGCCAAATAGGGGAGATTCCTGTGATTGTTTTGAACCATGTGGAAGAGCTCTGCAAGACTTTTTAATCTTTCAGGGGAAAAAAGTGTGGCTAATGGACAAAAGCAAAAGTGAAGAGCCTTAATCTGAAAGTCGACTTCTTACAGAAAGGTTTTAAAAAGCATCAAAATTAAACCAAATGTCCTGCTGCCTTAGCAATAAGCCATGACAATTAATGCAGAATAACCCCTTTTTTGGTCCTTACTATTTTTGCAATTAGTTCACTTTTTTTCCTCCAGAGAAGCTGCATGAAAGATCTTGTTATTTGTGGCTGTGATAAAATACGCTGGCTCAGCCTGCCTGAAGAAACAGAAGCCTTGGCAGGAATGCTGATTACCATGACAATCTAAGCAGTCTAGAGCTGTGGTTTGTGTGGGCTTTATCATAAAGATACAAAACGTGCCCTGGATAGTAGAAAAGCTGATAGTATCATCATGACTCAGGAGACCCAGTTGTCCTTGCAAGACTTTGTTTTTCAAATTTTGTTACTTGAGGGGGGGAGGGGGCACCCTATCAGCTTCATGTAAGGTTTTATAACATATTTGGGTATTTACAGATTTATCAGTTTTAGTATAAAATGCTGTATTTACATTGATTTTGTATAAGAACTTTAATACATTGTTGAACACCTATGTAAAACTTGGATATTGTTCATGGTTTTGAGGAAAAACTTGGGAAGAGGGTCTGCTGGGCAAAAAAATATCTACAAATTGCATTTCTACCTACCCCAAGGGGACCTCTGGTAAGAGTTTCTCCTCCAGAAGGTGGGAGAGTAGGAAAGGCAGGTGGAGGGAGGGAGGTGTAGGGGTGAAGCCCTTTTTTATTTGTGTAGCTTCAGTGAGGGCTTCTGGAAGCAGGGAGGAGGCTGGAGGATTTGGGCATCCCTCCCTGCAGCTGCTCTGGCTATCCCTCTGTGCAGTGTCTCTGACAGAAGGTTTGGATGCTGTGGACAGGCTTCTTTTGATGCTAACACACAGCAAAACCAGTGGTAGATAAGGCGGTGAGGGGTTTAAATCTTTGTGGGTTCTTGAGAATCCTGTGGGTAAGAAAAGCAGCATGGAGGGAAACTGCCTAGCACTTTTTCCTGCTCCCCAGCCCTGTTCATAGTGCCAAATTTGTGCTGCAAAGACAAAAATACTCCTCCTGTTCCCACTTCCTAGCTATATTAGGGTGTAATTATTCCAGCCATTTTTTCTTTAAAGGTAAGAACTGAAAGCTCAACCCCCCCTACCTTCAACAGAGAACACCTTACGTGTGGTAATGGGGCTATAAGGATATAAGGTTATAGGTTTAAAACTATCTCAGATTGGAGTAGGAAAACCAGTCTGCTGGTCTCCTGATGTGTGTGAAGTTACTATCTCTGGCATTTTGACACTGCTAAGAAAGAATAGACTTGAAAGTTTGAGTTAGAAAGCAAAAATTTGATGTTACAAAGTCTCAAAGTCCCTCTACAAAGAAATTGATCTGTGAACTTTTCTTGTTTAAAGAATCAGCAGTGTAAATGTTTTTCACTGAAAATGTTGTGGTTCATTATGAGAAAAGCAAGGGTTTTTACATTTTCAGTTTGCAATTGCTTTCCAACTAATTTCATTGTTTACACTAAAAAACTGAAGACATGTCAAGGAACTTTTGTTCTGTTCCAGTAACCTAAAAATCTAAGAGATCATTGTATAAGCTTCAATTGAAATGCGGAATATTTACTGTTTCCATTAAATCACTAAGAGCAAACCATCCAAATGCATCTTTCTGCACAGTTCTTCATCATGAACCAAAAGCCACAGGTATGAACGATGAAGAGGAGGATGAGGGAGAACAGTTTGACTTTGACAGTGGAGATGAAATACCAGAAGCAGACAGGCAAGCCCTTGTGCCACCTCCTCCTGATCCTGGAAACAGCACAGAGCACCAAGAGGCTAATGCCATAGGTAAGTCAGCCCATTGGGCTGTGCCTCCAGTAGGCTAAATAATCAAGACTGATTAAAGGTTACTTTTTTTTTTGACAGTGCAATAAAAATACTTTAAAAAAGAGGTTTCCATGGAAGTACCATAGAAGTGTTTTGAATATAGCTGCTAGTTACTCTCATGGTAGATATGACCAAGCAAGTGACTGTCAGTTTTCCCACCCAAGTGTGACATCCAAACCAAAGAATTGGTCTTAGTCATAATGCCATGCTACAGGAAAACCTTATGCCCTTGCCTCTCCAATGATGTGGATGGCTTGAAATAACCTCCTTTCACAGCTAAGCTTGCTGGTTGTTGATCTTAAGATCATGTGCAGAAAAATATGTGGAGTCTGAATGTATAAATTTAGTTCATAAACAGACGCCTTATCTTATTAAACCTTAAAACATTTGTTACAACACATGCAGATGTTACCAGTGCTGAGGTACAGTTTGGAAAGCACTGTTTTCTGCTCAAATGGGCAACAGCTGATTTTTCTGACTTTGACCCAATATTTGTAAGTGGAGTTACTGTGCTCGTGGCAATTAAAGACAGATAACTTCGGCTGACTATGCAGATTGACAACATGGAACTTAAACACCATCTTTCCCTGAAAATCTGTTGCTGACTCAACCTTTTGTGAAGTTGTACATGCAGCTCAAAAACTTCTGATCATCTGGGATACGACTGATTAGATTGCTTTAGAGGGGCCTTTGGTGCTGCTGTACTTCAGCTTATGTCAGGAAGTACCAAGAACTTCATGTATCAGAAAGTAATTTATTTTCAAGGATGAAAACTTGGAAGGTTATTTTCTTTCTGCCTTTCTTCACAGAGCATTTTCAGGACTGAAAAGTGTCCGTCCAGTGAACTTTTTCTCTCCTTGTGGCTATTCCTAAAATGTTTCTTGCATTAATAAGATGCAAATTCATCTTGAATCTGGATTTTAGCCTTCAGGGTTTAAGGCTGGCTTCAGGCACGATGAGGAAAAGAAGACCCTGGCTACATGTCAGCAATTCTTCTATTCAGGATTGACAATGCAGTTACTGTTTTTTTCCATAGGCATCCTTGTAACCCAGCTTGTTTTGCTGCTCTTGCATTCCTCAACTGTAAAATGGGGAGGTTAGCACTACTATTTAGGAATTTTATGAGTCACAAATTGTAAGCAGCTTGTATAGTAAGGGTCATGCCAGTGTTCAGGGTATTTGCAAAGAGCAATAATATGCAGCTTTAACAGGTATGAAGAATAAAACTTCATTCTTTTGTTTAATTTTTCAAATAAAGGGGCTGATAATTTAGAGAACCATGAGAAGCTGCGAGCATCAGAACCTGCTGCAGAAGGGACTCCGGCCAAAGTAAATCCCTACTCAGTCATAAATATTTCACCAGTCCAAGACAAGGATCCATCCTCATCACCAGAACCAAGTCCTCAAGATGAATGTTCAAACTTGTCCGGTGGATATTCTGTTCCTGTCCCCTGTGGCTATGCTGTGCCATCTAATTTACCTTTGATAGTGCCAGCGTACTCCAGTCCTGTCATAATACGCAGCATTTCTGTAGATGAAGAAGGTACTGTGTTTGCACCTTATGTATTTGAAGGGGAATCCTTGCTTAACTTCAGGCACCTATACTGCTTTGTAAATGCTCATATAGCACTCTGCCTGGACACCTCTGGCAGATTTTGTGTCAAAATAGAAAAAGAACTGTGCTCCAGTATGAATGAAAATGTCTTATCAGACCTGAAAGAAAAATGTCAATTTATTAAAGAAAAAAATATTTCTGATGGTTACCTTACTGAGATACCTAAGTAAAGATGTGTAAGAAAAAACAAATGTATGTTGTCACCCTTTAAGTTCATGATGCTTTACCTTTTTTTTTGCTGGCACTGTATTACAACATGTAGTACAAGGGAGAACTTCTGTCTTATCTTGCCATTAAGAATTATTAATGCTAATTCCCTTTCAATGCCATGAGAGAATTAAAGAGCCATAGTTTAGTGTTTAGGCCAAATGGTTTCTTCTTATGCTGTATCACCCTTTTGCTTTTCTATAGGCATGTCTGTTTGTTTATTTTCCAGTCTTTGTGGATTTAGAGTTGCTGTGGGATATTCTGCTTGGCAATTTGGTGAATTATGTTTCTTTACTGCAATTTTAAGACAGAAAAGGAAACCTGAAAGGGAAAGAACTATGGATTATTAGAGAAACAGGAACAATCCTCCATTTGGTAAAATTGACAGATTGATGTCAAGAGAGCAGGAGGAACAGAAAGGTCTCCATATCCTGCCTTTTTTTTTCTTAAATTTTTTTCTTAAATTTTGAAGATAATGTTTTTTAGCTAGGCAACTAGAGAAACTAGAGTTAAATGCAGCAGACATTTTAATTTCCTCTTAACAGGTCTTACATAAAATTTATGTGCCTCTGAATTCTTTCATTAGCAAAAATAGTGTAAAGAAACTTCCAAATTTTTAGATTTGTTTAAGAATACAGAACATTGAAAAACATAATTACTCATTGTCAGCGAGCTAGTAAAATCAGTTTCTTATGCTAAAATGTACCATTTGAGCAACACTGACATTTTCCTCCCAGAATTTTGCTGATGGTATCTTTTTTTTTCTACTTAGCAGGGACACAAACAGCAACTGAAGAATGTCCTTGTAATTCTGCAAACTTAGAGGAGCCTCAAAATAGGTGATTGCCAATTCAGCATGTTTTAATGATGTGTAAAACCTTAAGTCTTAAGAAGGCTTCCCTGTGATAAGTATTTTATTTTTCTTGTGTCATGCTTTTGATATTTGCTTGTTTTAATTTTTTCCAGTCCATAACTGGTTGCATACTAAAGTAGCACTGGTTGAAGTTTCATATGTGTAACTGTGAATGATGTTTTTGAAGGAACAGTGTTTAATTTTTATAAAGTCATAGCAATGTCAATTGGAACAGGCTGCTGGAGATCTTGTAGTCTCACCTGCTGATTTCAGTTGCCAATATGCTGAAAGATCAGCCATGGCCTTCGAAGCTGAGCCTCAAAAAACTCTTAGGATGGAGGTGCTGCAGCTTTCCTGGGTAGTCATCCCTGCTGTACTACCCTTTGGTGAATTTTTTTCTTCTAATTTACAAACCGAAACTTCCAATATGACCACTGCCCCTCGTGTATCATCGGGCACTGAAAAAGAACCAGCCCCCAAAACCCCAACACAAACACAAACCAAAAAGAAAAAACCCCAAACCAACTGCATCACCTCTGTATCTCTTTCAGATAGTTGTGCCTGCTTTTTGATGACCCCATAGCATCCTTTTCACTAGGCCAAATAAACTCCATGTCTTCCACCTCTTTCCTTGTAGTCCATGTACTTTAGTCCCCAACTTCAATTTCTCCACAGCTCTCTAGAAGGGGTGTGTGTTGGGAACCCAAAACTGGATGTGATGATGCAGGTTTAGCCGTGCCAGCACCAGCCTTGCCAAGCCCCAGAACACCTCTAGTCTTATTTACAGTGAAAGAGAAGCTCTCACTTTACTGCTTTCCAAGGGAGAGATTTCTGTGTTCTGGCAGAAGAATTCAAAAGCAAAATATTTTTGAGATTGAAGGGAAGTGTTTTCAGCTTCTTGACTGAAATTGTCAGATCGATACATAGATTATTTATGTTCTGATTACGTGGTGAAACATGAGTAATCAGCAGCCTCCAAGTGGGAACTGGAAGGCAGTAAGGTATTTAATAGCTGGTTTTCACAGTTATTTGAAAACAATGTGTTGTACTTTTTAATGCTTTTGTTTTATGGCTTTTTTTTAAAGTGAATGTAATGAGGCCAAGAGAGAGGATGATGCTCTGGCCAAGTGGGTTGCAGATCCTGCAAATACAGCATGGATGGAAAGTAAGTATTGGGAAACGCCAAGGTGCAGCTATAGAAGAATGGCAGCTTTAAGCTGACACACTTTGTGTTTATCAATATGCACATACATATTTTACAGGAATTTTCATGTGAACTTTTATTGTATTCAGGTATGTTCTGGAACAGAGTTATAGCATTTGAAACATTCAGCAATATAATCAAATTTTGTATTTTAGAATAACATTAACATTTGGTTTTCCGTAGAACTCCTTTTAGAGTCTGTGGAATCATTTGTCTCTGTCTTAAGGAAGTCATCAGGTACATGATGATACATGTACAGTGGAAATCAACTCAAGTTTAGAGTCTTGATCTGTGACTATATATGAAATTGTTCTTCTCATGCATTAATTAGCAAATACATCCTTGGAGCAGATGGGAGGGAAGGAATTGCAGGTGGAAGGAGGGGTTCTCATTATTTTTTTTTTTTTTTCTGTTTTGCTTTTAGACCCAGATGAAGTAATTTATGATGATGTGCCAAGAGAAAATTCAGATTCTGAAACAGGTTTGAGATCTTTGCAATACAGAGCCTGTTTAAAACAGTGTAATATGGAATTATGTGCCTGTATATTGAATAGATACATTAAGTACCTAAAATGTATGTAAATGAAATTAACATTGTGAAAGGCTTTATCTCAGCAGGTCTTCTGCACCTCTCTCTCAGAAGTTGAGTTTTACTGTATTCTGTAGATACTGTCCCAAATGCTTCAGTATTCTGTATAGTCGAGAATTACTGTGTTTAGTGTTGTAGCTATAGTGACCTAAATAAAGCAAGGTACGTAGGAAAAGGGTGGTTTAAATAGTGAAATAATGTATGGTAATGTATCATTGTCATGGTTATCTAAAGAGCTGTTCTGTTCTTAAAAGTCCCCCTTCAAATGCCAAGTACCTGATAGACAGGAGACTTAGAGCATTTATTTACCATCCAGGTTGTGACTCCATAGAAATGTTTTATTTCATCTTTGGAATGTTCCCATTCCTGACCTTGTTTGCAAGGGCCAGGATAGATCTTACAGATGCTGGAGCCAAGGATTTAAGCTTTACTGGGTATGCTGGAGCTGGGGTCAAGAAGTTTGTTTATAATTTTTGGTTGTGGTGAAGACTGTGCTTAAAGCTTGGTTGCTGCTAAATTATTTTGTGTTTGAGTGGATTAGCTTATTAGGAATTCTGCATGTATTTTTCATGGCTCTCAGAGGGTGTAGGTTTTGATACTAAAGGTGTCAATGATTCAAGGATAGGCTTAAGCATTCTTGTGTGAAACCCACATTTATCATTATTTATCCCACAGCATTCTGAGAAAGCTGGCAGCCCACAGCTTGGACAAGCGTACTCTGCACTGCGTTAGGAATTGGCTGGAGGGCCGGGCCCAGAGAGTGGTGCTGAACGGTGCTGCATCCAGTTGGCGGCCGGTCACCAGTGGTGTCCCCCAGGGATCAGTGCTGGGCCCAGTCCTGTTCAATATCTTCATTGACGACTTGGATGAGGGAATTGAGTCCATCATCAGCAAATTTGCAGATGACACCAAGCTGGGGGGGAGTGTGGATCAGCTGGAAGGCAGGAGGGCTCTGCAGAGGGACCTGGACAGACTGGAGAGTTGGGCTGATTCCAATGGGATGAGGTTCAACAAGGCCAAGTGCTGGGTCCTGCACTTTGGCCACAACAACCCCATGCAGCGCTACAGGCTGGGGACAGAGTGGTTGGAGAGCAGCCAGGCAGAAAGGGACCTTGGAGTTTGGATTGACAGGAAGCTGAACATGAGCCAGCAGTGTGCCCAGGTAGCCAAGAAGGCCAATGGCATCCTGGCCTGTATCAGGAACAGTGTCACCAGCAGGTCCAAGGAGGTGATTCTGCCCCTGTGCTCAGCCCTGGTGAGGCCTCACCTCTAGTACTGTGTCCAGTTCTGGGCCCCTCAGTTCAAGAAGGATATTGAGATCCTCGAACAGGTCCAAAGGAGGGCAACCAGGCTGGTGAAGGGACTCGAACACAGATCCTATGGGGAGAGGCTGAGGGAGCTGGGGCTGTTCAGCCTGGAGAAAAGGAGGCTCAGGGGAGACCTCATTGCTCTCTACAACTCCCTGAAAGGAGGTTGGAGCCAGGTGGGGGTTGGTCTCTTTTCCCAGGCAACTCTCAGTAAGACAAGAGGGCATGGTCTTAAATTGTGCCAGGGGAAGTTCAGATTGGATATTAGAAAGAATTTTTTCACGGAAAGGGTGATCAGACATTGGAACGGGCTGCCCAGGGAGGTAGTGGACTCTTCGTCCCTGGAGACATTTAAAGAGAGACTGGATGTGGCACTCAGTGCCATGGTCTAGTGACTGCAGCGGTAGTTAATCAAGGGTTGGACTCGATGATCTCTGAGGTCCCTTCCAACTCAGCCTATTCTATGATTCTATGATTCTATGATCTTTACAGCTGCTGCATTTTCATTTCTTGTCCTTAGTGTTCAGGCAAACTGTTTTACAGATTATTACTGAAGTGGTTTTTTTTCCATTAGTGTTTGAAAATGTTATGTTAAATTCATGACTTGAATGCTTTTATTACTGGAAGGTCCCTCAGTGTCCTGTACTGCTCAGGGCAGCAATATCTTTGTGCTGTGGCTGCTCAGTCAGGAAATGTGCACCAAAGCCAGGAGCCTGAGCTGGGGAGGGGTAGGACACAGAGCAAAGCTCTGCTAAGCATCTTGGTCAGAATTTTCAGCTTAGCCTAGAAGATATTAAGTAATATCTTGGCTTTCTGTTTGTCCCCAAAGACATTGAAAGTTTCAGAAAAAATAGTTGTGAAGGAAATTTCATCTTTGTACATTCGTGATCTTGGTATTTATACTTGAATATTTTATCAGGGAGATGCAACTGTTCAAAGAAATTGCAGTCAAAACTCAGTCTCCATTAGCACAGGGACAAGATATGTCCACCACATCACTGGCTGTTGCCTATCCTAATAGTGGCACTGCAAATGTTTGACTTTTATAAAACTCTTGACTTGGAATGATTTTCTTAAATTATTCATTGTGCTAGATTATCATTAAAATGTCTTCTTCAGTAAGTACATTTTAAGGACAATTTTGAAATGCATGGAGGTTTTAAAAAAAAACAAAAGTTTGATTCTTCCAAAGTAGAGGAGACTCCTCTGTGTTAATTCTAAAGAAATTAATGTTAATATTTATTTATTTTTTAACACTGGTCAAAATTTAGTTTTTAAGTCATAGAATCTGGAGTTTAAATGGTAAAATATGTTAACTTATCTTTCAGGGACCTGATTTTTCTCAGTTTAAGTAAAACTTCAATTTTGAAATGAAAGCACAACTTTTGTTGTTAATGGTAAATGAAGTTTTATAACCTCTGACAGTAGAGATCCCTGGCAGAAGTATCAACACTTCTCTACTTGTAGAGGCAAACGATGCTGCTTGTGTGTATGCCTGTTTCCTGGGAAGTAATAGGCACTAAAAATTTCCATTTTGTATTGAATCTGTACCAACGAAAAGACCTGTCTTTAACAGGTGATACTTTGGTTGGCCTTTGCAGTATAGCTTTTTGTATCTTGAAAAGGTTAGTACTTCAAGCTATTAGACTAAATTATAGGTAAGGTAGCCTTCAGATATGAGAAACTCCTAGTGACTGGTGCAGTTGAAATAATGAGGAATCCTAAAGTATCATTTTGTAATGTGTTTCTTGCTGCTTTGGTCAGATCTGTTTTGCTTGAAGTAGTGACGTTTCCATTTGACTCTTGCAGTGTTTTAGTATTGTCATTTGAGCTGATGATGATGTTCCTAGGGATACATGGGAAGCTTTCAAATGGAAGGATGCTTTTCCTGAGTGCAGATGTGTGTTCACAGCTACAGTTTGAACTTCCTTTGTATTTCTTCTTAGACGTGTTGTGGGATTTGAGGAAAAGAGTGTGGTTTGGGTAGGGCATGTTTTTAAACAAATTGTGGCATGTACCCATAAAAGTGTCTTCTTTCAGCACTCTGCTTCAACAAAGACAACCTACTTTGGCTGTTTGAATATTGGATTGAATGCCCATTTTAAAATATGCAAACAAAAGTTTGTACAGATCTTCATAGAACACCCTGAACAAGTCAGTGTAACGTTTAAAATTTTGTTTAATTCTTGTAGAGGAAATGATTTATGATGATGTTGAAAATGGTGATGATGGTGGAAACAGCTCACTGGAATATGGGTGGAGTTCAAGTGAGTTTGAAAGCTATGAAGAGCAGAGTGATTCTGAGGGTAAAAACGGAATTCCCAGCTCCTTTTTGCGAGGAAACCACAAGAGACATGTATGTATCTCACACTGCTAACAAGTCACTGAGACTATCTTGATTTCCAACACTTGCCTGCTTTGTCTGTATTTATTTACGGTCAATCTGGTTTCATATGCCTAAGAATCTTTTTAAAAGAAACATGAATCAATGTGGGAGTGACAGTCCATAACAAAATGTAACAGGGAAAAGATGAAAATATTAAACAGAAGCTCATTTAAAAAAAACAAGACTCAAATTAGATAAAATTAAAATTAATAATGAGATTATTTTTGCTTGTGGGCCGTTCCTCACCTTTTCTTCTTTTGCATCTGCTTGGATTAGTGTAAGTGGTAAATGAGTGTAGAAAATGTGAGGAACAAATGGGGGTAAGCCTGCCAAGACTTGAAGTTTTGGGTTCCTTCCGGTGCTCAGAAGTCACAAAGCTGTTTGCCAGTATTCCAGACCTTTCTGCCTTTCTGTCTTAAATCTGAAGGTGAATGAGCTTACAAAAACCCTGAAAAAAACATTTGCAGTCAAAGAGAAGCCTGTACTATTATTAAGGAGAGAAAATATGTGGCATGATTAAAATGATACATCTCTGACACATCTCTGGTCTAGTATCTTCAGCTGCATCTGTGCTACAGGAGAAAGAGGCTGATGGCATGGATGTGTCCTCTCTTCATGTTTATGATTTCATATCAGGAGGACCCTTGGAATCCCCTGCTTTTGCTGGTTCTCCATTCACCAGTTGAAGTGTTCCTATGCTTGTAATCCCCATCCTCACAAAGCAACCCTCAAAACCTTCTGTGACAGGCTTGGAAAAGCCAGCAGCAGGGTAGTACCATGGAGCGCATCTCTTCTCCCACCACTCCTTGGTCTCTGACACTTTGTACCTGATCCTGGTACTCTTAATCCACTGCCAATTGTTTCCTGTGACAGATCAAAGAATGCTCACAAGCATTTAAAAAATGGCTTTAAACCCTGTTTTGTGCAAATGAGTAAATAGATTCCTATGACTCTGGCCAAAGGTGAAGTTACAAGCAACAGGAAAGATTAAAAACAGCAACAACAAAAACACCTCAAATACCTAATCAGCAGCCATGTTAAGAATTATGCATTCACATGCAAAGGTATTTTCCAGTCTTTTCTAAAGGTATTAAAAAAAGAAATCAATCTCATTTTTTCTTTAGACTAGTTAAGAAAACTCCCACTGTTAGCTTAGACTGAGCAAATTTGTCCATCTCTTTTACACAGTTGGCTGTCAAGTGCAATGTTTCAGAATGTTTCAGAAAGTACAGCAATGTACAGGAGTGATGGTCTAGTTGTTGGGTCAGAGCTTTCCTAAGCGATAGTTTTCCCCCAGTTGTTTTTGTATCAGTAGGCAACATGCATGATATATGCGAGTACTTTAGCACGAAGTTTGCACTGCAGGCTTTTTGAAAAGATTGTGTCTTTTTATACACTAGCTGTCTCATGACCTAACGCGTTTAAAGGAGCATTATGAAAAAAGGATGAAAGATTTGATGGCAAACACTGTGGGACCAGTAGAGATTCAGCAACTAAAGCAAAAACATGAGCTGAAGGTAGTGTAGTTGATTTTTGTAATTAGCTATGTTTAGATGATTGCTTTTTCCAACACAGACAATGTTAATAACTTGAAAAAGCTGGCAATAACTGGTATGAAATGAGTTCTAAATGTGCTGGATCATTACGCAATTTGTCTTGAAAGTACTTTGTCAAGGACCTTTTCTCGTGCTTATTGCTAATGGTAACAGTTACAGAAGATGAGATAGGGCGTTGTCCTTTCCTGCTGACTGGTGCCCTTATCCCAGAGTCTGGGCCAGGTGTTCTGCCCCAGTGCCTGTGTGAGACCTGGGTGTGCTACACAGGTCTAGCATGACCCTAGCCCTCTGGCTACCTGCTGTCAAACTGTGGGAGTCAGAACGCCCTCCAGTCTGAATGGAGTCAATCTGAAAAGGCTGGGTCTTTGTGAAAGTTTCAGCACAAACCAAGAAATTGCATGCTTGCAGCAAGACAGTGTTGTGTTTTGGTGTTGCTGATGATGTTAGCACAGCTCTGACATGAAGGATTTTTTGTTGTGGTGGCCTTTTGAGAAAGCAAACGTTCAAAGCAGTTTTTTTAAATAAGTATTTCCTAGGAAAAGAACTTTTCATTTTAATTTTTTTGCATGAAATTGCTTTTTGCTGTAGCAGTGTGCTATAAAATTCTGCATTTGTTATAAAATGTGAAACGGAGCATTTGAGACTATTTTGAGTTCAGATGTTTGATGGAGCAGTGTTCTTAAACATTTCTGCTATTTTTAGGCTTGCATACAGTATTGCCATGCAGTGAGTCCCGTTCTCTACATTTGGCTTTATCAAGAAAAAGTACAGGTGCTCACGTGTGAGCTTAGGTATATCTGTGTTATAGCCTAAACTACTCAACAGTGTTCTTTTAAGGAAATTTTGATCAAAGGTACTGTGCATGGTATGCTCAAATGTGTTCCTATTATTAACTGAACATGTAGACCATGTTTTTTATCTTACAGATGCAAAAGTTTATGAGAGCTGCTAGAGAAGGTACCAAAGATGGGCTTGAAAAGACAAAAGCAGCTGTGAAAAAGGGTCGTTCCTTCATTAGAACAAAATCTTTTATTTCACAAGGTATGTGCCAATTATACTGTGTTTGTTACTCTCTCTAGTAATTTCTGAGAAAGGAAGTGAATCACCTACCAGGGTTTTTACTAGGAGCTGAGCACTGGATGCATTAGATCAGCTTTATATCAATCAAGTAAGGTATAATGTTCAGTTCAGACGACAGATGGTCAGTGAAGCTTCAGTAGTTTTAGGTCTGGGTCAAGAATTGGAGTAGACTGAGAAGCCCAAGGACCATGGAGAAGGTTTCACTTAGAAACAACTAAAACAACAAATTCCACCAAACAGTGTTGTAGATGCTATCTAGGCATTGGTAAACAGGAGTACGGAAATTGTGTTAAGGTCTGTCCAGTTCCCCCCATCAAGTAACTTCTGAATGTCAGGAAAGTTTGCTGTTAAGACATGGTTTTCACTGAAATGATAGTTAACCATTTAAGAAATTTGTTAGGCCAAGGGACAACAACCACTTTTCATGCTTAAGGGTGGAATTAGGGAAAGAGACTGTTCTGCTTCATTACGCTTTGGGGGTTTTTGATGAAAGGTGAGTTGAGATTGAGAAAACAAAGTGAAATAAAATATCTAGAGGTAGAAACAGACTCATCAGGGTTGGAAAAAACCTTCAAGATCCATCAAGTTCAACTATCAGCCCTACACCATCTTCACCACCAAATCATCTCCTGAAGCACCCTCTCCTCATCTTTTGAATGCCCCAGGGACAGGGACTCTCCCACCTCCCTGGGCTTAATCCTTTAGCAGCTTAGCAAATCAGGAGGGAGCTACTGACAGATACAGTAAATGAACTTGTGAATTTCTCCCAGCCAACAGATTTGCTTCTCTTCTCTTCTCTTCTCTTCTCTTCTCTTCTCTTCTCTTCTCTTCTCTTCTCTTCTCTTCTCTTCTCTTCTCTTCTCTTCTCTTCTCTTCTCTTCTCTTCTCTTCTCTTCTCTTCTCTTCTCTTCTCTTCTCTTCTCTTCTCTTCTCTTTCTCTTCTCTTCTCTTCTCTTCTCTTCTCTTCTCTTCTCTTCTCTTCTCTTCTCTTCTCTTCTCTTCTCTTCTCTTCTCTTCTCTTCTCTTTTTGTTCTAAGACACAGTTTCTTTGCTTTACACTGTTCTTTCATTATCTCTTCCTTGCTTGTGTCTCCTTGTTTATCTGGCTGCATACTGCCACCTGTCACTGCACTTTGGTTGTGCTTTTTGCATAAAATTAGTACATAGGGAGCAATGCAGAGTTCCTTCATCTCCTATCTGACTAAAGCCAGTACTGTGGTACATTTGGGTATTTATTTTAGTCCAGTTATGGAAGGATTATGGAATTTCTAAAACTGTATCATATTATGGGTGTTTAATTTCTTCCCAAAGTTCTTTATTTGAAAACTGCCAGCCCTGGAGCCTCAGTGCTTTAACCCTCATTGTCATGTCCTGTGCTCTGGGCAGCCGTGTACTCCTGGCTGTGAACTGCGAGCAGAGTTAAAGCAGAAGGTGCATAGGCTGTCTTCTGGTGTGGGGATTTTAGGATTCTGAGATACCTTTGAAAGATGTTCTGTATTAGTGCACCTATCAGTGATGGTGGTATTTGTATGATTTCACAGGTGATACACAAGTGCTGTTAACTTTCTTTTTTTTACGTAAAAGCAAGGCTGCGGTGTGATTAATGTGCTTGGACAATAGACTGCTTGTATTTTGTATTTTTTTTTCTTCTTTGCACCTATATGTTCTAAAAGTTAACATTTTGTTTACTCAATTATTTGTAGATCATAAATCATCATGTCTGGAAGAAGAAGAGCTAAATTTATTTATTGATGTGGACTGTATGCATACAGAAGCAATTATGACTCCTATGCCTGAAGGATTATCACAGCAGCAGGTAATAGGATTTTGGAAATATGATCTTGTGCTTCATTTTCCTCCTCTTTTGCTCTGCATCAATGACTCCCATGTGCCTTGCTCTTCAAACAAATGGAATTTACCATAAATTAGGTGGACATAAAATTCAGAACTTGAATAAGTAGTTTTTTGAAAACTGTTATGTATGCATATAATTGCATCATCCCTGAATTCAGCCAGAGATGCAAAATGTTGGTTTGAATCACAAAATTATCTATGATATTATTTCACTACCTGAACACTTCAACTGAATATGATGGTTATGAGTGAAAAAGAAGAGCTTAAATGTTTTTATTGAGTCAGAAGCATTGCTCCATCATTGCTTCTGTTTTAAATTTAGAGAATATCCTGTGTACTCTCTGAATCCCAACTTTGCTCTGATTAAAAAAAACTTGTCCCAAATAAAGTCAAGTCTACAGAAGAGTACAGTTTGCTGTTTTTCACTTCATACTTTATAGTCAGTGTGGAAAACACTTCAAAAAACACTGAAATTGACATTAGTTAGAAATTTTGGCTGAAAATAAATCTTGTGGGTGTGGGCTACTCTGTTCTTATGACAAGTAATAACTGTATGAGAGTTTCTTGTGTCTTCAGAAGGTGAGCAAAAAAACCAAATTAGGGGCAGTTGAGGAGAATGGTGTAAATTTTCTTTCTTTGCTTGGTGAGGTTTATTTTTCTAATGTGTTTAGCACACTGAAGTGCTAATCTGTAACAGTGCAACTCCCAAGCTATGATACAATAAGATTTCATTACACTGTAAGGTCTGGATGTTGTCCTTTCCCTCTTTCCGAATACAGTTTTGGAGTTTGACAGGTTTCTTTGTAGGTAATTAAAAATAAATGTGTACCCTCTTTTGGAAAAATGGACCTCTCTTAGTTTTGAGTGAACTAGTAAGTGTTGTGTAGATCATGATGTGTGTTGCTAACTGACCCAGGAGGAGCTGCCCAAGGAGGCAGAGACAGAGCTAGGAAAGTCAGAACTCATCTGTTGCTAGTGTGATGTAAAGGGCAACACTGAAGAGCTTCTCACGTGTACATTGGCAGCAAAAGTAAGGCTGAGAAAAATACCGATCTGTTGCTTGGGACAGGGACCTAGTGATAAAGGATACAGAAAAGACTGAGGTATCTTTGCTTCAGCTTTTACTGGTAAGGTTTGTCCTCAGACCTTTGAAGCCCCTAAGCCTGGAGGAATGCCCTGCCAGAGTGAAGCATTGTGTGTAGTGAGGGGGTGCTGCATCCAGCTGTACATACAGGTATCCATGGGACCAGGTGGAATGCATTTAAGGGTGCTGTGAGGGTAAGGCCTTTCGCTAGTATCACAGTGGTCAGATGGCTCCTAAATGTGACACACATCCTCAAGAAGGGCAAGAAGGAAAACTAGGGCCTGGCTGTCCTCATCACAGTCCTTGCAAAGATGGTAGAACAAATGTTACTGGGAATTATTCCTGGATTTCGGAGGACAGGAGGGTGGTTGTGAACAGTCAGCATAGGTGAATCAGTGATAGCTGTGTGCCTCAGGAGCAGATAAGGGGCCTGTGGTGTTTAATAGTACTTTTTAGTATCTTTATTAACAATCCAGATGCCAGCTGTGGTGAATGGTTGGATGTGATGTTGTCTACCTTGACTTTATCAAGGCCTGTGACACAGTTTCCCACAGCATTCTCCTGGAGAAGCTGGCTGCTCATGGCTTGGATGTGCACTCCCTTCAGTGCATAAAAACCTGGTTGGATGGCAGGTCCAAAGCATTGTGGTCAATGGATTTAAATCCATCAGGCAGCCTGCCTGTCACAAGTGGTGTCCTCCAGGGCTCAGTGCTGGGGCTGCTCCTCTTTAATGTCCTTATTGATGACCTGCATGAGGTGATGGAGGGCACCCTCACTAAGTTTGCAGGTGACACTAAACTGGGTGGAAGTGTCCATCTGCCTGAGGGTAGGGAGGCTCTGCAGAGGGATCCAGACAGGCTTGATTGGTGGGACAAGGCCAATAGTATGAGTTCCAACAAGGCCAAGTGTAGGGTCCTGCACTTCAGCCACAACAACCCCAGCAGCACCACAGGGTTGGGGAGGAGTGGCTGGAGAGTGCCCAGCAGAGAGGGACCTGGGGTGCTGACTGACAGCAGCTGAACATGAGCCAGCAGTGTGCCCAGGGGCCAAGAAGGCAAATGGCATCCTGGCCTGGATCAGGAACAGTGTGACCAGCAGAGCCAGGGAGGTGATCTTACCCTTGTGCTCAACCTTGTGAGGCCCCACTGTGAGTACTGTGTGCAGTTTTCGGCACCACAGCACAGGAAGGACATCAAGGTGCTGGAGAGGTACAGAGAAGGGCAGCCAGGCTGATCAGGGGTCTGGAGGACAGGTCTTAGGAGGAGAGGCTGAAGGAGCTGGGGATGTTAAGCCTGGAGAAGAGGAGGCTGAGGGGAGACCTTATCAGTCTCTACAGATGCCTGAAAGGAGGTTGTATTGAGGTGGGTGTTGGCCTGTTCTCCCTGGTGAGTAGATAGGACAAGAGATAACGGGTTAAAGTTGTGCCAGGGGAGGTTCAGATTGTATATCAGGAAAAAATTACACTAAAAGAGTAGTGAAGTGTTGGAGCCAGTTGCCCAGGGAGGTGGTGGAGTGGCTGTCCCTGGGGCTATTAAAAAAATAGGTGGACATAGCACTTTGGGAGATGATTTAGTGGTTAAGGTGTTGTAGGACTGATGGTTGGACTTAATAATCTTGAAAGTCCTTTCCAACCATGATGGAGGGGTGCAGCAGGCAGTGTGTGGGAGGATGGGGCTGCCAGTCACCATGGCTTCCTTGGGATGATGTTGATGGAAAACTCTGGCAGCACAACAGAGGCCATCACAAGTCCTGGCGGTGGGACAGGATAACCCCGTGCCACAGCACAGGCCAGGGGCCGGCAGGCCATGCAGCAGCCTTGGGCATCCCAGCTGGAGGAGGTGCAGGCCAGGAGCCCCGTGCAGCGTGGACAGCTCTGCCACAAGCAGCTGACTTTCTGAGCGTGCTTGTTTTAGACAGCAGGTGGCACAATAGCTTTTGTTTTAAATACTGTGTCCTGCACTGGGTCTCAGTCATGTCAGTTTTCGATTTGTTTTAATACTGGGATCTGGATTCTTATGACAACTTGGGTTTTTTTATGCAACTATTACTAGCATAAATGTGTCTATAAATATAGGACTTTCATGCAAGCCTGCTGTAAATTGTTCATATCTATTGCAAAATCTATAGGCACTACTAAGTAACTGTATTCTGCATTATAGAACTTAGAAAAAACACATTTTCCACAGATGTTTATTCTTTTCAGAAGAATGAACTGTAACTAAAAGTAGATTTGTATCTTTTATCAGACCATCTGATACATTATACCAAATAAAAGACTGCTAAATTAACTTAATAATGAAAAATACTACTGTGGAGAATCAGAGGCAGCCATGGCAGAAAAGTGAAGAAGGTTATGGGGATCAGGAGCAAAGAGAAACAAGTCTGAGATCCGAGTTTCATGGTCATTAAGCCTGGCTTAAAAAAGGAAAAAAAAAAAAAAAGAGTAGCTTTGCCTTCCCTTGTAATTGTAGGGAGTGATTTGACCCTACCCCTTTGCTGTCTTCTCCCTTTTAAACCTAGTCAAGCTTTAGAAAGCTCTGGGATGAACTGGATTAGGAAATAAATGTATTTAGGTGAAAACAAGTCTTTAAAACCAGCGAGAAATAATAACAGTAAGAAGTTTAAATTTTAAAGCAAGTCAGTTCTCCAGTTCTTTCTGTCATGTCATCTGCACGTGCATACAATGTGTGTTTCAACTTAACTGCAGAGGCAGGGGGTGGAGTAGGAGGTGTGATAAATAGTAGTTTGTAAACTTGAAAAATGATAGTACATCATGAAGCTCTCACAACTCTGTTGTTAAGAACATAGATGAGACAGGGTTTTCACTTACGCATCATGCCTAAAAAAAGAAAGCTGACTTACTTAGATACTTTCTCAGTGGTACAGTTTATACGACCTTACCTTAAAAAGGGAATTAGTGTTTTCTTGTTTGTTCTTCAGGCTACTCCTAATAAATTCTAAAACATATTTAAAAAGCAAAGTTTATCTTGAAGACTGTTTTTGAAAACTGGTTACCTGTTTCGTTGAAGCAAGTCACCAATGTAGCCATGTCATCTATACTTATTTATATTGATGCTTAAATGTATACATCTTAGATGAAAAGGCAAATTTCAAAAGTAAAGCCTGAAATGCAAGTCAGTAAAGATTACAGACAAAAGAGATGTTGAGTTCTTTAAAATAAATTCATTTTACAGTAAGAGGAAATTTCATTACTTTTGAAGAGGTACAGTGTTATTTTATTGCATTTCCTGTATTGCTTTGTGTTTCTTGTGCTTTGTTAATGTAAGCATTTTATCATCAACGTTCCCAACTGTGATAAACATGCTATCTGATTAGAGCTTCAGACAAAATTCTGTTTCTTAACAGGTTGTGAGAAGGTATATTTTGGGCTCTGTAGTTGACAGTGAGAAGAATTATGTGGATGCTCTCAAAAGAATCTTGGAGGTACCTTAATATCTTTTGTGTTTTAAAATTTTGAAATTGAAAACAAACCCTCAAAGCATCTGTACTATGACTCATGTAGATTTTGCTGCTTCATGCCAAATGTTTTGAGGTATTGTATACACTGTTACATAAATTGCTTTTTCTGCTTGTAGAAGGCCCTTTTTTGTTTGTTTTAATTTTTTTTTTTTCTTTTTTTTTCCCCCACAGCAATATGAGAAGCCCCTTTCAGATATGGAACCAAAATTACTGAGTGAAAGAAAACTTAAAATGGTCTTTTATCGAATTAAGGAAATTCTTCAGTGCCATTCTATGTTTCAGATTGCACTGGCGAGTCGTGTGTCTGAGTGGGACTCTGTTGAAATGATTGGAGATGTCTTTGTTGCTTCAGTAAGCAAATGCATCTGAACAGATAATCTGTTATTTTAAGCTTGTTATTCCATCTCAGTATCTCTCTATCTAACTTGGCCACTTTATTCCCATATTCTCCAATGCCTGTGGCAGCTGTCAGAGTATGTATGTACCATCCTGGTAAGGAAACTGACACTAACACATGTCTTTGGCTTGGTTGGCAAATGTGAAAGGATTGTGGGCAAAAATTTCAGGCTTTGATCAAACTTTGATCAAAAAAGACAGTAGGTGAAATGATCTGAATTCCTGGGTTTGAACAGAGCCTGGGACACAAATAAAGAGTATTTTTAAAACACAATCCCACCCTTCATGGAAGTCCATCTGGTAAAGGACTGAATTTGCCACTGCTTTAAATTAGAGAAAACAAAAAGTGGCTTTGGTTAATAGAAGGACATTGTTCCTAGTGTGAGTGTGTGCATGGAAAAGGCTGGCTACCTGCTGGTTTGAGTCCTCCTGTTGTTGCCACACAGCTGCTGGAAGTACCATCTCTTCATGCCTGCTGCAAGAGCACTGGGATCTGTGTCTTTTGAGGGCTTTGGTCCCATTCCAGTCAAAATGAAATGGATACTTTTATTGTTGCATTTATGAGACCAGGTCTGTAGAAGAGAGGGACAAAATGACTAAGGAGGCAGTGGGCAATGATCTTAGCCTTCATGTAGTTGTTTGCAGGCCACACAATCTGCCTGCTTTCTAGTAAAGCTTTCCCAGTTGAAGATGGGGCATTAAAGCCCTGGGACTCTGGTCATCTACAAGATATGGAAGATGGGTGGCAGTGAGATGATCAGGGGATCCCAGCAGCCAATTTGTATCTCGGTGGATGCCCTTTGATTTCCAATAGTCCCCAGGCACTGCCATAGTGTCATTACTAAGATGAATTTCTGTAAATTTACATTCAGTTATTCACAGCTGTTACACCTTTAGGTTTCTACCTTGTCTTGTACAGAGAGATTAGTTTGATTATTGCCATTATTTATGTAGATCCAGCACTAAACCAAGCAAAACTCTTAGCTCCAAGCAAGAGAAGTCCTTAGTGGTCAGAGATTTAGACACTTGTGCTTTCGGGTGTCTCTTCTATTTATAGTTAAAGTTTACCATTTTATGCTTTCAGTTTTCAAAATCTATGGTATTGGATGCATACAGTGAATATGTAAACAACTTCAGTACAGCAGTAGGGATTCTCAAGAAAACGTGTGCCAACAAACCTGCCTTTTTGGACTTCTTAAAGGTGAGTTCAATCTTAAAGAGCTTGGCATGTGATATAAATAAGACAGTATCTATTGTAAGTTAGGAGAAAAATACTGTATATTGTGTCACTGTTTTAAGGAGTTTGGTTTTATGGATTTGGCATGAAAAATTCCCATTGCATTCCACAACTGTGTTTTCAGAATAATAACATGATGTTAGGTCTAAGATGTATTTTGAAATGCAGAGTGGTTTTGTTGTTTTCAGATCAGTTTGTAGGTGTTTGCATGAATGTACTTGGAAAAACATTGAGATTCTTTCATAGCAGATGAGGTTCAAAAATAGCTCACCATCTGAGGCCTCTTCTTATTTGGGATTTAATTTTACTTGCGACATCTTTATTGTATTATGCAAAGTAGTGTAACTAGATTTCCATTCTATAACAATTGTCTAGTATTTTGAAAATCATGTTTCCAGTTTTGGGTTTAAATTGAAAATTTTTGTGCAGAACACATACTACCCTGATGATGTGCATTGAGAGCCTGGTACTTGGAATAGAAGTGCTGCAAATCCCTAGGGATGGTAACTTACATGGGTGCACAAAATTCATTGCAGAGCTTTTTAGGCTTTTGTGACACTGCTGAGAGCCTGGAAGCTCTGCTTGTCCCATCCCTCGAGTCCTGGATTGAGTTGTGCCTCTCAGAGCTGTCACCCTGTCAGGTCTGTTGCAGAGGTTCACCAAACCAAAATTGAGTGCACCAAATTGGGTGCCCTGGGCAAACTAAAGAGTGAAGCTCCCAGGTTGCCTAGGGAAGGGTGGCAGGAGGGCTGATTCAGATTTTAAGTAACAACTTTTCAGAGTGTTCGCAGCACTACTCAGGTTTATATTCTGGAAGCCTGAGGCAACATGAAGATCAAACTCTCTAGTGAGTGTATAGTCACTTCATCCCCTCTCAGTGTTGAAAAACTGTTGTTCCAGTAGAGGCATAACTTAAAACTCTTAATTGCTGCTTGTTGCTGCTGGCACTGGTAGTGTTCAGTGCTGGGGACTGAGCACCCAATTCTGAGGACAGAAACCGTTTCTGTACCTTCCTTGTCTTGTTTACTCACCAGCAACAGACAGAATCTCTACTGCAGGTATTTTGTGGGAGGGGGGGTTGTGGAGATAAGGGTGGAAACAAATTGTTGTGAGGCTGATTTTTGTACCAATAAATAGCAACTGAAACAAAACACCAGCTTAATATTGCTTGGGTTTGCTTTGTTTTGAATACTGAGTATTTTCTCTAAACCCTTGTTTTGGGATAGCCCTGATTCTGGTCAAAATATATCCAAATGCTGACATTTCTTACAGGGACAAGGCTTTTCTATACATGCAGATGAAATTTGTATGGTTTTACCTCCCATTCTCAATAACCAAAATAATGGATTTTAAAATTTTTCTTTCCAAACATAAATCAATGTTCTTTTACTTAGTTTCTTTTAATAAGGAAAATGAAAATATCTCGTTTGCATAGCACAGAGATTGTTTTTCTTACATTTCCTCTTAAAAACACATGGGTAGTCAGAGATTTATAGTCTCTCAGCTCCCAGCTCTAAGAAACAGAGTAGAAATAGTAAATTAAGGTCTATAAATCAATGGATTGCTGACATTTTAAAAATTAAGACATAGAAGAAGGACATTACCTTCCCTGTGCTAGAAGGTAAGCAGATGTTTTAGTGCAGTGTTTATCTAAAAAGCATGAATGTGCTATATCAATATATACATAGGTGCTACATAGGTGCTGCATTGCTGCTGCAGGATAGGACTACAGTTGAGTGACATGCCATAGTTTTAATAGAGATTTTATTTTTAAGTAATATTAACTGAAATATTTATAGTAAATGGAATGTTTACTGTAACACTGTTACAATTAATGTAAATTACATAGAAGACTTTTTCCATACATGTTTTCTTTTCCTTCTGTAACTGGTGGAAATATGCTCACAGTAGTAAGAAGTGTGGTTTTCTTGCATTGCAGCAGTGCCAGGAGTCAAGCCCTGATCGAATCACACTGTACAGTTTAATGATGAAACCTATCCAGCGCTTTCCACAGTTCATTCTACTGCTGCAGGTACTTAATGTTTACTAAAGGGATGTGCTTGTTGCGTTCCTATGTGGGTTGTTTTGGGGATTGTGTGGTAGCTGTTGTCTTCTGGAGTAGCACAGTGCAGTGTGAAGTGACCACTGGATCATGGGGGAATAACAAATTAAAAATTTGAGTGCATCATAACGTAACGATCTTGTATTCTGATGGCAGGAAAGGCAATAAATACACTGCAGGAAAATCTTAGTAAAGTAGATTTACTCAAGATTATTTGCTAGGTTAGATTTAGCTTGTAAATCACTTTGCAGTTAAGCTGTAGTTCAAATCTGCTACTTGTTCATGTAATTACTAGGAACTTTGTGGCATTACTTTCCACTTAAGAAAAAAAGCCAAGAGGATGTAATTCATGCCTTGGATGGTTTGGAATATATGTGGGCTGTGGAATAAAAGCATGCTTTCTTCCTGACTGCTTGGCTTACAGAACCTGTTGGAGTGTGTTGCAGCTTCCTTCTGTCCTGCAGTGCCTTGTTTTCCTTCCCATGGAAACTGAATATTTGGCAGGGAGTCCTCAGGTCTTTTCTTAACTGGTAGTTGAGCTGTAGGAAGAGCACAGCACAGACAGGCTCCAGACCAACTTAGGCTGTTTGTAACTTCTTCCAGACTGCAGGTCTATCCTTGCAAGTGCTATGATTTAGCTGTTGTGCAGGTGTCACAGAGGAGGACAAGATTTGGGATGCAGGTCCAGGAATTACGGTGAGAGAGAAGGATCAGAGACAGTTACGGGGAAGCATGCGGGTGGCGAGTTGTAGCTAGAATTTGTGAGTTGGCAGGAGAAATTGAGTGTATTGCAGTAAGGAACTACAGTGAATACATAGGGGGTTTTAACTACTGTGGGAAGGAAGCAAAAATTTCATTCAAATTGTTCCACTTTACACCTACAAAAGGGAAAGATTTTTAAAGGCTCTTGCAACCTCCATGAAGCACTGTCTCCTACTTTGCAATGAGTGTGCTGACAGTGTGTTGAAGAGGAATAAAAACAGTAATAAAGATAATAAGATTTTAGTAGTAAATATCAGAGAAGTTTAATTTTAAATCGTTGTTTACAGACATCTACAAATTAGACTGTAATATTGATTTTAAAACAGTGTGCATTTTAAAATTTACCTTGGCATTTGTGTTTTTACACCAATTTTTAAATTCCTTTGCTGTACCAGTTTTTCTGTAAATGCACAGTCAGTGACCCCATTCAGTATCTTTTTTAAGAACTGTTAAGGTATTCAGGAAAGTAAGTGATGTTCTATCTGAATATTTATTAGGTGTTCATTGGTCGTGTTCTTTAGTAGAGTAAATTGTTACTTGGGTAAAGAATGAAGCAATATCATTACATTCTGAAATGTTTTGACCTTGACTTTGAAGTTAACTGTGATTTTTTTATTTACTTATTTATTATTTAAAATTTTTAAATTTTTTTGTTTGTTTTACTACTTCCCCTCAGGATATGTTGAAGAATACTAATAAAGGACATCCTGACAGATTACCTCTACAGATGGCTCTTACAGAACTTGAAACCCTGGCAGAGAAGTTAAATGAGAGGAAAAGGGATGCAGATCAGCGCTGTGAAATCAAACAAATAGCAAAAGCAATGAACGAACGTTATCTCAACAAGGTTAGGGAGTAAGAATGTGTATATTTGTTTCTGGGCTTTGGGCAATCTTTAGAACAGACACCAAAGAGACACCTGAGGTTTTCTGTAGAACACAACAGTATGGGGTTAGTTTAGCAGTAGGTGTGAGAAGTGAGCTACCTGAATAGGCTCATGGTTTGAATCGCTGTGCGGTGGAGCTGATGATGTGCTGAAGTAGCAGCAGCAGTAGTGACCTTTGGCAGTGTATAAGTAACCCTGTGTCCTCCTCCTGTAATTAAGTCTCATGTACATCTTCTCATACATTCAAAACTTAATTTAGCTTGGAACTGAGTAATCTGTTCCTATATAAAGGAGGGAACCAGTTCCTTTTACTGCACTGATTCTGTCTATGGAGCAGTTCAAAATATGCTATTGAATGTGTGCACCATCTTCCCTGTTTTAAGAAACATTCCAGTCTAGTTCATTCATGTGTTCTGATCATTCAACCAAAATGTCTTTAAAGAACTGTGGAAAATTTTTACAAGTAGCACCTACTTCTTTTGATTTTGTTAGTACCTGTCTGTGCTATGGATATGCTTGTGTCATGGACTTATTCTGGGATGGAGTGATGGAAACATGCTGAAGAAGAGGAAGGAGTATTTTTGTTTGTGATTGATAAAAGCCTAGTTTTCAGTGAAGAAAGTAGTCAACCTGAACACACTTCTTAAGGCTATTTATAAAAAAGGAGATACTGAATTTATTGTCATACTGGAATAGTATTTCCATTCTAAGTGCATTAGAAGATTGATTCAGACATTTTACTTCCTAGTTTTCATAATCCTTTTTCTTGAAGCAGCTACTAATCATCATAGCTGAAGGAATCCAAGACAGAGAATGTGCTTTTTAAGAGGTGGTACGGGTTTTCTTTTGTTACTCTCTATATAAAAACTGTAAAGTCTTGCACGTTCTGCACCAGGGGGACAAATCAAGATATATGTGGATAGTTCCTCCAAGTAACAGGGCCCTGTGTTCATGTGCCTTAATAGTTTTGGAACAAAGCCAGACTGGGTGAAACAGGCTGTAAAGCACAGTGAAGCAGGTGGATGGATAGGAAAGGGGTGAGTTACAGACCATTTTGTTGATGTAGTTGACCTTTGAGGAATCAGTTCATGCTTGCACACAGTGGTGATCCTCAGACCTCAAAGGTAAATGGCAGGAGCAGTTTCCATGCTGTACATCTTTTGTACTTGTTACCTTCTTGGCAGTCTCTGGCAACCTGCCCTCTGTGCTCCTCTGTGAGCTCAGGCAGGCAGAGCAGGTGGGAGCACTCTTCTCCCTCCCACCCTGACCTCCCCCTTTGGCAACACTTCAATGGAAGGGGAAAGAAAGGATGAGGGAAGGAAACACCAGAAATCTTGGCAGCTATGATTTTTTTCACTAGGGGCTCTTTAAAGATTTTCAGAGCGATTATGTTCCATATTAGGATTGAAACCCCCTGCAGGCCATATTGCTGACAGCAGAAGTTACTGTTCCTGGAAAGTAAATCAGTAAAGAGGTTTGATTCACCTGGCAAGTCCACCTGTAAACACTTGTACTAGGATGGCAAGTGATAACCTCTAGTTTTTTCTTTTTATTTTTTTTTTCCACTGGATGCTAGCTATGCCATGTATAACTTAGAGTGTTGATTGTTTTTGAAACGTAGCTACTCAGCAATGGAAACAGATACCTCATACGGACTGATGATATGGTGGAGACAGTTTACAATGACAAAGGAGAAATTATCAAAACCAAAGAACGACGAATTTTCATGTTAAATGATGTGCTGATGTGTGCAACAGTAAATATTCGGTAGGACTCGCTTCATATTTTTTAAACGATCATTCCATCTTGTATTGGAATAAATAACATGTACTGAATGTTTTAGCTACAGTTTTTACCATGGCTAATGATTTCTAGCAATAGTCACAATAAATGGATAACTGGCTTTCTTACAGTCCTCTGTTGATGTTAGAAGTTGTAAATTTAGACTTTTTAAAATGCTTTACACATACATATAGCTGTGCAGTATGTGTCAGCTCACTTTCCTTAACCACCGTTTCTGCAGCCTTTTCAGAAACAGTCAGACATCCCAGAAACATGAGAACCATTGGTTCCAGACCAGTTTTCTATAGCTGGCAAAAGACAGGTATTTCTGCAGAGTACCTGACCCTCAAAAGGTCCTTCAGCATCTGATCCAGATGAGCTGCTTGAACCAGAGAACTAACTTTTAAGTATCTGGAGTTGGAAGGAGTGGATGCTATCCTGAGGGACTGAGCAGCTGTGTCCTGCCCAGTCTTGTTTTCTTTTTTTTCTGAACTAGACCAAGAGTATATACATATTTACTTAAGCTGGGGCATTTATGGATTCTGTTCATACTTACCTCCTCAAATGGAATAAAAGTGTGAGTTTTGTTCATTGAAGTAGACCTTTTTTGTTCATTGTAACATCTCTTGTCCTTCATAATAAAAGCTTATTATATCTTCTTGAATGTGAATAAGAGAATGACGGAAACAAAGGAAGAGGAGTTTAATGTCATTACTATTCCAAGGGAGCTTCCTCAGTGTGCTCTTTCCTCAGAAATCCCTGTTGTGTTACACACTTCCTTTTGGTTCAGGAGCTCATGACTGCTCTCAGAAGCCACAGCAGCTGCAGAGGTCTGCTCTAAAGAACATCCTGGGCTGTGGGGCTCAGCAGAGATGTTAGCTTGTCAGGCATTAAGATGTCATGTTGTCCTTCCTGCTGCCAGTAGTCATTCAGGGGTCCCATCATTAGCACTTCCCTAAACGTAGCAGTTACTTCTTTTGAGTACTCTTTCAAGTACTGACTGAGACGGCACAATCAAAAAGAACTGGGAAAAAGTGGAACTGTAGTATCATCCTAAGCACTTCATTAATGTTTCAAAATGCATGTTGATCTTAAAGATGGACATATATGTTTTGTTATAGAAAGTAGGGACTGTTACAGGCAGTTGTATGCTATTTGTAAATGAGGTGATCAGTATCTGCTTAGCTGCACCTTGCTCTGACAGGAAGGGTTATTCAGAAATGTCAGCCTGATGTCTGTATTGGTTTCAAGTTGTGCCTGATACTGATAAACAACTGACTTTAGAAGCTAAAATAATACACAGAATGCCTTGAAACACAGTTGCTTGTCACAGCAATAATTTGTGCATCTTCCAGCTCTTCCTGTGACAGTAGTGGCACCGTGACAACTGGCCAGAGATATTTATTGAAGTGGAGTGTGCCACTGGGACAAGTGGAAGTCATAGAGTATGGCAGCAGTGAGGGCCAAGGAGAAAACTGCAGGTTTCCACCTCAGCACTCTGCTGAAAATGTCATCATTAACTCCAAGCCAAGTAAGTGAGTTACTGACTTTTACAGATTTTTTTGTTAAAACCCATATTTGAATTTCAATAGATACTGAAAACAAAGGACATCATTTTGTGCATGAAGACTTCTGTAATATAAGAGAAATATAAACTCTTCCATTGGTAACTGAGAATCTATAAAGTGATAGCTGGTCTCCTGCCTTGCAGCTTGAATTACTTGTATTTGGTCCTGGTTTGGAGTTTTATGTATGAGTGCATGAAGAGTTTTAAAGCATGAATGTGTGTGGGCATGCAAAAAGATTGTTTTGGTGTGGTGTGCCAGGTGTCCTGTGGTACTTGGTTGTGCACATGTTCTTTATCCCATACTTCAAGCAAGGAAGTTGCTTTCGGTAAAAATGACCAACCATCCCATTGCTGTGGAATCAGAGTCTGGACACAAAGGGTTACTGCATGGCAGAAGTGACTTCTCTCAAGCTCATAGCATCCCACCCTTTGACCATAGTAACAAGTGCTTCAGAAAAAAATAAAATTTTCATTTTAAGGAATGTTTTTGAAACAATATGCCTGTAGGTAATTTCCTCCAAAAATGACCTCAAGCTCTGAAGTTTGCAAGTTCTTTCTGTGCTTGGTAATACCCTTAGAAGCCTGACAACTACCCTCAAGAGATAAATGAATAAGAGTTTACTGGGTAGATAACCTTTCACATATATAGTGAGTTATTTTTAAATTGTGCATTTTTTCTATATATTTTAACTGCATTTAATATATCTAGACTGTGAACCTTGTTAATGGACTATAATTTACATGGTTTCAGTGCTATCTTTGGGCATTATTTCACACTGCATTGATTCAATATTGCATGAAAATTTCCCTACAGTTGTACTGTAAGGTGGCATACATCTAACACTTCAGAATGATGTGAGATGCAGCTGCAACATTTGATACCCCCGTATTCTCCATGATGGCTGATATCACTGTGTAAAAAAGCTACAGAAAATTTTTATAGGTACTTGTAGGAGGAAGGAGGACAGAGGACTTTATTCTTGTAACTCACTTTAAGCATTAATGGGCTTAGACAATGAGACCAAAGCTCTTACATTATCATTTACCAGCTGATGTATTCATGACCACAAGAGGAGTGTATGTAAGAAAGCATATTGCTTAGAAATGGGGGTCCCTTTCTTTGGAGAGTGTGGGAGGAATAGCTCACTGAATGTTCCTACTGTGACATTGTGCTGCAGCTTCACAGCAGATTAGACCAAATCCTTGCCTGTCAGCAAGATCAGATGGGGAAGTGGAACATGAGTTAAGAAAGAAAAACTCTCAACCAAACAGTTGTATGCAACCTCCATGAACCTCTTGGCTTTGAGGTTTCTCAGATTCATGCTGTTTGGTGATAATATAAAAAAAATTACAGTACTTTTTCTATCTGTTGCAGTCTTAACCTTTAGGTTACATGGTACTGAGTAGGTAAAAGATAAGCTGAATGAACTGTTGACTTGGTAAGCTCTCGTTGTGTTAATTCCCCTAATAAAATGAATCAAAAGATAATAATTAAAAAGAATATGAAGGATGATGGTTATACAAATGAATAAATCTTCCCTTGGCTTTAATCAAATGTTTCTGCCAGATGACCCAGTGAAGCTGAAAATAACCACTCATGAAAGAGGAAGATCATAGCCTACCTCTTTACATGTACTGTTCTATCTGTGCTAGCTGGTACTCTGAATGAAGACTTGTCTGGACTGACCTGTATAGACAAGTTTGAATGCAGACCTAATTTTGTTATTCTGTAGAGCTGCCCCTTAGTTCCAGTCTTCTTGGCTGCTAAAGATTACAGAAGCTCAGAAAGTGCAGCCTTCCTGCAGAGGGGAAGGACTGGTAAGACTTTGTGTAATAGTTCACTGTTGCTTGATTATTTGCACTTAACAAGATGCTGCATTTTGTAGTTGATGCTGCCACAGTCTTATCACGGTTGAATCACATTGTTGGTGAGACTATTGGTTATTTACCACAAGTGAAAAAGAACTACTAGCAAACCATTGTCATCCTCTGCCTCAAAACTGCATGGCTTCATAGTTGTCATAAAGTTATTTTATGTTTCCCCTGTTTTTAAAGTATGCACTGAGGAACTGCTGTGGTGAAATCCCAGTGCCCTCATAGTATGCATAATAACATTTAATTATAAAGAAAAGAATGTGATGCTGCAGGCAGAATCCTGCTTCCAGAATGCAGAACCCTGTCTCACTCAGACTGTAGTTTCAGCTCCTATTTCCAGTGTGTGGGAACAGTGGAGATACAGAATGATGATGATTCTGTAAAAAATTATTATGTAGTAGGGGGTTTACTGCTTCTCTTTCTGGTGGACTGAGAAAAGCTGCTTTGTATCTGCAGCACAGAAATTAAGAGCTTGACCCCTGTCAGGTTCATATTCTCACATTACTGCTGTGACTAGCAAGGATTCTTGATGGATCCTGGTTTTGTCCTTGTGAGAACTGCTGGTTATTACTTACATTTCCTTTATTATGACACTTTTTCTCTGCTCAAATACTTTTTATGAGGAATCAATTGTCATAAGTGTATCTCACTATTTATTACTGGCTAAATGCAATTGGTTCTTTCAGTTTTCCATGATGCTGCAAGAAGGGATAGTATAGTTAAAAGATGCAAACTTTACATTGAGTGCTGGAGAGAAATTCATAGCTGAATTTGATTTCAACTTGTACAGACTGTGATGTGCAACTGCTGAAAGGTTGAAAAGTTTTATGGAGTGCATATAAATAAAAGACATGCTTAAGTACTGTTCTGAGGAAAGCAAGGGCTGTGTGAACATGCTTTTCACTTGACAAAATCATCAGTTTGCAGTTTCCTACCCAGTTCTGCTTTGCATACCAGTCTTTTGTCTCCGAGGTCTAGAGGAGAACACATTTAGAGGCTATTAACTTCATGTCCTTTTTATAAGCCTTTTATCTTTTGGCAGGAGAAACTGTGGCCCGAGAGTGTGGGGGAGAAAGCAGGAAATTTCTCCTAGAGCATATTCTGTTATGCTGCTCCTGCCTTTGGTGTGCTTTTGCTTTATTCTTGTAGTTCTCCCCTAGCACCAAAAGTAGACTATGATTTCTTATAGTTATGAACATGGAGAAGGGCTGAAGTCTCAACTGTTTGGCAAAGTTTTTTATTTGTATGGTTCTAATACTGTTTTTTAGCAGAGTGCAATTGTAACTTGTGTTGGCAGAAAACATTTCAGATTCTCAATCCTTAAAAAAAGAGCATGTTTATAGGATTGCATTCCTCTGAGCAAATGAAGCAAAGTGACATTGCTTCACATATGTGAATCAGTCTTGCTTGAAAGTCTCAGAGTGTGAGCCTTGGTATGCCAAAGAGACCTGATTTGTTATTTTTCTTCTGTAGAAACATTTGCAGAAAAATTAAAGTTCTTCCCTAGTAAATCAATATGCTGCTTTTGGTAGGCAGTTGCTGTTCTCTTCTCCTGCCTTATTTGGTCCATCTGCAGATGCACAGACACATTCATGGTACAAAAATTTTGAATAAATGTAGGAAAAGGGGGATATTTTTGCCATGAACATGAAGTTGTATATTCTTGGTTGTGATTTGTTGTGCTGGAAGAACTACATAATGGAGTTCAGTAAGAGATATTTGAAGTGTGTTTTTGGTGGTTATGTGAGCATTTGACATGTTTTTATGGTAAGATATGAAATTACTACATTGGTAGATAAGGTTGCTAAATGGAAGCAACAAGGACTGTAATTCACGAAAAGAACTCAGCAAAACTATTATATAATATGGGCTAACTGTAGGTTATAAATGGTTTAAAAGTTCAAAAGGAGACACTTAATTACATTAATGAATGTAATCCTTGGGGGGGGGTGTTTGTGGTTTTTGTTTTGGTTTGGGGTTGTTTGTTTTGTTTGTTTGTTTGGGGTTTTCTCATTATTATTTTGTTGGCTTTCGAGGAAGCCTGCTGCATAGCTGTGTCCTAGTCAATGGTGTTTATTCAGTCAAAAAGGGTGAGAAATTGGATTGAATTTATGGCAGAGGGTACCTAGAAATTAAAATGTTATCTGCATGATTCTGATAAAAAAAGAGGATTAGTGGGATGGGAAACTTTTCAGTAGGGCTGGTAGCAATAGGGCAAGGTTTTGTGGTTTTAAAATAAAAGAGGGTTTAAACTAGCTGTGAGGAAGAAATTTGTTATCATGAGGGTAGTTAAACACTGGAAAAGGTTGTCCAGAGAGGTAGCAGATAGATGCCCCTTGAATGGAGACATTCAAGGTCAGGTTGGATGGGGCTCTGAGCAACCTGATCTTGTTAAGATTTCCCTGCTCACTGCAAGGGGGTTGATGACTTTTAAAGGTCCCTTCCAACACAAACTCTTCTATGAGTCTATGGGTGAAAGAGCAATTAATAAAACTTTATTTTTAATTTGTCCTATTCATAGGACATACTTAAAACATGCCTTCCCAAAATGCAGAAAATCTAATCAAAGGCAAATTTGTAACATGAAAATGTACTGTATTCCCTCCAGAAGCATCAGAAATTGACCTTCACTTGCAAGCCATCCATCTGTATATGAAATCACTGAAAATACATGTTTTTCACTCTCCTTCAAAGGGGAATATAGAAGCAAGAGTCAAATATACGGGCTAGAGTTTGTTTCTCATCCTCCTAGCCTGTATTGTTATGAGTCTGCAGCACTTTCCTCAAACTGCTGATGGACCATCAAGTGTGGTTTCTGTGCCAAGATGTGTCACAGTGTGGTGTCACAGTGATCACCCTGAGTTGTCTGTCCTCTGTTTCCCAAGAATAAAAATGGTGAGCTTTAAAAGTTTTTCATAGTGATTTTATTTAAGAAGACCAGACTATAGAGTCTCTGAAGAAGCAAAGGAAAAGAGCTAAGTATTCTGCCATTTCTGGGTGGGAAACCAGTGCCTGTCAGCAGGACTCTGGTGCTGATCATGTTGATTAGAAGCCATACACAACATAGCCTATTACTTAAACAAAGAACCATTTAATTTGAGCCATATGGCTAAAGGATGAAAGAGAAAATGAGCAAGACCCGTCTGTACTATAGATCATGCAGTGATGAGCATAGGAGATAACAGTAAAATGAAAAAGCAGGTTAGCACATTTATGTCTGTGGCCATGTTTTAGTCTTATTTTTTATTTCACAAGTTTGCAGTCCATAAATGAGATCAAACCTCAGTACTGCTAAACCGTTTATTTTCTCCTTTCCTGGTCAGACTTACAGACTTATATTTGTACTTTCTTTCTACTCACCTGTGGTTTTGATTGTAGGTTTTGTTTATTGTTAAATGCAGTACTGACTATGCTGAAGTGCTCATATGATTCTCAGAACTCTCTTCTAAGTTTCCCTCTGCTTGATGCAGTCACTTTGTGTTGTACATCTCCAAATGTTGCCAGGGAAACAGGGATGCTTGATATGCTATAGTGTACACCTGTGTTTTGCACAGTGGAAGGGCCACACTTCTCAAAAACAGAAGTAGTGCTACTGTGATAGCCATTGCCACTAAAGCTGGTTTTTTTCACTGGTTTGTTTAAAGCTGGACAATCGTAATACAATGTCCAGAATAAGCAACTCCAAATAGCAGGAATTGGTAGTTGAACTAAATCTCTGCAGTATCATAGAATCATAGAATTGGCTGGGTTGGAAGGGACCTCAGAGATCATCAAGTCCAACCCTTGATCCACTACCGCTGCAGTTACCAGCCCATGGCACTGAGTGCCACATCCAGTCTCTTTTTAAATATCTCCAGGGACGGAGAATCCACCACTTCCCGGGGCAGCCCATTCCAATGTCTGATCACCCGCTCAGTAAAGAAATTCTTTCTAATGTCCAACCTAAACCTCCCTTGGCACAACTTGAGACCGTGCCCTCTTGTCTTGCTGAGGGTTGCCTGGGAAAAGAGACCAATCCCCACCTGGCTCCAACCTCCTTTCAGGGATTTGTAGAGTGATGAGGTCTCCCCTGAGCCTCCTCTTCTCCAGGCTGAACAGCCCCAGCTCCCTCAGCCTCTCCTCATAGGATCTGTGCTCGAGTCCCTTCACCAGCCTGGTTGCCCTCCTTTGGACCTGCTCCAGGACCTCGATATCCTTCCTAAACTGAGGGGCCCAGAACTGGACACAGGACTTGAGGTGTGGCCTAACTCCATATACATATAGAGTAATAATGTAAATCCTTATTTTAAAATCCTACTGTATACTAACGCAGTTGTAATATTCTAAAAAATGTAAACTATTGTTGATATATGTGAACAAAAGACCAGAGATTTAAAATAAATAAATCTTACTTCGAACAGCTTATTCAACTGAACACACTGGATGATATTATGTAGTTCATTTGTGAAGCAGGTATATGTTTCTAGCTGGTGGATTAGACACAGAATAAACTGTTACGTTTCTCTCACCCACTTAGGATGAGATTCTTCCCTTTTCCTTTTATATGCTCTATAGTGATTACAGTGCTTTGCTGTTGCCAGGGTTCTCTTCCACGTCTTGACACAGAGTAGTAAAATGAGTAGAAACCTAGCTATGAGCACATGAGTATGAAGGAGGAAGGCAAGCTCTTCTTAGTACCATTTCTACATGAGTTGTTAGGGATAATCTGGTGGGAATTCCAGGGTGAACCTCTCAGAGCTTGGCCAGTTTACAGTCACCTGCATACGTGTCTTGAGATTTTTGCAGTGCTTTCATCATTTAAATATCTTCACATAGGTACCTTACTGCCTGTTGATGTCAGTGTTTATCTCCTCACATCCAGTTCCCTTCCTAACCCTTCATACTGATGCAGGCACAACTCCAGAGGTTCTCTGGTGGGCTTCTAGGTTCGTGCTGCCCTCAGCCTTCCCCTTCTGGACCTGTTAGAGCAAAGGAACATGGCACTTCTTTTCTTTCACTCTGAAGTCTCTTTACTTACAGGATATTCCTTCCTTGTGGGAATAGAGCCAGGAATTGGAGGTTCTCTGATCCATGCTTGCAGTTAGCACCTAGTCCAAGAAGGCACCTGACCATTGTCCTGGCTCGCGTGATGTTGAGGAGCCAGTGGACAGGAGTCTGCTCTTACCAGTGTGTTGGGGCTCCAGTGTTTCTTCCTCCTGTTTCCTACTGATTTTGCTTCCTGTCTCATTTCTGGCACAGCACCACTGCTTCTGTCAGCAGGAAAAATATTTACGGCATTTTGTCTCGGAAATTCCCTGCTTGGTCAGGAGCAGCTGGAGTTTAATATGATTTTGAAGCCATGGTCTCAATGTATGAGCTACGTCTCACCCTCTTAAGATGCTTTGTGTTTCCTTCGTGTTCTTGCATGATTGTACTCACACATGGTATAGCACTATGCATTTAATACATTACTCAGTATTTGCAGTTGCAAGCTGTTGATTTCATCTTCACATTGTTCAGGCTGTGTGAACAAACAGTTTCATGGTTGAATTGTTTTTGTTCATCTTCTTTTTGTGATGTTCAGCTCTGATACGGTGTGTATATAGTGAGACAGTTCTCGTCATTCATGTAATTACCAGTTGAGAGCAAGGTGTTAATAACTGACAGGGAGGTGAAGCCTGTTAAAAACACTGTGTCAAAGCTGACATTTGGGAAGTTCGTTTCCCAGCTCTGCTCTGTGTACTGGGTGGCATGTAGTACTTGGTTCTTTGTCTGTGACTAGGACTTGCAGAACTCCTGTCTTACATGGCTGTGAGAATAAACACATTAGAGATTTATAGAGGCTCAGATTGTTATGTTCAGTAATTAATCTCATAAAGATTACCTTTAGGTGCTTACATGATTAAGGTATGATTAGACCGAAGAATGTAATTTCATGTTTGATAATGTTCTTCAAGTTAGTTGATGATAGTGATGTATCCTGACTCTATGGGTAATCAGGCTTATCTACCCCATATCTGAATTTAATAGTTTATATTCTAGTAATCTGAGAGGCTTATTACTTATGTATGTACATGTTTGTGCTGCTTCTTTCTGGGCTAGCTTACTAAACCTAATCCAGGGTTGTGCTGTAAAGCTGCATGTGAGTAGCTGCTCAGCTTTTCATTGATGGCTGCCAACCAAGCTCTTGTTTTCTGTGAGCATTCCTGAATTCCCATTTGCTTCAATTTCCAAACCTGGAGACTGATAGCACTCCCTAAACATTTGTGTAGCTTGGATGTGAAAGTATGATATAATCTCAGGTAAGATACTGCTGAGCTATGGTGGCTCAGATTTTTAGGGAGTATGCTACAGTAGACAAAATTACTTGGATTTGGCATGAAAGAACAAAGAGAGGGAAGGCGGAAGGTCTGTTTTTCTCTTAAGAACTTTGAATTGAACTGTGGGTTAACTGTTTAAGTCTTACAGCAGATTTTTGGATTCACAAAAATATGGAGTTTTGGGGGTTTTGTAATTTGATTTTATGTTTTTTTAACTCTTTTTTTTTTTTTTTTTAACAAAATTCCAAATGGCTATTAAAATGCTCTTGTAAAGGACAAATGAGAAAACATAACCCACCCACATGCTTCTCTGAGGTGTCTATGGAAACAGGAGCAGCTTGAGTGAACAAGTGGAAAGACACAAATAGGAGGAGAGTGGTGCTGGGGGAGCTGTCATGGGCTTTGCTTACATAACACGATGTGCAAGAATCTTGTAGTTCAGCATCTAAAAGTAAAATCTCATCTGCTTTGTCACTGGCATCAACAGTTGTACTGCATTTCCAGGCAGAAAGCATCAGAGGTAGAGGTGCCTCCCTCGTTTGTAGCTGCTGCTTGGATTTGTCAAGTTGTGTGGAAGAGAAGTTTTCAGTGCAGCCAGGGGTTCCTCATCACTGGCCTTCCAATGAAAGAGAGGTGTTCTGGAGCAAAGGGTTTTGTAAAGGGAAAGGGAATAATATTTAGCAGTAGGTATCACCTGATAAGTGAATGGCAGTGTTTCTGGTTTTCCTAATATTCATAATCTTTTTAACACCTATCTGGGCAACATCCTCCAGTGCTTAACCACTCTCATTTTAGAAAATTTCTTCCTTACAGCTAGTTTCAATCTGCCCTCTTTTAGCTTAAAACCTTTACTGTTTCTCCTTTCCCTACAGGCCTCCCAAAAAGCTTGTCCCCATTTTTCTTATTGGTACCTGTTAAGTACTGGAAGGCTGCATTATAGTCTCCCCAAAGCCTTTTCCAGACCAAAAAAACCCCCAGCTCTCAGCCAGTCCTCATACTCAGAGAGGTGTTCCATCCCTCTGATTGTTTTTGTGTCCCTCCTCTGGGCATGCTCCAACATGTCCATATCCTTGTATTGGTGGCTTCAGAACTGGACGCAGTCCTGTAGGTGGGGTCTCACTGGAGTGGAGTAGAGGGGGAGAATCTCCCCACTCAACCTTCTGGCCATGCTTCTTTTGATGCAGCCTGGCTGCTCTTGGCTTTCTGAGCTGCAAGGACACGTTGCTAGCTCATGTCCACCTTTTCATCCACCAGTACCTACAATCCCTCCTCCTCAGAGATGCTGTAAATGCCTTCATTCCCCAGCCTGTGCTGATACTGGGGATTGCCCCAACTCAGGTGCAGAACCTTGCAGTTGGCCTTTTTGAACCTGATGAGGTTGAACAAGCCCAAGTTTCTAGCTTGTCCAGGTCCTTCCAGATGGCATCCCATCCCTTGGGTATGTCATCCTCACCACACAGCTTGGTGTCATCTGCAAACTTTCTGAAAGTGAATTCAATCCCACTGTTATTAATTAAGACACCGAACGGTTCTGGTCCCAGTATGGACCGCTGAGGGACACTGCATGTCACCAGTCTCCAACTGGACATTGAGCTGTTGACTGCTACCCTCTGGATGTGACCATCCAACTCCTCATCCACTGAATTGTTCATCCATCTAATCTTTCACTCTAATTTACAAAGAAGGGTGTTGTGGGGGACAATGTCAAAGGCCCCATACAAATCCAGATAAATGACATCTGTAGCTCAGAGATCAACTGTAAATGAAAACATCGTGTAGAGTTCTCAATTTCTACTTGCACTGAGAGAGTTACTTCTAGACCTCCCCAGGGAGAATGTTTTTCCTGTTTGACAAGATCTCTTCCCTAGGGCAGCTGTAAGGCATTTGTCCTGTGTGTGTTGCATACCATTGTACCTGTAGGAGTTTTGTTTGGTTTTTTTATTTGTTCTGAGTGTGTAATTCTATACAAGTACCAGTTTGTTACACTTTCCTCAGAGATAGCAACTTTAAAAGTTACCTCCCATAAATACAATTTCTCCACCCTGTCCCAGGTGATTTTTAGGCTCAAGATGAAGATTTATTTTTTTTCAAATCTCTTCCCTTCATAACACTTGATGTTTCAGTATGCTGCCTGGATACACACAGATGGCTCAGTGGGAGGAAGCAATACAAAAGCTCTCAGCCTAAAGATCAGATTGCAAATGGCAAGTTAAATTTGGGATCTACCAGCCTTTCACAGTAGTCTGCAAATCTGACATGTTCTTCAAATTAATCATTAATTTTGTGGTACCCCTTAATAAATCTGGAATGAGAGTCAGGAAACTAGACTGTCTCAGTTTTGGTTGTGGGTTTCTCATATTAGCCCTGTTAGCTTCCATTTTGTGGAACACCTAGTCTGACTTCAGAGCTCTGTGTCTCTCAGAAGCAAATCAGTCTTTCTAAGGACCTTCAGCTTCCAGGATCTGTTCTCTCTTCGGGTCAATATGACTTTTTTCAAAGTGATTTATATTGATGCGTTGTGGTTTTGAACCATGTGGGGAAAAGATCATTATTGTAGTAATATTGAAGGCAGATCTTATCAAGATTAGTTACTAGGCAGTGAAAGACCCAGGAGTATATCTATTGACAGTCTGTGGCTTAAACATGGTCACAGAATCATTTTGACTGGAAAGACCTTTAGGCTCATCAAGTTCAAACATTAACCTAGCACTGCCAAGTCCATCATTAAACTGTGGCCACAACTATACATTTTCTGAATACCTCCAGTGATGGTGAATCCACCACTTTCTTGAGAAGCCTGTTCCCAGTGCCTTGATAACCTTTCAGTAAAGATGTTTTTTCTAATACCAAATCTAAACTTCCTTTGATGCAACTTGAGGCCATTTCCTCCTGTCCTGTTGCTTGCTACTAAGGAGAAGAGAGCAACCCCCACCTCACTACAACCTAATTTCAGGTAGGTGTGAAGAGCAATAAGGTTTCTCAATTGCCTTTTTTTTTTTTTTTTTTTTTTTTTTTTTTTTGGCTTAAATAATTGCTGTTCCTTCAGCCACTTCTCATAAGACATGCTCTAGACCCTTCAGGAGCTTCACTAAACCTCACTGTAGTGGGAGACCCAAAACTGAACACAGTGTCTGAGGTGCTGTCTCACCAGTATAGAGTACAGGGACATGATCAAACCCCTTCTGCTGGCCACAATATTCTGATACAAGTCAGGATACCATTGACCTTCTTGGCCACCTGGGCATGCTGCTGGCTCATGTTCAGCCATCAGTCAATCAACACCTCCAGGTCCTTTTCCACCGGGCAGCTTTCCAGCCACTTCTTCCCATCCCTGTAGCATTGCCTGGGTGCAGAACCAGGAATCCAGGTGCAGAACCCAACATTTGGCCATGTTCAGTCTCATGCAATTGGCTTCAGCCTATCAATCCAGCCTGTCCAGATCCCTCTGCCTTTCTACCCTCAGGCAGATCAACACTCCCACCCAACTTACTGTCATCTGCAAACTTTCTGAGGGTATGGCTGATCCCCTCATCCAGATCATTACTAAAGATACTAAATAAGTACTTGTCCCAGTACTGAGCCCTGAGGAACACCACTTGTGACTTGTGGGTGCCAACTGGATTTAACTCCATTCACCACAGCTCACTGGGCTCAGTCATCCAGGCAGTTTTTTTACCAAGTGAAGAGTGTTCTTGTCCAAGCTATGAGCAGCCAGTTTTTCCAGGAGAATGCTGTGGGAAATGGTGTCAAAGGCTCCAGGGTAAACCGCTTTGAAAGCCTTTCCCCTGTCCATGAAGTGTGTCACGTTCTCATAGCAGACTGGGTTAGTCAAGCCTTTCATAAATTCATGCTGACATAGAGTACAGAAGTGTTTGCAAGAATGTAGTTGAAATATTGAGAGTCTATTGAATGAGGCTCTTAGTTTATTTGCATGCTGTTTGGATTTATGTAATACTATTACTTGAAAGAATCCTAACTGGGAATAAACAGGAGTTTATTATGGGAAGGGACCACCTCAGCCATTATGTTTGCTTTCCTGGGAATAGATGTTTGAATTATGAGTGACTACTCTAGGCATTAAAACACTTTCCCCTTTAATAGCATAAATCTGTGATAAATTATTAATTCACAATCGAGAATCAGAACACACAGGAAAAGCTACAGGAAAATGTGTTACATGTAGCAAATCACTACAGTAAATAAATGTATCCCTTAGTAATTCTTTGAAAGTGAGAATAGGGCTTGATCAGTCCAGGATTATAATATCAGATATGCTTGCAGGGTCCTTGAGAATTGAAAACCTAGGGGAAATGGCTAGAGAGTGATCCCAAGGGAGCAGCTGCTCTGCCAGTGCAGATTAAAGCAGCTGCTGCCGTGCTGGCTGTGGGGGGACAGAGCTGCAGCTGCTGGCTGTGTGCCCAAGCAATGAGCCTGCTGCAGGAGGTGGGAATTCTCTCCCTCTGCCCACACCCAAGCACTAACACACAGACAGTTCTCTTGCATGTGTCTATTTATGCAGGACCTTCCAAATATTAATTTTGTTGGAGCCAAGTTAAGCTGATATTAACCACACCCAGGGAGTTTCCTGCAGACTTTGAAAGTGCCTGGATGTAAATGGGCTAAAATTGCTTCTGTTTCAATTATAAGGATTACTTCAGACGGGGCAAAACTGGTGAATTTAAAGCTGTGGTACTGAGAGTAACACTGGGAAACAAGCAGGTAAAATAGGTATTTAGTATTATACTCAAATATAGTTCAGCTATGAAGCAATTGTTATAAAGAGGAGAATCTTCCCCCTGCAGTTTTACTTAGTTGCAAAAATGAATTAAAACTTTTATCTTCCTGCTAAAGGAAGTGGCAGTTCTGTTTTCATTTTAAACCTTGAGTATATTTCATAATAATTCAGAGCAACAAATTAGGTATTTTACATGAATTACTGGTTGCTGGCAGTAAACTTGCCTGTTGCAGGGAGCCATGAATTCCTCTGGTAAAATCTTAGCAACAAAGGAGTTGATGAAAAGAATTCCTGCTAACTTGCACGCGGCCAGGATTTCACCCTTGAGCTGTAGGTGGAATACAAAAAAGGCACAAACGTGATTATTGGTTACAGAATGTTGCCTTCTCTCCTACCCGGGTGTACTGTCCTCTGTAACACACCGGATGTGTAAAACTGGGGAGAACCTTGTCTAAACTCAGGGGTTTTTTCTCATTGGAAAAATAGGTTGTTTTGGAGCTTGATAATTAGCAAGAACGGCTTAGAAATGGGAAGGAAATGGTTTTATCATTTGTGAAACATTTCAAAGTACAAAGAAAAACCAACCACGTATCTGCTTTGGAGTATAGCCAAGAGTTTTTCAATGCTTTCTGTGGAAAAAAAAAGAGAGAACACCCACCTCAAAACAGGCAACAGTCAAATGGTCAGGGAACATGTGTGGGCTGAAGCAGGCAGTCTTTGGCTGTGAACTGAGAAATGAATCTGATGAACAGACTAATGTGCCTCCTTCATCCTCTGTCAGGCAGTTCTCAGCCAGATCCAGTGGGTAGTCAGCATTCTGTTAGCCACCAAGTTAATAATCCTATTTTAAAGGCCATTGTGAGTCACCTTTACAGAACCCTGTTCAGGTATCAAGTTGCTATGCCTTGTAACTCCAAGTGGCACAAACCAAGTGTTCAGTTCTCAGGGAAGTCTCTTCTGCTGAGAGCATCATTGCTGATCTCTGGAAACCCAGCTGCTTATCTGTGTTACAGTTTTTGCCCTCTGTGGACCTGCATTAAAGCATTACATTAGCCATGGCTGTTGATCTAGTCCTTGACTGACTGCTAAAATTTCTTCTTAATGTGGCTGTTTGTCTTCTCTAGAACATCAGAGGATGGAAGCTGGCCCTCTTTCATATTTTATTGATTTGCTTTTTTGCTTCTTTTCCTGTGCTAAGAATGTGGTCTTTAATGAATAAGCCTAAAATGACTCCCATTTGTTTTTACTGTGTGTCAGAATTTCAGATGCCAGGTTAGTTTATTTTCTTTCACACTCATTGCATCCTTTTTATCTAGGCTTATTAAAAGCTTATAAAGTATGCATGGTGCAGACAAAATAGGCTCAGGTGACAGTTACTGAATGAAATTCAAGATTTATGAGTTAGTCCCAAGACTGGAATAAGGATATTTATAGGAACTTTTGAGGCTTCAGGAAGAGTCTTGCAGAGGGCAGCTCTTTTCAGGCATGGTGAATGTATATATTTCACAAGGCAAGTCCATTTGAAGACCCTGGCATGAAGTCCTGCAGCATCAAAGAATTGCCTGAATGCTTGCTGTCAGGTGGTTAATGTCCATTCTCCAACCAGCTTTCAATAATAAAATGAAATGTCTGGTACCTCTGTCTTTGTGAAGCTGCAAAGAGTAATCCTGGCTTTTAAAACTTAATTAATTTCGGTGAAAATATCCATCCTATAAAAGAGAATCCTCAGAAACTGTCAGCTTTCTGCAGCCTGGTAACTTTTCCTTGGTTTAAACCCACAAGGATAAAATTGAGAAATATTGTAGTATATTTTTTGGTGCAGTGGTTTTGTTTGTTTAGTAGTGGAATTTATAAATGACAGGTAAGTAAATGGACTTCTATCAAAAATTCAGCTAAGTTGCTAGCTCCTTCTAATCAGTATAAATTTTGTTTTGCAGATGTTATCTTTTTGTTACAGAAATTTGGAATTTTTGTCCCTTACAGTGCCAAACACATTATCATGGCTTTTGGCTACATTTCACTAGACTTCCCTTAACACTGACCCACCCATTTCTTTGCAAGCAACTCCATCAGAATCAACAATTTGATGATCAGAGGACTGGAGCACCTCTTCTTTGAAAACAGGCTGAGAAAGTTGGAGTTGTTCAGCCTGGAGAAGAGAAGGCTCTGGCGAAACCTTACAGCAACCTTCCGTTACTTGACTGGGACCTACAGGGAAGCCAGGGAGGGACATGTAGTGATGGGGCTAGGGGGAATGGTTTTAAGCTGAAAGAGGTTAGATTTAGAGTAGATATTAGGAAGAAGTTTTTTACTGTGAAGATGGTGAGACACTGGCAGAGAAGTTGTGGATGCCACTTACATAGTGTACATGGCCAGGCCGGATGGGGCTTTGAGCAACCTGATCTGGTGGAAGGTGTGCCTGCCCATGCAGGAGGGTTGGAATTAGCTGTTCTTTAAGCTTCCTCCCAACCCAAACCATTCTATGTGTTGAGGAACTAGTGATTCTGGTGCTTAACATGTTACAGTTATTGTAGATGTTAGTAAGAAGAAAGGCTTAAGCTAGCAGAAGAATGATACAAGGGCAGAAGTGTTTACAACTTTCAGATGTTGATTTTTCAAGTGTTTGAATGGAAGAAAGTGAAAATGCCTCTTACTGAAATAATGTAGTCTGCAGTTCCAGAAAAGCGTTTCATTTTTTAAAAACAGATTTGCAAACATATTCTAGTGATTGTAATCTCAAAACTCTTCCTCTTATGTCTACTTTGCAGTCATTTATTTGCATTGTGTACAGTAAATATAATTATCTTTTCTTATGGACTGATTTTAAGGAGAAGAAAGGCTAGACTGTTCTTTTAATTAACATTCAGAACAGGCAAAGAAGGGTGGATGAAAGTTGCATCTATTCTTTGGCTGTGTAAATGGAAGCAAGTGCAGTCATTCCCCCATTAAGTGCTCAAGGGCAATATACAGAAATCCTTTCATTTGATTCAATTTCACAAAAGATTTAAAGGCAAAAGAATAATTTGAAATTTTATGGGATTCTGCAATATCTCAGGTTTATGTTTCTTTTTCCTGCCATGAAGTAGAGAATTTAGAGATAAAATAACCCTTAATGTGTTCCTTGATCCTTGAAATGTTATACTCTCCAAGGTTTAAGGCAGATGTCTAGTTTAATATAGCAAATTGCATCAAAGAAAATATCCAGTAATGGCCTTAATCTGTATAATGCCTCAAAAAGCAAAATTTTTTTAGAAAACAGTTATTTTGATACATAGCTGAGAACATACATAGTGCTGATTTAAGAAACATTGTCTTATACATGTTTATTTTCATGCTTATTCTAGCTTATGCTATTTTGGCAGCTTTGTTTTTGGTTTGTTGCATTTTGGTTTATACTCTGGTGCCTGTTGCAGACTTAGGGAAGGAAGGTGCTGGCTGGCAGCTGTGCAGTGTCCAGCACCCATCTGCCCTGCAGCCAGACCAGGTGCTGTGGTTCCTCTCCCTGCTCCTCATCTCTCTGCAGAGTGGGTTCCCAGCCTTATATTTAGGTCCTGTTCTTGCCAGCATAGGGTTGAAATCCTTCTGCTCCAGGGGAGTTTGCTGCCCACTTACTGGCTTCCAAATCTGTGGTAGGGATGAAGAATCCATAGTTTGGTTACTACTGTGTGAGCTAAATAATGTGGAGAGGTTTCCTGAAAAGATAATCCAGCCTGGTTCCTGTCATTCACCCAAAAGGAAACATCCTGAATCTGTATGAGTCGGAGTGGAATTTTTTAGGGGAAGGGAGAGTGTTGTTTCCAGAAGAATTACATAGCCATCCTGCCTCCAGCATGGTGTCTGGCAGCCAGAGGGCATTAGCAGGGTTCTGCAAGCTTGGTGCCTTTACACAACTTATCAGAATGTTTTTCTGAGTTAGGGTTACCTTATAAACAGATGTACTTATTGATGGTTAGGACAAAGTATTTCTGCTGTTGTTAATATTTGTTGCTGATTTCAGTGCAGATCCTTTTTTTGCTTAATCATGATTGAAGTAAAATTTCGAGTGGTTCAGTGAAATTGCAGGCTTGTCTTAGAGTTAGGGTGTGGATATATGATCCCAAACTGTCTTGTGACTGATTAAACAAATTTTGAGTTTCAAAGTGAAAGCACTGAATAAATATTTTGGCTTTGTCATGCTACCAAAAGAAGCCTTCAGGAAGGATGTTTAAACTAAGGTGTAACAGCAAGTCTGCTGCTTGGTGCTAAGCAAAACTTCCCTTTCATCAAGAGATTTTGGGGCCATTGAGACTTCGATATTTGTCACAGTTCTAGTGTGTGCTTGTTAAAACTGCTCTTTGTCATACTAGATGAACAAACTTGAACCTTAATTGCAATCATAAAGGCAATTATAAGGTGAGCTAAAAGGCAATGCCTATGCAAAGCTAATATTCTACAAGCTGCAGTTTCCTGAGATGCATTTCACAGCTATCTGCCTGCAAGGGCAATAAAAACACCTGGTGAAAAAAAATGAAAGATTGGTGATATGTATATAAATAAACCACTCTGATTTTCAGAAGTAATGAAGACCCTAGGTGCACATCAGAGCATGAGTTATTTTTGCAATCTAGAGAGAATGTCACAGTTTTTAAGAAGCTTAATTTTCATAGTGTTAAAATGGTGATGTATGTTAAGATTATTATCTTTGTTATGCTTTCCTCCTTGAACCAAAAATTACATTTATTATGTATAACCTGATGTTTTTATTCATTTTAGACAAGCTCTATATGGGACCAGGGCAACTGTACCATGATCTGCAGAACCTTTTACATGACTTGAATGTAGTTGGTCAAATTAGTCAATTAATAGGCAGCCTTAAAGGAAACTATCAGGTAATAAACAAAGCTATATTTATTTTTTAAATATGTTCCTGTTGAAAAGTAGCATAATTGTCTCTACCTGGGGTCTGTGCAAGACATTCTTTAGTTCTCTCTATAAAGACTGTTTATAATTTTTACCTCTAGTAATTCATTTACAGTTCATTTAGTGTTATAAGTAGATTACAGTTGTCTTTCTAATCTTGTTTTTTTGTATTGTTTTTGCGGATATTACAGTTGTCTGCATTTGCTCAGTAGCTGATAAGCTTATATGGAAACAATTACATTTTAATCTTAATAATGTGGATTCTAACAGTCATGGTAGCAGTAGGATCATTATTTGGAGGAATCTCTTGATGTCCATCTGAGGTCATAATCCTGGCTTTTGGGGGAAGCTACATTTAAAACTTAATGCAAATATAAAAAGATTTTCAGAGGAATTTTGAAAGTAATTTGCTTTGACTTTGTTCATAACCCTGTTGTTTAGCTTATATTCTGACAAGGAGGTAGTACTTTAACCCCAATTTTCAGAATTAATTCTCCACAGCCTTAAGACTTAATAAATTTGCTTTTTTGCCTTCTGTTTATATGCTTTATGGATGCTTGGGCATAATTTTTAACTGCTACCAGCCACCACAGGCTTTGATTATACATATGTGTGTGTGAATTTGTATATGAAAGCCAATTTTCTCATGGTATATCTTGCCTTCAGAATCAAGGGCATTTAATAAAATATAACTTTTTTTAGAAAATATGTACTGCAAAGGAAGATTATGGAAACAGTAATTTTTGACAAAATATAACATGTTTTGAAGGTGAAGCTAAGCTGCATTATTTGGAATGTGTATAGCACAGGTACTGTAAGGCATTCACCTTGTCGCATTTACAACATCTTTCTGCCTGTACTGCCAGTCACAGCCAACTATGTTTTGAAAACTTAAAAATTCAGTCAGTGTTTGCAGGTAGAGATGTGTAAGATAATTAGAACAGTTTAGCTGAGGAATGAGGCCATCTCTGGTTTTGAAAAAGATGTGAATTTTCATTTAAAAATGTGGAAAATTAGTATACTCCTGTGGATGAAGACTCGTTACAAGTGATGCTTTGTGTCACTCAGGTGTGGTTTTATCCTCTGTGACTGGGCACTCACCTTGCAGAGGGCTGTTGTTTCAGCACCCTGTTTAAACAGATTCCAACCACTTGGGCAGCTTGCATGATGGCTCTGTAAACATTTTGTCTCAAAGATTTGGAAAAAAAAAAAGACATTGGCAGTATGATTTGTAGACATTTTTTGTGAGATTTTCTTTAGAAACATAATTTGTGCATTCTGTATAACTTCATAGAAATGAAGTAGAAGGGTTGGGTGCATACCTGAAGGGAATTTACATTTCTTAGTCTGAGACACTTCTCAGACACTTAGGAATGTCTTTTGTATGTCATCAGACTTTGAGAAAGGTAGGATTAAATCATCAGATAAAATATGTTAGCAAAATTTTTACTGTTACTTTTGAAATGTGTTTGCAAATATGGCTAAATTATCAATCATTAAAATGTGAACTAAATGAGGCTTAGGAGCCAGGAATTGGGGTTTTTTAACGCAGAGATCACCTTAGTTAGCTTGCTGGAAATGGGCCACTTGTCTGGCATTGAATCTTAGCTTTTTTAATTTTTCAGAATTTAAACCAATCTGTAGCCCATGACTGGACCTCAGGCTTACAAAAACTGATTTTGAAAAAAGAAGATGAAATCAGAGCGGCAGATCGCTGTAGAATTCAGCTGCAACTCCCAGGAAAACAGGACAAGTCAGTAGTAATCTTGATTACAAAACCTTCTAAATGGGCTTATGAATTAGGCATAGATGTACCAGGGAGGATTTGGGAATCAGTAGCTTTCCTCCCTCTTTTTCTGCCTCTGACTTCTGCTCTTGTGCCACAGTTCTGGGAACCTGCATGTTCTAGAGCAGTGTTGTAGTTTTTCTCCTGTTCCTCATCCGTGCATTCCAGATGTAAGGAGAGAGGAACTGTGGCACTGACAGCTCCTGTAGAAAAGCCACTGTTAGATTCATTCACCATGGAGGGTGTTCTCCTACCATTTCATGTAAAGCATAGGAAGATGAATGTATGGCATCTCATAGCCTGCATGTTTATATCAGAGATGTGTTTTTGTTTAAGTGTTAGAAAATAATGAAATTTTATCTTTTTTGACATTTCTAGCCTTTACTGTATCTCATACTCAATGCATTTAGAGTGCATTTTTTTGTCTTTTACAGGTCTGGGCGGCCCACTTTCTTCATAGCTGTGTTCAATACATTTACTCCTGCCATCAAACAGTCTTGGATCAACAATTTACAAATGGCTAAACTGGCCCTTGGTAATTCTTAAAATTTCCTGTCAAGTTAAGACAGTTCTCAATGTCCTGTGCAATTTTATTTTTATTGTTTAGAAAATATTTTTTGTGAAAAATCTATTGGCAGATGTTAAAATTGCAATGCAGTAAATAGCAGTGATTGTGCATTATTGCAAAATAATGATGTTACAGATAGGATGAGGTGTCTCATTATGAAGGAACATAATTTCTGCAGTATTTTAAAAAAGTCTGTTTTAATTATTACTAATTATTTTACCTAAATCAACAAGAATGAAATACTACAGGAAAGAAAGGTGAGGAAGTTATTCCATTATAAACTTATGCAGATTCTGGTAACTTTTTAAACCTTGAACTTCAGGTTCAAATATCTCAGCTCAGAGATATCAGTACAGGTGTTGGGCTAATTTGTTTAGTTTCTGAGCATGATATAAACTTACTTATGTAGTTCTAATGTAATGCATTGTTTCTATAGTTGGATATGTAAAACTTGAGTTATTTTGTGGGGGAAGTGTTTTGTTGTTTTTTTTTTAAACATAAGTCTCTGGTCTTTACTGGAGAGATTATCATAAGAACCTGTCCTAGGTGAGAGCAATAAAGAACGTGCTGTTCTGTAATTAGTCCCGTTATTAGTCTCCTGTGTTTGCAGAGGGTGTATAGATTTCCAAAGATATCTGGGATTTTGAATTCCTAAGATGAGAAACACTGAGGATATGCACTTGCTAGAAAGCAGGTTTAACAAGCATATCCTCAAAATTCAGTGCTTTTATGGTATCTCACTGAAGGCAGGCAAAACAAATCAAAAAAAAAAACAACAACAAAAAAACCTAAAGCAAACAAACAAAACCAAAAAACAAAACAAAACAAAAAAAACCCGCAAAACCAAACAAAAAACAAACAAAAAACCCCCCAAAAAAACCCACCAAAAAAAAACCAAAAACAAAAAAAACAAAAAAAAAAAAAAAAAAGAGAGAGAGAGAGAATGGATGTCTCCATCATTCCAAGAGTAGGATTGTTGTAATTATGAAAAGTAGTAGTTTGTAGTGATGCCACTTATAGAGGCAGAGAAATGCTATTTGCAAAACAGATTTTCTAGAGTATAAGGAAAGGATTGGTGTGTTTTTTCCTCTTTTACTAACCTACTGACAAGACCATTAAGAGAAAACCCTTAAGATTTTGCTAGTGTAAGGTGTTCAGTTTTTGTTGTTGTTTTGTATTATCAATATTTATATAATCAACTATATTAAAGCTTCACACATAATTTTACATTGTCATTTATTCATATATGGTATAAGAACAGCCTGATCAGTATTAACTAATCCTAACAGATTTCTGTTGCTGTGGAGAGGTGTGATTATTCAGTGAAAGTATTGTGGAATGTTTGTTTGTTCTTTCCTTTACAGCAGAGGATAACCTGTTAGGTTGGCTCTGTGTAGAAGATGATGGGAATCAAATCAAAAAGGAGAAACATCCTCTCCTGGTTAGACACATGCCAGTGATGATGGCCAAGCAACAGGAGTTCAAGGTGAACAGAACTTTTATTTGGTGTAGTGATTGCTTTTCTGGAGCGATACAACTGCTCAAGAATACCATATTGTAAATACATCTATGAGTTAACATCTATCAGTTCCCTTGAGTTACTACCTTGGTGTAAGACCACTACCAATGGAAGGTGCAAGACAGTTACAGGAATACAAAATACTTCAGTCTTTGAGGCACCAAGGAACATAGTTTTTATTTTCATATATTATGACGTATGCTCTCAGTGCACAGAGAGCAGTAGTTTTAAAATAATTGCAAAATTCACTTTCTTGGGTTCCTATATAAAATGTAGTCCTTTTTTGAACAATGATACAGAAGTCATCTTTGTGTTTCATTTCCTAAAGTAATGTATCAGTTTGAAGTCATATTTTGACCACTGGCTTTAATGATGAAAATTACAGGATGTCCAACCCAACAGATGGAAGGGAAGGGTGATGGATACTGGTTTTTCCTATGCATCAGCAGACTTTCTTATTGACCATCAGTCAGTTGGGCTTGTGAAAAAACACTAATGGGAGTTAAATTGTATATGTATGGCCGGAATCCCAATGTTAAATTAACATCATTGCATGGGTACTGCTCGAAGCAGGAAGTCTGCAGGTCCTAGTTGCTAGGGCAGCCTAGACAGGAGGGAAGTTTGTTTGATAGCTTCACTTCAAATGTGAGTATCCAAGCCTGGATTCTGGGAGAAAATAATTGCTAGTTGGAAACGCATTTGAGTTGTGTAATGGTGTTAATTCAAACCATTCCTATGAAACTGGTTTTCAGAGCAGCCAAAGTCTACTGAAAATCTTACAGTCTCCCATTCTTATTATACTAAACAGTTAGCTTTTTCTGTTTTGACTATTTTCTAAAGTCACCACTGGTGAAATAACTAAGCTAATTTAAATTTTTACAGAAACTTAAAAGTATTTCTGTTTCCTTAGAGCCTATGTGTTTAAGTCCTGTTTCCTTAGAGCCTATGTGTTTAAGTCCTGTAAGTCCATGCCAGGAGCCTTGAGGGCCCAGGCTCACCTCCTGTAGTCAAGTAATAATAGGATCTGCTCAGCCAAGTCTGTTGCCCATACAGTTGAGTGATGGTCTTTGCCTTCTTTGTCTCAGGAGACAACAGTGTGTGGCAGCACTTACCTGAGCCGTGGGTCAGCTGCCAGTTTCACATCTAAAGATAACGTGGGTGTGAACCCAGCTGTCATTCATGCTCCTGTGTAGTTGTGCTTTTTTCCCAGATATCACAGGAAAAGATGATCTAAGTATTACTGGTGGTTTTCTCAGCTGAATTTGGTGGTCTGGCCACAGCTTGGGGTAGGAAGAGACCCTTTAGTTCCCTGATTCTGGTTGTTCACTGCGTGCTGCTTATGATGCTCAGGGGTATAGGGAGCCTCTAACAACTGTTTCCATTAGAGAAAGTTTACATCCCAGGCAAAGGGCTTCTGTCAAAATTGAAAGCTAAACTACCAGGGTTTAACTGTGAAAAAAACATAATTGGTTTTGACTAAGTGCAAAGTAACAAGCAGCCCAAGAAATACGCAGCATGTCTTCTCTTTAGCTGGTGATGTGTTCAGCTGTCGCAGCTACTGTAAATCACCCCTACAAGTAGATGACTTCATCATGTGCTAAATGAGACATGCTAAGGCTGGTGTAGATAGCTCATTTTCTTTTCTTTTTCTCATCATCAGTTTCCATCTTTTATCTTTATAGTGAATAGTTTTGGTGAACAAGTCACATTATTTTTAATACTGCTAATCACTTAGCGATGCCTGATGAGTTCAGAATGATTGTGAAAATCTTTGCACTTTTGAGAATTAAATTAATTAATTCAAGTATGATGCATGCTTGTTTCCTCTTTTTCCTTTTTTTCCTTTCTTCCTTTTTTCCTTTTTTTTTTTTTTTTTTTTTTTTTTAATTGTACACTGTTGGGAGGTGATGCTGCCAGGTTATGATTAAGTTGTCTAATACTAACCAAACCATCTCCAGTACATTGCTGTCTGAGATTACAACATTAGTGTAAAATACAGTTAATCTTGTCTAAAAATGTAGTATCATACCTCATCAGAAGACTTTTAAATCTCTCCACGGTTATGAATTACTTATGTATATTTTAAGTTTTTATATAAGCTTTAGGGAGCTCTGACATGGGTTATAATAATCAAGAGTTTTAAAGAGAAGAATCAAATATTGTTAAAAAACTTTTATTTAACTAAATGATAGTCTTAATTTAGCCTAATGAAGAAAAGACTCAGCCAGGCTCATGACATGTATCATCAGCCTTACATGTAAAAAGACACTTCAGAAGGGAGGTTATTACGTGATGGCTGAGACGAGAAGTAAAAGACTAACAATTACAGCAAGAATGATGGGTATTTGGAAAAACTTAATAAAGGTCATGAAGCATGAACAGATCAGCTGGGGAATTTGTAGTCTTTGGCTTTTCATATCTGTAAGAATAGGTAAGGAATGTTTAAGAAATGACACACGTGCAACTGGCCCTGCTCATGGGAAGCAGCTGAATGGACTAAACTGACTTCTTGCCTCCTGTGATTCTTTGATATCCTTAAATACTTTAGCTAATTACAGACTAAAATAGGCAGAAACAGGCATCTTTTTAATGTGGTAACTGCTCTCTTTTCCTTTGAAGATTGAATGTGCTGCTTATAATCCTGAATCATATCTCTCTGGTGAAACAGAGTCAGATTCCAGTGCCATGGAACATGGTTTTCTTTGGGTAAGCATAATCTTTAAAAGCTTAAAAAAAGGGTTCTGATATAATTTTTGGGTTGGTTTTTTTCATCCCCCCCCTCTTTTTCTTTTATTTGAATATGGAATTCTCTAAAGGATCGGTAGTAATTTTGTGCATGTGATCTCTCTTTTCTCTGTCATCTGTGTGGTTTGTTAGTGTGGCACAAAATGAATTCCAAAATGCTGAGCACATTCCAAAATGAATTATGTGCTAAGTTGTAATGAGGGCTTCTGAAACTGATATGAGCTCACACTGGCCTGTTGTCTGTTTCCATATTTAAAAAATGTTTTAGTCATAAGTAATCTGTTTAAGTCTTTACATAGAAAAAAACCCAACCCTGTTCTGGCTCATTGCTGTGGTGCTAAATATGCAGATGTTGCAGCAGAAAAAGTGAGATAGATAGCACTTAAAAAAAAAAAAGCTAAGTATTTTAGTAGCATTTTTTCTTACTATAATACTGAATTGTTAAGGGAACTCTTGTGAATTAAAAGTAGAAATTAGAAAGTTTTTGCCTGTGGTCTTTTTCAAGGTGAGCCATATAATTTGTTTTTGTGTTTGGTATTTGTAAACTGTCATCACAAATATATGCCAATAAAATCTCCTGCCACAAATTGTTCTTTATCTGTCTTTCCTATGGGGTTTTTTTGTTTAATATAAAGATTAAGAGTTACTGTCTGGCAACACTTACTGCAGTATGCTCAGGTATTTTTTTTTACTAAGATCAGGTCACGAAAATATACAGATTTGTGGACATATTGATGATACTTAGTTCTGGATCAGAGAGAAGTTAAAGATCCTGTATCAGCAAGTTTACAAGTCTCTTCCTGTTGGGGCAGAGCATTTATTTGTAGACCTGTTACTGTGCAAAGAACGGGCCTCAGCTCTCTCATCTGTTTTAAGAGAATCTGAGACAACCTAGAACACTGATTATTAAACTAGTGTTTTACACATGTAATTGGAGTCAGACTTCAGAATAAGCCATAATATTATTCCTTTCAAACTGCTGTTTTTGTGATTTTACAAGGGGATATTACGTATCACTGAGATCACTTGAGTGTTTTCAAACTTTGAGTTAGTGCTGGATTATATTCTTGTTTATAACAATGCATGAAAACTCATATTCATATATATAATTTGAGATGCACTGTTCAATTAACATTGCAGTCATTCCTTGTTTAATACTCATCTACCTGGAGACAGATATCAGTCTTGGTCTTTTTTATTTTCTTTTCCAATTCAGATTGGAAGTTGTACTAATCAGATGGGCCAGATTGCAATAGTCTCATTTCAAAGCTCCAGCCCCAAGGTTATTGAGTGCTTCAATGTGGAATCACGGATTCTCTGCATGGTCTACATACCAGAGGAGGAGAAACTGAAAGAGCAAAATAAAGCTCTTGACTCTGAAAATGTTCTTGCAAAAACTTCTAATGTACCTACTATTTGCCTTGGCATGGAGGAAGGAAGGTGATTCTCATTTTTAGTGTACTATGTATGATTTACTGATTGTGTTTGCTATTCTATAGCAAAATTATGAGAGATGCTTGCAAAAAAATGTTTCCTTTTCAAAAAAGTACCCCTGCAGTATCTTAGTGACTTCAACTTATCCTTCAACTCCAAATCAAGAAAAAATAACACTCTATATAATAAACTATTTTGTGTTTGAAAATAAAATAATGCATATATTCAATGAAAGAGATTTAATTCATCATACATCATGTCTGAAAAATGTATTACTTTATTGTAATGTTGCAACCTAACAGAACTGTAGATATTACTTTTGTAATGTTAAAACATAATCTTTAGGCATTGGAACATTTTCAGAAGGATACAGTGTTAATGACCAACACTATTAACCTTCTACACTGTGCTATTGTGCAGAATTTGTCATTAGAATAAATAGTATTGGTTTTTACTATTGGCATGAATTATTTTACTCTGTTTGAACTGATGACCTTACTGAGTCATCATGTGATTTATATTAAAAAAGCTATATTTTCTAAACTTAATAGGTCAGTAAGAGAACAGATCTTGTTATTGCTGGTGAGTACATAAGTATATAACTAAATGTGAGTTTCGAAGCTGTTTCTAACTAGTTTATATGATGAACAACAAAATTCTTTAAGGAAGATTATGTTTTCAAAAGTTCCAACATGTGATTATCTTTGCTTATGAAGTGCAATTAATTCCAGACTTAACTACTCAATATTCCTAACTGTGGTAATAATCTGTAGGAGTGCTGCGAATTTTAAGTGTAGTTGATGTCTGATAGTGAGCTTTTCTTTTCCCTAGTTCTCCAGGTAATAATTAATCTTTTTAATTAATTTTTTTTTTTTTTTTAAAAAAACAAAACCCTTATAAAAAGTTTGGATGGACTCATAATAAGGATTTGGAGCTGAATTTTTATTATGTCTCTTTGTGGAATTAATTTTTGTCCAAGAAAGATAATATGAAAAGTGTTGTCATATGTAAATGTTAAGTAATTGCAAATTGTCTGCATAGACATTTTGGAGGGTCAAGATACTTCTTTTCATATGCATTTTCCTGTGAATTTAAGGATTCATCTTTTTTCCCTCCCCATATTTTATTCTAAACCTTTTTTGTACATATTCTAATAAGAACTGAATAAAACGTAATTTCACAGGTTGTTTTTTTTTTCTTCTTTTTATAGTATTTCTATTTACAAAAGTTGCCAAGGCTCAAAGAAAATTCGACTTCAACACTTCTTCACTCCTGAAAAATCAACTGTTATGAGCTTAACATATATGTCTCAATACTTGTTTGCTGGCTTGGTAAATGGAAACATCTCAATCTACACAAAAGCAGAAGGTAATGTAGTGATATGATTTGATAACATCCTGAGGAACTCATGTGTCTGTATATTTTGGCAGAAGTAGTTTTCCATTATTATATTTTCCAAAAATTCTTTGTAAAACTGCTGAACTAAGGTTGCTACAGTTTCCAGTATTTGTGAAAAGATTTTTTTTTTTTTTCCCTTTTGGAAGGATAGTAGAAGCTTTCATACTGTTTCTACTTCTATCATATGCCTATGAAAACTGATTTGTGGCCCTGAGCTTAAACTCTAAGGTCTTCAGTGTTACAGGAATCTAAAAGTTAGTGATAATAGGCAGTATACTGTACTTCACACAGTGCCATGCTTATTCCAGTGAACTACTCAGTACTGGTGTTACAAAAGACAAAAATCCCCTATTGGTAGATATTCCTGTGTATCTCATTTGAAATGACAGCTCCATTTTCTACAAGGAGAAGTCTTGCCTGTGTGTGCAGCTCATGTATTTCACTGTTGGACTGCTTGTTCATTAGCATTACAGTTGGTTGTTTTGTACCTATCTAACTATCTGTCTAAAATAATTTGAGTCAAAGATAATTCCAGGTAATACTTCTGAAGCAGAAGTCTTCTCCAGAGCTGGTTTGGGTGCTTGTCTGTGTACTTCCAGTAGCTTTCCTGCAGTACTGCATACAGACATACTTGATGTGGTTCAAAATCACAGAGGCTTTACTCAGAGTTTGAAACTTGAGTTTTCAAGTGAGATGTTAGCACTGAGACACCTAACCTTGCAGAACACAAAGCCAGCAGAGCTCTGATGTATCTTACTAGCCATACCATAACATATGGTAACACGAACATAACAAGTAGTTCAACCATAACAATGGTTGTCATGCTTCTCTAATGAGGTGGGCCCTGTAAACAGTGCAGTTGCATTTGTGTGGCACTATACCTGAGCTACTAAATTCTGGCAGTCTCTAACTGAGGACACGAGCTCAGTACTTGAATCTTGAAACAAATGGCCAGTATTAGATCATATAAAGACTTAGTTTGGGAAGGGTACAGGATGCAAAATTTTTTTAAGCAGAAAAGACTTAAAAAAAGAATGGGGAAACAGGTTTCTTTTCACCAATTGTCATATTCAACTCAGTAGATTTCCTCTTGAGCTGCTGTCTCTGATCTGAAGCCAGACATTAGATTTTATCACTGAATAGCAAATTTTCCTTTGTTTTAAAGACACAGAATAAGCCCCTAATCTCATAACATAATTTCACATAACATGTTTCACTGTGGACCTGGGTTGGGTAGTAAAGTGAATCTGTCATCCTCTCTTAAAGAGATCGGTGACTTTATGCTGTTTCTCAGCTTCTTCCAGAAAAGACCACTTCAAAAACATGAGTGGCATCTATAACAGTATAGGTAAGAAAGGATGCATGGGTTGCATATCTACGGAGGATGTTTAGGACAGGGTAGAGCTGTTATCCAGACTGAATTATGTTATGAGCTGGAGGTTACTTTGTATTGACCAGGATCATAGCATCCTCAAGCATTCCCCTCATCTTTCTCTGAAGATAGCAGTTTTGTGTGGCTATATGTTCACAGAGCCTGTCCCAGTGCATTATGGTATCTCTAAAACTCTGAAACATTCCTGAGTTTTTGAGTCATCTTGTAGTCCCCCCTTCCTTACAGTTTGGGCTGTGTGTGTTTCTTCAGTTCTCCATGCCTCATGAAAGTTACAGAAATCAGATGCTCCCGTGTTAGTGTTCATTCGTTCTTCCTTATAGTTGGCTACTGTGGTCATGTGAGGCAGTCAGCCCTGGAGGGATGTTTTTATGAGCACTGACCTATTTTACCAAACAAAGGAATCCACTCGGTGAAACAGGAGGGAGAGGGAATGCATCCTCTAAAGAGCTTTGCGCAATTCATCAGGGTCGCCTTCTGTTCTACAGAGGGGGTTATCTTCCCACTGAGCACTTCAAGTAGGGTTTTGGTCTGTCAGCATAAAGGACATTAAGGAAAAATTGAAAAGTGAACTTGAAATATGGTCACTGCATAACAAAGCATCTTGATTTGAAGTCTGAGAAGGACAAAAGCTACAGTATGCACAGGTTAAGTGGTTGTGCAGCCTAGTGGGGGATTCAATGAATGAAAAGGGGTAGTCTTTCTCTGGAATGAAAACCCACCTGAAAGGCTCTTTTAGAGTTGTGCACCTTGTGTCTTCCTCTCTGGGCAGAAAGTATAGTAGATCAGTTCAGTTACTGAAGCTTTATGTATGTACAGTCAAAGACCAATGACTTCAGTCATTCAGTTTTTAGTACCCAAATAGCTCTAATTTATCCTGGTGTTTTCAGATGGTTCAATGCACGTAAATATCCAACATGTTTACTAACAGTAAGTGCTGTCTTCTGACTTTCTTAAGAAGAGAACCTTGTCAAACAGATAGCATCCAGAGTGCTCTCTGGATGCAGAAAGGCTTATCTTGAAGTAATTCAAATGGAAACTAAGAAGTATGTGTATTAAACCAAGGAATACATGCCATGCTACTGGGATAGTTGAGGGTGCACAGTGAGCACTTCTTCCTTTGTGAAGTGTAGATGTGTTTTAATGAGGCACATCTTTATCAATGTGTTTTCCCTTATGAGTTAAAGACTTCTTAAGTCTGAATTTATTTGGACATAAATTAAAAGCAAAGTCAATGACTTTGTCAAATGAGGTGCTGATGAAATAAAACCTATTCAGTTCTTAAATGTGAGCAAACATGATGATCTTGTGAAAATGTTACAGATGGACTAAGATGTTGGTCAGCTAAGAGAGTTAACCCTAAAAATAGGAACCCTGATACTTATTCTCAATAATCCTTAATTTTCTTTGGGTAAAAGACCAGTTTGGGGAAATGTTATATATGGGAATGCCAGTGATGCAGATTGCAAAGTTTTTGGCATCTTGCATGCTGGGAGCTTGTTTACAGGGCTATTAACTCTTGCACAGTTATCAGTCAGAAATATTGTGTATTTAGTGTTTGCCTCAGGCTGAATTATTAGGAATATTTCCGTGCAAAACACTGCTAGATGAGGTTAAGGAAAAAGTGCATTGTACTCTCTTTATTTTAAAAAAACTTAGCAAACCCCCCTTGTGATTATTGCAGACAGCCCAGCAGATGTGTTCCCTGAGTGATGTAATAGCAAAAAAGGTCAGCACATGTTTGACTTCATTCATAAAAATATCTTAGGAAAGGGAAATCACAATCTTTATATAATATAGGTGTATTGTTCCTGATATACTGTAGTCAGTTCCAGCTATTTCCTTTCTTCTAGACATAGATGCACACTTCCTTTCTATAAAGTCATGTAAAGATTATGGAGATAAACAGGAAGAAGAAAAAAAAATTCAGAATGATTGAGGCAAAGAGTAGAGCAATTAATATGTCAGTAGTTTCAGAGTTTGATTAAGATGAGAGAAGAGCTATAGAAAAAAGATGCTACTTTGGTTGCAGTGGCCATCCTTTGGGCATGATTGGTATATGTAGCCTCTCACTTGTGTGTACAGCACCCACAGTGAACCCTTCCACACTTTTCCCTAGAATTAAATTCATAGCACACAGCATGCTCAGTGATCCTTCTCTTCTGCTCAGCACTGGTGAGACCACACTTGGAGTGCTGGTTCTGGTTTCTGGACTCTCATTATGAGAGAGACATGGATATCCTGGGGAAAGTCCAGCACAGGACCACTTAGATGATGAAGGAACTGTAGCATCTCTCCTGGGAGGAAACACTGAGAGCTGAGACTATTCAGCCTGGAGAAGAGAAAGCTCAGGGGGAGCTCATCAGTGTCTATAAATACCTGAAGGGAGGATGGAAAGAGGTTGGAACCAGGCTCTTTTCAGTAGTCCAGCAACAGGACCAGAGGTAACAAGCACAAGCTGAAACACAGGAGGTTGCCTTTGAACATCAGGACACACTTTTTTCTTCTGAGGGTAACTGAGCACTGGCACGTGGATCCACGCAGTTGCTCCAGCGTGTCTGAGGGGTGAAGTTCTGGCATGCAACCACCACAAAAAGTAGACAAGGTGAGAGGTATTGCTATGAAAAGTAAGGAGTGGTATTAAGCTGTCCGGGAGAGGACCAGAGCAGTGATGCTGAAAAACAAACTAATGCTGTTGACTAAATTGTACTGTTAGCAGTATCACCAAATACTTGCTACCAGAAATATGTTGACATTGCTGTCAGTCTTATTTGTGTATCTCATACAAATATTTGGACTTTCAGCACCATCCCTCTATATTTTTAGGTAGAACTCTGCCAGCAATTCAACATTAAGAATTTCTTGGGTATGAAAGAAAAAATTACATAAGCATGTATAGCGCAGTTCATTCCTAGTTCCACCTTTTATAGAAGACCTGAGTATCTTAGCTTACTTCCAAGTGATAAGAAATGTGCTAAACTTTTTACTTCTGTAGCTACTATTTTACTCCTCAACAGTGTTGGTTTATGTACCATGTGATGGAAAAAATGTTTGTGCTCCACTGCACAAATTAACCAACAACCACTGTTCCCAGGGCAGTGTTGGCAGCTCTGTTGAAATCATCAATAGTGCTGCTAAGCAAGAGAGAAAGCTATCAACAAAAAAGCATGTTCAGTTCAGATCGACTGCAAGCATAAAGGAAGGGAAAACTACTACAAACTTCAAAATGACAACCAAAAGAGGCAATAACATAATAAAATAAAAGTTATTTCCTATGAAGACTTGAGAGCACCAAGAAATTATAATTACTAAAAATGCTAAGGATGAAAAATTGATTTAGAATTTAAATATTAAAAATTTGGTTTTATTAAATTATTGTAAAATAATATTACTTTCCTGCACTTTTCTGCGATTTATGGTAACACCACAGAAAGATAAAATAGCCAACATACTGTCCTGTAAAATGAATATTGTTTTAAATATTTTCCTTTGCGATTAAATATGTGTGACTGGAAGGATAATTAATTTTCTAAAACTCATAAAAATCATAAGAATAGTAGCAAAATACATGAATGGAAACAGTGTACTTATACATTGAAGTTGTAGAAATATTTTGGGAGCACGAGTTACCTTACTCTAATGCAGTTAGACAGCCTGGTACAAGCATTGCAAGATACTGTTGAACATTGGGGTATAAACTAAGTCCCGGAAGTATTGGAGAATTAGAGGGTATTACAAATAGTGACATAACTCAGATCTGTTGGTGCATAGGTGCAATAGTGATTAAAAACCATGTTCTCATGTTTTAAATAATCATCTAATAGGCAAATGTCAGAAGTTATGACATCCTATTTCTAGAAGCCCCTAGATTTGTATTTATATTTCACAGTTCTCAGATGTTGTAGATGAATCCCATTCTGGCAAACAGCTGTACCTGCAATTCATATAGATGTCTATTCTATTGCAATAAAATTTCAGATACTGCTAGAGACTGTCATGTCTCATGTATTAAACATATATGTCTAAAGTAAGAGTCTATACCTACTTTGATCTTGTCAGTTTTAAGATCTGAGTCAACTAGAACTTGTAAATACAGTAATCTTTGTGTGTTCTTAGCACTTGTATGGACTGCAGAAGGAAAACCTCTATCTCTGAACAGTATTTCTTTCCTGTTCCCATAGCCTGTGTCAGGCTTCCATCTTCTATTTGCTCAGGATGCAGATGAGTGATTTTTCCACATACAGACTTGCTTATGGTTATAGGATGTATGTTCTGTATATTGCATGCCATTCAAATTCTGTATGCTTACCTTAGAGGTAGAAGATGACTTTATTGTCTGTGGCTTTTCAGTGTTTTAGAGACAAAAAAGACTCAAGTTGAAGTAGTACTTGTTTAGAGAACAGAAACAAGGCATTGACTGAACAGGATTTTAAAACAAGCCACACTTCTGTGGGCACTCCTGTAGATATTCTCTAGCCAGATTTCTGGGAGCCACATTATATACATCTCCATTGCATAGTTTTCATTTGCTCAATTCCTGCCTTTCAGAAAAGAGTTTGCTGGGCTCCTTGCATTGGCTTTGTCCTATTGTATGTTTTGAGTTTGTTGGCAAAATTGTTATCTTTGCTACTATTTCTTGCTGCTTCTGTTTTTTTTTCTCAGGAAGAATAAGTTTCTTAAATCAGTAGCCAGCCAACAACAAATGAAGCCATTCCATATCTTTTGCAAGTGCTGCATCTGATTTTAGATATATGGGTAGTGCCAGTTTTTGGATCTGCTTAAATAAGTACGTCTTGGATCTGCAGGTGTTTATGCAAGGAGAATAGAAAAAATGCATCTTTTTAGTTAGATTTTTTTAAGCAATGAATCAGACAGCATGAAACAGTGTCAAACATGACGTCTTGTGCAGACAGGTGTTGAGCAGAGTCTGCTGAGATCTGGGGAGAGAGGCAGAGTGAGCATTATATTTTCTTAAACCTGTCATTTTGAAAGTCTTGAAACAACTTGTGAACTTGACACAGATTTGAGAAGTAATTTTGGTAATGGGCAGTAAAGATCTTGGTCAGCAAAATAAAGTTGCAATCTTGCTTTTAACCAGCAGCCTGTGGTTAAAGCATTCACAAAAGTATGTTGGATTACCAGGCTTAATCCTTTGCCTGGCTTGAGAGGATTTGTACTCATGCTTCCAAGTCTCAAGAGATTTCCCTGCCTGCCACAAAAAAAAAGGGAAGAGATGCACATTGCTTAATTTCTCCTCCTGGTGCTGTTCGCTTTGTATAATTAATTGAGCATTTGCTGAAGCAGGGACCAGAACACAGCTGACCCATCATTTAAATACTGCCTCAATTAGCAGATGGGAGCGTCTCCCCGGCCTTTTTTCTCCCTCTTCTCTCTCAATACTGTCTGATTTAGAAGATGTTTGCAGGAAGAAATTTTAAAAGTACTACATAATAGCCTTATCACATGGCTTGGGTAGCTGGGTAGAGTGATTGCTTTGGGGTTTTCCCAGGATGATAAATCAAGTGGGATTGCAATTTCTTTGCATGAAGTCATAGTAACATGAAAGATGTCAGATTTCTATCTCACCTTTTTTCAGATCTCTAATCCCGCTGAACTCTTAAAGCTAATTGGATTGCTAAATGCTGTGCTAACAGCACCAACAGAAAATGGTTTTGTGAGAATTGAGTTTTGATATACATATTTGTTGAGCCTACTATTCTGAACACTGGTAGTATTTGTAGCATTGGTAACATTGAACTCACCTTCTTATCTTGCTGTAAATTGTTTTAAAATTTTTATTTTGCAATCTACATCCACCTGACACCAGTACTAATATTCTTTTTCACTCAAAGCTATTACAAATGCTAGATAATAATTCTAAATAAGAACAGATCAAATTAATAACATGGCTGAATGCTCAGGCTGAGGAGTTGCGGGGAAGTTCATGGCGTAAAGGTCCAGATAAAAAAAAAAACACCTCAGATGCTTGAACTGAAATTTAAGCAAAATTTAAATGTGTCCACAGCAGAGATCCTGAAAATGCCTATTCACCTTTCACTTCAGTATCAGCTATGCTTTATATGTAGAGTAACATAAAGCTTGAATGCATTTAAGAGAGAGAGCTTTTGAGTTTAGTGAATGGTTTTGTCTGTTTTGTTTAATGAAAATACTGCTACAGAAGAAAAGATAGCTTCTTACTCAGCATACCTACTCTGCCAAAAATCACAGTTTTTATCCTTCAAAGGAGACATGAAGAATAATATTGGAATTATTCTGGCTCTATCCCTAAAAGGGAAACACAAGGGTGCTGTGTACTGGGTGCTGTTATGACATCCAGGGAGTCAGATGCACGCATGTACGCAGCTCGGCTGTCTGGAGGCTTTGTACTGAACTGCCCACAGTGGCTAGAGCCTTCATAGAGAATGGGCAGCCTCCACTCAATAATGCAATTTGGTGATAATGTGGTTGCTATCAAATGAAAACTTTTGGAAAATTTCTTTATTACTAATGGTACATATGAGTCATGAAGAACACCGAGTGACTTCGACATCTCTGGGAGAATTTGCAGACTAATAGCTGGAAACACGTTTCTCACTTGCAAACTAAAATAATGAAAATTGTTTTGGCAGCCTGAAACTAAATGCCATTTTTACAAAGAGTCTTTCAGAAGAGAGCCACATACTGAGAATGACTCAGTGAAGGCTGTGTCATGCAAATGTCAGAAGCAATAAGAAGCACTCCAGAGCTGAGACTTCTCATTATTGTTGTTGCTGCTGTTGCTGTGAAGCAGGAAATTTCATACCCCTCTATCTAAGCAAATAATAGAAGATACACTTGTTATTGGAAGGGGTTTAAGAAAAAAAGTTGTATTGTGTTTACCTTGGTTTCATCAACCAAAATCTAAATGGTTACTGAGTTGAAACTGGTTTCAGTAGACAACTTTTCTGCAGCTTATGGAGGAAGAAGGCTAAATTGAGGAAATGAGGTCTTTTTGACATTTTATCTCAATGCAAAAACAGATATTTGAATAGATTCTGATGTTATAGCTAGAGCATAGTATCATAGAATGGTTTGGGATGGAAGGGACCTTAAGGATCATCTAGTTCCAACTGCTCTGCAGTAAGCAGGGACACTTCCCACTAGATGAGGTTGCACAAAGTCCCATTCAGCCTGGCCTTGGAAAACTTCCAGGGATGGGGCATCCACAACTTTCCTGGATAACCTGTTCCAGTGTCTCACCACCCACACATTAAACAATTTCTTTCTAATGTTTAAACTAGATCTACCCTCTTCCAGTTCCAGTTTAAGGCCTGTTGTCCTATCACTACACTCTCTTGTAAAAAGTCCCTCCACAGCTTTCCTGTAGATCTCCCTTCAGGTTCTAGGAGGCTGCTGTAAGATCTCCGTGGAGCCTTCTCCAAGATAAACAACCCCAACTCTCTCAGCCTGTCTTCATAGGAGAGGTGTTTCAGTCCTCTGATCATCTTTGTGCCCTTCCTGTGGACTCTCTTCAACAGGTCCCTGTCCTTCTTCTGTTGGGGGTACCAGAACTGCACACAGTACTCCAGGTGGGGTCTTAGGAGAGCAGAGTAGAGGGGGAGAATCACCTCCCTCAACCTGCTGGCTGTGCTTCTTTTGATGCATCCAGGATACAGTTGGCTTTCTGGGCTGCAAGTGTACATTCATAGAATGTATGGATCATAGAATACCAGGTTGAAAGGGACCTCAGGGATCACCTGGTCCAACCCTTCTAATATTATTGTTTATATGAGGTATCTCAGCACCCTGTCAAGCTGAGACTTCAGACTTTCCAAAGTGGGGGAATCCATCCCTTATCCTGGGAGAACATTCCAATGTCTGACTGTCCTCTCGTGTTCAAACAGAATCTTGCCAAGAACAACTTGTGCCCATTGCCCCTTGTCTTGTCCGTGTGACTCCTTGTAAACTGTCTCCAACTTCTTTTTAGCTGCCCTTTAAGTACTGTAACATTGGAATAAAATCTCCCTTAAATCTTCTCTTCTCAAGGCTGAACAAACCCAGTTTTCTCAGCCTCTCTTTGTATGGCAGGTGCTCTTTGTCCTCTGATCATCCTTGTGGCTGTACTCTGGACCCTCTCCAGCCTGTCTGCATCCTTTTTGCAGAGCAGGGACCAAAACTGAACATTGTGGTGGCTCATGTTGAACTTATCAACCAAAACCCCCAAGTCCTTTTCCTTTGGGCTGCTCTCAATCCATTCTCTGCCCAACCTGTAATAGTTGGTAAAAAGCATAATGGGTAGAAATGTCATCTTTGAAATTTTATGTTCAATGAGCATTTTCAATACAAATAAGCTAATATAAAAGTATAAAAATTATTATTGGCATATTTCTATGTCAAATTCTATGTATACACCTATTTCAAAACCACTCATGTTGCAAGCTCTTAAGTTTGGAGAGAAATAATCTGCTAATGCTTGTTTCAAAGAGATGGCAAATGAGAGTGACCACAACAGTAAATTGCAGCATGCAGTTTTTATCAGATCTCTGAATAATTGATTGTACCACACACATGCATAATGTAATTTGGACTGTCCTACTTGGAGGTTGATTCATCTTGAAACAGACTGATAGTAAGCTCCTTCTGAGTTGGACAAAATTGTATCAGCCATGGCTTTCTGACTTTATTTCCTCTGGAAAGAATGCAGTAGAATCAGAAGAGCAGTGTGGGATTCCTTATCAATTTAGGCAAGTAAAATTTGTTCAGTTAACAAAGAGATGAGTGTTTGGGTCTGTTATTTTGTATTACCCTTAAAAATTGTGCCCTGGAAGCTAAACCTAAATCACAGAGGATACATACCTAGATCACACTGTAGCTCGAAGTGGCAGCTTGTAGACATTCAAGCCAGTAGAGTTGAGAGTGTTTTCAAAACTGTTTTAAAACAAAGATTACCATTTTGCTATGTATAACCTTTCTTGTTTTTTTGTTGAAGATGGGACGTGGAACACGGAACCTCTGAAGATAGTTAAATTGGGGGTTCTGCCTGTTAGAAGTCTGCTTGTGATGGAGGAGACCATTTGGGCTGCATGCGGTGGACAAATTTTTATAATCAGCACTGTGACACATTCCATAGAGGTAAAAGCTTTTAAAAGCATTGCTCACATACTGCTACAGGCAATGTGTGGTGAAATTTTAAGCATTAAAGTCAGTTTAAGAAACTTCAGGATTCAGGAAGCTTTAATGATTTCAGGTCTGTTAAAACCCATTCCTTGAAGTTTGAATTTCTCCCATGGTAATCTCTGATGATGTCTCATTAGACCTAGGTTTGCTTCCATTTTCCTACAGGTTTTCTGTAAGGTGCTTGGAACTCATAGAGTATTTCAGGCAAGAAGTTTGCTTAAAAATGAGGTGTGTGGAAAGGCAGCAATGAATTTGGTGCCTATAGGCATTGCCTGTTAATTCCAGAAGAAGATTTAATTAAGAGGCTGTCTCTGAACAGCTAGATGTTACTTGTACCTTGTGATGATTTCATAATATATTTCTTCAGAGTTTTGCTTCTTCATGGCCTACAGATTTTGCATTGCATAATGACATTTTCCAATGAATAATACAAAACTCAGCTTTTCTGGAAGGAAAGATGAGTGTTGAGGATACAAGGTCATATTTGTGACCACATTTTCCAGAAAGCATTAAGGCCTCATTTCTGCCAAAATTGCAGCCTCCACCAAAAGATTATCCTAGTGGCCTAAATTTTAGAGTTAATGGAATGTTAGGAATTAAGCCTCTTCTTCAACCTACAGTACAGTTACACTGAGTTGCATGATGTTTACAGCCATGAAGTTCTTTCTCACAGGAGTCGTGATGAACACACAGCCTCCTTCTTTGTGTGCTTTGTTGCTGCTTTTTTGTTTCATTGATGATCGTGTTTTCTCCCAACAATTGTCTGTTTGGTACAATTGATTCTGTGAGTCATTGTCATGGGTTTGCAGGAAAATAGCTAACATCCTAAGCTCCTCTGACTTTGTGCTTTCTGGGTGATTTTCCAAGTAGATGCTAGGATTATATATTTTTATTCCACAGACTTGATCTTGTTTTCATCAGCTCACCAGACTAAAAGACTCAGTAATGTTTTCACTATTGCTACTTCATCAGTTACCTGACTTGTTCTGGTAACTTCCTGGGTTTGTATTTCCAAAAGTGATCTACTGTGATGTTCATACCATGGTTATGTGCAATATTTTTCAGTATTATACATGAGGCAAGCTAAACTTTGCCTATAGGGAATATTTTAACAATATCAGCAGCTGTGTACATCTGAGCTACCTCTTCCTTATTGAGCAGAACAGAAGCTGCTGTAGGAAGGGAAACAGCATTAAGGAAATCTTTATTCTTCCTCTGTGCCTTTTCTTGTTGAGAATTAATGATTTGACTCAAGATGTTTGGCATAATATTCATCCTTTTCTCTATCAGCAGGGATCCAGATGTTGTATGGGCTTCTACTTTACTCTTCCCTCTTTGCTGAACTCCTTTATATCTTCATATACTTCAAATTACAGCTGCTTGTTTGTTCATTGCTTTCTACTATTGTGCATATATAAGTCCTGTGTCATAGACATTATCTATAAAGGCACTAGAATGTTTAGGAAATGTCTTTTATTGGCACAGTGCCCCAAAATGGCACAATGTCTCAAGCTTCCTGGCAAGGGACATGTAAGAAATCCATCACTTGTTGTACTACATTAATTACATACTCTGATAATCTTTCTGTGAGGAAGAAATTTGTCTTTAGTCTTGACCCTAGATCTGATAGTTGTATTACTGTGGGGCATAGACCTTGATCCCATAGTGGCCTCTGTGCCTGTGAATCTCTGTGCTCTACAAAGGTAGTATGTGTTTGTTTAAAAACAACAAAAAATGCCGGTGTATTTCACAGAATAAGGACAGTAATTAAATGGCATTTCATCCTACATCGTTTTGTCTTGTTTTAAAAATTTGACCATACAGGAGTTGCTCTGAAATGTTCAGCTGAATAAACAAATGAAAATCCCTATGCATGAGTTGTATGTTGCCTGAGTACTGTAACTTCTTCAATGGAGTAAAAGTAATCTGTTTTACCTTTTGGACAATGATACCCACAGGACAGTGTTCCAATGGACAGTGTTACCTTGTGGACAATGATATCCATTATACATCTCTCATGAAGTTTGAGAAATTGTGGTTCTGTTCTTGGCACAGCTGTTGGGTGCAAGTGATCACCCCCTCAAAAGAAAGACTCCAGCCATGCCCTGCACTGCTGAAACAATAGTGAGCTGTGTCAGGCTGTGCTGCTGGGCAGGCAGGCTGGGGCATCCAGAATGTCCTCTGCAGCTCTCCTCTTGCTATAGAGTTTGAGTGAGAGAGCACAAGGGAGGAAAGAGCTGGACTCAGAATAGAGAGGAATGTAGCTATGAAAAAAGGAAAACTAAGTTCAGGGATTTTGGGGTTTTTTTTGAAGAGAGATGTTTTGTCAGTTTGTGTCTGCATTTCTTGTTATGAGAAGGAAAAAATAATTGAAGAAAAAGGTCAGCTATTGGTTTTCTGATGGACATGTGGTTGAAACAGATATCAAAGCTATACTCTATATGAAAACACATTTATAAAAAGATTTGGGGTATTTTCCTTCTCCATATTCAAAGATCTTTGAGAAGAATAGTTCTTTTTACATGCTTCTTATGGTGTTGACAGTATTACAGTTTTACATTAAATGCATCTATGTGTTTCAGCAGACAGCTGTAAGAAAGGCAGGGCAGACTAAGTGGGAGTATAATGAGTTGGCTTGTGAAAATGGAATGTGACAAAAATGCATGTGCAAGTTGTTTACAGTGGCACCAACAGAATTGTCAGCTGTGGTCAGACCACTCCAGAGAAAATTGCTGGTTAGGTTTATTTCAGTGGCCTTGGAGAAGTTTTCAAAAGTCAGTTGGTCATCAGTGTAGGGATGTGTGAGTCTCTAAACAGAGGTTACCATTTTTAAATCCTTTTTGCAATTTAACATGCATGATGAGAATATCAATAAATTTAGTCACAAGAACTGCTTCTAGCTTTGAAAGATGTTCATGGATGAATTCTTCTGTTAAATAAATCATATGATTTTCAAATTATGTGTATCATTTGGTAAAGAATGAAGGGAGTTTCACTGAGGAAAATGGTGAATATAAATGTGCCTGCCAGAGGTTCTTACCCTGCAATCTTCAGTGTTGTTATTCGAGGAATCAAGAAGTGTATACAGTAACACTCAAAACCAACCACAGCCTAATAGCTGCAGAGAAACTGTTCTGTTCATTTAGTAGAATTTGAAGAATAGTGTTAACAAATTTAAAAAAAAAAAAAAATCCCCTTCTTTTTAAACAACCAATTTTTCAGTGGAAATTCATGGAGTATGAAAATAAAATTAAGTGCCTACTAAGTATAATATCAAATGTTACACATTGTAAAAGCTTAAACGTCTATTCTTTACCTATGATCTTAGCTTGTTTGTTTAATTTAGGTAGATAATTTGAACAGTATATCTGTAACCCTAGTATATTCAAAATATAATTCAGGCTAGGATCTTATTCTGAGAAACATGTATTTTAGATTTTGATGCAAAATGACCAAAAATGTAGCTATTAATTGTAATGAATAGAAAATGTAAGTGTACTTTTATGAAGAGAAGGGTGGTACTTTTCCTTTTGATCTGCAAATATAATTAATAGTATATAATATTTAGTGTCAATATGAGAGCAGATATTTACTTCCATATCCCTCAGAGACAAATTTGTATCCAAGGAACAGTGTCACTTATTTAGCCAAGGAAGTTTTACGTTTATCAGAATAGCTCCCTGTGTTTGATAATAGCTGGCACAATATTCAAAGGCTGCTTAACTTCAGAAATTATTTACTTAGAAGAAAAAATGGGAGGGTAAAAAAAAAAATCCGTACTTCTTGTTAATGATTAAAGAACTTTACTACAGCTTTATCTTGGGTGTTAACAAGGACATGTAGGGAGGTTTCAGCCTGCCTGGAGCAACACAGAAGTTGTAAATGTGAAGGTACCAGGTCAAGGTCAAGGGAAAAGGTCTTTATTCAAAGTTTTGTGTTACTTCAGAAGGAGGGTTTTGGCCTTTCGAATGAGAGGCATCAATATTTTAAAGGACAGGAAAACAAAATACCTAATACTTGTGAAGTTCCCTGTGAGGTGAAAAACTGGAATACTAAGGTTCACATTGTTTCATACAGAGCTGAGCAAATAATTGTGCATTTATATTCATAAACACTCTGCTTTCTAAAGATTACTTTTTCCTTGATTCTGTTATCCTTGTGCTGAAAATACCCCCTAACAGTGCAGGCAAAAATATTTTGTACTGTTCAAAGAGGAGTTTAGCTGTTGATAAAAGTAATGTTCTGGGAAAAACCTGCCCACTCCCAGGAACCTCATCTGTGGTAGTTTTCCCAAAGGACTATCAATAAAGAAATACAAAATCCTTTGAAGTCTGAGCTGTTACAGGCTTGCTAGCCCCTCACATGCAATATTTTTAATAAGTACAATGTCTAAGTTACCGTGAAGTTACTTTATCATTAGATAGAACTTTTGCTGAGAATCCTTCCATACTAATGATGATGTATTTTTTTTTTTTAAGAAAAAAAAAAAAAAGGGGGGGGGGGGAGAGGGACGATACACACACACAAAAAAAAAAAAAAAAACCAACCCAAAACCAAAGCAAGCAACCAAATGCAGCAATCAGAACATATCCTGAGCAAGGCAGAGAAAGCTTAGCTTTGTCCAAAGGACAAAGATACAGTGCCTATACTGAACAGCTGATGAAGAAGGTTGGTTAATGTTATTCAGTTGCATCTCCCCACAGAATCCAAATCCATTGTTTTTCTTACAGACCCATTTTGAAGCCCATCAAGAGGAAGGGATGGTAATCTCTCACATGGCTGTTGCTGGAGTGGGAATCTGGATTGCCTTCACATCTGGATCTACTCTTCGCCTGTTCCACACTGAGACACTGAAGCACCTCCAGGATGTTAACATTGCCACACCTGTTCACAATATGTTGCCAGGTAGTTGAAGCACATTGTATTATAACATTTTTGTTTTGTCTTTATCAGTATCATTCACCAGAATATTGTACATTAGGCCAAAATCAAAAAGTCCATCTCAGACTTTGAGTCTGATAACTGTCGTGGGACTGTTTGCTTTAGTAAATCACAATCTGTTGCCTGCCCAGAAAAAGAGTGTGCAGTGAGCCAGTTGACTGCAAATTTCCTCCTTAGAGGCTATAATCATGTAATCATATAGATAAGCAGGTGGATTCTTTTGTTTAGCTTTTTATTTTGTTTTTTTAATGACTGTGAAGCAGTAGGACAATGCAGTCTGCCATGAAAATGTGTTTGCAGAGTTTAGTATTTGCTTCTGGATCTTAGCATTAAAGTACATGATGGAGTCAGTTTGCCTATGATCTGGACCTCACTTGCTTAATTTTAGTTGCATCAGTAGTTCCAGTGATCTCAGCTCAGCCACTCAAAACACTCCCATTTCAGAGTGTGTTCAGTCTTTTGCTGGTTGGAGATTTAATTTGTTGAATTAAAAGGTTAGTCTTAAATAAACATAACCTGTGTTTGTTAGGATAAAGTTAACAGATCTTTAAGTGCTCTAAGACAGAAGCTGTTCAATCATCCTCAAATCATCAGTGTCACAGACAGTTGCACTTCCTGTATCTGTTTTGCAAGTGAGTGTTTTGCAAGCACCAGCAAGCACATTAGGTGGGAGCTGTGGCAATTCTGGGAGGAAATACGGACAAAAAAGGGATACTGGCATGGCTGGGCATGAGGTGCCAATGAGGGGGCAACTGTTTTTTCTGTCTCTCCCTGTTTACAAACTGCAATAGACAGAGAATCTGCAGGTTTTATGGGCAATGTGTGCACCAGCTTTATTGCTTTGCACCTAGCACAGCCCAGTTCTCCCTGCACTGAGGTTATATTTGCATGCTTACAAGAGTCAGGTATGATTCTTGGATCAAAAATGTTTCACTCCTTCAGTCCCTGTCTTCTTATCATGTTTTCTTTCAGATGACGTTAGCTTTGTGATAAAGCTCTATTTTAAATTACATCCATTTATATCACGTTCTAAACAGGGTGTTTTTTACATCTGGTGGTTAACTGTAGCTCCAGCACTGAACAGCAGCAGATCACCTTCCTTTAAACAGGTTGTTGGATTGAATTCATCACTGTGTGATGCCCAGAAATCAAGATGAGTTGTAAAAAGATTAACTTTTAATGTGTTCTGTTATTTACAGCAGAGGGAAAGGGGAAATAGAGTCTCCCTTATATGTGTTTTCTGTGTATAAAAATCTTCAAAGGAATAGTTTAAAAATTTAGCTTTAGTGTTCATTGCTATAGTAATAAAACTGTAGCATACAATTTTTTTTTAAAAACTGTTTTAGCTAATTATATCTCCTCTGTGTCATTCTTACCCATTTTAGTTCCTTTTCTTTTTCTCTGTATTCAGAAAAAGCAATCCAGTGAATGGAAATGGAAATTTATAACAGGAGTAGAGCATTATTACAGAAAATGTTCCAAAGGAGAATCCATTCTAAAAATGAAATGAATTTCAATTATTTATCAGTAGCTCTTGGGCCTGTTTATATGATCCCAATAGTGCTGCAACAACAAAGGCTAAATGACAGAGTTAACCTAATAAAGCAGCAGGAAGGATCTTTTGGAATTAAAAGCAGCCAAAGAATAAATCAAATTCTGTGCATTATATAATGTGATTTAAACAAACCACAAAAACAAACAAACAAAAAAATCCCAACAAAGTAAAGGAGTGAAATAACTGTGCATTTACAAAATATGTGTGTCTCTACTGATGATTTTTAGGACTTCTGGTTTTAAAGAAAACAGCTCTGTTAGTTTTCTCAAATCCAGCTGGAGTTTCTTAAAAAAGAAAAATCACACATAAGTAAAAATTGAACTGCTATTGAAAAGAGTGAGAAGAAATTGATGTAAAAATATTGCTAAGAGTCTTGAGAGGTTAAAAAGGCAAGATCTCATAACTTTGAAGAAGCTGTACTTCTTTTGCCAAGATTTTAGTAGGAAAACAAAATGTAGTATTGGCCTGATAGGCTACCTGGACATATCACCTGTGTCTTTGTTTAAAGCAACGTGAGAGGAGCATCACTCTATGAAGTTAATGAAATTATTTTGTTGTTACACGTAGAAGTAAAAGAAAAATTTCCTATCACTGTCATGACTGGTTATGGTGAGCTATAGTGCTGTATTTAAAGGACAGCTGTAGTAATTAAGATAGAAGAGTAGGAGGTTCTCAAAACCTTAGTAACCAGTTCTCATGTGTCAGATTTTCCCAAGTTTGTTCTTAGGAGAAGACACCATTAAATATCACTGCCTGCTCTTTTTGGTAAGGGATGTGCTTCCTTTGCTTTGAGGAAGACAATTCTGCAGCAGAGTGGGTGGGAATCACAGAGAAATGGAGTATAAGGGAAACAGCACAGGAGAATTCATCAAAGTTTATTAAAAAAAAAAAAAAATCAGACTGCGTATGGCAGAATCCTTTATCTGCTGGACATAATTTGTTAAATCTGTGGAAGTCTGTTTGAAAAAATGGAGGGCTGCTTTCTGGAGTTAGGGGAAGTTTGTGTGTAGGAATGCAGGACTGGAAATTAAACCAGGGTCACAGAAACAACCATGGAGTGGACATTTTAGTCCAGAGTGGTCCACAGTACCTGTATTGCATGTATCCTCAGAAATACACCCTCATAATGTATAGCAACCCCGTGTTCTGTAACAAAACATAAAAAACCCACAAATGCCATATGAGAATGGAAGAGAATGGTTGAAAGCAAGAACTTCATCATTATTATAGGTCCAGATAACTCTTTATTTCGTTATCTAGTAAACTACAGTACAGCTGGATTGTCTTTGAGTGGCCCAGGCATAACTTAGCTGAACAGAGGACATACGAAGCAGGAGGGAGAAAGAAAATTCTTAGCATTTGAAAAAAAGCACACACACACTACACCTGTGCAGTGTACCTCATTGGGAGAGCATATCTGTGCCTAGCATTTGTGATCTGTAGTTGAAATCTCAGCAGAGGCATTTTTTCACCAGCCTTCATCACAGCCCTCTCACACACATTATGCTGAGTAGACAGTTTGCTCATTTTGTGTAGTCCCATTCAATATTTCATTATTCAAGAGCATCTTTATGTTTTTCCTTTCAGCTCCAAAAGAGTTTGTCCTTTTAAAGAGGTTACCTTGACACATGTAATTTCATTGCATGAGCAATGGACGATGACAGGTTAGCTGTTTGATTTCTGCTAGGGTTGCTGTATTCTGTTTATATTCATATATCCTCTAATGACACATGTGTTTCCTGAAAACAGATATGAGAAATGCAAACAAAAAAATACATCATGTCCTCTGTGTCCAGTTCTGGGCCCCTCAGTTTAGGAAGGATATCGAGGTCCTGGAGCAGGTCCAAAGGAGGCAACTAGGCTGGTGAAGGGACTCAAGCACAAGTCCTATGAGGAGAGGCTGAGGGAGCTGGGGCTGTTCAGCCTGGAGAAGAGGAGGCTCAGGGGAGACCTCATCACTCTCTACAACTACCTGAAAGGAGGTTGTAGCCAGGTGGGGGTTGGTCTCTTTTCCCAGGCAACCCTCAGCAAGACAAGAGGGCACGGTCTCAAGTTGTGCCAGGGGAGGTTTACATTAGATATTAGAAAGAATTTCTTTACCAAGAGGGTGATCAGACATTGGAATGGGCTGCCCTGGGAAGTGGTGGATTCTCTGTCCCTGGAGATATTTAAAAAGAGACTGGATGTGGCACTCAGTGCCATGGTCTGGTAACTGCAGCAGTAGTGGATCAAGGGTTGGACTTGATGATCTCTGAGGTCCCTTCCAACCCAGCCAATTCTATGATTCTATGATTCTCTCTGCAGAAAGCAAACTCTACTTTGAGGTGTGCAGCTTTGTTTTTCCCTACCCCACCAGATGCCAGACCATAAAATGCAATGTTTTAAATTATTTTACTTCTGGGAAATGATAAAAGGGTTGGGAGAAATTTCAGGTCAGCCCAATGAATCTGTAGAGTATTTCTGTATAGTAAGAGCAGCATGGTGATATAAGAGGGTATGCACCAGTGTGCCCTTGCACCTACCTAGGGTTGACTTCAAAAGATCTGTGTGGAAACACACAAGTATTTATCTGGATCTGGTGGTTCTTGTAATTGAGAAAGGCAAACATACAGCAGAGTATAGGTATTAAAATAGTTTGTCCATGTGTAATCTTTAATGTTGAATTCAGTTCTTTGTCTTAATTTAAAGATATGGGGTATTTGATTTGGTTTGGCATTTATGTTTATAATTTTCCCTTCTTAACTTGCTAATTTCTGTGCTTACTGCATAATGCATTCTAAAGAATTTGCTTTACTTTTTCCCACTGAATTTGAAAAATATCAATAAAATATCACAAAATAACAAAGAAAAGTATTATTTCAAACATTGACTAGCAGATAAAAAATTTATAATTTGAGTTGATATTTTAATGGCCTTTTGATATCTATATACAACTTTAGTTGTGTGCTGTTTCAAAGTACATTTTCAGATGCAGATGTTTCCTGCTTTTCCAAGACTTCAAAGCAAGCAGTTTTCCTTTTAACCTTACTATATATAGGTGGTTCGTGCTTAAGATTGTGCTCAGTGTTTAAGGTTCTAAGTTGCTGCCTGATAGTTTGCTATTTTCCCCATGGAAACAGTAATGCATATTACCAGTTTTCTCTGGTAAAAATTACTGGTTAGAAGTTGCTTCAGAGTTGGAGTATGAACTCACACACATTGTTTTATACTTTCTGCTGAGGGGTTTGAGACGCAAAAGTAGAGTTGAAATTCTTTGTAATTTTAAAAGTTTTAAAATTGTTCTTAGGTATTTCTGTTTGAACTTTGTCAAACAAGCTTCAGGTGAAAAGGAGTGAGGTTAAGCTAATCTGGGGTTACTTTGTCCTTGCTCTGGCAGGGGGGGGTTGTGGCAGAGGGGTTTGTGTGGCCCCACACAGAACTTGAGCGAGCTTGACCTCTACATCACAGAATTCAAATACTGAGTTTTGAAAGTTCCAATACACATAGGTTTTTAGGCATCACTGCTTGAACTTCTTTTGTGCCAAAAGAGCACCTTTGTGTGCTTTGTTTTGGAAAAGAAATTAATCCCATTAATATCTCAGTAAACCCCAAAGCAAAACAAAAAATTTGCACAAAAAAACCTCATCAAAACCAAACCAATCAACCAAAAAACTATGAAAAAGGCAAACTCCCAGCTTCAAAAAGTTTGTAATTTATCTATAGGCAGAGACCATTCACACTTATCCAGCTGAAGAGGTCTGATGCAGTCCTAACAGCATAAACATCTGCAGTTTATGGAAAACAACATACATCCCTGAAGGTCTGCATGGGATGAATGGAGCCTCATGAACTTACTTGTGCTTGTTACAGCTGCTGATTTAATGGGTTAATACTTTGTTTTTGTAAAGTTCTGTGAGGAAAGACTTGAACTGTGGTCTGCCTGCTGCTTTGGAGTTGAGTGTTTTGGGCTACAGTCAAGCTGCTCCTTCTGGGCTTTCCAAGTAGGTCAGAGATTCATATATTCTTGGGTGTAGATTGGCTCAGCTTCAAGGTATGAGATGGAAAATGCATTATTCATTTGTGATACACCATAATTAAGGTCCTTTTCCAAAGCAACTTGCAGGTCCATCCAAGTTATGTCAGACCTGGAATCTAAATGCCTACTTACTGATGAACTTATTAACAACTGAGAGCTGTGATGGAGATGGAAATTACTGCTCTTACATGTAAAGTTAATTATAAATCCAAGAGCAAGCAGATTTTTAATGTGAAAGACTGCAGCAGAGTTTAAGTGCTTCTCCATGTACTCTTGGACTATGGCAGAAGGTTGGGCAGGCCATAGTTTCCATTTCTGAAACTTGGCAAGGCCATCTTGAAAATGCATCTGAACTGAATCAAACATTTTGCAAGCAAAATTACTTTGTTTTTGTTAGAAGAATAGCAATCCCATAAATAATATGTTATAGAAAATCACAGAACCATAAAAAGAAATTACTCTGGAGGTCATCTTGTCCATCCTTCTTGAAGCAGGCCTGGTCAGACCTGGTTCTTTAAGGATTTGTCCAGCCAAATTTTTAATGTCTTTGGATAAGGTGGAGATTCTAAAACCTCTCTGAGCAACCCATTGCAGTGTTTGACCACCCTTATGATGAAGAAGCTTTTCCCTACTTAAAATCTGAATTTCTCATGTTCCAAGTTCTATCTGTTGTGTCTCATCCTATCACTGTGCACATCTGAATAGAGTCTGGCTCTGTCTTCTGTGCACCTTCCCATCAGACAGGCATAGACATCACTTCTTTTAACCTCTTTGTATACCATATGCTCCAGTCTCCTGATCATATTTGTCACCTTCTGTTTGACTTTTTCCAATATGCCAACGCCATTCTTGTATGGAGGAGCCCAGACTCAAACAGAGGGACAGAACATTTCATACATTTTCACAGAATGAAAACTAGGAGAAAAATATCGGTTGTGAACAGGACTGAGTCTTGAGAATAGTGTGTTATGGCAATATATTGAGTGTTGTGAAGTAAAATGCCTTTGAGTTGAGAATATAAATTTCAGTTTATATTTCAGAATATATATTTCAGTTTCATATTGAGAATGTACAAATACAGTCTATTTGAAAAAACATATTTGTAAAGATAATCTACGTCTACTTTTAGATACTGTAGTTTAGAGATTTAGGACAGAATATTTCAGAAGTTAAACAGTAATTAAACTGTTGTATACATGAAATTTAATGCCACAATCCAGAAAAATATTTACCTTTGCAGTAAGTGCTATGCTGAATGATATGATACAACTGATAGCGTTTGCTTGAGGTTACTTTGATCTAGGTGACAATCTTCATTCTTAAGTAACAGAGTACTCCTAAACTTTGCAGGGCAGCAGCGAGTTTCAGTCAGCAGCCTCCTGGTGTGCCATGGGTTGTTGCTGGTTGGAACAAACCTGGGTATCATTGTAGCATTGCCAGTGCCACGCTTGCAGGGGATTCCCAAAGTAACTGGTGAGTGAAAGTCCTCAGACAGACCAAATACAATGGTTTTATGCTGAAGGTTGTTTCTGTTTTGCCAACAGCTTAAATGAACCTGCCAGGTTACCTGCATTGGTTAGATATGTGTCAGAGCTTTATGATGAAATTATGTTTGTTCTTCTTTCTGAGCTTTACAGTATAGAGAGATACTTGACTAGTTCTGGCTCAGTTGTTTGAGCTGAGGCAGCTTGGTTTTTAGGACATAAGACTAAGATAGGTGTTAACCCTGTCAGAGATGGTCAAATTTGAGAAGCCAAATTTGAGGGCCATGAGAAGACAGTGCAAACAATCTTTCTTCCAGATTTGGGGACAGTAGACACATCAGGTTTAGAGACATGGGTACAGAAAGTTTAATAAGTTGTCTGACTGATTATTCAGTAAATGGGTTTTGTGCCCTTTCTCTCAAAACAGTAGGCTTGGAATATATGAAAGTATATATTTCTTTCTGTTTGTTTTCACAGTGATCAAAATTTTTGCATTTTGAAGAGAGGCGTTTTTTTTAGTTACTTTCCTGTTACTCCTTTTGAAATATAAATACATGAATGCTGCTGTATCTCTTTGCAAATGTTCAAGGTACTAGCAGAAGCAAGATTTTTAAAGTGTCTACTAGGGGCTTTGCCATGCTATGTTTTGAGTTCAGAATTTTGCTCAAGCTTCTGCACTGTGGAGGGAAGCTGACAGATTTTGAGGCAAGCTGTTTGCAACTTCCTTCAGGGGAAAAAAAAAAAAAACAACAAAAACCCAGCTTATGTAACTTTGCAAAATGAAAATGAAATCCTCTGTGTTCAGCAAAATACGCAGCAATAATCCAGTGTGACACAGGATAAATGCTTCTTAAAAATAGAGAGCCTGTGTTAGGTGAAAAGAAATGCAATACAGAAAAAGCATAGTTGCAGAATAAAATAAAAAAAATCTCATTTTATTCTCCATTTTCTGTTTTGATTCTTGTGGTTTGTCATTTTTATGTTCTTGCTTTTATTTTGAGTCAAGATTTTTCATATTTCACATATCTAGCAACATTACATTTAGAGATCTATTCTTGTATTCTTTGATAGTCTTCAATACCATATTTGGGATTTGAACTGAAAAATTATGACTCTTTTTCAGTTGTGTTTCCAATGGTGATAATTCAACTTTTTCTCATTACACTTTCTGTAAAAGCAAAGTCTATTTTATCATAACCTGAAAAGCATTAGGGAACTAGGGATGGACAGAGTGATTTTTAGCCTCACTCTTTTCCATATTATAACTGGATTTGTAGAATGCTAGGCTTTTTTTTTTTGCTTTTTTTTCCTTCTGTAAAAGCCACATATTCTTATAGCTTCTGAATTTGGCCATATGGAATTTGTTTTTTATACATTCTAATGATTTGTATAGTGTAAATCTTCCTTGTACCACCAATGTTCCACTGTTAAAATATTTAAAAATAAATTTATAATTGCTCAATCCTGTCCTTATGAATCTGCCATGGTAACTAGACAGCCATTGAGCAAGATGAGTTTTAGTTCCTACTGTATAGTGTGGAGGGTCTCTTACAATGAAATAGATGTTCTTATGCTATTCTGGAGAGGTACAGAGGTACAATGGTATTAACTGAAACCCAAATATTTCGTTTGTGGATTACTGGAGAAAACTCAATGTTACATTTGTGCAGATGCCAACAAAAAGGAGTTTGCAGCACTTCTGTGTTGACGCTGTTGTAAGAACAAAGCACAAGAGTAAGTCTACTAAAATTCACAATGCCATGTTTCAGCTCATTTATTAGTACAGTCCTAAAACACCTGTGGTACAATAGATTTTTTGTGCATTTTTTTCTGTAAATTATATACAGACAAGGCCAAAGACAGACTGGATACAGTTACAGTTTACGAGTTACGCTTTTCTGAACTAATTTAATGAACTAATTATGGTGGAACACTGTGATAAAATAAATTATATTCTCTAATTGTCTTTTTCTTCCGACTCCAGGAAGAGGAATGGTGTCGTACCATGCACACAATGGCCCAGTCAAGTTTCTTGTAATGGCTACATCTCTAAACAAGAAGAACAGAAACAAAGTGAGGCACAGCTTGCCTCCTGGCTCAGAAGGTCAGGACGATGACCAAAAGAATATTCTGCACAGTGAAAGACCAGGCTCTTCCCTCAGTAACACCCATGACACTGCAATTTGGCTGGGGGGTTCAGTAGGATCTATTGCACAAAAAAGTGACTTATCATCATCTTCTGGATCCCTGACTTTGTCTCATGGATCGAGTTCCTTAGAACATAGGCCAGAGGACAGTAACATTTATGAGCTTTTGAAAGATCAAAATATTTCATTTAAAAGTAAAAGACAGAGGTCTAAGAAGATGAAAGCAAGTTCAGTATTAGTTATTTCTGGTGGCCAAGGACACAGAAGAGTGAACAAGAAGACCAAGCAGCAGCGACAAGACGAAGTAGTGTCTTCAGTGATGGTCTGGCAAATCCCTCTATTGAATATCTAACTGAACTGCATCCAAGATACTTTCTGCTATTAAAAATACTCTGATACCCTTTTACAGCAAATGCCAGCTTAGGATCCAAATGGGTAGAGTTTAATACACCTGGGAGCAGTTTCAGTAGGCTTTGATCACAGGATTATTAAGGGTTGCAAGACTGATTCTTCACATGCTTGGAATATTCTGCAGTGATAGGGTATTGGAAAATGTTTAGCAGTTGATGCTGCCCTTGATACTTAGAACAGAAAGGATCTGTTAGACACTTTTAAATGGTTTTAGAACCTTATTTATAGTCACATTTATAAATATCATAATTATGTTCTATAGCACTTAGGGAAGTCAAGGAATGCATGCCATGTCTCATGCTGGTTTTCACTATGTAAATCAGCTGTTTTTCTTTTTCCAAAGTGGCATATTGCACGGACTGTAGATTTTAGCCAATTAGCAAATATTTTAGAAGAATAAATAGTCCAGTGCAAGCTAATATTAATTTGGTAATTACTATAATATTTTGTAACAACATTCCACAAGCCAGAGTTTGGTTTGGACAACAGCAGTTATATTAATTGACTGCTATTTGTTTATTTCAACATGGAAAACAGATATTTTTTATTAATATTTCTTATGCTCAGTATTCCTTAAAAAAAAGTTGCAGTACAAAAAGTGCATTTGTTTTCTTGGTGGGTGCAATGTGTCTTTGGCTTGCCTTTGTTATACAGAGAAAGTTCTAAGGATGCTATGTCTTGGGGCAAGTAGAAAATGCAGATACAGGAGAGCTGTGCACTGTTGTGCTGCTGTCACATTCTCCCCCTGGTGACTCAGTGTCAGAGCTAGACATGGACTATGCCTTTTTTAAGGAGACATGCACATCCAGTAAATTAACAATGGAATTATTAATTAAATCATTAATTGGGGAGGAATACACTAACATTGGAATATCTATAGGAAGTACAGGTAATCATTATGCCTATAGATCTGACATAAATTGATTTGTGCTGCACCCTCAGGCAAGCACCTATTAAATAATGTCACAGCAGTGATATGGTCGTATCTGAGTGTCCATCACCTCATTTCACCATAAGTTTCTGCTGAGCATGGTGTGAGAAAACAGCATTCACAGCTTCATTCACTCAGTGGGGCAAGCAGTTGCTTTGGTAGCATAAAAGGGCTGACTTCTAAATAGAGACTTAATCATAATTTCTTAATGAATCGGTCTTTCCAAAGGAAACTTTGAATTTGGGATTCCTACTGTAATTGCTTTTTGCACTAGTCTTTGCACTTGTGGAATATAAGATAGAGCCTTCAGCTCAGAAAGTCATTGCCAAAAATGGTGATGAGACGTTTCCTTCAGTGAAATATGTTTAATATGGATAACAAGTTGAATGAAGTCACTGAGAACATCCTTTTTCCTCAGCAATAGACTAAAAGATACTAAGAAACTAGGTTGTACAGGACAGAGGGAATGCCAGCACAGTCTGCCTGGTAGGTGCCCCCAAAACAGGCAATTCAGAAATCAGGAACTCACCCTGATTTCTTTCCAGAGGTTTTGCCTGTGTCCTACATCCTGATCAGAATAAGATTCTTGAGCCATAACAGCACAAACATGAGTGAGTCACAAAGGATACTTGTTACAGGTGGTATTATAGGCTTAGGATCTGCAGTACTGTTTTGTGCTTCTATTTCATTTCTTAAACTGTCTCTCTCACAACTTTGAGTGTTGTCAGCATTGGCATGGGCTCACTAATAGCATGAGTCCTGGGGGGATGGGGTGGGAGCAAAGTGCCTCTAAGCCAGGCAGCTGGCAATGTTTTCTCAAACTTTTCCTCTTCTCCCTGGACTACTTCTGGGGCTTGCCTGGCTTGAGGAATCAAGGCCAGTTGTGCTTTCTACAATCTTCCATAGCTATGGCCCTGGGAGCTGCTCTTTGCCCACTGTGTGGAAGTACTGCATTGTACAGTTTAATGTATGTATATTGAAAAACAAGCTGAAAGATTCTTCTGTGTATAAAGTATACATAGTCTGGTATCCCTACACTGCAATAAAAAGACCACAGGTTTTATTCTGAATTCTTCTTTGGCGTGGGATTTCATCTCTGAGTCTGTGGGACTGGAGGATCACCTCCACTCTCTTGTGGATCTTTCTATCCAGGAGCAGAGTCCACCACAGATTCAAGTGGAAATGCACCCTGCATGGTGTTATAACAGGATCTGATAGCAGCAATGCACGAGAATTTTCAAGTGAAATTCGCCCTGTCTTCCAGCTTAAATGTGATTTTCTTCAGTTTTATCAATAAAACAGTAGAAACAAAATACAAATCTGTTCTTCTGAAAGTACACCGGAGTTTTGCCAACGATTTCAGTAAGAACAGAACTGGGTCCCTCATTTACATTATGCTATTTTGAAAATATGTATCTATTTATCTTACTAAGATGCAAAGAAAAAGAGAAGCTGTATGTCTGCCTTTAAAAATACACATTATCATGAACTAGGCTTTTAGGAACTGACTAAACACAAGGTGCAGTGTTTGATTTCTGATATGCAGCTAACTCGTGTTACCTTACTATGAACATGGGCAGGAACCAAGTTTCTCTCACAGCTGGCAAATAGTCTGTATAGCTGTTGTAGACTGTGCTGCTAGGTAGGTTGGATTTTGCTTTCTGATATTATTTTGCTAGGTTAATAGAAGTTATGGAAAATACCAGGGAAAGAGGGAAGCAAGTGTAACCACTACAATATATTCTATATATGTTTTCTAACACATAGTAATGTCTTTTATAACATGAGCCATAAAATGTGTGTATTTATGTTCAAAGTATAAAGAGAAAAAAATGTTTAATAAAAAATTTGATAAAAATTAACTTCAGGTGTACGTTTCTCAGTTTGTCATTTTAATGAGAAAGCTACAATTTGTGGCATCCATTAATGACTAATATATATTAATGGACCTATGAAATGGAAAATAGGATATGTGATTAGGACAATTAGTTTTATGGTCTCTACAACTTAAACACAAGCAAATGCAATTTCTGGGAATGATGCAGAGTCTTACAATAATTTGACCCCTGTATCAATGAATGCAAATAGAGTAGAATTTTTATCGTGCTGTCTACATACATGGAGTATTCATCAGCACTTGGGCAGCATGCATGGTAGTTAAAACTGAGTAGCATTAATATTCAAAATTAGTGTTACAGGATAGCAGCATCAACAGAGGAAATTAATTTTCAGTTGCTAACTGGCAATTCACTCTAATTAAATTGCCCTAAAGGATACGTATACAGAATCCCATGATTGTGTTTAAATACTGAGACTTGGATTCATCAGACTTGGCAATAGCCTTTTTGTGTGTACCTACACTATTATAAACAAAAAAGAAGTTATTGAGAAATGCTTGATTGCTAGTAATGCCTTCCTTTTTGCTCCTGTTTTTGTACCACATCTTTAATATATGGTTCCAAAAAACATCAAATCACATGAGTGCAGGATGCTGTACATTCACACACCTCAAGACAGATTCTGTCCCAGTGGGATTTACAAAGCAATCTGAATATGTTCAGTTACCTTTGAGAGGGAACTGAATATTGGGAAGGATTTCTTGAACTGGTTAGGTACTTAAGCTTCGTTGTTCCTTTCTTTTCTGTCCTTTTCAATATTCTGACCACATTCTTCAGATACATCAATGGGAAAAAGAAGAGTAAGGAAAAAGTGGGTCCAGTGCTAAACAAAGTGGGCAATACGGTAACAGAAGATGCAAATATGGAGGAGTTGCTGAGTGCCTTCTTTGCCTCAGTCTTTACTCTGAAAAGCATCCCTCAGGAATCCCAGTCACTGAAAATAAGGGAGCATAACTGGAGGGAGGAAGACTCTCCACTGGTCAGTGAGGACTGGGTTAGAGATTGCTTACATAAACTGAAAACACAGTGTATGGGCCCCAAGGGATGCATCCATGTGCCCTGGGAGAGCTGGCTGATGTTGTTGACAAGCCACTCTCCAGCATTTTTGAAAAACTGCAGCGAATGGGAGAGGTGCCTGAAGACTGAAAGAAAGCCAATGTCACTCCTGTCTTCAAAAAAGGCAAGAAGGAAGACCCAGGCAGTTACAGACCAGCCTCACCTCCATTCCTGGAAAGGTGATGGAGCAGCTCGTTCTGGAGGCCATCTCTAACCACATGAAAGAAAAGCTTATCAAGAGATCTTGCTTGACTAACCTGATATCCTTCTACGAAGGCATCACCAAATGGGTAGATGAAGGAAGAGCAGTGGATGTCATATACCTTGACTTCAGTAAAGCTTTTGACAGTCTCCCATAACATCCGCATAGCAAAATTCAAGAAATGTGGGATGGACAATTGGACGGTGAGGTGGACTGGTAACTGGCTCAACAACAGAGTTCAGAGGGTTGTGATCAGTAGCACAGGGTCATGCTGGAGTCCTGTATCCTGTGGTGTTCCCCAGGATCAGTACTGGTTCCAGTTTTGTTCAATATCTTCATCAATGACCTGGATGAGGGGATAGAGTGTACCCTCAGCACGTTTTCCTTCAAGAGAGACAGGGATCTACTGGAGAGAGTCCAATAGAGAGCTACAACAATGTTTAAGGAAATTTAACATTTCTCCTGTGAAGAAAGACTGAGACAACTGGGACTGTTTAGCCCTCAGAAAATAAGGCTATGGGGGGATCTTATTAATGTCTATAAATATCTAAGGGATGGGTGTCAAGAAGGGCCAATTTCTTTTCAGTGGTGCCCAGTAATCTGTTTAAGCTAAAACATTGGAAGTTCCACCTCAGTATGAGAAGCTTCTTCACTGTGAGGGTGATGGAGCACTGGAACAGGCTCCATCCACCACAACAGAGAGCTTGTGGTGGCTCCTTCTCTGGAGACTTTGAAAACTCAGAGACTCTCAAAACCTGCCTGGATGCATTCCTGTGTGGCCTGTCCTAGGTTATCCTGCTTTGGCAGGGGACTTGGACTAGGTGATCTCTAGAGGTGCCTTCCAACCCCTAACATTCTATGATTCTGTGATTCAATAAAGACAAATGAGTTTTTATGAAATAAATTTGGAAGTGAGAAAAAAATCTGTGGTTTGAAAGATGGAACTATAATGGAGAGGTTTGTAGGAGTTAATCTGTAGTGCATTGCTCGAGACCATCAAGCTGATACAGTGTTTTTAGATTGCTTTCCATATCTTTATAGCAATATTTCACATAATAATAGCCCTGTTAAGAAGGCAGATAATATCACCTATAGCTAGGAAGAAACTGAGTTGAAGAATGTTTGCCTGACTTGAAGCCACATGATGATTCTGTAGAAGCACAACAGATTAAAGCCATTGCTGCTTCCTCAGCTCATAATTAGGCCTATAAACTGCCTTCTGCACCCTGTACAGGTGGGTTTTAGCACTCTGTGTGAGTGAACTGGTCAGGACTATAACCATGTTGTAGCCTAACATGTATCCATACAACCTACTTCATATAGGATGCTTGCTAACAGTCTAGAACTGGAGACCAGTTTCTTACAGTCAGGAGATGTAAATATCTGCTATCATAGACTTGATGCATGCCAGGTTGGTATGAGGAGTCTCAGTGTTCGTCTGTGATGGTTCATCAGCTCCTTGCATTGCACCACAGCCCAAAACTCTTCACCCTTCTGGATTAGGGGTCTTACAGCTGTGTGTAGCATCTATCTCCCATTCCTCCCATGTGCAGCATGCACACTGCTAGATCTATTTGCTGTTTGATTGAAGAAATCTAGCTCAAGATTTTTCAGAATTAGTATATTTGCTGCTGCCTCACACTTGTGCTTACTTGATCACGGCACTTGCCTTAAGGGCAGGTCCAGCTACCGAACTGCCAAGATGCTGTTCCCCTCCTAAAACAAAGTCAAAATAGCAACAGTGAAACAGCTTCAGATGAAAGGCTCTGGAAATTTCCTAGGCAAATGAAGAATCGTGGTGTGACTCCATTTAAAATGCAAGTATGTCGACATATGACTGAGAGCACTTCAAGTGTTTTGGCCAAGCTCCAGAAACCACACCATAAAGGCAGTTTGTCTTTCATAGCATGACCTTCAGAGGTTTTCAAAGGGATATTTTATTCTGTCCGGCAAAACAGGCCTTGACAGCAGAACTGCAAGTTCTCCTGTTGTGTGCATTGCTATAATCCAGGGATAATCACAGTTATCATTAATCTATGTCCCAACCTGGAGGATAAGCCATAACACCTAGGATTAAAATTACATACCTTGGGGGAGATGAAATCAGTTTAAGAATTAACTTGAAATCTGATTTAAAGAGTATTTTGACATCATACGGATCAGATGAGCCTCCAGCAGAGTTTTGTCAAGCTTTCCACTGAAATCTATGTATTTTCATGGTGAAATGCAGTTCACAAGAAAGGCTTTAAATTCAAGAAACCAGACACAGCTTACCTACAGAGATACGGATTTTTCATTTTTGCTTTCTATTATTCCATATTGGTGAGACATCCTATGGGTCTCACTTTGAGCCTGTCAGAATACACTAAGTGCTTTTTAATGTTCCCTTTCTAAAGAGATTTTTTTTTCCTGGAGAGTTGGGTAGCACAAGCTGCATGCATTAATGAGGATTACCCCTAGTTCAGGCAAGATTTTAAATGCAACTTCTTTTCTGCAATATTGCTCAGAGCAGGCCATGATGCTCCTAATCCTGATCACAAGCAACTGACACCATCAGTTAACTTAAGCTGCATCTACACTGCTGAACTCAGGAGCACTTCAAACATTACTGACACGCACCCAGAGGCTCTGTGTGCCAGTCACTCCCTTACCTGCACAACCCCCACTGCCCAGGCAAGTAAAGCTGCCTATAGCCTCTACCTATATTTGACCATCTTTCATTGGTACACCAGTACTTTGGGAGAAATGGACTGATCATGAGGTATTTTGCTCACGAGCCATAGTCATAGATTCATGTTTACTGGGCAGGTAGTGGACCAATCTATGGCCAGTTGTGGCTGGAGAGAAATGCTGACTGATCTCAGATCAGTGTAACCAGCAAGGATAGGCTTTCATTCTCTTTTTCAAATTCTTTCAATTTTTATTGTTTTTTTTTAATTGAACTAAGAGATGATGTGCAATTTTCTCAACTGTTCATCTAGGTAAGTGCTGTGTGTTCTCCATCTTTTTATCCGTCTGTTTTCCATCTCATTAAAAGCTGTTCTACTATTTCAGAGCATTGTTTCAGGTGATAAAAGTCTGCGTGAATACAGTCTCTTTTGTTATTCTCTTTTGTTTTTTCTGCTTATATTAAAAATTATATTGATCTGTCTCTGGTGCATAGAAGTATGCAACCCAACACTGAAGAAATCTTTCTGATCTGTTTTTCCTTATGACAACTATTACTCTATCTGCTTCAAGCTGATAACCAACCCAATGCAACCACCCCTTTTCTTTCAATTCTTCTTTTTGGGTGTATTACTGGGATGTGTGAAAACTAATACACAAAGGCAGATCAGTTAGGGTCAGCATCAGATCCATTACATGTATCCTGTGTAACATGCCTACAGCACCAATGGTTTTTGTGTTCCAAATACACAAAATGTATCTTTGGCTGCTCAGCAGAAGTACTGTAAATGTTTCATCAGTGCCAGGAATAGCATCAAACCAATCCTTGAGACCATTGTGTTATAATACTAAGAAGCATTTCACACAGGAACATTCAGCTGTCAAACACAGGATAAGGAAGAGGACTCAGGTTTTCTTTACTGCTTGTTTTGTTATTACAGTTTTGCTTTTGGCCCTGAATCAGATCCTTGGGTGCTGCAGGGAATCAGCTTCTGCCACTATGTATCTGATACTGCACAGGACAAACACTACCAAGTTTAGCCTATGCCAGTTCCAGAATTTTGGTGCTACAACATTTGTTTTTCCAAGACATGCTTGTGCCAGTTGAAACCACAAAAGAACAGCCTACCAACAGCTTTGCATCTGCACAGACACTGGTAGCTGGGCTGGACAGTGCAGGCATACAAATCCTACCTAGTGTGTTGGACATGTGCCCACAATACAATGGAGGCAGTAAGGGAAGGCTCCAAAGCCCACCTAATTAGCTGGGTAAACAACTAATCATTAATCCATGCTCAGCTCCATGCTGCCATGGGTACACTATTTGCAGTGTTCTATCCTGCCTAATTGTAAAACCTAGCCTGCATACTTCTGTGTGAGCTGTACTTGGAGCTTGTAATCTAGGGAGGTTTAGAGCTTCTTGGTCCCTAAAATATGGACCGAGTATTTAATCTGTGTGAAGTAACAATTTTGTTAAATGATTCCTAACCTCCTGAAATTAGAAATTCTGTAGTGGCACTGGCCAGGAATTATCCCCCTTGAGACTAGGCTGATTGATTTTTTATGTGACCTGCTGGCTATTTTTACTGAGAAACAGCACATTTGCTCCAGCTACCAGGGTAGCCCAGTCCTGCATGACTGGTGCAGAGGTGGGATTTGCAGCAATGCAGCTGCGACGACAGCCAGTGGGAGAAAGAAGGGAAATGGAGTATATCCCCCAGGAAGGGCAGGGCTCTGAAAATCTCTGAGCAGATCTCTCTGGATCAAAACACCATTTGGTGACCCTATTGTGAGAATGAAATTCTCATAATTCTCATTCAGTGCTATTGCTCATTTCTACACTGGAAACATCAGAGTCTGATGCCTTGTAAGAAGAAGAAATTTACAATCTTTTGGTTTGCCTGATGTGCATTAAACAAACAGAAAGATGTATAAGATGAAAAAACCTTTCTGTTTGCATTTCTTCACCTGGACTCTATATTTGTTTTATTTTTTTTACCAGAAAAATATCTGACAAAATTCTTTTGTTCCAAACTGTACTCCTTTTTTGTTATTGGGCACTGTTGCTGCTCTGTAAAAGGCAGAGAAGATGCGCTGTATGTCCAGAAACAAGTCTGCTGTATGCAACTGGGCAGGAACTAGCTAAAATTTTTGGGATGGAGCACAGCAAACACTTCCCTTGCTGCCTTTACTCACCTCACTCTGCTCAGGACTCTGTTCCTCTTTCTCCAGGCTAATTGCCCCTTGCAGAACACAGGTGTATCAGTGTCCTGATGGCCAAGAGCAGCAGTTACAAGCACTCAGTCCCTCTGAGTATTTGTCACCTTGGCTGGCCACAGAATGTATCACAGGCACCAAATTAGGTATCATGTAATTTGTGTGATACCTGATTTCTCTAGGACAGGGCCTTTTCTACACTGGGACAAGGATTAGTTGCATGTAAATCAGATGTTTTAAAAAAATTCTCTACTTCTGTACCAGTCTGACTTTATAACTAATGGAGAAAAAAAAGGAATACCAAATGATGAGTCACCTCATCCCAAGATAAGATGTCTAAGATAGGTGAGAAAAATTGCCCTCCAGACAAGGTTATTTCTGCACATTAATTGCAAATGGAGCCTTGGAAATTCAGATTGAGAAGGGAAATCAAACAACTGGACCTGAGATGATTTCTACAATGGGTGTCCTAGTTTTCAGCACCATCTCCAGTTCTACTGATAGCTGAAAGGCTAGTCAATGAGCAGTCTTAGCCTTCATGAGAAGTTTACCAGCCTATGATCCACAGAACATCAGTATTTTCCAAAAGTTGTGTTAAAAGGTCAGGAATTCCCCTTTATATCTGTTATCACTTGGAGGTTTGTTGAGAAAGGTGTATGAAGGACAGGAAAGAAACTTGGAGGGAATACAGTCGGCTGAGGTTCACAAATCTAGGGAATCATTGCCCAAAGTTAAATTTCCCAAAAGCAGAACTGAGGTAATTTTACCCAATCTATTTTTGGCAATGTTTGCTGAAGGCAGAGGATAAAGTCTGTAACTTTAGCTGAGTGCTACCTGACTTCCCAGGCTGGGACCTCTGTGGAGCCTGGATTTTGTGTAAGTCTTTTGCTGTCTCCAGCCAAAGAGGCAAGTATGGCCCATGAACACACAATATGCTGCTTCCTACCTGCCACTGATATTCACTTGTCTTCAGAAATGGTAGCTCAGACACCTCTGTGTGCACACAGACAGGGATGTGTGTGGCAGCTAAGGCTGAAGAGGAGTTAAGCAAACCCAGTGTTGCTTAATATCACCATATATTCAGAAAGCATGAGTCAGAACAAACTCAAATGATCTCAGGTATGATAGTGCTGCCACAGCCACGTAATTCACGCTGCTGTGAACAGAAGTCAGGCACTTCAAGGGGAGATCATCCTCCAAAAAGGAATAGAACACTGGGGATTTTAAAAGTGAGAATAACTTCCCAGACCTGTATCAGTTGTCTAATTACAATGTCATCTTGAAATACATAGTATTTAAAGTAACATAAAACAGCAGGAAGATTTGTTCCTGATGTCAGGAGAGAAGAATTATTTCTGGCAGGCTCTAATGGATCTGCTGTATCAGATTGAAACTTCTTTCAGAAGCTAGGAATAAAACCACAAACAGAAACTAGAAGTCCAATCATATAATGGACACAAATCAGGGGGCAGTCCCAATTATGCTAAAGCCACATGTTGTGGTTACCAGTTATTCTAAGAACCCCACAACACTGCATGATTATAAGTAGTTATTAAACTTATGGCACCAAACCCCATGTTGGCCAGTCTCAGTAGAGATGAGACATGACCTCAGCTTGAAAACTGGCCTTCAGTTAACCACTGTACTTAAGTACGTGCAAAACATGAGTGGAGCCAAGGGTTTCAAGTGGTTACACTTACCCAGCACTGCATACAAGCGCTTCAGTGCACTAAGGGCTAACTCAGCACATAAGAGTTTCAGCAAAACCAAAGTCAAAAGGTAGAAGCAATGGGACAAAATGAATTAAAAGACACCCAACCACACTTAGCCATCACCACCATGAAGCTGGAAGAACATAGAGCTGCAGTGGTCACACTGCAAGCACAGAATTGTCGGTTTAATTTGAGAGAGAAGATGACTGCAGCTTTGCAAGTCTGCTCAGGATTGTCTCTCAGGGCCAAGCACCACTTTTCTGGGCTGCTGCAGGAGAAGCAGTCTGATGGGACCCTGAAGTCAGTAGAAAGAGTGGAAAAGAGAAAAGCTGCAGCATTTTGAGATAGCAGTATCATAGGAAAACTACACGTTGTGATGGAAATGAGACACCCGGGCATCAGCAATAGTTTATAAAGGCTTGGACAGCATGCTGCTGGTGTCTGCTGTCTCGGTAGAAGTCAGACTGCAGCACACAGTGGGACTCAGCCCAGGTAAGTACCACCCGCTGTGTCAGGAGAAGACCCAGGGTAACGTAACATGAAGTTGTTGTTTGTTTATTTGTTTAACAAAACTGGGGAACGAGTCTGAATATGGGAATTCTGTTGAGCGTCTCAGCTTTGACGAGGACAAAATGAGACCCAGACCCAAACTGCAGTCACACAGAAACCTCCTGGCCTCAACCTCGGTGTTCCTCGTCGGCAGAAACCTGAATAACCCAGAGGCTCCGGGTGGAAAACCTCCCCGTGGCTTCTCGCAGCGAGCACAGTCGGTGCTGGGGGGTGTCCCGCCGAGGCAGAGGGCAGCGGAGGGCAGGCTGTCCCAGAGCGGCTCCCGCCCAGGAGCTCCGGTCAGGGCGCCGTGCCTACCAGGCCGCTGCGCCGGGGCCATGGGCTGGGGCAGCAAACCTCCCCAGCCGTGCCTCAGGGGAGCGGCGCCATCTCCCCGCTTCCCGCAGGGTCCCCACACCACCCGGAGGTGAGGACCCGGCGTTTCCCGACCGGCCACACCAGGAGAGAGCTTCTCCTCAGCACAGGCAGGTGGGGCGGTGCCGTCGCCTCCCCTGCTCGTCCCGCCTCATCCCAGCAGGGGAGCGCGGACGGCCCGCCCAGACCGGCGACGCCGCTTCCCGCCTCAGCGGCTGCCCCTCGCCAGGAGCTGCCGGGAGCAACAGGTCTGTGCCCCCTCCTCCCTCCGTGCCTCCCTGTGTGAATGTGTCAGGCGAACAAAGGCGCTGAGCGCGGCCCCGCGCCCCCTCCACGCAGCGGCCGCCCGGCCCCCTCCGCCAGCCCGGCCCCTGCGCTTCAGCCATTTGCATCTCCTGGCATCGCTTCGCCGCTCCCCTCCGCCCCCTCCCTGCTTTTCCTTCCCGGCTTCCCCCCTCGGCTCCCTCTGCAGTGGGCAAAGCGGCGGGGCTGGGGGCTGCGGGGCTGCGGCAGCAAGGCGGGGCGGAGGGAGCTTCCTCGGAACGACGCGGGGCTCGCCGGCCGTGGCCGCAAGGTAAGCCCTGGCTGCCTGCCTGTCTTGCCGGGGGGAGAGCGAAGGGGCCGGGAGGGGGCACGGGCACGGGCACGTCCCGGGGATGTCCCCGTACTCCTCCCGCCCCGCCGCCGCGGAGCCTCCGGGGAGGATCGGTGCCGGTATCTGCCGGTATCTGAGGTAAAAACCGCGACGCGGAGCCACGGTAGCAGTGCGTGTGTGTTTGTGTGTGTATTTGGAGCACCATCGGGTTTAATCGGGCTTTTCCCTCCGTCTCCCTTAATCCACGTCCACTGGGCAGCAGGGAGGCCGGGCATATCCCCCTGTCTGTTTTCCATATGTCGCAGAGGAGCCAAAGCTGATGGCTGCGTATTTTTATTTCATCTATTTATTTATTTATTTATTTATTCTGCTGACCGATTAAAAATCTAAGTGACTCTTTAGACCAACGTTTAGGGATGTGTCAACAGCAGCAGACTGCTTCCCGCTATAAATGCTTCATGGCACGTTTCCCCATCCTGCTGAAACCACGCGGGTGGTGCAAGCCCTGGCTGTACACACACACACACACGGTTTTGTAGAAGTCCAACTGAGTTTCATTTATCCCAAGCCAGGAGATTTTTGCACCTGGTCCTTTTAAGCAAAAAAAAGCTGGTTCCCAAACCCGATCTTATGCGTAGTGCAGAAAATGGTAGTATTAAATCCTGTAGCCAACTTTTTTCACCCATCAAGGGGACAAAAAACCAAAACAAACCTCTATCTATTCCTTAAAGCTTTTTCACAGCAATTAAATTGAGCAATAGAAAACTAGAACAAAAAACTAGAAAAAAGTAGGGCAATAAAAAAATAGAATAGCAATAAAATAGAACAATCCTTTTATATGATCTGAGAAGCCAAAAGAGCTCCTCTAGTTTTCAAAGGCTTAACCATCTCTCTCCCAAAAAGGAATTAAATGGAATATTTATGGAAAATAGTAATTAAATTGTCACTAGTATTGACAAAGCAGTATTTCCTCCCAGGCTTAATTCTCTGGTCTGTCCTGCCTTTTCTGCATTCTCCTCTTCCCAGGACCCATCACATAGCATTTATTCACTCTCTAATTAGGACATCCATTGCATGCCAATAGGATCCTTCTGTCACCCACTGCTAATGGCATTGTCTGATGAGAACCTGCCAAAGCACAGAGGACTGGTTCCTGCCTGCCCCAGACTCCCCCTCCCCCCCCCCCCCCCAACCTGCAGGGACTCACTCCTGGCAGTAGTGGCAATGAAGTCAATGGTAACACTCCTAGGAGCTGGAGTTTGCAGGACTGTGCCTTGACAAGAGACAGAAATCCTCGTAGCTTCCTTTCTGTGAGTACTTTGCTTGCATTGCTTTTCAGTGGAACAAATAGTCCAAACAGGTGGGCAGATTTGAAATGTCAATAAATATTAGAGCACCATTGCTTGGCAGGAACATTCAATGAAAGCCATTAACTGGCTTTACTATAGTAAAGCAGGATTATAGTATTTAGGGCTGGCCTAGGTTACCTTAGAGGCAGTGATGTGGTTAGATGACTGGATCCAGATCCTGCTTACTGGGGGCTTAGGTATCCTGTAATATTCTGTTGGATGAGGATATTAGGGGCAGCTGTCTGCTGAAGAAGGGTATAATAAAACATAGAAGGAAATAATACAATTTCTTTTAAAGTAGAATTAATTAATTTTTTTTCCATCTTGAGAGATCCTTGTATGGGATTTTAGTGTTTATCCCAACAGTTCTGCAGCATTGCAGTTAAGAGACTGTTTCTTTCCTATGAATAGCAGCTGAGAAATCATTATATACCACTTCACATCCTTGCAAGTACTGTTTTAAAAAATGAGCTAATTTTTCATTATATTTGATCTTGTTAGCATATCTTTGGCATATGGCATTTTTATGTCTGCTGTTTTACTTTTCAATGGAATTCTCACAATCTGTTCTTTCTGGTTCTTTTTTTACCTCAGTGTTGTTTGGTCAGAGAACAGGCATGATTAGTTCCTTTCACTGAAGAATTACTTCATGATTTGACAACCAGTTTAACCTGAGCTATGACTGAGCTGTCACTGCGTAGAAAGGGATCTTGCTCCTTTCCTAGCCTGGGCCATACATTCCTGTCTGCTTCCTTGTGCCAGCACTCATAACCACGTGACAATACAGTGAATGGACAGATTTTGCCTTCCTCCTGCAGTTAATTAAGCAAACACTTGGTTTACTTTTGTAGAGGTTGGCATTGCAAATAGGGCTAGTCCTGTCTCCAAGGAGTTTTTGTAACACTCTACAGGATCAGGCCCATACATGCTGTGTGTTCCTTAGGCAGTGTTGTCAATTCTGTATCAGTTTCTCTGTCCTTATCTGAAAATGCTTATTAGAAGAATTATAAAACTGAGTCAGTGCTGTATATGGGTGATTAAGTGTTAATGCAAAAAGGAGTTGGATAGGTCCTTTGTTCTGCACTGCACATTTGGTACTTTAGTTTCCCATACCTCATCAGTAAGGATGGCAGGAATTCACCATTGGTTAAGTCAATTTATTTAATGCAAAACAAGCTGAAAAATAATCCAGCAGTTCTATAGATTTTGCACTGGGTGTCAGAGGGAGAAGAAAGATGTGTCACGTAAGTGCTTTTCGGGTGTGATGTTTCATGAGCTGCCATTCCTATGCCTCTGGCTAAAACAGATGGGTTGACAGCCTTTTTTAATTCACCCAGAAAAATGCCAGAAACCACAACCTTTCCATGCAGATCCACGTAAGTTGGACAACCAGCTTCCATGCTGTTATGTTGTCTGTCACAACACGATTTGCATTAATTAATAGGATTGAAGTTATTTTACATATACACATTCACAGATTAACACAAACTGTTGTTTTTCTGGACACCAATTCCTCCAGGAGTATTTAAGAAGCAGAGTATACTGTGCATGTGAATCTCAAACTGCTGGAAGGCTCCTGGACTTCTGAATCATCTCAGACTATCAATGTTTTGAGATTTTTTTTTTTTTTCTCCTGGGAGCAGTTCTGCTTTCCTCTTTCCCTCTTTTTTAGGTAGGCTGGAAGAACAGGCTCTAAGCTCTGGGGATAAATCATTATTTCTGTGACCCATATTTTAAAGTGTTAGGCAGTAAGAACCAAAAGCCAGCCCTTTGCTACAGAAATGGCATGCAACGAACAAAAGTTCTGATTACATCAATCAAAACCAAACCTCTTAATGGGAGAACTCTCCTCCTATCCTGTAGCTTTCTTTCATCTCTCTTTTGCTGCAGCTCTCTGCATTGCCTCAAAAAGCTACCATACACATTTGTATGTATGGCGTAGGAAATACAGACACTCGTGGAGTTAGTGGGAATATTCCCTTGACTACAACAGAAATGGGATTTAATGTGAAGTCAGACTCTGTCCTCATCAAAAAGCTCTGTGAAACTTAAGTGGAAGTTTCCATCTGCAGTGTACTAGCACAAGCCTCATTCTTTCCAAAGCCTTGGAAGTGGGCAGTACGCAGATGGAGTATTTCTTGTTTAATAACAACTGGGTCCCAAAGGTGATTGATTTTCACAGTTGATACAGAAACAGTAAATGTTGAGTGTTTTGCTTTGTTAGCTTTGGAGTTGCCGGTGCTATGTGTCCTGAGAAGTTTTACAGGGTGATGTAGGGAAAGGAGACCTAGGACTGGTCTTGTGCATTTGTATGATAAATTTTTTTAGTGCTGCTTCTTGTTTGTCAGGATGGGGTCTATGCCACTCATTCTCTGTGACAGAAGACCAGAAGGCCTTTCTGATGTGCAGCAGAGTTGCAAGGATGTGTTAGATTATTAGCTAGCTGAATGCCTGGGCAGTATCCCTGCCAAGACATTTTGCAGCCTTATGCAGAAATAAATATTTCTATTGTACCCTGTTGTACCCCCAAAATCAGGCAACGTTTCACAGTACAGTGGCTGGAAGGATTCAATATCTGCTGTGAGGAGATGTTGATGTATATTTAAAATCTCTCCTTGGTCAGAAGCAACCAAACTTAAGACTTACAAGTGAAATACTGAAATCACAAAATGGTCAAGAAAACAAACCAGTAACCCTGAATCTGTGCTTCTTCTCACACCTCCAAAACTGGAACAATAAAACCAAACTCTTCTCTGCTTCACATCCTGGTTTGAAGATGTTAGTTCTTATTCCATATCCTCCCTCTGTTCATCTTTGCTCAGATTGCAACCTAACAAACACAGGAATAGCACTGTGGCTGTTGCACAAGATGCAGTTTTGAATCACCAGTTAGTCAGCCATATTACAATCTTTACTTCTTCTGTGTGTCAGAAAGTCCAAAGGCAGATGGAACAGTCCTAAGACACCCTTCACAATTATGTTGCCAGTCTTTGTGTCTCTTCAGAAAGAGCGTGGATCATTTTTGGAAAACAGAATGTTGCCAAGTCAGCAGATATAAAAATGTGGAAGACAAAAAGTGAAGTCCAAAATTAAAAGCAGTATGTGTTTTTTCAAGGTGTATATATATATATATATATATATATATATATTTCTTCAAGGTATCCAAGATGATGCATTTGATACCTGATTTTCCACCAAGGTCATTGGCCAAAACAGAGAAACCTTTTAGATGTGAGATGGATGATTTGAGCAGAACAATCCTTTGACCTAATTCAGCCAGAAGTTATTGGCTTGGTTTAGGAGTAAAATTCTTTGGCCTGTTCTTGCAGCAGTAAGATTAGATAACCAGGCAGTCTTTTCTGTCCCTTAAGTTCAGGCATCTTAACTGTTACCTATCTGCCCTTTTAAATGGGGAAAAAAAAGAAGTACTGTGAGAGATACTGAATTGATTGCACTAAATTATAAATGTGAAAGTTGAATATAGTCAGAGAAATCAGTGCAGCATAAAGCCTTTGCCTGAGCACAGAGACTCAGCATATGAAATTGACATTATAATAAAAAATGTTATGCATCCAATGCATAGTGTCAGGCCATGGAATTAAGAGCATTTTAATAGAAAACTGTTTTCTTTCTGTCTCGGACTGGTCATTGACTGTTACATTTTAGTAATTTAAACAGCATACATCTCTTGTTCGCTGTTGTGTTCACATGGGGTAGCCTCCTGTTTTGTTAAGCCTTCAGTTACCTAGTTGCTTCTGAAAACGTTTTTGTTGCTTGGTGAAATCTGTTCTAACAGCCTGCAGTTATTCCTGATAGTGAAGTCTTGCCACAAAAGTACCTGTGACTCTAGCATGTGTTTTTGCTTTGCAGTCAACAAAAGTGTTTTTCAGCCCTATCACAAGGTGTGATGGCTTGGATCTTCAGGCTGTGTAAGTGACCCTGCCCCACCAAAGGCAATGGGAAGAAGTAGAGAAAGTTCCCTTTCACCAGGGAACAGAACACAGGATTATTCTTGCTCTCCCTCAGTAACATTTTGTTATTGTTTCTATAAAAAATTAATACAGCTATAGTCTGAAGGAGAACAACCCTTCTGTCATAGTCTTGATGGTATTTGAGGGTTTCAATCTTGTCAAAGGAAAAAGCAGAGTCAAGTTTCATGGGGCTTGGTGAGGGCTCTAACTATTATAGAAAAAGGCAAAGTAGCAGCAAGGGTCAATACTGCTAGCTTTTGAAATAATTTAGGTTTATTTTGGAAAGGATTCTGGACTGAAGCATCCAAAGCAAGAACTAACACCTCCTGATATGGCACAAGTTCAGCACTTTGTCTCCATGGTATTGCTCTATTGGCTAGTCCTTGGTAGCTCTTGTATGCTGGTTTTCTGAGAATCTCAATCAGTTGACATCTAACTGAACCCACATGATGCATATGGGCTTGGAAGCTGTCTGTATCCTCCAGATTCCATTCCAGCAGCTTGTTACAGGTAGATCAGCAATACTGTACAGCTCAGACACAAAACATCCATCTCTGCCCTTCCAGGAGAACTGGGAGGTGCATCCCACCCACAGATCAATTCTGTGTAGGAATAGGGCCTTAGGCATGCTTTATGTCTCTCCACTTTGAACTGGTTTCCATGAAATAATAAATAAAAGAAGTCAGAGTTCCACGAATCACCTAATATTTCACAGTTACTGGCCCAACTGCAAACTCTTATTAGCAGCACTTCTGCCACAGCAGGGAGAAGTCTGTGCAAGCTAATAATTTCACTCCTTTTCCTTTCGGATTAGGGCTGTCACACTGGAGGTTGTTTGGGGTTTTTTTGGTTTTGGTTTTTTTTTTATTTGTTTTTTTGCTATCTGATCTGGTTGTCTTAGGTCTTTTATTTCTGTTCCATTGCCATCTGCCAGATTTAACCGCCCTCAAAATCAGCCCTTGCCATGGGCCATTGAAGCATGTCTTTCCATCTTTGTATCCAGTCTGAATTCTGTGTAGAGACAACGTCTGCAGAAAACTAGAGCTATTTTGTTAATCTAGCTGGATGTAGCTGTGGCTTTAGTGACCATAAACCTGATATTTGAAAAAGTATATGGGCAAAGAAACAATAATGATCTCTATTCACCATGTATGTGAAGGACTTCTGCCTTTCTAAGCATCACTTAATTCATCAAGAAATCAATGAGCCTGTTCATTCTTTAAAAGTGAGGCTTTTTTCCCTTAAGTACCTGATTTGGAGTTTGTCTGGAAAAGAAAAAAGAAGTGTTTTCATTATTCTCTTCTAGAGAAGTTCTCCTTTTACTTTCTTTCACTGGTATAAGTCTCTGTTAAATGGCACTTGGTTGGCTTTCCTTTGAAGTCTGCTACTACTTCTCAAATTCTGTCTTTCTCAAGCCCAGTGCTGATATACTTTGACAGATTTCTGGTGTTTTGAGCTCTTTAATCTGTATGTCTTTTCCATAGCGATACTAAAAGCAAAATCCAGTTTTTTCTTAAGCAAGGAATTTATTTTTCTCTAAACATCTTGGCCCATCTTCTGAATGAAATGAAATGAAATACATAGCAGGTGTGTTGCAAGAACGTAGTATGTATGTGGAGATCAAATGCTTTTCTGGAATGCAAAGCCAAGCCTGAGTTTTCTTTCATTTTCACACATCTATCTGGAGAAATCTGCTGGTTTGCTTGACTTGACTTCTCAGTGGATATTTTTCTCCTCCTTTATTAGTACCAAAATTGCCAAAATGTTCTCAGAGACTTTGAACACTTTTGCAATTATTTGTTTGTTGACAATACAGTTTATTGTTGAAAAGCATTTCTTCAATCAACATTACAGCAGTTAACCACACTCTCAAACAAGGCTTTTAATCCTCACAAGTTTATGTTTTGCTTGGTATCAGTACTCCTGGTCTATGGCAATTTCTGGAACTTAAGGTCAGAAAGGATCACTAGATCCACTGATTCTGCTCCTGTCAAATATCATTCTCCCTGGAGTCTTATGTGCCCTCCAGCAAGGCACACACTCCCAATCTCCACAATCTGAGAAGGGGCCTTCCATGTCAGATCAAATGTCCACCAAGCCTATCATCCTACCTTCCACGTGGAGCACAATCCACTGTTGAACTAAATGAATAGCAGGGTAAAAATGTGTATTTCCACATGGGATACTTTTTGTCTTTGAATATTAGTACTCTGACCATTTTCCAGCTGAGGATCCTCCTAAGCAAGATGCAGTATTAGTGTTCAGTATGTATTTGGTTAGCTTCAGTAGAATATCTTCCTTGAGCCCATTCTTCACTGGTAGTATTTATTTTCCTCCCCTCAGTACTTCAAATATTTGACTTTGTTTATGCTTCCACATCTGGTTTGTTTAGGGCTTTCCCCACCGACCTAAGGCAGCCATCAGTATGCAGAATTTTCATGTGCCCGCACTTGTGCACAGTCATCAGCTCACAGAGCAAACATACCAAACCCTGAAGAGGTATCAGTGCTGCATTTCTCAGGCTGATTAAGGCTTGCTCTACCTGTTCTCCAAGGAACTAGCACAAGCCACCTTCTCTCCAAAGCCATGGAAGTGTGGCCATGAGGTGGTGCCTCAGATAGGTACCACCTCTTTGTTTGGAAGTTGGTTCAAGACTGGCATGCCCTGCAATGAGATGGAGGAAGCTCATGTCGGGTTGCAGAGTGCTGCCCTGTCTCCCACTAAAGTGTTTTTCTATAGCCCTTAAATAGTTTGGTACTTTTCTCTGTCCTCCCATATTTTTAAATACTGCTTCCAAAATGTAGAGCCTGGAACATACATTCCTTCATCCATTGGTCTATCCTCCACTGCAAAACTACTAATGCTGTAGATTAAAGGTACCATTTTTCCACCTGCTACTCCTTATTTCCCTGTATACACATTTAAGGAATGAATTCTTCCTTTCAGCTGTAGCACTGTGTTGGTATTTAATGTACAGCTGTTTGTCTAAGGCAGTGTTAAATATGTTCAGATACAATGGAAGTAACCAGACTGGTTTATTGCAGACAGGACCCCTCACCTTACATCTAGAACTGTAATTACAAGGCCTTGTCTAGAACTAGCAGCAATTATCCATAAATTTTTTTTTTTTACATTCAGTATGATGTTGCCATGCCATTATCTCCTGATATGTAGCACACTAGTGATGAAGACATCGCATCAGCCCTGGAGCTTTCCCCAAAGGTATTGCAATCACTCACAGAATCACAGAATTGTCATGGTTGGAAAAGACCAAGTGTCACTACATCCAACTGCCAACATCTCCCTACCCCCTTAGTAAAATAAATAAAATATCTCTATCACCATGCCCACTAGACCACATCCTGAAGTGCTTCATCTACATGGATTTAAATACTTCCAGGGATACTGACTCTAGCACCTCCCTGGGCAGCACATTCCAGTGCCTAACTACCTTCAGTAAATAAATTCTTCCTCATATCTAGTCTAAATCTCCACAGCACAACTCGGGGCCATTTCCTCATGTTCCATCACTTGTTACTAGGGAGCAGAAACCAACACCCACCTCCCTACAACCTTCTTTCAGGTCGCTGTAGAGAGCTCTTCTCCAAACTAAACATTGCCTATTTCCTCAGCCTCTCCTCACAAGACTTGCTCTTCAGACCCTTCACCAGCTTGGTTGCCCTTCTCTGAACTCTCCCCAGCACCTCAATGTCTGTCTTGTAATGAGGGTCCCAGAACTGAACACAGAACATGAGGTGCAGTCTCACCAATGCTGAGGGCAGGAGCACCATCACTTCCCATCTCCTGCTGGCCACACTGTTCATTGATACAAGCCAGGAAGCTGTTGGCCTTCTTGGCCACCTGGGCACACTGTTGGATCATATTCAGCTGGTGTTGACCAGCACCCCCATGTCCTTTTCTTCCTGGCAGCTTTCCAGCCACTTCTCCCCAAGCCCTATAGCATTGCATGGGATTGTTGTGACCAAAATGCAGGCCCCAGCACTTGGCCTTGTTAAATCTCATATTATTGGCTTTGGCCCACTGATCCAGCCTGTCCAGGTCCCTCTGCAGAGCCTTCCTACCCTCGAGTAGATCAGCTCTCCCACTAATTTGGTGGGGTCTGGAAACTTACTGAGAAAGCACTCAACCCTCATGTAGATCATTCATGAAGATACTGAACAAGGCCAGCCACAAAACTGAGCCCTGGGGAACACCACTGATGACTGCTGTCCAACTGGATTTAATTCAGTTGACTACTACTCTCTGGGCCCAGCCATGAAGCCAGTTTTTAACCCAGTGGAGTGTAGACCTGTCTATGCCATGAGCTGCCAGCTTCTCTAGGAGAATGCTATAGGAGATGGTGTCAAAAGTTTTACTAAAATCCGGGTGGACAATGCCCTCAGCCTTTCCCTCATCCACTAGGGAGGTCACCTGCCTTTCCTGAACCCATGCTGGCTTGGCCTGATGCCCTGGCTGTCCTGCACTTGCCATTTGAGGGCACTCAAGATGAACCTATCCATAACCTTGTTTCTGACAGTTCTTTTTTGGTTAAACTTTATTTCTTCTAAGAGATGTTGGAGAGGACTTCCACTTAACCTTTGCTAGATTTTGCTCAGTGGGAGTATTATTTTCTTTTTTTGGTGTGAGAACTCCTGATTGACACTGCTCCTCCTGAAGAGTCTAAACTGGAAAGAACTCAAAAGATAGTTTCTTTTTAGAGAATGTTTGCTTCAATGGATATCACTGCTGGGAAGCCCTTTTTTCTGGTCATGATGACTGTTTGGAGTTGTGGGTTTTTAGTTAAGATTTTCTAGCTATAGTATCAATTTCATCAGGCTTTTGATAATATTTTTATTATGACTTAGTTCCTCTCTCTGTTTTCCCCACCCAGACACACACAGCCTTTTCTTCCTATGGGTTTTGATGAGGAACTGCTGCCCACAGGTTTCTTGTGTGGTCTGTGATCATAAGCTGCATTTCTTAAATGTTTATTTTTCTCTATGTCTCTATGAAAATTTTGCAGTTATGAGATAAAAACATTTGTACCTCTATTACATGTTGTGAAAAAAATTACAGCACCTTGAGAGGTCACAAGGAAGCTGCATAGGCAACTTGAGCATGAATGCAATACTACAAAAGACAAACATCCATTAGGCAGGGTACTGGGATTGTATTGCAACCCAAATTTTGAGCACTCTTAATTTTTTAAAATTGAAAGAAAACTTTATTCTTCCTGCAATTTTTTTTGAGGTGGGCCATTGAAAAACTTTTTCTTTCTTACAAGCAGAAGGCTAATCAAACAGTTAATGTATAGAGTTTAAATCTGTAACAGGATGCAAGATTTCAAGTGATGCAAACCTTTTCAGAGAAGTGGCATCTCTATTTATGCTCCAGTTGTTTTCCTCAACTAGGAAGAGACCATTTTTTTGGACACATTTTACAGGTCTGCTTAATAAGGAGGGAGTGCAACAGACCCTTTTTATAAATATGCAGACCTCTGTACACTTGATTATGCTCTCCAGAAGCTTTTTGCCTTCTCTTGGGCTAAGCTGGGTGCATTCACCCTGCATGACAGTACTGGCCAGTTTTACTTTTAGCGGTAATCTTTTAGTTTTTAAAATAAATACAAAGCATGTTTTTCCCCTTCTGATGATCCTGTCTCTTTGGATTCCTTAATCATCTCAATCAGATGACGCCCCTATCCCAAGGGAAGTCTTTGCTGGGGTAAATTTTGGCAGTACAAGTTTTTACAAAAGCATTTCCTGGACTAAGGTGGAGCAGAATGGCATTCTGTCAGTTCTGAACTTGTGCAGTGCCCCTTGGGGAGGAGAGCCTGCCTATGGAAATTACAGTTGCTCATGATAGGGAAAGCACTGCTGTTATTTACCCTGGGACCGAGTCAGAGCATACTCCATTTGTGAACTAGAGAGTGGTAACCCAGTTCCTCCCACGTGTGCACATTCCCCAGAGAAAGTGGGTCTTGCTAGAGAACAGGGTTTGGGTCAAAGGTTATTGGCACTGCACAAAAAAAAAAAAAAAAAAAAAAAAAAAAAAGAGAACAGTGAAAAGCAAGCATTTAATTGGATTTTATCAGAAGAACTGCCAAATGAATACAGTGCCAGGAAACTTTACCTGCAGTTGTTCATTACAGTTCCTCTGTCAGAAAAAACCTATGCCTTCTTATCTGAGCTGTTCCTTGGGCAATGTCTCACAGCATCTGAGGCTGGGGGCAAACATCCAGGATATTGTAAGTGTGTCATTGCCAAGTCTGTAAATACAGTTCATGTTTGTTGGCAGCTCCTCTGTCCATTAACATTACATCATCCCAGACCAAACCCATGATAATGAAAACATTTTCAGTCCAAGTAATTCAGCTTCTGAGTTAAAACTCCCCAGTATAAAAGGTGACATAAGTCCACAGATGCTATGTACTCTAAACAGCTTGCTTCCTTTTCCAGTACCTATCCTGTTTGTGAGTTTTGAAATAAAGTGCTAAAACCAAGTTTGTTTTAAGCCAAAGGAGATTGCTAGGAGCTCAGATCCTTTTTGAATCAGCACACTTACCAAGTATCTTCTGTGATTCTGTAATTTTTGAATGTTCTATATCACCAGAACAGAGGTATAGCTCTTTTATTACTGTAGATAAGAAAAGGCTGAAGGAGGAGCTCAGTATGTTATTTCCACCATCCCCCTTCAGCTTCTTCCTGTTTTATACTAAATCCATGACCTCTTAACTCAGATCAGTCATGTTGCTCAATAATGGGAAGGTTCCACAACTTCTCTGAATTGTTTTTTTTCAGCTTCAGCTTTTTCAGTAATTCCTAAACTTTGTTTTCAGCTAGACAAAAGGGCTGTCATTGCTGGAGCAGTCATTGCGCTGACATTGTCAAAGTCCGCCAAACCCCCTTTTAGCTTTCCTAAATCTTCAGCTTCCCTGTAGAGTTCCTTGTAGCTTAAATTGTATGTGATACTTTGACTCCAGCCCTCGTGCTCAGCATGAATTTCAACCTATTCTTGGTACTTAGCTTTAAATATATACCTGAAAACAGTTCTCCTCAGTATTCTGCTGCTTGCCATTAGCAAGCCATACCATCAGTCTTCCTTCTTGTGATTCCTCAAAAAGATGTGAACACAGGTGTTTTCTAGGACTATGGTGGGTGGCAGCTTCTTTCTCAATAATATTTCGGTGTCAAGTCAAACTTCTAAGCCAGTTACCCGAATATGTGAAAAGTTATGATTGCTGTTCTTGAAGAGGATGTCATCCTTTTTATTTTCATCACCCAAGAAAGTTGAAAAGATAGCTTTTTTTGGATTCTGTTTTTAGCAACTTTGAACAGTCTAATTGGTACTGAACCTTCTAATTCTAAATTCTGTTATTCATTTGCCTTTGAGAGGTGAAGCAGGAAATATATTTCACCATATGTAAACATCGTTGGTATTACAGTTATTGACTTCTCACATTTCACTTGCAAAATCGAGTGGTAGACTGAGAGCTTGAAACTACCTGAAGCTACTCACTCTGTCTTGCAGAGGTGGAATGTCATAGGAGAAGTGGTCTCAGAAGTGAGGTGTGTCTGGATCCAAAAAAGACTGTGATATTGAAAGTGTATCATCACCCTTTGAATGTTCATGATTGTGGAGGTCAAGCTATCCAAAACTGTAGCAAGTTAAGGGTTGAATTATCAGTGCACTCAGCCCAAGAGAATGCACTAGAGATAAAACAATGTTTCAATTACCTTCTTATGTTACAAATGATGTACTGGTAGCACTTTTCTTACTATAGCAATACATCAGAACTTGGCATTCTAGATGTTTTTCTTAACCATCTCTGTATGACCTTTGCCTTTTAGCCAGTGTCAGAGTAGGTGCTCTCAAAAAAAACTCATCATCAGGACTCTGGAAGGAGTATCTACAGCATAATAAATCAGAATAAAAACGGTTACATGGTGAATTCAGTGAAGAGTCACTGAAAAACAAAGTCACATTGACAGGGATGATGCCCAGTTTAAGTTATAATGAATGGATCTCTTCCCCAGACACACCCGAGTGAGTGTATACACAGACCATTGTATTTCTTCTTGCCTAGTTTAAGCTGCAAAAAATGAGGCAGCAAACCTACTGAGTTTGGGTCTGGACCTCAGGAAACTTGCCACTAGCCTACCCAATGTTCATAAAATGTCATAGAAAGTTCCTAAGGGCCAGATTTTTAAACATCCAGATAAGAAATAAAAAAATTGTGAAATGTACTCATTCTAGTAAGGAGTTTTCAAACGCTGTTGACACCTTGCTATGACCTCAAAGGCTCAAATATCAAACCAGACCTCAGTATTATTTATTGTATGACTGACTGTGATCAACTGTAGTAGAAATCCTTCACAGGATTAAAAGCCCATAAAAGAAGACTGATATTATCATTTAATTGAAGTTTGCTTGCTCAAGTATGGGCTTCTAGGTTTCGTGTCCCCAGTGTCAGGAGTTTCCAGAAAATGACACCGACCAATAAGGCTTTCATTAAAAACAAACATCAAAAAGTTAGATTTTCCTAATAATATCAATTTAACAGAGTAATCTGTATTATCTATCTCTAAATAATCTCTGCTGAAAGGAAGCTAGAAGGTGTATTTTACATAGAAATGAATGTTCCTTCAAGACTGTGAAAAAACTGCCAGTGGGGACTTCAATGGAAATTAATAATCTCCTTGAAAATAGAGTCAGAGCTGCAGATACTTATTACATGAAATTAAGTACATTTGGAGAATTTTCATGTGTCATTCATCAAAACTTAAACTGAATCTGGGAAATTAAAAAACAAACAGCATGTTGTTAAATTCTAAAAACTACATTTGTGAACGAAAATACAACTGGGTGGTGACTGTGCTGACAGGGACTAACCTACTTACAGCTGTGCCCTGTGGCCTGTCATTTTCCCAGAAGAAACATCATGTTCTAATTATCTATTGTGATTTTTGCTTGCTTCAACTTTTTTATTAGCAGAAGCATAAATTAGCATAAATCCTTCAGACATGAACCAGTCCCCGTGAAGTCTGATTTATATCTCACTAATGCGTTACAGCTACATGTGCTGTCACATACATGTCAGATCACTTTTGTGGTAGCAACAAAAAAAAAAAAATATCCTTTGATATATTTTGTAAACAGCATCTAATAGCATTCTTCTGGTCAAATTAAGATACTATAGATATCCTGTTAAGGAAACATATCTAATTATCCCAGACTTCTGAGAGAACTGAGAATACACTGATTTTAAAACTAATCAACTTTCTACACTTTCTTTTAAACAGGGGGAACCCTTATGAGGAACACTTATATGAAGAAACCTTCGTGAAGGTCACATAAAGGAAAACTTGGCTCATGAGGAATCTTCTAACAGAATAGATTGCAACGATGACCTTCCACTGATATAATTGCACAAGGTGAATAAATTACCATAATACTCCCAGGTATCTGCCTTTAAATGACATTTTTTCCCCCTTGCCCAGGACAGCGTAGGGACCACTTCTCAGGAAAAGGTTGCTGTAAGGCGAGCTGCTTAAAATTTTTGCATGAGAACAGGAAAACCAGAACTGGTTTTCAGGATGCAGAAATTGCACCATTGCTAATGCATCAGAATTGGTGCATCATGGTGATGCCCCCACCAGAAAGAGGTCAGGTTTTCGGGGGTAAGGTGAGCTAGTGTAGTTAGCCCCGGGCAGCCGGAGGCTGAGGCAGAGCTGCGGGGTGGATCCCCCAGGGAGAGGAGCGGGTTTAGCCCCGGGAACCAGAGGCAGCACCGGGAACCAGAGGCAGCCCCGCCCGAGAACGGCGGCTCCGAATGGCAGAAGCGGGGAAGGGGGAGCGGTCCCGGCGGCGGGAAGCTGAACTCTCTCCGGTCTCCCCCGCAGGTGATGGCTGTTCCGCGGCGGCCCAGAGCACTCCGCAGGGGCTCGGCGAGGTGGAGACGCAGTTAGCGCGGCTCCATGGAGGGCACCGGCGCGGCGGCGGCGGAGGAGGAGGAGGAGAGCGGAGTCGGTCCCGGAGCCCCTCCGCCGCCGCCCCCGCCCACCCCGGCCGCCCCCTGCGGCTTCAGCTCCTCCCTCTGCTTCAGCGCCGCCGCCGCTGGCGAGACGGTACCGCCCGCCGCCGGCGGCCGAGTGGTGGAGAACCAGTGGGAGATCAGCACCACCGCCGGGACGGCGGCCGAGGAGGAGGAAGAAGGGGCGGTAGGCACGCGGGAGCGGCCGGCGGAGGAGCCCGACCTGGTGATCGAGGTGTCGGGGCGTCGCATCCGAGCGCACAAGTCCGTGCTGGCGGCCAAGAGTGACTACTTTCGTGCCCGCGCCTCACGGGACGTCCTGCGGGTGAAGGGAGTGAGCTACGGGGCGCTGCGGCTGCTCATCGACTACGTGTACACTGCCCGCATGGGCGAGGTGCGGCACGACAACCTGGCTGAGGTGGTGAGCGGCGCCCGAGTCCTCCAGATGCCTTGTGCCCTGCACTGTGCCGCCGAGGCCATGCGCGCCCAGCTCCGCCTCGACAACTGCTACCAGCTCCTCTGCCTGGCCAAGAAGCAGAGGCTGGCGGAGCTGCGGGAAGCTGCCTACCGCTTCATGAGTGACCACTACCTGGAGGTGCTGCGGGAACCCGGTGTCTACGGCCGTCTCAGTGGTACCGAGAGGGACCTCATCCTGCAGCGGCGGATGGAGGCCGGCCGGCCCTGCTTGCTGGTGGCCGAGGTCAGCGATGCCTTCGAGCGGCCGGGCGGCAGCAGCCGGCCCCAGAGCCGCGAGAGCAGCCGGCCGCAGAGCCCCTCTTCCGTGGTGTCGCTGGAGGAGAGCGGCTCTCTCATCCACTGCTACCAGGAGGACAGCGGTGAGTGGAGGGTGCTGACGCGCCTGCCCGAGGAGGCCAACGCGAAGGGCTGCGCCATGTGTGTCCTCCATAACTACCTCTTTCTGGCCGGGGGCATCGCGGCAGGGCCGGCGGGCAGCGAGCCCCGGGCACGCCTTTCCGACAAGGTATTCTGCTACAACCCCCTCACTGACACTTGGAGCCAGGTGCGGCCGCTGGCTCAGGCCCGGTCGCAGCTCAAGCTGCTGGCCCTGGATGGCTACCTCTATGCTGTGGGGGGTGAGTGCCTCTTCACCGTGGAGAGGTACGACCCACGGGCTGACCGCTGGAGCCCTGTGGCACCCCTGCCCAAGGGCGCCTTCGCTGTAGCTCATGAAGCCACCACGTGCAACGGGGAGATCTACGTGTCAGGGGGCTCCCTCTTCTACCGCCTCCTCAAGTATGACCCCAAGCGTGACGAGTGGCAGGAGTGCCCTTACAACAGCAGCCGCCGGCGCTCTGCTGACATGGTGGCCTTCAAGAGCTTCATCTACCGCTTCGATGTGAGCAGCGGCCGCGGTGGGGAGCAGGGCCCAGGTGGTGGGACGGGTGGTGGCGTTGAAGTTTTCCGGTACAACACAGTGGCCAAGTGCTGGAGCCAGTGCGCCAGCCTGCGGCCCAGCGGCGGCCCCATCCAGCCCTTCCGCTGCGCACCCCTGGGCAACACCATCTACTGTGTCAACCGGACCGGAACCCTCCGCTTCAGTCTAGCCCAGGACGGTGAGGTGGAAGCAGATGGCGGGCTCAAGGGCACCTTTGATGGGAAGCTTCTTAAAGCTCCCTTGGATGCCAAGGGTGTCCTCCTACCCTTTGTGCTCACCCTGCCCGAGAGGCTGGACAAAGCAGGGGACCAGGAGGGCTCCCTGCCACTGTGAGGTGGCCAGCCTGGCTATGGCCTCCCAAGCTGTAAACGGAGCTGTAGCTGTGGGGGACCCACAAATTCCCCCCTGCAGATGGGACCCTCTCTGGTGTGTCTGTCGAGAGAAGGGACTCCTGCTTTCCTGTACTCCCAAGATACTGAACTGGAGCCACTTGGTTGTAACACAGTTGTAACTCTTGTTATCTGTGCTTTGCATGAAAAGCCAAGCACATGAGAGGAGAAGCTGCTATAAAGAATAATCTCTGTATTATGTTTGTACCAATTCCCAATCTGAGAAAAACTTTTTTACACCTAGTTTTCTAAAAAATTCCTAACAGCAGTGTCACAATGGGCCATTACTGTTAGTGTTGGTTGCACATTTATACATAGTTGCAATCTGGGCTGGAGCCTTTTCTGCCATTTCTTTTCTTTTTCCCTGGGATGGATATCGAGAGGTAAACACTACTGGCAATGTAGCTTATCTGCATTTGTTTTTAATGTTAAACCAACCATTCCCAATATTAGAAAAGTATTGGAAGATCATCTCCATCACCACCTTTCATTTTTGGTGCAATTGATGGTTTAAGGAAGACATGGCACTGTGTGGTCCTGGGAATTTTAACCCCAAATGATTTAACAGATACCAGACTTCAAGTTCTCAGTAACACAAATGTGTGGCACATATTTGTATTAGGAATACAAAAAAGAGGAGAAAAAAAAAGAAGGGGAAAAAAAAAAAGGCAAGCTGCCTTTAAAAAATGTGGCATGTTATAGCAGATATAAAACGTTGATATGTTCTTTATTTGAAAAAGTGGTTACTGTATAAAAATGCATCAGTTTATTTCCTTTTTTATCAGAGATTTTAAATTATAACAAAAATGAACTGGAAGCCATTCAGATTGCAACTAATCGACATGATGCTACTGTAGAGTTAGGGGAAATATTTTGTAGTTCAGTTGCTCTTTCATAAATTGCAGGTCAGTGAAAAATAACCAGATTTAAATTCTTTGAAACTGACTGCAGACAGCTTAAATGTTTCACTTGTAAGTTCAGTATCCTGTGGTAAAAGGCTTTTTCAGCTTAGTACAAGACCATCAGTGGAGGACATGGAAAATTAAAATGCTCTACATGTGTTGGTGATATTGTACACTAGCATGATGTTATTTATCTTTTGATTAAGACTCTATTTTACTTATTTGGCTCTAATGACTGCTGTAACCAAGAAGTCCTTGTTAATTGCAGCACATGCCTATAGCATATGGTGTCACTGGGATTCTGAACCACCCAAGAGTGCTGTTTCTGGAGCAGCATCCTTATGAGAAAAAACCATGCAGAGCTTCTTCCTGCCTGTGGAAAGTTGGAGCATACTTTTTGTTATGCTACGCAGAACCAGAGAAGTGTAAACCATCTATATGGACAAACTACACTGAAAAGGGCACATGCATTTTTTTAAATACATTTTGTAGTAAAAAAAAGTGAATAGGCAAGGCGAATGTTTCAGCTTTATAGTAAATCACTGAAAAACAGAACCAGTATTTTTGCTATTGGTATTTCAGCCTGACATGGACTGTGGAAGGGAATTGTTTATACTCAAAGCTCTAGAATAGTTTCATATTTTAGAAAGACATAGAGACCTTACATCAAAGAAAGCAGATCTTTTTGTGTTTCATTAAGATGTTTCTGTTAAACAGAACATTAGCATTCTTACATGTTATTGCTAGTTCCAAAGGAAGGCAGCAGGCTCTGTCCTAAGAGACACTATCTTCACAAGAGAATAGTGAAGTTTATAGATACTTCTTTCCTTCACTTTCATGTTGTTTGCATTTTTTTGTTTTGTTTTGTTGGGGGTTTTTTGTTACTTCTTCTCCATTTGTCTCATAAAGGGTTTTAACACAGCTGACCTGGTTAGCCACACTGTAGAAAACAGTGGTCCTGTCCTTAAAGTTCTTTGCCAAGCAAACCTCTTCCCTAGTGAGTTAAATAAAGCATCACTCAGGTAGGAGCTGTAGGCCTGCAGAGTGTGATGCTTACCTTACCTTAGTAGAGGTTTGTGCAGTGGAATCTTAATACCACAGATGGCATATTCATTAGTGATTCACAAAGAAATTGATATTCCTCACTGGGTGATGGACTTAATTCTTAGTGAAGAATCCTTGGAAATGTTGACTCTCAATTAAATTACAGTACTGTAGCTTGAGCAGGAAAGAAGTGTGTTTGCCTTCAGTATCATTTTTATGTTAACTGTAGGAGGTATGCCAAGCTGTGTAGTGAAGCACGTCCATGCATACTTAGACTGAAGACATAAGTGCTAAGCAAGATTTTGAATTAATAGAGTCACCAGGAACACACAAGAACATGTTTGCTTTATCTTAAAATACAGTACAGTTTTATAGTTCAAACTATTATGTGGTGTAGTTCTTTTACTACAGCATAGTCAGTAATCAAGCCAGCTTTTGCATTCCTGTTAATTAAGCATTTTCATTCCTGCTAATGCATAAACGTGCTTCTAAATGCTTCTAAATTACTTGCAGGAAAGAACAGATAGTTTTGTCCAGTATTTGTTGCTTTATACCATGAAGAAATATATTTGGACATAGACTTTACCATAATAAGCATTCTACGAACCTGCAGTGGTTTGTATTTTTGTTAGCTCCTATTGTTAGAAAAGGTTGAATCAAGTGCTTACCCTGTTCACTGTTTACACAATGTAAGTGAAGGCAGTCTGGTCTTCGTTAGTAGCTGTCTGTCAGTTCTGTTTCCTTTGTACACCCTTTGCATAATTACAGCCTGATGATTGACAGCAGAGGCATTTTTCTAGCCAGATTTCCTATTCTGTGGCCTCTGTTTCCTCCCTGGTAAGCCTGAGGCATGTTTGCTGTGAGTTGTTTTTTCCCCCAGTTGTATCTTCAGTGTTTAAAAAAAAAAACAACAATACCACACTGAATTTGGGTTTTAATACCAGAATTTAGGTAGACTTCAGGTATTGAAGACCAATATACTCCTCCCAGAGCTCTGTAGTTTTAACTTAAACTGAGCAACCACTGTCCATTTGATGTGCTGAGGTGATGAGCAGTTCCCCTCCACCCATGCAGAACTCCTCACCTCTGAGCAGTCACACACCTACCTAGCTGCTGCTTAAACCCCTTTGAAACAAGATAATGTGATACCAAGAAGCCACCTTTGTAATATGGTGTTATGGTGCCAATTAAAAGGCCAGGCCACTCTCAAATTGTGTTTGCATATGTTTTGCCTGTAAGACAGAGCTATTTTATCTGATAGCCTGAAGGCTACTGTGTTTGCGTGGGAACGTGGAGATTCGTGTCCTCAGCCTGCAAGAATTTAATCCACAGCTCCTGCCACCCGATTGGCAATGGATTGAAGGACATTTTGGAGCTAATCCCTAATCTCTAAATATTTTTGGCATTTTCTATTTTACATTAATTGCCTAAAAAAATCAGAAATTACCCATATAGGTGAATTCAAACCTTCATCTTTGGGTGATCTGAGACTAGCTGGAGAGGCACAGTCCTCTCTGCTGTCTCTATAAATCTCACAGTGCCCTTCTCCCACTTTTAATAGGATGATTTTTCTCCTTCCTCCTCCCTCAAGTATTCTCCAGAGTCATCTGCGAGATGATGCAGACTTGAATTCCTATAAGTTGCATAAGGGCTGAACTCAGACCTCCTACTTTCAGTGTGCGTGTTGTCAAATGTAAATGACAAGAAGGAGTGTTGGCACCACCTCCTGGAGTTCCCTTTCAGGGATGAACCTCATTCAGATCCTCCAAAAAGCGCACTTAGGCTCCTGCCCCTTGGGTTCTGGCTAGATTCCAGGCTCCAGCTCCTGAATGGGTAATTCAGGATATATGTAGTACATGTAGGTGCAATTGGGCAAGTTTTTTTCTGTGAAAGCTTTTCGAGACAGGCACTGTGGTTTTGGTTGCCCTGAGTTGAGGGGCTCCACGCACTGTATTGGGAGGCCAAGCAGGGAGTTTGGATTCTTCTCAGGGGCGATGCCTTCGTAAAGGGGTATTGCAGTGCCTGACATGGTAATACTGAAAGCCTTCATTGCATCTAAATCAAAATCCCTGCTTCAGTGAAGAAACAGGCCTTCTTAGCAAGTGCTAATAACTGATGGAATTTTACTATTTCCATCTATTAACTGGTTCCATAAAAAAGAAATCTTAATTGCAGTGAAGGCATTTATACAAATTCTGTTTACACTTGGAAACTAAGTCGAAGGAATAATTGGCAAAAGAATAACCCTTTTTGATCAAAACAGGCACTGTTAAACAACATGGGAAGGATGCTAATCTTACCCTAATAATGAATGAATAAAATTAATGAATTCATTAATGAATAAAATTGTGCAGTAGCTGATGTAAATTCTGTCCACAAAAAAAATTTCTTTGTAAATAAGTACCTGGTAAAATATAAAGTGATAAATGAATAAATTATTCACATGAATGTTGTAACTCTCCTGTGCTGTTTCATGATTATTGCTATTTTCAGTGTCCAATTTCTTTTCCTGCTTTACACCATTCCATGGACTGCTCTGTAGATTTGTTACCATTCATTATCACAAAGCTTAATAGGGGTGATTTGCTTTGTGTCTGGGCTGATACGTAGTGATTTCTACTTGAATGAACTGAGAAGATTTAGACAGAATTGTATCTTTGAGCTTGTTTTTGAGTGGCACTTCTCCTGGGAAACATAAGAAAGCACAAGAAGGGGAAACGGTGGTACTGTTGAGCAGTTGCAGTAACAAGCATTTAGTTAATTTCTTTTTTTGTCTGCCATTATTCAGTGTACCTGACCTGCATTGGATTTAACAGAACATCTTCATGTAGCTGTTACCAGTATGAGCCTGAGTACTATTGTAGCAAAATGTTTTTATTTAAGTACATTTACTGCCTCAACTCCTACTCTAGGGCAATTTAATGCAAGTTCATAATAATTCCACACATTTAGTCGATCAGTGGAAATATTCTGACTTTACATTAGTACTACTAAAAGAGGAGATTGACACACAAGCTCAGTAAAATTGGGCACTCATTTTGCATCTGGTTTTGCCTACTGGATGCTGGGAGCTGCTGGAATGAACCCATCAGTATTAGGAATCAGCAGATGATTTTGGGGGGATCTCTAACTTTCATAAATTACTCAATGGGAAGAAATGGGAGTGTGAGGCAGAGGGAGAGAAGGGAAGAGAAGAATTAGAAGTAAAAAATACCTACTGTATCCAGTTGAAACAAACAAATAACAGGGAGGGACAACCAGAGTTGGTACTTGAGACAGTGATGCCTCCAGGACCAATTTTTTCCAAATATTTCTTAAACAGCCTGAGGTTTTATCAATCACACTGTTAGTCTTAGCATTTTGCACCTGCAATACATCTCAAACAACTGCAGTGTGTAATAAGCCACTTCTTGCAGGAGTCTTGCGCTTTGTCTTTAAGTCTTAGTGGATAAACTTTGGACAACTTTGTGGAATTGTGAAATGAAAATGTCAATGCTGCCACTTACAACAGTTTAACTAATGCGAATCCTTTAGACACTGTTCATAATGGAGATGAATTATATGTGTAACTGATGTATCAACAGTTGCATTTTAAAATGATATATAGGTTAAGCTTTTTATGTACTCCAACTTTTGCTGTGATGAAATAAATACATACAAAAAGCTTTTGCTCCCCCTTAGGAATTTCTGGGTAATTTTGGTGTTGTTTTGTCATCCATCCAGTCAGTAACCAGTATTATATTTGTTCTTCTAGAGCAAAGACAAAATTATATGGATTTTCACAAAGGTAAAATGTTTAGGAAATTGAATTTCTAACTCTAAGCAAAAGTGAGTGGGTTTATTTCACAGTGCCCTGGGTACTTGGAACAAGAAATTTCCTACAGTGAAAGCATTTCCTCAATGCAGATTAGTGGAAGCTCCAGTTAATTGTTTGTTTGTTTGGGGATTTTTGTTTGTTTATTGGTTTTGTTTGTTTATTGGTTTTGTTTGGTTGTGGGGTTCTGTGGATTTTTTTGTTTGATTTTTCCTCGTCAGTACTTAAATGACATTATTTATCTATAAAAGTTACATGTAGGTGTTTCCCAGGATACTCCCCTGTCTTATGTCACGCATGTCAGACTTTTGGCTGGAGTAGATTTACAACAGTGTAAATAAAAGCAGAATCAAACACAACTTTAATTACATTCTGTGCCTCCTATTTATTTTCTCATAATTTGTTTGAAATTAAATCATACAGCCTGTGTGAAAACTCTAAGATCTCACAGAGAGACTACATGGAGTTGGACTTGGTGTCATTTTCATTCCTTCCTTAGCTACTCCATGCAAGCTCTTCCTATTTTCCAGTTTTCTTATGTTTTCTTCAGAATGGCCCAATTCTGCTGGTGGTTAAACCAGGATAAATCTGGAATAGCTCAACTAAACCTCTTAGATGGTTGTTCTGTGCAGTCTCAGTTTTGAATCTATTGTAATTTACTAGGGACCTTCACTGGAAGAGAGAAAGAAAAACTCTGGTAGAACACAAAGGCAAACACTAACTTGAATGCCTATTTTTTTTTAAACCACATTAGAACATAAATTCCTTAACTCTGTCATTTTTCTCTGTGCTTTGAACTAAACTTGGGGAAGCTTAGTGCCAATGAAATTCTATCTCAAATATATACTCCTGCTTTCTTCACTGAACGCTTTGCTCCTGCATCTCTCAGGATATTCAGGCTCCATGTTTAAGCTTCAGATGTGTCCATAGTCTGGTAAATGACGTGGCTGAGTCCCATAAAATTGTGCCACATCACAAGATTAGTTTTTCAGTTCTGAAACGTGGAAACCAGCAGGTTTTGCACAAAGGATTTGGATTTCAAAGTCCTCTTGATTTGGGTGCGGAGTCATCTCTTGGGTGTTTTCATCTCTTTTCAGGTCTGATGCATCACTTGTGTCCATGTATTGGACTTCAAAAACCACAAAAGTTTTTATATGAAAACACTGAGGAGCAAGTGATATTAACTTGTTTTCCTGTGAAGACAGAGAAGTCTTTGCTGGAAAGGCAAATCTGCTTCTGTTCCCAGACTGCAAGCCAGGAAGTCACGTATACCTGGGAACTCCCGTGTCCTAATGAGTAATTTTCAAGTCTATAAAAACAACAGTGTCATCAAGCATGTGCTTACAGCCTGGGGACAGATGTACCCATTGTGGGTGGGGACAAAGGCAAAGCAAATTAGTAACTCAATACTGGGACTGTGCCTAGGAGCAAACCCCTTTCCTGGATGAGTGTTTTGTTGTCTCGGCATCTGTAAGTAGAAGAGGAAGAAGTAGACTTAAAAAACCCCTATGTGGCTGAAAGGTTGGAGGAGTGATAGGCATTTGTTACTTAGATGTGGCATTACCTTTAGGCTTCATTTTGGAATAAGTGAGAAGAGATTCTGGATTTCATAAATAGCACTGGGAGCTACTATTAGTGAGCAAACTCTGCTGCTGCTGAGGGTGGGGAGCCTGACCCAGCAGTGACTCTGGCCTGGCAGGTCATTCCAGCAGCAAGGAGGGAATTGAATGAGTGTCCTTGGAATGACAGCTGTCCTGACACCAAGTCCTTGGGAATGGGAAACAATACTTAGATATGCCTGGCAGTCTTACACCCTGCCCTTTGTTGTTGTGCTCTCTTAGTGTGCTGACAGCACCAGATCTTGATGAATTCCTCAGTGAGCAGCTTACACATGGAGAGCTTTGAAGGTGATGCTTTTTTCTCCTCCCGTTTTATTTTATTTTTTTTCATTTTCTTTCTTTTTCTTCTGCTTTTTAATTTGTCTTTCTCTTTTTTTCTCATGCCATCCTCTTTTCCCCCTCCCCCTCTGCTTTAGCCCCTCTATTTGTCTTCTGTTTCTCTCCTTTTTTTTTTTTTTTTTTTAAGTTACCTACTGGAAATCATTGAACCTCCTTTTCCTTTCCACAGAATGAAGTAAGCTAACCTTCTCTAGCCTGCTAATTTTTCCTATAGAAAGCCCTAAATTTCCAGATGAAGTGAGGAAGACTTAATCCATCTGCTTTTTGGCAGAATGGTACAATAAACCATGAGCTGCTTGATTCCTAAGGAAATAGATCAAGTTACGAGCAATTAAACCAGTTCTAATGCAGACATTAGGTGAGTTCTGCACCTTTGGTTAAGTTACCTGTGCTTTCAGTCACTGCAGGCTGTGGCTACAAGAGAAAGGATTAAAGTATTGAGTAAGTTGGAGGTCTTTAATGAATGAAGCCAGAGCACAAACTGCTACAGAATTAAGTAAATTCCCACACCATTTAGAAACTTTTATCTTAGTGATCAAGACCTGATTTCTTGGCAGCTTGTTAGTGCATTATAGATGAAGGTGGGTTTTTCTTTCAGTTGTTTGGTTTTGGGTTTTTTGCTTTGGTTGTGTTTTGGTGGTATTCTTTTTGTTTGGTTTGGTTTGTTTTTTGGTTTGTGTTGTTTGTTTTTTTCCGATACCTGCTGCTTTGCAGGTCTTTGTATTTGTGAACAACCATTGCAGAGTGTGTGAACAAAAATTCTAGCAAGTCTGTGTGGGTAAATGAATCCATCATCTGCAGTGATGGATAATGTATGCCTCTTCCATATTTCTCTAATTAAAGATAATGCTGAATCTTGATTAAAATTTGAGACATAAAAGCTGAGATTAATAATAAGTTATTTAATAATAATAATAAGAATATAATAAGAATATAAATAAGATAATAAACTTTTGTCATCATTGCCATCCTCTTTTTAGGTCATAATGAAGTTCTAGGCAGGCAGAGAGTCTTTTTAAGATTATGATTTAAACTATTAGGAAAACTCAAAATCAGGGAGGTCCATGAGAGGTCTCCTGCACTGGGAGCAGTGCAGTGTGTGACCTTCCACAGATAATTAAGAGAAGCTGAACCTTTGTGTTCTTACTGTTGTTCTATGCTCCTTCTTATCTTTTGAAAGCAAGTACTCGTTCTGATTGTATGATCTGATAAAATACATTGGAGTGCAGTATCCTATCCTAAAACCAAGTTTCAACATACTATTGGAAAAAACAGTTAAAAGAACCTCCTTAACTGATCAGCAGCTTCCTTCCTATCTCCTTGTTGAGCACTACTTTAATTAATCAAGTGTTATTTAAATGTAGATTCTGCTTAAGTCCAACTCTGGTTTGCTTTTGGAGTTGGAGCATAAAGATGTGGGGGCAGTTGGGGCAGTGTGTATTGATGTATATGTGTTTGAAAATCCTGGCCCCCACAAGCATTTGCTGTCCCTTATTCAGCTGACAGATGCATTAAGACAAGGAGCAATGCCTGACATTTAACTCGGTGCATTTGCTGCCATTGCTACCTCAGACTTTTCAAGGAGGTTGTCAGTGTAGAGGTGTATTTCAGCATTTGTACCACTACATACACCTGCCATGTGCTTTTAGCCCAGTCTAGGAAAGGGCACTGTGCCACCAGCCAAGAAGAGGAAGCTGCTCACCTGATACTCTCTGTTGCAAGCAGCAACTGGAAGCACATGGGGGAGAGAAGTGGTTGTGGCTCCTGCTGCTTTCCTGACCAGACTGCCTGGCTCAGTGCCTGCAGGAAGGAGCGGAGCTGTATATTCCCATTCCCAAGAACAAGCGAGGTGCAGTGGCTGGGTTGTTACTCGTTTGTACATCTCCGGGGAGAGCGCAGTTCCAGCCTTCCTCTTAGTCAAATTACAAGGTTGCCCTTCATCCCTGAGAGCCAAGAAAATAGCTCAGCTTACATGTGGTAAAAAGGAACTTGTAAAAGAAGTTATTTTTTAAAGGGCGGTGAAAAAAAATCAGTATTTGGACTGGCTGCTCCTGATGTTGCTACTGTATTTGAAGCAGTTGGAACATGCTGTAGGTTTTTCTCATGCACATTCAAATCTGAAGGGATCCAGGCAATATATTCACTTTTTAGAACTTGTCCTGCTCTCTCAGGGCACTAAAAAAGGCAAATGAGCCCCACCAGTTGAAGCACTGCAGCAGCAGGGACTCCTCACGTGTCTGTGCCATGACTGATGGCAGCTGAGGGGGAAGAGACTGTGGAGAGCCAAAGGAGACTTGTCTCAGCAAAAAGAAATTGTGGGTACAGATTACCTGGGAAACAGTTCCCAGCTGAAGTTTTTCTGACTCCTACATATGCTAGCATATGCTCAGTCTAAAGCAGAAAAAGACAGATAATTGTATGAGCACTGACTGAACAATGGAATTATGGTTAGCTTCTGCTGCTCTTGCAATAGAAAATACAGGCTTTCGGAGGACCTATTTTTATTTCTGGTTTTGCCATATTCTACCATTTTTTTTCCTGGGGAAAAGCTGTGTAAGCGTCAGTTTCCTCTGAAGACAAACATGGGGGCGAGGAGGGAGAGAAAAATGATTCATCTCATCAGGTATTGGAAATAAATTCATATTTTCATCAGTGAAGCACTATGGGAACACTGGCTCAGAGTGCAGACTGCAGTATTTTACTGACTGTTTTGTTTTTTACAGTGTTTGCTTCATGTGAACAGAACATTTTCATCCTGTGGAGCTGAACAGATTAAAAAAGGTTGAGTGAAACTGCTCCTACTTTGGTCCCTATTTGTGACCTTTTGCAGCACCTTTTGCCAGGACTCTCCTGAGCTCTGAAAAGGCAGTGGGATGCCTGCCTTCCTGTCCATGCACAGAAAATGTCTGCAGTGGAGGAATCAGGTGAGTTAACACAAGGACATACACAGTTCAGGGATGGTAATACAGCTGCTGTGACTATTCCTCTACCTTCATGTATTTTATACTTAAAGAAGGGCCTGGCTGGAGACCCGGGGGATGAAAAAGTGGAGATCTTCCTCTTAGTCTCTTCTCAGTTCCCCTTATTTGAAATGACGTTAAACACTTCACAGTCTGCTTATAATTAACGTTTAACTATCAGTCAGGGGCACTGATCAGATTATTAGAATCCTTTGTGTGAATCGAAACAGGTGAGATCTCAATTTTTTTGTCTTCTAGATGAAGTCCTACAAGGGTAAAATCTAACACTCATTGGACACTCATTGGAGTCTCTCAGTTTATAGACTTCAGAGAATTTTGAATTCTGTCACATAAATAAAAAATAAAGTGTAACAAAGTGGTATCCCCCAAAGGGTTAAAAATGAATACACTAAATGTATTCATTGGAAAGGGTTTCATTTTTATTAGACTTGATAGGTTTTTTTAATGGCTGCACACCCAGACATGTGAAGTCAACAGAACAACAGAAGCTGACTCGTGCTTCCCAAAGATTTGCTTGCTGGGTCACTCCTGCCAGTGTCTTCCTATGTGTCTTCCTCATCCCTCTGCCAACACTTTAAATGGTTTTGGTGCTGTAGTTCACTAAAGAGTTGGTTCTGGTTTCTGCCAGCTAGCTGGTGATTACCAAAGAATTTCTGGTTTAAAATGTCAAAATAGACTATGTGACAACCCTCACCACTTCCCCTTGGCAATGTGGCAACTCTGTTCTCATCCAAACTAGCTGCTCTATTTCAAGGGTGCAGCCTGATTACTGAACTGAAAGAGCTGCTTCCTGCAGTCCTTCTGCATATACCTTCCTCTCAAAACTGGAAACTCAGATGTCCCTAAGCTGGACATCCTCCATAGATATTGTTTTTTTAGCAAACACATCCAACTGTTATTTCTGGGTGCTCAGACATCCTGTGTACCGTCTTGCATTCACCATTACAAACTGTTTGGGAGGAGGGAAAACTCACAAAGAGGTGTTTGTGAAAGAATACTTATTATCATTTACTCTTACATCCACTTGCCAGTTTTCTCCTGGGTAGCTGGCCTATATCTAAATTAAAGCCAAATATATCTAAGCTTAGCTGGGTTCTTTTGATAGTAAAAAAGGCATTTTCCTGCAGGCAGGATGGGGCTGCCAGAGACATGGAGCATAGGCTGTTGATCCAAGCCAGAATTTGTGGATATTACTTACTTTAGACTGATTAGGGTTTCAGCAGAAACCCCACTTAAGAAACCACACAGCATGCAGATAATTGGAAACAGAACCTGGCGCAAGCATCTTCGAAAGTTTTGCACTGGGCTTTGAATTTGTAAATAGAACAGGCCTGTGGCTCTGCAGTAAAACAGCAGTTCCTCCAGTGGGTTTCATGACTGAAACAAAGACCATATTGTTTTCGCTCTCCTGGTATAGTTTTCTTTTACTTTGTTTCTCTCTTTGATCTAAGAAAACTCCCGGACAGTTCCTTTAATTAAGGGGCAGTAGACAAAGATTTGTCTGCAGGGCAATGTTTGTGTTTATACACAATGCTAAGCCTACAGGCTCTGGTTTTCCTCCACCTTTTTATTCTATTTGGAAAAGCAAGACAATTTTCATATGAAGTGTTTTTAAGGTTATAATAACACCTGTTACCTTTTTCCCCCTCTCAAAAATTTGTATCTGAGCAGACTACACACAGAAGACACTTTTCTTTCTGTTGTATTCACTGGAGTTTTTATGGGCACAGCACCAATGGTAATAGTTTACGTGATTATATTTAAGGACCATAAATTTCACTTCTGGTGTTAAGTAACTGGGATTTCAGTAATTTCCCTCGCCTCTGTGTTACTTCTTCATCTTACACTGTTCTCTTTTCTGCTTTTATCCAGCTCCTTTTACTACTCTTTTTTTAAGTGCCCAGTGTGAGCATAGTTGTAAGCAGCTACATTTTCAGGAGAAATTATTTCTAATATTTTATTTTGCAATAGTTGCGTGGGCAGCTTCCCAGCTAAAGAAAGGTTCAGTTGATTCACCCTGCAAAATATGACTTTTCAAAATCATCTGTGGCTAAACTCCTACTCATCCAGCATCTCCTAGGTGACAGTGACTGCACATACTTCCAAGATATTTTAAAATAAAATATCCCATGGTTACAATCACTGTTTGAATTATGAAATAGCAGAATTTCTATCCAGCCCAGAGAGCTCCAAGTGATCACTGGAACTGTACATACTGTGCTTGCTTGCTACCCCAGCTCAAAGAGAGAGAACTGAAAATGCTGGTGGCAGTATTTTAAGTTAGGTTGTCAGAACATTTCAAGCATTAGTGGAATTGGATTAAAGATAGAATAAAAGAGGGTAAAAATCAGCCAATAAAATCACAGGATAAAGAAACAATATTTTCAGCCTTCTGACAAACGTTCTTCCAACTGTTAAAAAATCAAGTTACTCCAGAAATAAATTGCCTGTTACAGATGGAAACAAAACTATTATCTAACTGCTAGTAGGTGGCATATAAATATAAATGAAGGAAGCAATAGTAAAGCCAAAGACAGACAAAATGTGCATGAACATGTGAACTCGAATGACAAACAACTAAATGATGGTAGCAGAAGTGCAGAAGTGCTGGGACAGGCAGGGGGGATAATGATCTCTCATGGTAGATGACACATGACTGGAGCAAAAGCATCGAGGGAAGATAAGAGCTGTGCTCAGACGGGAGGCCTGTTCCCACACCCAGCCTTTGGTTTTCTTTGCCAACCAATTCCTAGCATAAGCAAAGAAATGGCTTGAGAGTGAGGGACGGAAGATTTACAGTCTTGAGTGTCTGAGAGCTGTGCTCAGTTCCTGCTCAGATGCCTCCCCTGGATCACATATTTGATTTGCTGTTGCCTATCACATTGCCTTGATGTCAGCTGCTGCATCAGAAGAAGACACCATTTGTATTTTGCGGTTTCAGATCAGGATAGGGGATAAGAGACTGAAATGCTTATGAAAATGTAAATGTTTGTTTTGTTTTGTTTTTTCACCATTTTGAAGATTTTAAAAGAGTTTGTAATTTTGAATGCCCAGGCAAAACAGAATTGTTCTGCCTGGGTATCCAAAATAGTATTGAGTTTTATCCATAGCAAGCTTAATCTAAATGTAGAAACACTGATGGCATAACATGCAGACAGTTACAAGCTGTGTGGGAGGAGAGTGTCAAACCTGTCCAGTCTCCACCTCCAGTCTATCCGAAGTGCTTAAATCCAGAGCTGAAATTAGTTACCAGATACCCCTGATGCCACCAGGGCTGTCTCTCTATAAGCCTGAAATGAGCAGGAAGAGAGGCTGTGAGCTGTAGTCTGCTCTTCTCCCCGGTTTATTCCTCATGGTTTCATTTAGTGCCTGGAGCACTGCTCCCAGCGGGCAGGACAGACCAAGGGCAGCAGGCAGGGAGGAGGGGCAGTGGATTGTAGCAGCAGAGACATTGGCTGTGGGGGCTTGTTCAGTTGCGTGGTAAAAGAGATCTCGACTCACGGACCTTGTTACAGCTCTCCACACTGTTTCCACTCTCTGAGTTGTATCTGAAGCAGATAAGCTTTCATAGTAATTTTGAGAGCACCCACTTCTCTAGAAGGCTGCATTTCTCTGTGGCATGCAAAATCTACAATGCTTTAATTATGAGGATGATGTTTTCTGCCAGGATAAGTTACATTTCAATCAGGAAGGATCCAAGGTAGAGTTAAAGAGGAAGCTTGCATGAACAAAATTTTTGTTTAAAGTGATAAAAATGTTTACATATGCCAGTACTCCAGCCAGTTTTTAGGAGATCCTGAAGGAGTCACTAAAACCTCACAGAGAATGCATGGCCCTCCTTTCCCAATTACTACTCTCCAAACTAGGCTGTAGAGTTATTTCTGTGTGAAAGGCCAGCAGATGTTTCATTTTTTAATGCCACATGCAGGAATTTGTGGAGAATAGACTGAGAAAGGCATCCAGAAAAACTTCTAGACTGCTGGTTGTATCATGGGGCTATGGTGATAAAAGCTTACATTTCCCTGGGCAAAGAAATGTGATGAATTTTTTTCCCCTTATTTACATTAAAGCTCTGACAAGTTGCCTCTGACATACAGGACATCTCTCTATGCATTTTGTACAGAACCTGACCCAAAAAGAAAGTTCTAAGACATCTGACTGAATGAGAGCTTGTATGTATGGTAGGCCTATGGACTTGGATGCCACAGTCCAAATGTGGAGCTGTGTGATAGTGTTTTACTTTTTCAGCTGTTCCCAATGCAGAATTTACATACTCAGGGCACTTAGTCTGCAATACAGGAGAGGTAAGTAGTTTGAGTGTGCCTGGAAAAGAAGCTGATGCTTTTTAATGAGTTTCACAGAATCATAGAATAATTGAATCACTTAGGTTGGAAAAGGCCCTTAAAGTCATCACAGTGGTTGGTATACTCACAGCAGCAGCAATGAGCACACAACTGGGGTTTGTCCCATATCTTGTCTCTCTCTGGAACAGAAGTACTCGAGCTCACTGGGATTTACAGGGCACATTCATACTTTCTATTGGCTGCCTGCAATGATTTGTTTTCATTGTGAGACTGACTTTGTCCCTTTAAAATCTTGCAGTTGTGCTGCCGTACCCTTTCTTAGTAGTGTTGTCAGTAAGCTCCTTTAAGAAGTTTAAAACCACATTGTCCTAGACCCTTCAGTCTGAGGGCAGTCTCATCCTCTTTTGTCACACCAGTGAGATGATGCTGAAAGATATAGGGCATGAGAGATGGGACACAAGAAGTTGCTGGATACTGCAGTTTATTGCAGACAGGTTCAGACTGGTTCCTGCTCTCATTATTGCTTATAGAGCAGAGTTTTAATGCAGAAGGCTTGAGGGCCCCAGGATCACTGATAAAACCCAAACATGGTTGGTTCTTGCTCCTCTGTGGGCCACCATCCATGAGGGCAGTGATGTCTCTCGCCATCTCTCCACTCTTCTAGTTTGCATTCCTCTTAGCAGAGAAGCCCAGTTACTTCTATGTACCTGTCTTGCTTAACAAGTGAAGTCAAAGTGCATCAGCAACACACTGTGGTGTGCAGGATTAGACTTATCTTTAACTTTGCTTTGGTTGACTAGCTTTATTCACCCCAGCTTCCCCACTGACTACTGTGAGTTCCTCTGGCATCTCATATTGGCACAGTGGTGTTGTGAATCAAGCTCATTGTAGGAAACTTGGTGCACTGATTAAAACAGCAGCTGTATTTATTATTTTCTCACACAATTCTCAGACCTCTGCTGCTTCCTTTCACAGCGGTTTCTCTTGCTGCGTTGGGTTTGTGGTAAGTGATATTGCTAATCTCCCAGGCTGGGCCTCTGCATGCAGGATGCTTCATTCTTGCTGACAACTTGTCTGGGAGGGAATTCATCCTGCAGACCTTGGGAAAAAATTAGAAAAACCAGAAGAGATAAATGTCCCCCTTCCTCCTTTGTCCGTGTGTGAAAGTGAGCGTGTGGAATCCTGCCTCTGCTGCTGCACAAAAGGGCCTTTCTCTCTGCCCATCCCCAAGCTGAGTTTCCTTTCTGTTCCCACTGTTCTTCCCTCTGGATACCATTCAATGGACAAATTGGGCTAACTAAATGTCCTCTGCTGTTCAAAGAGGTCGTTGCAGCTTACATAAAATACAGTGACTCTTTAAAACCAGAACTGATTCATTAAAGTCATTGTTCTGTGTAACTTTGTTAATTTTTATGCATTACAATAGCTTTAACAACGTTTAGGGAATATTGCACAGTGCTGTACACATGCATTATTTTTTGTCTTAAATACATGTGAAATAGCATCAAACCTTAACTGGAATAGCTGCTGTATCAGTAAAGTCTTGTGCTTACCTCAACTGTTTGTACTAACATAGGCTTATTGGTGAAATGCTGAACTCAGGAGAGTCAATGAAGAACACATTTTTTTTACTGTAATGGGATTGAATTTCACCTATTGGGCCTAGTGGGATTATGTTTTGTGGATACCAAGCATACGTCAGTGCCACACTGGTGCTATATCTGCAAACAAACACAGAAAGAGAAATATCTCAGGGAGAAAATCCCATTTAATGGTTGATAGAAATATTAAAAATATGTCTTTTCTGGAGGACTTTGCTGTAAGGTTAGAAGTGAATGAAATGCCTTGTCTTTACCTTTCTTCTCATTCAGAATGGCTTTGAAAATGTATAGGAAGTTGCAGGACATTTTGAGTTTTCTTCATTGAGTTCACCAGAACAAAGTTGTTCATCTCCTGGACATAATGAAAGGCTATTTTTCCATTCCATTCCTGAAGCGTTTAGACTGTGATACTTGAAATAAGTTTTCTTTATTTTTAATTTTTTTTAAAAAATGCTATATAATGTCAGCTTCCTGGACAAGATCCTAGACACCTTATATATGCCTGCTTTAACCTTTTGGTCTGTCTCATGTTTGTCTTTGTCTTATAGTAACAAGTGTACCAGTTTCCTCATGTTTATTTTTCAGATTTTTCCTTCTGGGTCACTCACATGGGGGCTGAGTGTGCCTTTTTTTTCCCATATGCAGTATCTAACTTATGAGAGCAAGGATGAGTTTGCTCTTCAGAACTGTTTTATCATGAAAAGGGCCAAAGCATGCATCAGCTTCTGGAGATGGAACCATGCAGGAATAGATAAAAGCAAAGGGCCTGAAACAAGGCATGAAAACTGTAGGCTATTCCTAAGTGCATTAAAAAAAAAAGCAGGGCATTTCCCTCATACCTTAAGCAAAAGTAAGGAATAGCACAAAATGATGCTCTTGTGGATGAGAAATTAAATGTGGAGGTAGGGAACAGCTGGCCAGGTGACAAAATCCCACCAAGTTCCTTAGGATAGTATTGGAAAGCAAGAATATATATATAGGTTATACTGTGGATAAGTTTTGTACCAAAAAAAAAAAAAAAAAAATTGCCATTCTAAGAAAGAGTCTGAACAGCAGCATTATTTGTGAAATAGGGATTAATTACACTTCTTTTATTGGCAGGGGTGAGACTGGCTGAAATACTGCATTTACTTTCAGACACTGTCTTTGACTGGGAATGTGGACTCCCTGGACAGAATTCAGAGGGCAGCAAAGGGAACATGAAGTTTAGGAAATGAATAAAGTTTCAGAGCACTATACTGAATCTAGAAAATGCAACTCTGAATAGCGAATATGAGAAATCTTCCATTATGTAAAAATGGGCTAATAAAGATTATGATCTGTTGTTTTCTTTGTTTAGGAAGTGCAACAAGAAATCTTTAAAGATATTTATATTAAAATAATTTTTTTAATTATTACGTTAAATATTTTTTATTATTAAAACTAATCTTTTTTATTATTTTTTGTTTACTCTGCAGCTAAAAAGATTCAGGTGGGATACTACAAAAAATTTGTTAAGGTAGTGGTATTCTTATTAGCTTACCTAAGGATGCACAACATCCTTGTTTCTGTAGTAGTTTATTACTAAAAATCTCAGTGACTGAAATACCCTCACTTCATTAAATTTAATTCATAAATTTTTGATTTGTCTTCGGGCCACAGAGGACAACTGAGTAATTTCTAGATAAATTGAACAAGGATTCCATGTTTCTAAGGATTTATGCTTCTTGAGAGCACTGTCTGAGAGCTTAGGGGCTCACACATTCATATTTAATTCTCATGTTGGGTTTTGGAGAGATAGCTATAGCCTAATGAAGCACAGGAGAAAAGTAACTTGGAAAATCAAAAACCCTCAAGGAGGAGAACAGAAACATGGAAAATGATTGGTTGACTGATGGACTGATTGATTAAGTGAGTAATGAAAGGAGTTGCTGTGGGGAGAAGGAACTATTTTTGGCATGTGAGAAAGTGACCTCAGCAAAGCAGGTAGATGCAGGTGATGAAGGAATATCTTCCTCACACAGAGCTGTAGAAGATTTGTGTGAAAGTGGGAGTGAGCAGATTAAAACAGTGGCAGATTAAATGTAGGAGGCAGCAAAGAAAAGCTGCAACATACATGAGGATGAAGCATAGATCTCCTCCCAGCTTCTTTAAATTATTGAATGGGAGGTGAGTCTGGTTTGAAAGAGCTGTAAAGGAGAGAGAAAGCATTCCTCAGCCTAGACCTGCCCTGTGCAGCTTCTAACAAAGACTTAGTTCCATCAGCAACCACTGGCTTTTACCATGCCTGCCTGTTCAGAAGTACTCTACTATTTTGGTCATCACAAATAGTCAGTGGTGTCTGGAATGCATATTCCTTCTGTGCCAGCCTGAGTGGACATCAGAAAGTCATCTCTTTTAGTTTGTTTGCTCCAGTTGAGTCCACAATTTGCACATTATTGATCCCATTCCTTAATTTTAATTTTGTCAACAGTCTTACAGTACATTGTTCTCCTCTGTTCCAATTACAGGCTTCCAAAACTGCTGGTGACCTTGCCTTCATCTGCACAAGGTGCTTCACCACCGTACAACTGCTGTGGGGTATGTCTCTCAACTTGACCTCACTGCATATACCAATATTGCTTAGAGGTTTTTCATTCTCAGCAAGTGCTCCATTTAAAAATCTACCAGATTCTGGGCTTGCCAGCTATATACATGTACTAAAAATGAAGAGGGTTATGGTTATCATGGTTGAGCCCTAGGACTACTTGCATAGCCATGTCTGCACTATAAAGCCATCTTAGCTATCAGAGCAGGAGGACCACATCCAAACCTTCATGGGCAATGATGCCTTGCTCAGGCTGAATCCTTCCTGTACTCAGGAATTTTTTGGCAAGGTACCATATGTCCTAATCCAATAGGGTGCCAAGAAGCACCCTAATACTGTAACAGCGTTGATGACAATGACCAGGCCTGGGAATCTTCTGCTAGGTTCATGAGCAGCCAATTCATTCTGTCTTCAGAATGGAGAAGGCTGGCCCTCCAGGGTCTGGGCCAGGCAGACATAAACAGGATAAAAACTCAGCCAGCTCTGACTTGGATGTTGACCATTTTGGCATGAGCAAGTTTAAGTCATCTTCATCCAGCACAGCTGGTGCCCTTCACCACACTTGCTGCTGTGCAGAGCTCATATGAAAAATTAATATTCCCGTAAGCTGGTAAACATCAGAAGCCTTATTTTTCATAAGATGAGAAACAGAGATTAGAGCTGACAGAAGTGTGTGTGGGAGAGTTTACAGCACTGTCTAACCATAACATGACTAACCTTTCCTGGAATAATTAGCTTCAAGGATTAAGGTTTATGTTTCCCTCTCCTGCATGAGATTTACCATGTTAATAACCTACTCCATTTTCTAAACAAACTTTACTTTTGAAGCTTTTGCAATTAACACTTTCTGGTTCCTCTTTGTATCTCTAGTTACAAAGACATCTAGTTACAAATACATTTAAATTAAAAGATGAAATTTTGAAACTTCAGTGGTGGGAGGCTCCCAGAAAAGAATCAGACGGTTTCAGATAGATGTAAAGTTGTAAAGTTGCCTTAGAAATCTGATGAATCTGAGAGAAAAGCTCATGTTTTTATTCAGAAGGCTATTGCATGTGTTGTTAAGCACAAAGCTAAGAAAATGCATCTCCTCTGAGAAGCAGATGCAGGGGCCATTTTGCCTACCTCTAAGATCTCTGCAACTTTGACATTTGTATCTGAATTGCTCTTGGAGGACAAATTTTAAATATTTACTTCAGAATGAGATGAATTGTATTTCTGAAGTGGCTTTCTCCACTGGCAGTAAAGATAGCCCATGGTAATGAGTTTAGGTACAAATGTGGGGATAAGCTGTATAATAATAGCAGTCTACATCCACATTGCAGGACGATCACCTATAAAATGGTAAATCCTCAATTGTGGATGAGTTTGGATGGATTAAATAAAGAACAGTTGTGGGTCAAAGTGAATACAAATCAGAATGATGTCCTGGGTCAGTGGTTAAGGTCTGTCTGTGAAGTGCAGACACTCTTGTTTCTTGGCCCCTTCTCCTGTATTACACAGAGCAGGGGAACTGATGCATTTTTGTGACAGGCTGGACCTCCATCAGGTAAAGCAGTAGCTGAAAGCTCTCCAAGGACTGCTGCTTGTTGGAAACACAGAATCATAGGATGGCTAAGGTTGGAAGGGACCTTAAATATCATCTAGTTCCAACCCCCCTGCATGGGCAGGGACCCCTTCCATTAGACCAGGTTGCTTGAGGTCCCATCCAACCTGGCCTTGAACACTTCCAGGGAGGAGGCAGCCACAGCTTCCTTGGGCAACCTGTGCCAGCATCTCACCACCCTCATAGGAAAGAATTTTTCCTAATGTCTAACCTAAATCTTCCGCTCTTCAAGTTTTAAATCATTGCCCTTATCTTGCTGCTACACACCTGTGCAAAAAGCCCTACCCTACCTTTCTTCTAGGACCCCTTCAGATATTGGAAAGTCACTGTAAGGTCACCTCAGAGCCTCCTCTTCTCTAGGCTGAACAACCCCTTCTTCCATTTATTCTTGAGGATGTCAGGTTTTAAGGAGTAGGTGTCCCAGACATTGGGGTGTAGAGGGTCTATGCTTCCCTTCTGTGCTAGTAGAATTCAAGTCTCCCTATGAACTGAGTTTCAAATTCAGCTGGAGCTCTTAAATTTCTTTGTGGTTCTGACATTTCAGATTACTTTTTGCTCTCAACTATATTTCTCCTCTGGAAATGCAGCTTCTCAGGGTGGACCCGGCGCTGGGAGCTGAGAACTTCTTGCCTTGGCGCCCCATCTAGTGGCCTGCGCTAAGCAGCAGAAATAGCAACTTTGTGCTACTTAGATAAATATAAAGTAGTAAAAGGAGCTGATTTGAAGATTCCCTGCAGAGCTTAATTATCACAAACACAATTACTGTGTGTTCATTCTTCTCCTGCTGACATTTTTTTTCTGTCTGGATAGAGACAATGTTACTTTGCATTATATACTGAAGCATTTTCACATCATACAACATAGAATCATAGAATGGTTTGAGTTGGAGGGGACCTTAAAAGATCACCTAGTTCTAAGCCCTATGGGATACAACACAACATGGCAGAAGCATACCCTAATCATGGAAGAGGAAGAGGAGGAGAAAGCAAAAGAAATCATCCATTCTTTCTGTAGTCCTTAATTTCTTGTAATGTTTTAAAGGAATAACTTCATTATTTCAGTCACTATGCTGCAGTGATGGGTAAATTATTCAAGAGTATTACAGAATCATAGAATCAAGTTAAGGGTTGGAAGGCACCTCGAAAGATCATCAAGTCCAACCCCCCAACACCAGAGCAGGGTCACCTACAGTAAGTTGCACAGTACCAGTATTACTCTGTGAAATTATCCATAAATTTAAAGGGCTATTAGGTAACCTTGAAAACAGGAAGCATTCTGGCAGGACTACAGTATCTGTCAGTCAAACATGTAAAAATCTGTATTTTGATGTGACAGAGCAACGTATATGCTAGATTGCTATAATGGTAACCATGTCCAGATATGAACTGTTTGTTGTCCAAATGTATTAGGAAAATAAGAGAAAGTGGCTTGAGAAATTGAAAATGGTTTATGGCTATATCCAAAGTACTTTTACAAATGATATTTTTCTAGTCCATCTGCAAAAATTAATGTAATGAGCCAAATTTGTATTTAAATTGCACTTAAGTCATTCAGTGTAACTCAAGAGAGTAAGAGGGATAGCTAGACAGAGTGCCTAGCTCTAGATGTATAAAACTATGCTTTTTTTAAATAAAAAGAAATACAGAAATATAAGTGGTAAATTATCTGGTAATGATAAAGCTATTTTCTCTGGCAAATGAGTTTTACAGAACTTGCTGTTTTAAAGAAAGCATCTGTAATTGTACATAGCTTGCAGTCATTCTTAAAATGAGTCCTGATGAAAGCCCTTTCTGAAGAATTTATATGCTGTCTGTATCCTCAGGGAGGATCATAAAGGATGGAGACTGAGTACTTCTGAATTTGTGTAATAGGGTTTTCACAAAAAGTTATTTCATAAAGGACAGGCTGATTATTTTCATTAAGCTGCATACTAGTGTTAATTAAAAACACTGCATGAAACTCCCAAGGTAAAGATCTTAGAAGACAAGTGAAATTCTGGCCAAAAAAAAGAAAAGATACCCTTGCTGGGAAAAAAGCCTTTTTTGACTTTGACTGTTGAACCATGATCTTCCACTCCTTTTACTTTTTTTTTTTTTTTTTTTTTTTTGGGTGGGGGTGGGGAGAAAGACAAGTGGTATAGTATCTAGAAGGCTTTCCATGCCTTGAAAATCTGGCTCTTCAATTTACTCTTTATAACGATGTGTTTTAAAGAAGGAATGTGGAAGTGTGGGGTTTTATGTGACTGATGACAAATGATTTTTCATTTTTTGTTTCTTATTGATATATCTATTTATATAATTTTCTATCAGTTCTCAGACTTTCTTATTTTGCTCTTATTTTTCTATAACTGACATCCCTTTTGCAGCAGATTTACAGCTCTCTCTTGATAGTCTAGGTTGGTTTTACACAGTCTCAGGCCTCTTGTAGAGAGTGGGCAAGATCTTTAGCTGTGCAAATCCTGGAGAAAACCTGAATTCTTTCCTGGCATGGAGAAACTGTAATATTTTTTTTTCACTTTGTTTCTCAGCTTTCAGGGGCTGATATAGTCATGGACACAAATGATCCTGGAAAAAATGACTTTCAGAATAAATGATCTGAAGCGCAGTTCTGGAGTTGCAGCAGCTGGAATGGTCCCATAAGACCCATTACACTGACCAACAATTGTCCTAGCTCAGCTCACTGGGAAAGGCATGAAGGACTGACAGAAGTGATAAGGTATTTAGGAAATAGACCTTCTTAGATAGACCTTTATATCACAGCTATATTCCACTCTAGACAAGACAGAAAATGTCTTTTTCACTATGATTTCTGAGTTTCAGAAAAAGTTCCTGAACTGAAGCAGTACTGATACTTGTGATATTTGAAGTCCTTCCCTAACTCATGTGCTGTGTTGATGTGGCAGGGTGCTGGTGAGAGGTGGTGTGGGGGGTTCAGGGGTGTCTCCTGTGAGAAGCTCTTGGGAACAGTCCCGTCTCCAATTTTACCAAGGCCAAGGAGATTAGGGAAGGTGGATGTGCCTCTGTGAGTAACATATTCAGTGAAACTGCAAAAAGACCTCCAGGGAAGGCGAGAGGGGGAGTTGATAGCAATACCTGAGGAAAGATTCCCAAGGCCAGTGAGGAAGGAGAGGGAGGAAGTGCCAGGACAGAGATTCCCCCGTAGCCCGTGCTGAGATGGCAGTTGTCCCCCTGCAGCCCATGGAGGATCATGGTGTAGCAGATATGGATCTGCAGCTGTGGATGACCAGAGTCAGAGAAGGTGATTGTTCCTGAAGCAGCCGTGACTCTGTGGGCAGCCCAGGCTGGAGCAGCTCCAGGGGGACTGCACCTCATGGGAGGGACTCATCGCAGAGGGGTTCCTGAAGGTCCCTGTGGAAGGGACCCTGTGTTGGAGAAGGGGGGAGTGTGAGGAGTCCTCGCCCTGAAGAGGAAGGAGTGGCAGAAAACAACATGTGATGAACTGATTGTAAACCCCACTCTGTGTCCTCCTGTGCTGCCAGGGGGTAGGAGGTACAGAAATCAGGAGCAAATGAATTTAGGTCCAGGTAAAGAGGGCTGAGGCGGGGGAATGTTTTTAAGATTTGGTTTTGTTTCTGATTGTCCTGCTCAGACTTGACTGATGATAAAATAAATTGATTTTTTTCCTTAAGTCTATGATCTGTTTTGCCCTTGAACATAACTGGTGAGTGAACCTGCCCTGTCCTTGTCTTGACCCAAGAGTTTTTAGTTGAATTTTCTCCTTCCAGTCCTACAAATCAGCCGTGTGGTTCTTCGTTGCCAACTGTACCTAAACCCCAACAGCCCATATTGTGGGTCAGCTCCTGGGCCTGGGCTCTTGTATGTGCTCCTAGTTCAGCTATTTCCATTTGATATTCGACCATCCACATTTTAGACGAAATGGTCACTGTTTTAGAACCTTAGGATGGGTTTAAAGACAGTAATTTGGAGAGGGAAGATCAAATAACTTTCTTAATCTGTCTAGAATTAAGGCCAAAGAGGAGGAGCTGCGGTGGAAGAGCAGCGGTGACCGCGAACAGCGCGGGGCTGAGAAGGGGGAAAGGGCGGGTGCAGGGCAGAGCGCTGAGGTGCCGAGAGCAGTGTCTGCCTCCTCTCTGCCTCTAGGGACAACTTCAGAAAATGATCCAATGCTTCCTTCACGCAGCAGTGTGCCTGCCGACCTTGGGCTCCGGCTCGGTGAGCGCCCTGACTTGAGAGGCCCAGCACAAACCCCACCTGAAACCGCCCCACATCACTCCCACCCCCGCTACTCGCTGCCGGTGCCGGGCAGGGGGGCAGCGGCGGTGCCTGCAGGGAGGGGAGAGTGGGTCAGGTGACCCACAGGGACCAATCACAGCGCTCCTGGCCGGGTAAAGGGAGCGGTGCGGAATGGCGCCTGGCGGAGTGCTGATCTGGTGGTGCTGCTGTCGGGGTCAGGGTTTGGTTATTTTGCTGCCTGCCTGCTCTTACCTCCTCTCTTCTAGCCTGAGAAGAATCGTTCATCAAGACAGGTCGCCTTCTCCTGCCTCCCCGAGTAGGATTGGTTCGGCAGCTCCAAGGCGTTTGCAGAAGGTCACTGGGACCCAGCACTCGGGCACCCCCTCTGCTGCGGAGTCCCGTATGAGGCTTCTCTGGTGGGGAAGTGATTACTAAGGGAGGATTTTGGGCTCCATATTTCTGTATCTGTGTATTTTTGTAATTTTCTGTAATCATAATTATTACTACTTTATAAAACATAAGTCTAGTTTGTTTTTTCTTTCTAACCTTCAAGTCACTTTCCCTTATTTCCCTTTTTATCTTCCCCTGGGAGCATAGTGGGGGATAATAGAATCTGTCACCCAGTTCCTGGTCAAAGCCATGGCAGCAAGACAGTAACAAAACACCTACAATGCTGGTGGAGCAGCCTCACATCCAGCACTTGCCTGGTGTGGTCCTGTCCTCTCACCTCTTCCTCAGACCACATTGTACAGGTGGAGCCCTACACCCAGGGCTCATTTGCTGTCCTGTGCTTGTCCACGGTGAAAGGGGAAGCAGAAGTGTAGCCCCAGAATTCATAAACAATGCAAAAGCATCTTCAGTATGGCCTGAAATTCCCCTCTGGACCTGAGAAGGCTTTACTTGCCATTCCATATCCACAGATGTACTTATCTGGAAGTTGAATGCAAGCTGGTATTTTGTATACTGAAAATATGTTTTTGATGTTTGTCATGTATATTTCAGCATGAAGTTTAGATAGATGGTAGGACTGAAACTTGCCTATTTGATGCTGGAGTTTGAGTCCCTTGTAGAAGGGATGCTTTAAAATTATATTAACCAGGTTAATGGGCCAAATGTTTAAATGCAAATATGCTACTGTGGAAACCCTGCTCTATTGGAATCCTTACTCACAAAAAGATATATTTGTTCTTATAAGTAAGACAACAGACACTTGCTGTTCAATGCAGTTTCACTGATGGCCAGCACTATGCAATGTGTTTGAAGTCAGAGGTGTGGTGGAGGCTTTCACCAATTTTCCTTCCTGAATGTAATTTTGGAGTTAATGAGAGGCTGTCCCTACCCTGTCCATGACTCCATTCAACATCCCCAGAACCATCAGCCCCCCTCTATGTGACACTGGAGCAGAATTGGTCTTCAGCTCCCCATAGCCCTGAGCACCAGTGAAAAGAGCCTGACTGTCTTCTTCACACCCTTTCTTCACCTTCAGGGATTTGTTCACATCCCCGGAGGTTTCCCTTCTCCAGGCTCAACAGTCAATCTCTGTCATCCCTTCCCGGTGTGTCAGTGCTTTAATCCCTTCATCATCATCATGGCATTTCAAGTGTAAATGCTTGTGTATGCACATTTTAATAATGTACGTAATGATAAAGCCAAGCATGGTAAATGAAATGTTAGTTTGTAAGTCTATATATGGTAGCCAGAATTGTCAAGTAATGGAGATTTCTCGATTGTTGAAAGAAATCTGAGCAGATGATTCTGAATATTATTAAATTTAAACATCATGTGTAGACAGTCCCATCTTTGGATAGCTAATACTTAAATTATTTCCTGTAGGGAGCTCTTGATCTTTGGTGTTGATCTTTAATTTTAATGTGTCTACCTAAAAAGATGTCATGATCTCTTTTATACACTGTTTTATGTTTCCCCCTCACTTGGTTCTGTTCTCTATTCTTTCAACAGATGACATTCACTAGACCAATGTTCACTAGCTTCTGGAATGCAAATCAATTCTTTGACCTTTTCTTCTTTAAGATCCCTGGTGCATATTTTCTAAGTATTGTATTAACATAAGAATGACTATTAGACCAGGACTAGAGATAAATTTAGTGTCTTCTTCCTGTCTATGGCAAATAGCAGGTCCCCAGGAAGGATTTAAAGAACAAAGCAAATGTATGTGCTGTGCTGCTATCCCTCTTATCCAATTTCAGGTTAAGGGCTTTATAGAGGAATATAGCACCTCTGCAGCTGTGAGTTTAGAAGGGCTGGGTGTGTAGGGTTGCCTTCAGGATCAGCATTACCCCACCATGTTCCAGATCTGTGTGAGGTCCATCAGCAAGAAGTGTGACTGCCTGTAGAGAGCCCTCTCAGAAGACTGCTGGATGGCATGATTAGTTATGCTGGTAAGTTACAGGTAACACTGTTTGCTCTGTGTATATCTGAGTGGTGGGAGATGGTGACATTGTCTTTCTGGTCCTCCTCTCATCCCCTGTGCTGGCACTAGAAATGGGACATCTGTGCATCTCACTTTTCTTTCTTCTTGAGAACTAGTGGTGTGTGGTGGTGGGGAGGAAGAGGAATAGTGAAAAGTAATAATGAGCAAGGCACACAGCAAATCAGAAGCCATACTATTGAGACAGCTGCAGCTTTGGTAGACTATTTCCATGTGGTTCTCATGAGGTAGAGTTGTTTCCCAGGGCATGTGACTCGCTAGGAAATTGCTGGCATACTTCCATTGGAAAGGGAGTGACACTTCACAAGTATGTCCTCTCTGCTAGTAGGGGGATACATCTGTAGTGGTCTGTTCTACTTCCAGTGCCATATTTTTTTTAAACTGGAAATGAATGCAGTATTTCTGTTCCAGATGTATCAACATGAGTTTAAAGTGTATGATTGATGAAAGATCCAGAGAAAATGAGCCACCATAATTTGTTGCCCATCCAAACTCTCTATGACCAGGCCAGAACTCTTACTTTCCCTTCCACATGCTTCTGCTGGCTCTTTTCATGAATCCTGTGAAGACACAACCTTTCAAGATGTCAGGCAGCCTCTCAATCAGCTGCTATCATAATCAGTGTTATATTCTCATTACCTAGGAGTAAGCAGGAAAAAAAACATCTGCAAAGTCTGTTTGTGTATGCACCAGCTGAAGTTCAAGTTGAAGCTTTTATACTACAGTATAGGAATTCAATGCAAGTTGCTCAGTTAGTATTTCTCAGAAAGCTTCAGAAAATATAGTGTCCTTTTGACAATGTTCCTCTTTCTACAATCTGCCTTCTTCTAGATTGATTTTTTTGAAATATGCTATTTCTTCCATTGCTTAATATTTATTGTGACCTATGTCTGTCCTCATCTCTGACTAATTATCCAAAGATCAACACATAACACCAACTTCCTTGGTACTTCCTTTATTGCCTACCTCTAATATTTTCTAAACAATCACTCTCTATTCTCCCAAGTCTGGAAAATGACAACTGTAAACATCCCCAAACCAAGCTTGTTTAAGTTCTTTGGTCCTTTCTACTTTGTTCACAGGGGTTCTTAACACTGCTTTGTGCATGCAGGCTACACCAGCACCATACAGTCAGAAGCAGATATTCTGTGTAGCAATTGCAGTGGGAAGGTCATGTGTGAGGGTTAGTGTATTAGCAGCTTCAGAAGAAGAAAATACAGTAGGTTTTTTTGTTGTTGTTTTGTTTTGTTTTTGTTTTGTTTTGTTTTCCATCTGAGAAGCCAGCAAGAACTACTGAATTGAAGATAATTTTTTTTTTTTTTTTTTAGCTAAATATGGCTAAAGAGTTAGAGGAAAATACAAGCAATAGGGCAGAATTAGTCCCTGGGCATGTCCAAAGGAAGAGAGATTTCCTTTATTAGAACAAGTACTTCAGTCAGGTGGTGTTTTGACCACATGTTTTATCAGTTACATAGTGTCACTGCATAAAAGTAGCAAATATAACTGAAGAGACTGCGAGATACGATCATGAGGATTCTTCTGGCCTCAAACTTTGTTTCCAGTCAAGAGTTCCCATGCACTGGAAACTCCAAGCAGCTGATTTCAGTTCCATTGCCATGGAGGGAGGACCAGTCTGTCATTCCAGGAGTCTCTTAAGCAATGGCAATAATTGCTGTGATACGGTGTTGCTGCTGTCATTATCCTGTCATAAAAGCCCAGGCATCTTGACGACTGCACTCAGCTCACGATTTTTTCCTCTCCTTCACTGCTGTAGTATTTGTTTCACTTGGGGAACTCTGCCAGTGGGTGGGATTGGGTACAAGTGTAACCAGAAAGGCCACTGAGGCAGGGAGGGAGGACAGCTGTCCTAAGCATTCAAAGGTTTACATCCTGCACCACTCTGATCTGACCTGGGTCACCAGACATTTATTAGGCTGGAAGAGAGGCTTTTCTGGTCTTGCAGCTATCTTAATCCACCTACCTGTTGCAGTAGAATCTAGAGTAGCACCTAATGCTGCCTTATTGCAACAGAAATTCAGAATAAAAGAAGCAGGCTCTATATTGCCTGTGAAAAAAAACACAAAAACAAACCCAAAAAATGACTGCCATCTCAAGATACCTGTGAATGCATAACTTCCTCAGGTTAAAATTAAGAATAATGCAAAAAATTGTTTTATTCAGATATCACTAAGGTAGGGAAAACCCCCTTATATCTGTGAACATTTTTCAGTTAGCAATGTACCTTGTGATAAAAATATAGTTGCAGAGGAATACTCAGCAAACCCAGCATGTGAGAAAAAAACCATGGGCTAGATGACTTATGAAGAAAAATAGAAAGATTAGAATATAAATAACCGGTCTAAGCTGTGTTTAGATGTGAAGAGTGTGTGGGGAATCCTACAGTATTTATTTGGGTAAAAGCACCCTTTTACATCAAATGAGTCTTTAACTTGAGGGCAAGGATGCTAGTCATTGACTGCTGAAGTGACAACTGGATGCTAAAGGGTGGGAAATGTAGATAATCAGTTAAATTTCATGGACAAAGGATTCAGCTAAACCTCTGTCAGGAGCAGTTGCAGCTCTACAATAACTGAAGAACAGTGGTGGTAATGGTGAAAACCAGTGACCTTCAAATGTAGCTTTGTCCGAGGCACCAGAATATGGGCCATAGAGAGAAACTGTAGTTAGAAGCTTGGATGGAATAATATAGTAAGACCCTTCAGTATGTTTTCTGGAATGTAATGTTGCTTCTTAAGTACACTATGGCATTGCTCTTGAAGATCTGGAGAAGAACCTACAGAGCACTTGAAGAAAGATTAGTGTAACTCATTGGAATTTCTGCATAGCTGTGGCTGCTTCCTTTGCTGTTACAAAAAATGCTAAATCTTGTCTGTTAAAACAGGATAATATGGGGCCTGCCTGAGACATGCTGTCTCAGCACATTTCTCATTGTACCTACCTGTGGTGAACTCAATCCTGGGACACTTGAATAACTATACCAGGGTAATACAAAAATCATTATGGTCCTTATCTTTGCACTTGCTTGAAGAATCAATCATATTGTGATGGTAAACGAAGAGGTGCCACTGAGCTGATATACAGCTAGTGGGGTGTTCTGCCATATGTCTTGTTTAACTGCAGTTAGTAAACTGTAGCAAGTGTTGTTTTCAATTACAGTTTGTCAGAAATATTTCCACGTTATCTAAGTTAAATTAAAAAAACCCGCAGCATTTGAAATCTGAACTGTAACTGCACGTCACTAGCAAGAGACTGTGATTTACTTGGCTCACCCTAAAATGTATCAAAACATATTTAGCTAAGCATTCCCACTGTCTGAAACCCCAATCTTAATTAAAGTATCACTGTCAGCCTGTTACTAGGTATGGAGTATTTTATGCTGTCCAAAGTAGTAGAAAATATTGTCTTTTTACCACTTGCAGTAACTCACAAAATAAACAGTCAAAACATTCTGCTGCAATGGGCAACCCTGTATTTTCTGGTTGTGGCTGAGCCAACTCTGTCAACTTCTTAAAGGGGCATTAAATCAAGAAAGGTATGAATCAGAGCTTTCCTGAATCAGTGAAAATGTACCACTGCCTCTGATGTGTTCCAGAGAGAGTCCTTGGGCAGCAGGGTGACACATTACCATTTAAATACCTTATAAATTACTGTCTTGGTGGTGTGTTTGCCTTTATAGATATAAATAAGAATACTTACTACAAGAGACACTTTATGTTGCAGGGAAAAAAATCCCAGCATTTTGAATATTCAGGTATTTTAATATTTGTTCAAAGGCTTGTACTAGCAATGTCTGATGCAGTTCATTCTAGATCTGTTAAATTGCAGGTTGAAAATCTCTCCCTGGCTGCTTAAAATCACTCTTAGCAAGTGTGTTTTCTTGCATTTACCATTGCCCTTTCTCCCAGAGGCTGCATGGCCTCCCCTTGGTTGCAAGTGTCTTCTCCTTCTCTCCTCCAAATGTCTTGTCTCTTCCATGGTCCAGTCTCTACACAACCCATCTCATTTCTGGGAGGGGTAGTTTTAGCTTTTGGCAGTTTGCAGCTGCATGTAGCCAGCCTTAAAATATGTGCAAGTTGAGTGGTGAAGAAGAAAATAAAAAGGTTCTAACAGAGGAAGAGAAAATGCATCAAGAAAGATTAAAATAAGCAGCAAGCAGGACGTAGAGAGGAAAGAGGTTAAGACTTTTAGGAGTTGGGATGGAGTTGTTCTCTCCCCAAGTGAAAGAGACAGTCAGGAGTGTTTTCCCTTGGGCATTTGTGCTCACCTGTGTAAACACATTTACAGGGCTGTCTGCATCAAGTGTTATTGCTCTTTTGTTATCTAACCTTTGTCAGTGGGTGTACTACCTCAGAAATTTTTTGGAATTAAGTCATTCAACTGGTGGTATTCTCTTTTGAAAAAGACCCCATCTTTTTGGTACATGTGTTGACCCCATACTTGTCTTCTGATCAAAGACAACAACTGAGGAAAGAGCACGATTTACTTTCCATATGGCTGAATTTGCAGGCATTGTTTTCTCTTTCAGCTGTAATGCCAAAGGATGTACCAGGGGCTGGGTAGTTGTGAAGGGAATCCAAGAGACTGCTCTATGATCACCAGAGCACAGCATCCATTGTTCTAGCATGGCTTTAGAAACTTTACCATAGGGGTTTGTGAATAATTAGGACTGCTGCAGGGATGAGGAGCTTCATTGCTAGTTGCCAGTTTTTAAATTTATTTGAAAGTATAAACATGCTGCAAGCATTTGAAGGAATAAAGAGCTTGATATTAATAATGCTGTACTTCAGAAGCTGCCAAAGATGCATAGGGTTTTCTTAGAACTGGAGAAAGCAAAAAGCATAAGGCCAAAATAAGACACTTTGGAGGCTATAAATGTACCTCTTCTAACACCATTGCATCTCATTATTGTTTTGATGTTTCCTTGAGTAGCTAAAAAGCTAATGCAGCTTTTTTTTTTTTTTTTTTTTTTTTTTTTTTTTTTTTTTTTTTTTTTTTCTGAGTTTCATTTCAGTTCTTCATTTTTCCCTTTACTGGAGTAGCTGAGCTGTTATTTAAGCTTGTATCAAATAACCCACATCAAGGGACTGGTATAAGATAAAGTACTTAATTCTAAAATACCACATTTAACAACAGGATTTTAGCACTTGCTCAGTTTTAAGTGCTTGAATAATCCTTTTGATACCCTGCTAAATCTCAGCTTTAAAAAAGCACCTCTTAGGAAAGAACTTTTATTTGGGAAGTGGAGGGATCAGGGGATGATGTCTTTGGTGTCAGGGAGGGAGTTCGAGAAAATAATGTAAATTTTTTGTGCTCTGCTGCCTAAATTTCACCACCACCAAAATTGCAGTTTTCCTTTTAATTCTATTTTGTGAATATCTACGAAGAGAGGAATTTACTTATTTACTTACCTGGAGACAACCAGGTAAGACTGGTCCCACTGCATGGATTTTTCTTGCCTATGGCATGTTCTGTATAGCCCTCAAGATGCACTTTTGCATTTTTGACACGTAGCCATGTCCTGAAGAAAAAACTTAAAATAGAAGAGAGCTCAAGTGTAAAGGCAGAGAGAGCAGACTATGTTCCTCCACTTGTTTAAAGGTAATAAATATAGAACAAGAAATTAAAATCAGAGAGTGCAATGGCAACTTTAAAGTTTTCCTGAAAACAGACCTCTTTCCTCCCACAGGCAAATGCAACAGGAAAGAAGAGAAGGAGCTGTGTAGGCAAAATGGGTTTGCTCTGGATTATTTTGTGCTAATTACTTTGACAGCTGCTTCTGAAGCAACATTTATAAAGAGTGCATGTGCACTCCTGCCTCTGTGTCTGTCTCTGTAGATCTAATTCTGTCAGCCTGAGTTACAATTTAAGATCAATGGGAGGAAGGGAGAAGTCTGTCTCAAGCAAAAGGTAGTCCTAGATGATAAAGTAGGAAAGATCCTTACCAGAGTTATTTAGGAAACTTGGATGAATACTGTGGATGCAATGAGAATCTGTTGGTTAAAGGCTTTTCCACATCTTACTCTACTTCACATGCCTGTGTGCAGGAGAGAGCATGAATTAAAAGAGCATTGTTCATGTATCAAAGATTCTTGTACCAAGCACTAGTCATTGAGTGACTTCTTGACCCAACTCCTAAATAAGTAAAATTAAATTAGATCTTCTTATTTTCAAATACTTTGAATATAAATTAATTCCCTACTTACTGTATGTTATCAACTCACTGGTTATTTGAGCCAGGAGTGTTGGTCAACGTCAGATGAATATGAGCCAGCAGTGTGCCCAGGTGGCCAAGAAAGCCAACAGCATCCCAGCTTGTATCAGGAATAGTGTGACCAGCAGGAGAAGGGAAGTGATGGTGCCCCTCTATTCAGCACTGGTGAGGCTGCACCTTGAGTACTGTGTTCAGTTTTGGGCCCCTCACAAGAAAGACACTGAGTTACTGGAGCAAGTTCAGAGAAGGGCATCCGAGCTGGTAAGGATCTGGAGAACAAGTCCTATGAGGAGAGGCTGAAGAAGTTGGGAATGTTTTGTTTGGAGAAGAGCAGACTGAGAGGAGACCTTATTGCTCTCTACAATTACCTGTTGGCCTCTACTCTCAAGTAAATAATGACAGGACTAGAGGAAATAGCCTGAAGTTGCATCAGGGGAGGTTTAGACTAGATGTGAGGAAGAATTTCTTTACTGAGAGTAGTTAGACACAGGAATGGGCTGCCCAGAGAGGTGGTAGAGTCACCATCCCTGGAAGTATTTAAAAACTGTGGTGATGAGGCACTTCAGGACATGCTTTAGTGGGCATGGTAATTTATATATTTATATGATATGGAGAGATGACCTTAAAGGTTTTTTTTCAACCACAATAAGTCTGTGATTCTGTGATGATAGAGCAAGTCATGAGGTATGATTAGGTCTGCCATATAGCCAGGTTTTTCCAGACAAGTTTTCAGTTTCCAGAGGGAAAAGGAGGTATATGATTATTTCTTCACACTTGTCACAAAGCCTTGTCAGAGTTCCTACCCTTCCTTCTCCTCCTCCTTCTCACAGAGGCTTATGTCAGATGACAAATCCCTGTGGGGTTGCACACCAACAGGATGGGGCAGGGTGACTGAGCTCACACTCCCCACCTCTGCAGAGCAAGTGCTGTTTCCCCATCACACCTGGATGTGTCAGAGCCACCACAGTGGTGCTTCAGAGCTTCTGGATAGAAATCTAGGATCCCTACAGGCTACAAAAGACCAGTTTATTTGTTAGCAATCAGGGACCATCAGTGTTGCACAGAATTGAGTGCTTTGCCTGTATTTTTATTTCTGTCTGCATATGTCACTATGCATATTAATTCCTTCTACTTCACCTACAAGACACAGAGAAATATCTTTCAGGTTGACTAATGGCAGTATAGGAATAGTGAGTAGGAACTGGAATTTCTCTAAATCCGTGTTAATAGACTTTTTGTACAGTTGCTATGCCTTCACATATTGCAGTTGTGTTCTCAAATCAAGAGGGCTCTTAAGAAGGAACGGGAGAGGCTCATTTTACAGCCTGAGGCACCCAGGGGATCTCATGTCTCTCCTAATAAGATTCTGAAGTTTACATTGCCTCACTAGTGTTCTAAGTTATTAATTATTTTAAAACTTCAGTAATTTCTAAATAAAAGTTTAAACTGTTTTCTGACATTAAACTGTTTCCCATGTGCTCAGTGTCACTGGGAAAAAGCCCCACTCAACATAAGCAGCTGATTTTTAATTTTATTTATTTATTTTTTTTTTAGGAACGAGGTCTATCTTTTATTAAATATGGTAAAAAATGTATATATAGTAGGTCTTTTATTCTGCCTTTATATCACACCCATATTGCCTATTATGCTGACCTCACTTTTGGGAGAATCACTTGGTTAGTTCTAAATATAGCATTGCATCTACCCTTAAATGGAAGTGAAGGGGTGGTAGCCTGTAGAGAGAGAAATTATTTTTGTTTTCCTCAGCCAGAGTTTACTAAGCTGGGAAAGCCTGGTCTTCCTCTCTGCTTTGCAATTTTTCTGTATCCCTCGGTAAGTCCATTTTTCATCAAGGTTTTTCTTGTTCAGAACAAATGCAAGTAAGTGTGGGAGGGTGTTGGGTGCTTTTCTGCGAGAAAATAAATTAACTTCCTTGGGGAAATCAAGAAATAAGTAGGACACAAGTTGATTGATTAAAAAAAAAAACAAATAACAACCCAGCAAAAAAATAAGGTAGAATTGATTTATTCTGTGCATAGTCTTATTCTGTGCATTCATCTTAGTTCTATTGTGTTACATTTCCTCTGTTTCTTTCTGCACATAAAGAATTACATTATGCCAATCCATAGTTCTATTGGTATAAATGCTTTTCCAATTGTACATACGTTGGCAATGTCACTTTCTTGTGCGCTTATACTGTATAAAGAGATAAAACAACTTATCTGAAGTATTTGCATAAATAATTACGCATAAACTTCTTTAGTAGCTGACAAAACTAGATGGTATGCTGTAGAGTAGGATAGAGCTAGGACAAAAAATATCTACTTCTGTTTTTCATCTACCATACTTGTAAGTGCATTTCTTCAGAAGATGTATTTCTGGATTTTGTATTGCTCTAAACTATGTGGTGTTTTCTGTGCCACATGAAAATTCCAGCTAAATGGCATTGATAGAGTCTTGGGAAATCATGCTCATGCTCTTGAAACTATGCCTGTATGTGGGTAATACCTTAATACCTGTGAGCCGTGAAAATGTGTTAATGAAGGGTAATGAATGTTGGGATGATGGGAAGTGACTGACTTTCAGAATGTCTCACATTCCTTGCTGTCCAGCTGAAGGGATGTAATACACTCACCAAGTGAAGGAAATCTTAACATATTATTGTAACGTGTTCTGACTGTGCATTTCCAGCATCAGGATGGCAAGGTTTCAAGTCAATGTGGCCAAATTCAGCCTTATTTAACTCTCAGTCATGTAAGATCATGAATTCATAAGAAAATGTCTACAGAAGTACTCTCTGGACTTTTCATAGTTCATCTTATAACAAGAATGTGACGAGAAGTCAAACTGGAAGCTTTCATTCCTTCCATCATAACAGTCAAAGAAAAGACCAGATCACATTTTTTAGACTCGACGCAGGAACTGGTGGTCTCCTTTACAACAATGACCTCAGATGAGGGAAGGGTGCCCCTGGCTTTGCCTCATACCTCTTTGCTTCAGAGCGTAGCTGGTGGTCAACTCCATGGCCCATGACTGTGACTGTGACATGCTCCATATTGCATCCTCATTATTTGTTATGCCTAGAGTGTGAAGAAAACCATCCAGGGACTATTACAAAGTCAAGGTGTGCATTAGCCAAATGATTGCATTAAAACACGTAATCTGCCTGTGTGTCTTCATACACAGAATAGTCTGATGTAGTGAAATGTTAGAAGTCTACTATTTAAAAAAATATGAAATTTTAGTAAAGCATAGATCTTTCTGGGATAGTCAGGACCTTCAGCTACTGGAAAATGTTGCTTTGCTGGACATTCAAACGAGCAGAAATTTATGAAAAAACTCAATATTTATGTATAATGAGAATCATGCATGTTCTTGTGGGAAAGATTTGAACCAGACTGAACCTGTTGCCCACATGATTTATTTTTAAAACTGATTTGTGAAACTAGGATAATACTATTTCCATACAAAAGGCGTATGATCAGTAAAATTTAAGACCAGCTATGATTGTGGCTAAAGATGTCAGGAAAGGAAGCTCAAAACTTGCAGAGTATTATCTGGAATTCCATGTAGTTAAGCAAATGGGAATTCCATATACTTTTAAATTTCAGAAGCATTTTTATTCTGTTGTCAAAAAAGTTAAAACTGAATACTTTTTATTCAGAAGGAAAAAACTCTTCAATGGAAAAGACAGAAGCATCTGAGAATGACAATAAATTGTATGGGGTTTTTTACACAGAACATAATTATCTATGTAGGATCTAAATACCCACATGGACACAGAGCTAAATGACGGAAGAGACATGATAGCATTTTAAAATCTTATTACCAAGATGGGGAAGATATTACCAGAACCTCTGCATCCCATTCTGGTTTAGAGTGTAGTGTCTATGAACTCCATTGTGATTCATGTTGGTTTTGCAAGATTTGTACCAAAACAAGTTTCTTGGGGGAAAGCATTCTTATTTTTTTTTCCTACTGCAGTTTCCACAAAATTGTCATAATAATCTGGAAAAGAACATGTTTTTTTAGTAGTATGGTAACTTTTTAAACTGGTCAGTTTAAAGCAACTGATCACAGAATTATCAGAGTTGGAAGGGACCTCTATAGATCATCTTAGTTCAACTCCCCCACTAAAGCAGGATCCCCTAGAGCACATTACACAGGACAGCATCCAGGTGGGTTTTGAATATCTCCAGAGAAGGGGACTCCACAACCTCCCTGGGCAGCCTGTTCCGGTGCCTTGTCAATCTCATAGCAAAAAAGTTGTTTCTTATGTTTATATGGAATTTCCTATATTCCAGATTGTTCCCATATGACTAGAAGGTGGTTGGGATGTTTCCTTCATCCTCTCTCCTCCACTTTATTTTCCATTGTGGTATATAGGTGCTATGGAATAAAATACATTATGTTATCAGGTAAATACCATGGGCTTTTGTTTACTATGGAAGTATAAATTGGCAAAGCTGGATTTCTCAACAGCACTTAACATTGAACAGTGTGGAGAACAGCAACAATGTCTACATCATGGGAGAAAAAAAGGACAAACTCTCAAGCCAATACAAATGATATTTAAGAACTATGAGATACAGAGGAGATCTAGAATAAGGATACACGTGTAGGAGCAGTATGTACTGATCTTTCAGCCAGAATGAGGAGGATAGGCTATGTGAGGGCAGGCAAGAACCTGTCAGTCGTTTTTGGCACTTCTGCAGAAGGCCAAGGGCAGAGATGAGCAAAGAAAGTGTATGTTGCATGGTACAGCATTGACAGGTCAGCCAAGAAAGTACATGCTGTATAGTGCACTGCTCACGACAGGAGGCTCCTGAGTCCAGGAATGCAAGCTGCCTATCTTTGGTGACAACAGCTATGTTCTCCTTCCCATGGTATTTGTCAAGCCCATCCATCAGTTTATTTGGTTGTGTGCCTGCTCTCTGAGGCTATGCAAATGATGATGCTAGAATTTACTGCCTGTCCTTTAAATCTTAAATTAACTCACTTATCAAACTAACAATGTCTATATCAGACTCTTTGCTTCCCTGCTCAAGAATGTGGCCACTTGTCATGTGGTCCTAGATTATTGCTTTCTATTCAGATCGGTATTACTATGGCATGAAACCATGCATAGGACATCTGTCTTTTACTCAAGACCAAGTATAAATTGTTACATACATGCTAATAAGAAAGTAAAACTGTATATTTGCATAAACTGTTTTGAATAGTCTAATTAGTTTGTGGTTTATATAATTAATATTAATAATATTAGCATTATTATTAATACTAATAATATAATTAATAATCATTAATATAATTGAAGATATTTTGGCTTACTTGATTTTGTTTGAGTTTAATCATGTTCTGAGTGGTTCACACAGAACACAAATAGTGCAGTTTAGGTCCTCCTGATGTCCCCAGCATTTACAATCATTGACATAAGCAGGAGTAATAATGACAATAATAATAATAAAGAGTAAAGCAAAAGAAATAGTAGTACAATTGTGCTGTATTTCACCAGAGAAGTAAAGGTCTGATGAGAGACTAAGTGTTTTAGGTCCTATACTTCTAGTTCTTTTTTTTTTTTTAAATCCAGGGAAGTTAATATTTGCATGGATGAAGTTCAAAGGTTGTTTCCGACTCACAGGACATGTATTTCAGCAACTTCACTGTGCCTCTTGCAGTCACATAGCAGTAGAACTTGGTAAATAAAACTTGAGATTTGCTTCTTAATTTGTTACAGTTATCAGAAAATTATTTTTATGTTTCTCTTGGCCTATTTATAATTTTTTTTGCTGAATTTTCAGTTTCCCATTGGAAAAGGTTTTTTTTTTTCCCCAATGCCTTTGCCAGACCACTGTCCACATCTTGCTGTAGGGACAGTTCCACCAATTGACATGCCAGAATAATTAGGTTTCCAGCCATTGCAAGTCATAAAATCTTGATTCACCTAAACCTGTAACTTCTGTGAGGCTAAGGTGCCATCTGTACATCATGTTACCTAACTCAGTAGTACATTGACTAAATATTAGTTTATATTTTGAACATCTCACATATATGTGTATCAGTGGAAACCTGGGAAAATAGTCAACACACGGTTCCTAGGAAAACAATAGAAAATTCTCTTATTGTGAACTCAAGATATCCTGCATGCTCTGTAGACTCTGCTGAAGCTGATTTTACAGTGGGGCTCTGATTTTGCTCTTCAGATACTTGTCTTTGCAACACTATTGAGTATTAGATACATGCTCTGCATGCATAATTATAATTAACCAATGATTATTATTACATTAGGAATTGTTGCCAGGCTGCTCCCCACTGTGTTAACAGAAGGCAAAATTAGTCTGGCTGCTAACAAGCTCAGTTAATTACTTGTATGAGGACTGGGAGTGGATGGCCAAGTTTTTTCTATTCTTAGGGCATTTGGGTAAATGTGAAAACTCTCTGAACCAAATTTTTGTGAAAGCCTCAGTGCTGATTAATAGAGAAGGATATGCTAATTAAAATGTAAGTTTTACATTTAGTGGCAAAAGCTGAAGTGTAAGTAGCAAAGATATTTTCTCCTCTCTCAAAAATGAAAATAACCCAGACTGTGAGTCATCCAGACACATGGGCATTACTCTTCAACCCTTATGCATCAGATATCAGCGAGAGTTATATACATAGCAACATATAAAATGCATGTTGATAAATTCACAGAATTATTCAAGTAGGCCACATGTAAACATGAGTAGCACTTAACAGCTGAGTAAGCCTAATTGGTGGATTTGCCCTTTACACATTCATTTACGGGAAAAGGCTAATTAAAAATAGAAAATAGGGAACATTATACCAGTAACTGTCCAGTTAACATACAAACTAAAGAGTGAAGTCAAATGTCACGTACACAATAGTCACAGAAAACAGGAAGAAAACCAGTATTTAATGTCTGCAGGTATAGCAAAATGTCATGTGCAGATACCAAAAGTAGGAGAAGCCAAGGCTGCACGTGGGTCTGTATAACTGTGTTCATGTACCTAAGGCAATATGTTGCATGATGACTTGGTAGGTCCATATCAGCTCCAACTAAGCTGGTGCCTCTGCAATGTCTTGCACCATTGCTGTAGTAACTTGGGTCATGTTGATGTTCTTCTTTCTCTAGAAATGTGGTAATATATTTTCTTAATGTTCCACAGTAATGTTGTAAACTTGCTTTGGTTTTGTATTGCAGTGTCTGGTAGTTTGCCTAAAACTCTCATTCCTGAATGTGTGACTTGTCATTCTTATATCTCATGAAAAACAATTGGTAAGGTACCATAGGTTATGCAGAAGATGAGTTAGGTCAGTTATGAGTTAGGTCAGTTAGAAGATCAGTTATCAGGTGATAAATTGCAAAAACTCATTTCTTTAGCTCTCATGACTTTTTATAAGATGTATTTGCTATTAAGTATACTTACTGTATTCTCCTGCAGAGACCTTTTCCTTGAAAAAGTAAAGCTAGTTGATGTGAGAATATCATAACTTAATCTGGTCATCTGATTAAGCTTTTGAATACTTGCAACTGTCAATCAGACACAGCTGGAAATTATTATAGTGCTTTATAAGAAAATAACATTTCCTTTTGTTAGTCAGGACACCAGGGGATCAGACCCAGCCAACATGGGTTTATGAAAGGCAGGACCTGCTTGACCAACCTGGTCTCCTTCTGTGACCAGATGATCTGCCTAGTGGATGAGAGAAAGGCTGTGGATGTTGTCTACCTGGCTTTTATATAAGTCTTTAACACAGTTTCCCTAGAGAAGCTGGAGGCTCATGGCACAGACAGGTGTACTTTTTGCTGGGTAAGAAGCAGGCTGGAGGTCTGGGCCCAGAGGTTTGTGAGTGGAGTTAAATCCAAGTGGTGGCTGGTCACAAGTGCTGTTACCTAGAGCTCAGTGTTGGGGCCACTCCTGTTGAAAAACTTTATCAATGATCTGGATAAGGGAAACAAGAGTTCCCTCAGTAAGTTTGCAGATGACACCAAATTGGGTAGGATTGTTGATCTGCTTGAGGGTGGGAAGGCTCTGCAGAGGGATCTGGATAGGCCGAAGTTATGGGCCAGTGCCAACTGTATGAGATTCAACAAGGCCAAGTGCCTGGTCCTGCACTTGGGTCACAACAGCCCCAGGCAATGCTACAGGCTTGGGGAAGAGTGTCTGGAAAGCTGCCCAAAGGAAAAAGACCTGGAGGTGGGAGTTGACAGCTGGCTGAATATGAGCCAGCAGTGTGCCCAGGTGGCCAAGAAGGCCAACAGCATCCTGGCTTGTATCAGGAACAGTGTGGCCAGCAGGAGAAGGGAAGTGATGGTGCCCCTGTACTTGGCACTGGTGAGGCTGCACATGAATGCTGTTTTCAGTTCTGGGCTGCTCTTTACAAGACAGACACTGAGGTACTGGAGCAAGTCCAGAGAAAGGCAACAAAGCTGGTGAAGGGTCTGGAGCATAAGTGCTATGAGGAGTATCTGAAGGAATTGGAAATGTTTATTCTGGTGAACAAGAGGCTGATGGGTGGCATTATGGCTCTCCACAACTAACTGAAAGGAGGTTGTAGTGAGGTGAGTGTTGGTCTCTTCCCGTAAAGTAGCCAGCAATAGGATGAGAGGAAATGGCCTCAGGTTGTGCCAGGGGAGGTTTAGATTGGATATTAGGAAAAATTTCTTTACTGAAAGAGTGGTCAAGAATTTGAACAGACTTCCCAGGAAAGTGGTGGAGTCACCATCCCTGGAGATGTTAAAAAATATGTAGGTGTGGGACTCTGAGACATGGTTTAATTAGCATGGTGATGTTTGGTTGATGGTTGGACTTGATATGGAAGAATGGTATTTACAGATATTTTACCATGTTTACAAGTTCAGTTACTTAGCCTATAAAACATGGGCATTTTAAAATTAATTTGGACTTATTTTTATACAGTTCCATCAAAAATGTCAAATAAACACATAAAATTAAGTGACGTGTCAAACTACAGTCTTCTGTTGAATCAACTTAAATTCTTCCTAAAACATGTTGTATAAGAAGTATAGCTCACATTTTTCAAGAATAAATCGCTGCAATGAAATGTAGAAAATTATTTCTTCTGCATAGACAATCTGATTAGTAATACAACTAGAAAAAATGTTAACAAATTGCACTAAAAATTCATGCTAAATCTTGGTAATATCTGTAATTTTTCATCAATTTTACCATTGCTTCCTCTTCTCAACTAGAGATTTTGCAAAATGATTTTTTAAAACATGAGATAGTAATAAAAATTACATTTTGTGACAGAAAATGTCACAAATTGTCTGAAATTGCTTTCAGAATAGTTAATTTAGAATGAATTATTATATTTAGAAGAATTAATTTAGAATTTTAAGCATTTAGAAACCTATTTTTAGCAATATTTTATTGAAGTACGTTGATTGCATGTACTTTTCACACAATAAAAAGATAATTGAAAGTCAAAGATTTCATGGAATTTGAAAGCTGACAATGAAGAAATTTCTAACGTTTTTCAGTTTTGAACTAGATCTCATTTTACCAGAGACACTTTTTTTTTTCCCCTGAAATAGTTATTAATTAAATTTTAATGTGAATATTGTTCATTTTTGTTACAGAACACATATTTGATAGCAAACAGAATATGACCTGAAGCTGTACCTGTGCTTTTGAAATTTAGAGGTGCTCATATTGTGTTTATATGTGTTTGTAAGATTTCTATTCAAATCCCTTTGAGCTTTTTGGTATGCTTCAGGAGGCTGCCTGCTTATGGGACTTGTGACAAATGCAGAATTTTGGTGTGAGGATTTCCAGCATGGGAAGGTTCTTCTTGGCAGGGCCTATGGCTGGGCAGGGCAGGGCTGCGAGGAGCTGGAGACCAGCCTGCTGGGAGCTGCTGGGACAGGGGCTGATAGCCCTGGGGACTAAAATGGGGTCTTGGGCCATGGGTAGAGTGGGAGAAGCCCTGAAGGAAGCTGGGCAGAGCAGTCTGGTCCATTGCTGCCCCTAGGATCTTGACATCCTCTTAACATAACACCTGGGTGAGATACTGTTGCTTCACTTCCCATGGGTACCCCTGAGGTGGGTCCCAGGCCATGCCTCTGCCTGTGCCCCACAACTGGGCAGTCCCCTTACCTTCAGGAAGAAATTAGATGTTATTGCAGAAGTTTGCCTGACTGAAAACGTTGGAATTGAGCCCAAGATGCTTTGTCACTGAAGTGCAGCCATCTCTTGGGGATAATGTTGGCTGTTCAGTTGCTCCCTGGAGCCCTTCATTGCCATTTAGGCTAAGTAGACCAGGAATAAAGAGCCCCACATCCAGCCAAGACTTAGCCAGCAGACTGTAGTAACGCACAAGCTGGCACCTGCTCAGAACGCTGCTGGAAACATTCCCCACTTTTCAGGAAGTCATCATCATATTTCTATGAATCTAAGGGGATGTTAGCACCTCTGGGTTATTTTACAACCATGGCTTAGAATTTTCTTAACTCCAAATCAGCAGTAAACTTGATCTTCCTTCCCGTGTTGCTTCTGGGAACTTCTTGAAAGTTCCTGAGAACCTTCTAGCCACATAGTGACCAAACTATGCCAAGTGTTGTAGCAAGTCCACAGAAGGGCAATGAGAATGATTGGAGGTCTAGATAAAATAACCTATGAGAAAAGACTGGATGAGCCAACTTTGTTATGTTTAAATGAGATGTAAACAAAATCTTCAAGAGGCTGCTGCAAAACTGAATGAATGCAAACTGGTTTAGCATTATCACGGTGAGCTGGACAGCAAATAACATAAGCTGCTACAAGCAACAAAGTAAAAGGTTTAAAGAGCAGAGAACTGAAACACCTGAAAATGCCCTAAAGCTGTCAGATTTCCATCTCTGGAAATTTTTATGGAGCTTTTAAATGGCATCTGCAAGAAGGGGAAAATGATCTGACAAATTCTCTTCTAGCTTTGTCATCCATCATTTCATGTCTCACTGCATGGCTGCTAAACTGCATTCAAATTTTATACATTTGTACATGTACACACAGATGCGTCTGTATGTAAAAATATCAATCCTAAGTGTCTGAAATATATGGATACATGTGATTTCACTCTCTGCAGGAATTACTGATTGTTACAAACTGAAATATGTCATCAGTAGCAGTGCCGTTTTACCAGAGGAGGCACAAGCACTTCGATCAGTCCTATCGCAACATTCAGACAAGATATGTACTTGAGGAATATGCAGCAAGAAAGTAAGTGCCATGAATTTCACATATAGAGCATATAGAGAATTCTCTTTTTGGTAATCAGGTCTTAAAATCAAGATATTTGACTTCCCCCTCCAACCTCTAAAACTGTGGTTTATTCAGAGTGGTAGTTTTCCACTTCCTTCAATTGCTCCCTCTGTGCAGTCTCCCATCAGCATAACTAGATTTCCTAGCTATGTTGCAGCATCTATTTAATAGCTCCAAGTTGGAAATTCTGCTTTTAAGCTGAAATTGAGACTCTGAACTAAGAGAAATTCCCATTAAATTTACTGTAAATAATAGAAACAGGATTTTACCCATTCTTCCATATGATGTGAGGACATTCCTTTTTCTGAAGCTAGCTATTTCTAGTTATAGTTTTGTCTTTCAAGTTCATTTTTCAAAATTAAATGAATATTTAACTCTTTTCATGCGAAATCTCAGTTTTATTCAAAAGATGGATGTTCTTTGTATCTCAAAGCCTGGAGTTTTGAATCTTGGTTGCTTAAGGATCACTGTCATCCCTCCTCAGTAATTAAGATAACTAGTTAGCCCAGCTAGCTGTCAAGCTTGTCCAACTTCCCCCAAGAAACAATCACAGAATCATTAGAGGAGATCCTCTTCAAGAGAACAGTTTATGCATAAGGTTATGTGAAGTACAGCAAAGCAGGAATATGTAGAAATAGACAATGTTACAGGCATTTTGTGTGATTTATATATTAGACAGGCTAGTAGCCTCGTGGTTCACTGCAGTGTTATCATAGCACTTGAATGATTGGTGACTAAGGTAAGTATAAATTTTATAGTACTGAATGAAATAAAATGCCTAATGTTCCTCAGTGGCAGATGATGGACATTAAGCCCTTGAAGAACAAGTGAGACTCAGCGCCCTAGTGCATTTAGTGAGAAATGCAAAGTAAATTTCCCACTGAGCAGTTGCTCAGTCATGGTGTTCAGTTCATTTGAAATAACTTCTTTGGTTTTTGTGAGTTCATGTTTTACCAGAATTGCTAGGTTATAACAATGTCTTTAATATTTGAAGGGCTGCTTCCAGACAGGCTGCTTATTATGAATCATCTGGCTTGGGAAGAACGACATGTAGACTCTGTGCCAGGAGGGCACGCACCTTGGCTCATGAAGCAATACAAGAATCCAGAAAAAGGTAAAGCTCTATTGGTCCCATCTGACCTGGGTAGTGGCTCTGGTCCCATTCTGTATAACTCTTTTGCCAGGGCTCTTTTTGGAGCTGGCAAAACTGAAGGCTTCTCTGTCACTTCTTCACTAATCTATTTGGCTGGAATACTAAGTGACTGAGTGTCATTTTCTATCTCATATTTCAACTCAGAGTTGTACCCCTAATCCCCACTCTGACCCTTGAAAACATCTTTAAAACCAAATAATATAGTATCTGCTGAGAATCTGAAACTCACTTTTTAGCAGTTCTTGAATTTCTCGTTTGGACCAATTTAAATATTTTGAGTTCTTTCCTTAGTATTAAGAGGACATGTATTACTGTCATTTCTCAGTTACAGCCTTAATATCACAGAAATGACAGTGTTAGGGGTTGGAAGGGACCTTGAGAGATCATCAAGTCTAACCCCCCCATGCCAAAGCAGGACCACCTAGGTCACACAGGAACATGTCCAGGTGGGTTTTGAATGTCTCCAGAGAAGGAGACTCCACAACCTCCCTGGGCAGCCTGTTCCAGTGTTCTGTCACCCTTGCAGTCAAAAAGATTTTTCTTATGTTTATACAGAACCTCCTATGCTCACACTTGCATTCATTGCCCTTTGTCCTATCATTGGTCATCACTGAGAAGAGCCTGGCTCTCACCTCCTGACACTCACCCTTTACATATTTGTAAACGTTCATGAGGTCACCCCTGAGTCTTCTTTCTCCAAGCTGAAGAGACCCAGCTCCCTCCGCCTTTCCTCATAAGATGTCCCACTCCCTTAATCATCTTTGTGGCTCTGCACTGGACTCTCTCAAGCAGTTCCCTGTCCTTCTGGAACAGAGGGGCCCAGAACTGGACACAATATTCCAGATGTGGCCTCACCAGGGCAGAGTAGAGAGGGAGGAGAGCCTCTCTTGACCTACTAACCACCCCCTTTCTAATGCACCCCAGGATGCCATTGGCCTTCTTGTCCACAAGGGCACATTGCTGGCTCATGGGCCCCCAGGTCCCTTTCCCCTGTGCTGCTCTCCAACAGTTCAGACCCCAACCTATACTGGTACCTGGGGTTCTTTCCCAGGAGCAAGACTTTGCACTTGCCCTTGTTGTAATTCATTAAATTTTTCCCTGCCCAACTCTCCAGCCTGTCTAGGTCCCTCTGAATGGCATCACAGCCTTCTGGGGTGCCAGCCAGTCCTCCCAGCTTTGTGTCATCAGCAAACTTGAAGTCCTGTAGTAAATGTACTTATGGCAATATTGCTGTTTGTGAATTTGACTGTTTCTGCTCTGCCATGCCCTACAGTGAGTGCACTGGAGACACAGAGAATCTACACAAGAATGAATTCTGCCTTGTTTGCAGAAAATGTGTTGTGAAAATCACATACATTAATGCGGTTAAACACTTGATTTTTTTGAAGCGGAACGTTCCAGGAAAACCAAACTAATTTGTATACTCTATTTTATCTTTTTAAAAACTGTTTTAAATTATAGTGATGTAAAGAAACGCATGGTAGAAAAAAACTGGTTTTTAAACCACACTGAAATGGTATGAAGAATATTTTTAAAATATCAGACAAATAGTGTCTCAATATACTGTTCACTGAGTTTCATGAAAGTCTTTTTATTTTGCTCCATGGCATGTTGGGCTATGGTTTAAGAATCTTGCATTATTCTAGAATGACACCCATGTTAGAAATTTCTGGTGTTCAGCTCCCTTCTTTTTTCCTCATGGCAAGGTAAAGAGTAGCATGCTTATTGTATCAGCATGAATACAGGAAATTGAGACAGCTCTGCTTAAAAAAAATTGTCTCAAATGTTTTTCAGGAATTCTGAAGAATCATCAGTTAGATTTTTTTCAGGGAACAACCCACAAATTTCTCAAGAAGTTATCTTTTCCTGACAGTTTATATAATAATACCTGCTGACCCTTGTCCAAGAACAATGTTTTTCCATGCAGCAATTCCTCAAGTCATTGATCTGTATCTTTCAGGTGAGGTCAGCTGATATAGCCCATGGAGCTAGCAGAGCTTCCCAGGGAAGGGAAGGACACACCATTAGCCAAGGACACACTATTAGCATGGCCCAACTCTTATTAGGGTGTGAACACAAAGGAACAGAATATGCTTTCACCCCTCTGCCTTTTTGTGTTCATGGGAAGGAAAATTAGGACCCATTGGCAAGCCAGGCAGGTCCTTCATCTTGATTACCAGAGGAATATTACTACGAAGTCAGTCAACATGGCCTTGCCAGCTTTCAAAACCTGAAGCTATGGCATTATCTATGCAGGGGAAAAGAAAAGGAAAGAAAATTCAAATAAATTTCGCATGCTCATTATGATAGGCAGATGGATTATATGAATAATTCCTAACGTAGATTTTGCATCTTATTGTTGTAGTTACAGAGCCCTCGTTTGACTAAAATTTGAGTGACAATCTTAAAGCTTCATATTGGCTACTCTTACCTGATATTTCTTCTTGTACAGGACTCATGAACAAAAGTCTCATGCAAGTGATGAGAAAAGGATACGGTTTGCCAGTGAGTTGTCTGCTTTGGAAAAAGAGATTCACACAGCCAGACACCATGCAAGAGAACACCTGGATAGACTTTATATACAAAGGATGGTAGAGTGCTGAACCTTTTTTGTTCCTATCCAAACAAGATATATTGAAATTTAAGCCTGTGTTTCAAATACCAATAGTGATTTAACATATTTTACTTCTGTGAATTTAAGAGGAGATCTTCTACTCCATTTGAGTCTGATGCTAGATGCTTCTTTACCTGTGTTTAATAGGTAGAAGAAAATATGGCTCTGGAAAGACATGCTGTTGAGGAAAGTATAAGTCGGGCTCCTGAAATCCTAGTCCGCTTGAGGTCTCACACTGTCTGGGAAAAGATGTCTGTGAGTCTTTGCTTCACTGTGCAAGGATTTCCAACCCCTTTTGTACAATGGTAAGAGACTGGTCTTTCCTAGCCCTCAAAAAATGTTGTTAAGCTTTTTTCATTTGGAAGTTATGGCATAACAGATAACTGTCACATACATAATGGCTATGTTAAACACCCTTTATAATCCTCATACATGTTCTGGATTGTAGCAGTTGATACTAGAGTGGAAGGAGTGGGAGGGCAGCATTCTGAATGGACTTCTGCAGTGTGAGAAGCAAATGAAAGCAGGTCAGAAGGCAGACTGTGGCAAGCATTTCTAGTCTTTCTGGTCATTGAATTGCCTGATGATGAAGCTGCAAATAACAAAATACTCAGGGCTCACAAGCCCCTTGCTGAGTGTGGGTAAACTTGCACAGCACCATTTTGTCTTGGGCTGTATCCTTGTTCACTCTGTGTCAGCCTCTCTTGTGGTGGACATGAGGGTAATGTCCCTGAAGCTGCCCTTCTCTCCAGATGAGTTCTGTCCTGAATATGTGAGAACCCCAGGCTTCATCTTAGTGAAGATCTAACCTGAGGCACAATCCTGTTGCTTCTTCCCTTGGTTGTGCTGAAGTACTTTGCTGTGATCCAAGACAAAGCTTGCTTCCCATCTTGGGTCAGGTCTTGTGGACCAGAAAGCTCAAGTCGTTCCACTGCTTGCTCTGCTGGTTTGGGTGCACATCTTCTGTTTCCACTTTCTTGCTGCAGTGATGGTCCCCCTTTTCCTTCATGGCCCAATTTGTATCTATCCATACATACTGGAAAATACTCTATACAGGTATGGAAGATTTATAGAGAGAGCTTGGATGACAGTAAACGATACCTGAATGTAAATATCTGCTAAATTAATGCAGTATGTAGTTGCTAATATTAATGGGTTTCTTTTTTTCTTGATTGTCAGGTACAAAAATGAGGAACTGATTACCCCTGCAAGTGATCCAGTAAAATACAGAATTGAAAGCAAATATGGAGTACATGTGTTGCATATAAACAGGTAGATTATTCTAGAGAATACATTTTTTTATACTCTACACAAAGTGGTTTTTATCAAATACAATTGAAAATTCAGATAAAAGCTGCAAGAGAGTTGTTATATTTAGGCTAGAGAAGGTTCACTAAATAGCTGAATACTTGATTATGAAGATTAAATGAAAAATTAGGTATTTTTATTATTTAACCCCAGCAATCTAAAAGAAGATAGGTACCAGAAAGAATGGTACTTCCTTTTTTATAACAATAATCATCTCAGTATTGAACATAGAAAATTGACTGTTTATTTTATGTTTTTGTCATGATGAAGCTCTTAAAGTTAAGCAAAATTTTATCTGGTCAGTGCAAGGATATGCAGTTGTCAGTATCTGTTTTACTATGTTAGGTACTTTATTATGTTTGGTACTCTTTGCTTTTTAATCTTTTCTTTGGTCTCCAAAAAGGTAAGGAGGTATAATTTAAAGAAAAAATGTTTTAATTTATTTTATTTTATTTTTCAAAATTATATTAACCTTGTGGTATAGAAATGCCTTGGTAGAACAGTTTCCAAAACTAATCCATTCTTAAACAATTGAAATATTGCATATTACATGTGATTTGGTACAAACCTTTTTTAAAAATAAAAAGACCCAAAGAAAAGTGAGGGCATCACTGTGGTATTTGAAAAGAAAATTAATAGATTAAATCAAATTAAATTAATGTTTCCAGAACATGAGCATCAGCTGTGCTGAAACAGCTGGAATGTTTGTGGTTAAGGGGTAGCCAGACATTTCATCTTGTACCCTGTCTCCATCTGTCAGCAATGAAAGCAGCCCTGAGCACAGTCTTGTGGCATTACTAGAGAAAATAAGTGCATTGTTTCTTCTGCTTTTGGGAAGGAATAGTTGCCTTTGTCATCCTATAACAAAGTCCCACTCAACTCTTCACCTTTCCGTAGCTCCGGATGGGGGAAACATAGCCCTATAGAGAAGCTGTCAGCAAGAACTGCTATCTCATTTCTTTTTAAGGGATGCTTCTCAAGTAGTAGCAGTACGTATGAGTACTGCTCATAATATTCCACCCCCAGGATATGGGTGGAGCTGACTGCTCCTAGTCCAGTACTAGGTGGTTTTTTAATTGAAAACAACGGATTTATAGGTTGTGGTTATATATATATATATATATATATATATATATATATGAAATGGTTTTATACAAACATATATCAATGAACTCTAGATCTTCTATACATATCTATGTGCACACGTATTCAGAGTATTATTTTTTTCAAGTAAGAAGAACATTTGGGATTTTCTACCTATCCACTTCTCTGCTCTTCTCAGCTGTTCACATTAAAGTGCTGAACTGCATGTCATCTGATCTGCAGCCACTCAGAACAGCCTTGGAATTTCTTGGCTACCATTCTAGCACTTCAGTGAAGCTTGGGCAGTGAACTTTTCCTTCTGATGCAAGTGTGATATTTATTCCTATTAGTATTTCTTGATCTCAGTGGAAAAATTCTTGAGGTACCAAAACCAGAACGTAACCTTGTAATCTTAAAGTAGTAACTGGACAAAATTTCATCCCCCTCTGTTCTCTATCTTCAAGTGCCCATAAGACTATACAGTAACTAGATAATTTTCGTTTATCTGTCTCATATTTTTATGATGTTTAGTGCTCAATTTACCACATTCTCTGTATTTATTCAGGGCTATCATATCAGATAGTGTGGCTTTCTTGCCCTTTTTAGGCTTCTTCAGTTGTGTTTAAGGTTTCCCTTGCACAGTGTAGAAATGAGGTTTGTAGTTTCATCGTATTTTTTGCACATCTCATAATTATAGGAGAAGAGATATTGCCAGGGTTGAATTGGGGTAGTGGTTCATCTCATCTTTCACCTCAGTCTGATAGGTGATTCAGAACAGACTGTGAGGAATCCATTGGGGGATAGCTACTGGTAGTTGAAGTGATTGATATATGCCTGAGAACATGGGGGTCTATTTAAATGTATTTCATTATCCCTCCTAATTTAACTGTGGACAACAGAACACAAGAAAGGTTTCTTTATCAGAGGTAGTCAAGATGAAGACATCCCTCACCTGATTTATAGTATAGCTGCAAAATATTTTCTGCCTTCATGTATATCTTAGTAATTCAGAATCCTAACACTTTGAATTTCTTAGTTGTTGCTACTTGTTTAGCGACAAAATTTGTCTCTTTGTCCTGTGATGCTTCTGTAAATGAAATGCTTGGCTTTATGCAGCTGTGAATGGCTGGTTTGTATTTCCTGAGGGGTTGGCTTGGGCATAGAGGGGGCACAGAGGTATGGTGGGTGATGGGGGTGGGCGATCAGTGGGCAGGCGGACGATCGGGGTGGGTGCTGGATGGCGGTGGGAGCGGGGAAGGAAGTTTGGTTTTCCAGAGCACCGTTGGTGTGATGGGGCTGCACAGTCAACACCTAGACAAGGCTCGAAGTTTGGCAGACTTTGTCTTTTATTAGGGCTCTCTCCTGTTTCAGTAGGTCATCGCTGAAGGATTGCTAATTGCAGGCAGAGCAGGTTTGTGGTGGCAGCAGCAGGACGGCGTGACAGAGCCAGCAGAGAGCAGTGACACACCTGCTGCTGCCGCCAGCCCTCCGCAACAATGCCCTCTGCTCCTCAGCACCGCCGGCATCGCTGCAGAAAAAAGGCTTAAAAATTGGATGAACTCTTATCATTTACCAAATGAGACCAGGCAGTCAGCACAGGGCTATTTTAGTCTGATTAGGCATGAAAAGCTGGCGATGATTTAATTTGGAGAGACAGAGTGAAGCCAGCCCTCTCGCACTGCAGGTGGGAGCCGGGCAGAGCAGAGGCGCTGTGGCAAAAGCTGAGCCAGAGATGTTGAGTTTCAGGGGCTTCAGCAGGTGATCAGCTGCAGCTCCTGGGGTGTCACAGCCATGCAGTACCAGTGACAGTGTAGGCAGCAGGCATGGTGTACTTCTGCTCTTTTTGCCTTGCTGAAATGCAAACAACAGCCCTCAAATGAAATGGTCCGTGGTCTTGTAAGCTCTCAGTCACAGACCCCTATCAGCTCCCCTAGATGGGAGCTTGAAGAAGTGGCAGCCTCACAACAGACGTCCCCTCTTCAGTAAAAGCAAAACCCAACCAAACAAAAAGAATCAGTCAGGTTCAGTCTAACTGGAAAATCAGCACATAAGATGGTAATCCTGGTGAGTATTTCCACATTTTGATGCCATATAGCCACAATATTGTAAAGTCTGTCTTTTGAATTCAAAGGAGGCAGTTTTAACTCTGTGCATTTTACTATGTTCTGCTTCCTGTTCTTGACATGCACTGAATTGTGTTCCAATTCAGGCAAAAATGTTATTTTACTCTTAATTCCTCTGTTTAAATCTACTATAGACAGATGGGTGAATACATGCATTTTAAACAGATATATCTGCCTGGAGAATATTCTCTGCACAAACATTAGCACTTCAGACCCTCATGTGGATTCAGAGCAATTTAATTTTCACAAAAAGTATTAGTACCTTGGGACAGATACAGCTCTGCACTAACACTTCATGCTATCTAAATATACTCCATGCATATTTTATCTGACCTTTGTAAAGGTTGGAAAACATTCTCCATCATGATGCAAGAATAACTGTTAAAGAGACCACACCCTGCCTCCTGAGTACTTCAAATATTGTTGCTGACTGGTCTTGACTCCATGCACTTTACAGTGCTGTTTAGGAAATCTAGGGGGTTTAGCATACAGGGAATTAGATAGCTCCCAGAATAGTCCTCAGTCTGAGTATTACCTAGGACAAAGAGTTGGGACCTTATGTGGCTTTTCATCCTGACCAGTCAGTGGATAAGGAGTTGATGGATGGTCACACTCAAAGAGCAGTGGTCAAAGCGCTTGATGTCCAGATGGAGAACAGTGATGAGTGGTGCTCCTCAGGGGTCAGTACTGGGACAAATGCTGTTTAACATCTTTATCAGAGATATGAACAGTAGAATTATGTGCACCCTCAGCAGATTTGCTGACAACACCAAGCTGTGTGCTGCGTGTACATGCTGGAGGGAAGGGAAGCCATCCAGAGGGACCTTGACCTCACAAATACAGCATGATCTCTGCACCATTTTTTTGGAAGGTCAGGCATATACTTGCCACTGCTGCCTAGGAATTGCACTTCAGCAGTCTTCTTGCCATAGTAATTTCAACACATCCTCTGCCACAGTGTGGCCTCCTGGCATGGCAAGGGCTAATTCTGCTGTCCTGCATGGACAGCTACGTCCAGACTGTTTCTGGCAATGGACCCTTGATATCTCCTGACCTGTGTCTGGGAATCCTTTTGGAGAGCTGGAAAACACTATGGCATGCCAAAGGCTTTTCTTAACACATCAGCATTAGGGTGCTGATCCAGTTTTTGGGGACACTATCTTACACTGTTTCATTTACTAATACATAAGGTATGCTATTAAATAGAATATGTGCTATGTACTATTCTCTGTATACTCTAGATATCTCCTTTAAGTAGGCGTGAAGTGCAGAGTGAGGGAAACACCTTACAGTTCCAGTGCAATCAGTTCTGCAATGCCCTTTCTTGTAAGATGTCTTTGAGGTGCCTCATTTGTTTTTAGTGTTTCATTATAGCACAACACTGTACTGGTCTGTCAAAAATGTGTGAATTGTATACATTTCAGGATACGAAATTGTATACATTTCAGGATATATTTCAGGACATGTCTCAGGAGGGAAGTCTTCAGTTTTGCCTTGCTTTTGCATTTTATCACCCAGATGTTAAATAGTGTGACACTGGCATAGTAGGAAAAACATTCCTGTTTTTAAGAAGTTAGTGCAAAGAAATGTTGCCAAGTCTGGCAGCTTTCAGCAAGTTCAGAATCAGCTAAGCTTTATGCAGATCGGTGAAGAGGTATTGGTATTTAAAAAAACCCAACAAAACATTTTCTGAAAACAACAAAAATATTTATATTATACTGAGCCTAGTATTTAAATTATTTAAAATTTTTTTTAGACTTATTTTTCCTTCCCAGATTGTAAGAGGATTATCAAGGGTTTCATAACCAACTGCAGGCTTTTTGGTTAAGTGGCCTAAACTTAGGACTCACCTCTCTGGCTTAGGTAATTAATTGTACTTTGTATTTTACCTCTTTATTTTGTGAGATGTGCAGCTGCAGATTAGCCTCCAGGAGGAGCTGTTAGTCTAGTATATTGAAGAAATAAATCTCAGTTTAATAGAGCTTTCATCAAGTTGTGTTTTAGAGATCACACTGCAGATAGTATCATTTTTGTTCTACGACACTGTCCAGAATACAAGTAAGAGCTGAAAAATAGGAGTCTGATGTGCCTGTCACAGATGCTACATACCCCCAAATTGGCATCCTGTTAGGAAATTCTCATCTAACACTTTTACATATTCCGTCTTCTCTCACACCTGGGATATATAACCTCATAGAAGACAAGTGCAACCAGAATTTCATCCCTTTAATCTAGCAGTTGCCAAGAAGATACACATTTGTTTTGAGAGGAAATTATGTGTGCATGCAGATCACTGTATCTTGTAACGGGAAGTCTCCAGTAAATGTACTACTAAATGAGCTACACAGAAGGAGGATTTCACTGTGTGTGTTTCAGATGGCACTCTAATAGCTGATGAATCAACCTAACAGTAATTCCTTGAAATAAGAAAAATTGACATTTTGTTTGACAGACAATTTTGTAGGATACTTGGCTAATGGAAAAGTTCAAGAGAAATTATTGAATTGGACCAAAAAAGTTTAGTTCTTTCAAAACTAAAATGTTTGATTTCATATTAGAATATTTAGTATGTTTGTTTAATTTCATATTAGAGTATTTAGTATGTTTATGAACACAACATTTGGTTATGTTTATGAAAACTAAGCAAAAATAAATTTGGATTTTTTTGTAAATGAAAATATTAATTGAATTAATTGAAAGGTAAAAATTAAATACTCTACCTTTTTCATAAATTTTTTCTTCATCAGAACTAAGTTCTTTCAGGAGAATTGAAGAAATCTCATTCTGTACAAGTCTGCATTTTACTGAAAACTAATCCAAAAGATTTTTAAATTTTTCTAGTCTCTAGTCATTTATATTTACTTTTTTTTTTTAGAAACATAGCAAATAAATTTATTTCAACTGTAAATTCAAATGATTTCATCAAAAATATATATTTGCTCATAGTTTAGTTTCCTTTCTTTTTCTTCAATTTTTTTGTCAATAATTTTTCTCCTGACTGGCCCCATTTTAAATAAGAAAAGAAGTGGGATGTCAAAGTTTTGTCCAATGTCTTAATGTCTGGCCACGTATCTGTTAATGTAACTTCTTCAAGGACTGATGCAGTAAGTGAGCCAATAAATTGCTGGGTCTCATTTTACATGCAGTAACTATTTTTTGCCTTATTTTTCATTATAAAGTTATTGTATAATATCAATACCACTATCAATAATAATAATAGTAGTAATATCAAGCAAAAAAATTATGCCCTTACACAATGTTGTCATTTTCCCTGTTTTTTTATCATTTCCTTTAGATTGCCTGAGATATAAAAGAGGCAAAAAGTGCCAGTATCTCCCTGCTGGGAATAGTCATAGAATGAGAAATTTCTGCAACCATCACATGTACTTTTCTTCCAAGTCTCTTTCTTAAAATACACGGCAGAAGGGCAGGATGGATTAAGGAAGAAGTTTACATGCAGAAAGGGAATAGCCAGACTGGCATCCTCCAGCTCTCTCCTTGTGATCATCCTCTAAAGTCATTTCCAGTTTGCTCAAGTTAATGCATCCTGCACACTAAGCTTTGATAAAACTGCAGTAAAAAACAGGGCCAGCTTTCTGATTGTCCTTCACCAACATCTTGCACTGTCTGACACCAGTAAAGAGCTATATGCACTTTCCTTAGGGTTGACTTACCTTGATTTGTAATATCAGTCAAGAACAGAATTTGTATTTACGTGAAGAATCATCTTTTTTCCTCCTTTTTCAGAGCTGATTTTGATGATTCTGCTACCTATTCAGCAGTTGCTACCAATGTCCATGGGCAGGCATCAACTAATTGTGCTGTGGTTGTTCGAAGTAAGTCCTCCTTCATTATTAAAGCAAGAAAAAAATATGCTCATACTCATGCTCATGTCATTGAATGCTTTTCTATGTTGATTTATAGGATTTAGAGATGGTGAAGAGCCTCACCCAGCTGGGATAATGCCCTTCAACTGTAAGTATTTTTTTCTCTTTTTGCTTAGATAGTTTATGTACTCTTATCAGAGTAACACTTGACAGATGAGAAAATTGGATACAACTTGCTGCTTCTGGCTTTGCTTTCTAAACATTCAGCTACAATAGGGTCTGTCCAGATGCTTTTGCTTTCCCAGTTGCATCTCTCACACATAGTCTTTAACAGAGCGCTCCATATCCTGTTCAGATCAGACAGTAATCTGTTTGTGCCAAGTAAAATATCCTTATACTCAAGATGTTTTAATTTTCTCATGCACAGTGCCCCTGTCGTATGATGTTTGCTTCACCCACATTGATGTTGAGTTTCTGGAGAAGTTTGGAGTCACCTTTGCAACTGAAGGTGAAACACTGACCCTGAAGTGTTCTATGGTGGTGACCCCAGACCTGAAAAGATTACGACCTCGTGTTGAGTGGTACAGAGATGGTAAGTTGGTACATTGAATAGAAGCTACCTGGAAAATGCTGGAAGAAACACTGAAGACACAGGTGAGGCTTAGATCATGAGATTCTATGAAATAAATTTGGAATAGAGAAAATATATTGGCTTAGAATTAACTTTCAGTTAAGTGACTTGGCCAACCTTTTCTCGACCACGCATGTACAGAAAATGGAGGTAATCCCATATGATCTAATAACACAATAGTTAGGACATTTACTGACTAGGAGAAGGTCCAGATTCACTTCCTAGATTTGTCCTTGATTTATAATTGAATGATGTAACCACCGAGCTGAAGGATACTCATAAGCAGTAAATTAAAATCTGTACCACTGAGGTATGGGCTTGGGCCTCCACCTCCATTTTATTACAGTATTTTGTGTGAATTTTATATTAAAATCAATTTCATGCATAGTTCAGAAATACTTACAGGAGTCAGGCCTGAAACACATGCCCTTGTTCTGCTATTTAAATGCCATGTAGTTAGGTTCCTTTCCTTGCCAGTTTTGTAGTGAAAAATTATGCTATGCCAAGTGAAGCAGTCTTAACTGGAAGAGCTGAAAATAACAAGACTGAAGCATACCATATATTCTGGTGGACAGTACACAAACCCTGAATGAGCAGTGCTTGTTCACTGCACCAAAAAAAGTCTTGAAAAATGAAAGAAACAATTTAAAGTTTAATGATTAGCAGACTATGGTAGTTACTTAGCTTACCACTTTTCACCAACCACAATCTCCGTGTAGGATTCTTAGGTAAATATTCTGTCTGAGGATTTAAGGAAAGCCTTGGTTGTTTGTGAATGGGGGGACCTTTCCGCAAAGAGGCCACATTTGAGAATGGTGAGCTCCCAGGGTTGAATTTTGGACTGGTCCCAGACAAGGTGGTAGAAGTTTTCATAGCTGACAAGGTTTGATGCATAAAATAAGAAGTGACAGTAAGATTTATAAGGCAATCAAGAAAATTCAGGATTAGGAATATCAGAGAAAGGATGCTTTTATTGCCATTTTTTTTTTTTTTTTTTCATGTACACAGTAGTTTTGCATAGATTTCCATCCAGTCCTTTAGGGACTGGGCTGCCACTTACTCTTTCATTCCTGTTTATCTATCACTATGGATGCTTCATTTTAATGGAGCTATTTGGTATTACTAGAACAAAAAATAGGAAATAAAAATAACTTTTTTTTGGTGAATAACTTAAAATCTAAGTCTCATCTTAGAATTCAGTTGTGTTTCTACTGAGGTGCACAGGGAGTTGTAATTGCTATAAATAATCTCTCGCTTTACTCTGATATAAGCCATCAATGGTACCTTTAATTTCTACACTACTAGACCCAGGTTTTCACAGTGACAAACCTCTAAAATTTTGAGTTTGGAATGGCAACTATCATGCTATTCCTAATTTTCAAGGGACACCCCATATCAATCTACTTTTCATCCAGTGTGAATTGTTCTTGCAAGTGTGCACAGGAGAATGAAAGCTTACAGCCCTCCCAGTGTAGCTCTAGATGATGCTAAGATAATTACATCTTGATATGTAATAATACTGTGCTCTCTGTTTCCCTCCTCATTTGACTTAATGTTACCTTCCCTGTAAAATCCTGAGATGAAAACTTGGTCTCTTTGAAGCCTATAGGTTTTTCCTAGTGAGTCAGATAGGCTTTCATCCCATTATTCCAGTTATATTGCAGGAAATAAGATGATGTAAACAAGCTTATATTGGTCCTTTGTTGTACATACATGGATCACAATATTTCCAAGAAGTGCACAGGTGCCTCAGCTGGAAGTACTTGTTCCCAAACATTCCAGGGATTCATGCACTGTGAAACTTTGCTGTGTGCTACAGTTCCAGGTGTTCAGTCTCTTGAGAGCTGGAGGCAATGCATAAATGTAAACAATGAGGAGGTTAATAACTTAACAACATCACTTGCTTTAGACTTTCTTTTCTTTGCTTTTTGTTTTTGAGATATTACTTAATTCTCTAGTGTTGTATTAAGACAAACTGCATTAAAAAAAAATCAGTTTGTTTTAGTCAAATAATGAGAACTAAATCCCTAAGATGGATATGTATGATTTAATTCTAATAATTATGCACAAGAGAAATATGTGTTTATCTAGCATTAATAAGCTTCATGCCAGTGAACCTTATTGAGGATGTCTATTAGACTCCTAGGGGCATATAAATCAGCTGCATCAAATCCTCTGAAGTGGTTTGAGACTTGACAAACATGAGTATGATGTCTGTAATTCATGGCCTACTTAAAAAAAATTAAGATTCTGAGACAACTAGATCAAAATAATACTTCAGGAATGTATATCTAATCTGGATATGAGTTTACCTGGTAACAGGAGCTTTCAGTTATTGATATCTAATGTAATATAAATACTATAAAGCTATATACTTGGGCATTCTACATCCATTCATAACTGTTACCTAGAAGCAAATAATTTAACTCAGAGGGAAAAAATCAGAGTCCAGAATTTAGCTGAAAAAACATATGATGAAAAGCTTCATTGCATAGGTATTCTGTATGCTTTCTGTGAATTTTCAGCAGAGTAATGTTTTAGGAAAACTATCTCATGTACTGAAAACAACACGTGAGGCTTGAGTCACACTTCCTCCGAGGGTTTATTTTTTGTGAAGGATAAAAGTTTTTCTGCTCTTACCAAACACAGCTGCCTCCACAGATTCTGGTCTCAGGTACACATCAAGGGTGGAAATGGATGACTCTGGCCTTAGCAGACAATACAGGCTTGCCTACAGTTTCTACATATTCAAACTTCATATGTCAAAAGACATATTCATATGTCTACCATTCCATCAGACTTGGAGTCTAAATAAGTGACCTGCTTTTCAGAGGTGCTGGTCGTTTCATTTTGTTTTTCCTCTATGAGTTTCCACAGCTGGTTTACGTTTCTAGGTGAAGACATTTTCTAATGTCATTTAAAATACTTCATGTGTCTCAACACAGTAGAGAGTTTCAGTACCACAGTGGCATGCATGACAGAAAGGGGACATACAGATTTCCTAGGTAAGGATCTCATGATAAGGATGCTGTGGTAAGGAATGTGGCTGAAAGTACTTTGTATGCATCTCAGAAAACAACGGTATGCTTAGGTGATTATATGACTTACTGCTGTATGTTTTAGTAATGTGTGTCTTCCAGATGCTTTGTTATCTGAATGAGTATTTTTTTTCTACTTTCTTACACAATTCACCTCCTAGGTGGGAAAACTGATTCCTCTGCAATTGCTTGAATGTCTGTTTTGAAGTGTATTTAAACAATAGAATAATAAACATTTATAGATATTCAGCTCCTTTAAACACAGTTTTGCTGCATTGATTTAAAAAAAATTAGTATGCAATAGATCTTAGGAATTTAAAAAAAATAATCAAATCACTTATTAAAAAAGGTGATATGAAAAAGCCCCTCGACTAGAATAAAATATCCTGCTCATTCTTTTGCTCTGGTTTCACCGGGCAATCAGATTAATTTGCATTAATCATGGGTCACCACCTCTCACCCGTGAGAGATTCAAATTTAATTTTATTCCCTGTTCAACAGCCATGTATTGAAGATTTAAATTTGGTGTATATTTATAGCAGTCTTGAGTTGAAACTGAAATCTGGTATTTAAACTTGGAGGAAGAAATTGAGTAATCTGATATATGACCTGAACAGGTAGCAAAACTTATTAGAAATGGAACAAAGTTCTACCCTGCATTCATTATAGGGTATGGCAGGTTTTCATGTCATTGTTTCAAAATGTGGAAAATATTTTTCTCTACCAGCATATTAAAAATTATAGTGATGGAAATACTGTTTTTGGCACTGCACAGTGTAGTCTGAGACCTTACATTCTCTAAAATTCACTTATTAAGTTTATAAAGGTGCTGCTTTCTCTCTGTAGAGTTTTTTTAACATCAAAACACCATCAATCTGAATAAAGCTGGTATAAATGTTAGGTTTTGCCCCTGGTTAGGACATATTTGCACTAGAACGTAGGTTGTTCTGGCTGACATTAGTAATATGTCTTCTCTCCCAGATGTGCTGATAAAGGACTCCAAGTGGACAAAGCTGTATTTTGGAGAAGGCCAGGCAGCTCTGTCCTTTACCCATCTGAATAAAGATGATGAAGGTTTATACACCCTGCGTATGATTACAAAAGGTGGAGTGAGCGAATACAGTGCATACTTATTTGTCAAAGGTAAACTTTTAGTCTGTTTCTTGGGGAGAATTAAAAAAGAGCAATAAAAATGATGAGTTTTAGTAAAAAAACCCAGGTGTTGACTGAAGTAAAAAAGAAATCTATCCTTGAGGTGTTTCATAGTCGTTTGACTGACATAGTAGTCTCTGCTAGAAAAAGCAGTCTCCTTACATGAATGTGGAGCTTCATGAGAAGCATGCTCCTGAGAACACTTTTTTCCTGAAGAACTAAAGAAATCACTGACTAGTGCAAGGGCTTTGCAGAATGTCCTGATCAAGGCACTCTGCTACCCTGTTCCCATCAGAAACAATTTGGTAAAACTTTCTATTTCCCAATTACTTTCTAAGAAAGAAGGTACCAGGTGGAATAGGCCCACTAGTGTATAGTAACTTTCCTAGAAGTTTTTATTGTAGTGTTTCTTCAATTTTAAGTACCTCAGTTGTCCATTTCATACTATGTCTGATTCTTTTGCATGCCCAGGAGCCTGGACTTGAGCTGTGTTCTCTGGAGTCTCTAGTGTCCTCTGCTGGCTTTTTGCCTTTTTTCATGTAGGACATGACTGATAAGGAGCACCAGCCACCTCATAACTGACTAAGATTAAACTCTGTAAATTTAGACTCTCTACAGGATTTTTTTGTGATATAGAAACATTTATTTGAAGGGAGAGACCTTTATGTGTTGGGAGATTTCATTAGGAGCTGTGGGTCCAAATCAGTCAACTCCTCTCAAAATATAACCACAGAATGTTATCTTAATGGTGGAATGTTGATTATTTGTGATTACTTATTACTTTAAAAATACTTATTATTGGTATTGCAAGACTTTAAATTAAAAGTAACCTTAGAAATGTACCAGGACTTTGAAAATTTTTTATTCCTTAAGATTTATCAACTATGTGCTATTTCCTGAGTACCCACTGAACTACAGCTTTTAGTGAGAGAGAGCATTAAAAATACATGAGGTAGTTGGGCTTTTAATTTTTATGAAAAGTAATGAGTATTTGATCCCCAAAATTATTTTTTGCCCTCAAAAATATCCTTGGACATTTTTATCTATGTGGAGATATGGACATTATGGGCCTGTTTCATTACTGCAATGAATTAGTCTGTAATGAAATATTTGGATTCTCATTCATATAAACAAAAAGCACAGTGAACTGGGAACTTGCCTTTTGTCTTTGTGGTAGATTTCATAGGAGGCAAGGTCAAAGCTGATATACTTTTATTTGTGGTCCAGATGCTGAAGCATTGATTGCAGGAGCACCAGGGGCACCGATGGATGTTAAATGCCATGATGCTAACAGAGACTATGTTATTGTCACCTGGAAACCACCAAACACAACCAGTGAAAGCCCAGTCATTGGATATTTTGTTGACAAGTATGTAAACACTGGGATTTATTTATTTCTTTTCACTAGCAAACCCATATATATTCTGAAGGAAAAAAACCCCTACCAGTCTGTTCTTTGATACATGGGTTCTTTAGATGATATTTTTCATATCCTAGGCACTGGCACTTGGTTTCCTACTGTGGTAAATTACCAGATTGTTCCCTGGCAGACTTTTAGCCTAGATAGTCTAGTGCCTTTCCAGGCAATTCTGGGCATTGTCTAGGAGTTAGCAAGGGCCATGGGCCATTCCAAGTAATAATTTGAAGGCAACCACACTTGATCAGACATTAAAATGGTTCAGTAGTATGGATGTGGCCAAATCAGAGAATGACCCCTGGCAATATTTAATTTATTGAAGCCAGAATCCATGGTCATCTTGAATAGTCTCTTTATTCTCTTTAATCTATATACTTCAAAAGCTGAAATCTAGGATTTGTTACATTATCTTTTAACTTATGCCTTAACTGTGGCAGAAGCTCAGGGTATGGGTTCCAAGGAATTGGTAGTTTAAATCAGAAGGGCAATCCTCTCTCCTTCAATATGCTTTGGTCTTTGCTGGGTTTCAGCAAAGTGCTGAATCTGGGTTTCAGATTCAAGTGCTATTTTGCACGTTTCTTCCACTGAAGTGCACGCTTGTTCCTTGTAGCCAGAGCAGAACATCTGATCCTTAGTGTCTGAAACTGTCAGTAAGCAAAAACATTACTGAAATAATTTCACATACTGCTCTACACTTAAAAGCAACATTTGCAGTTCATTGGTACTTGCTGCCCTGTAATTCAGTCTAGTTCAGGGACAACAGTCTGAGATTTGCTGGAAAATGTTGGCTTATGAATGGCAGTTATTATTAAGAAATTAACCTAAGCATTGGGGACTTTATAATTTATATCAAATTTCTGTAATGCATAGATCATAGGAGTATTTCACCTACTTTATGCATAATCTCTTCATCTGTGCCTTTTGATATTTTGCTTGGATTACTGCAGCACCAAGGGTACCTTGGCCATGACCCTATTTTTCCTGGTACTGTCAGGACAAAAGGCAGTCTTCTCCACAAAAGTTTGAACTGGTAGGACACAAACCACAAGTGTACCCACAAAGAAGCCAGTTATGAGGACATCATTCTGCTTCTTGATGACTCCTGCACTCCGTGGCCCATCTATTATTGGGGGGAAAAGCACAAAGATTCTTGCTTAAAAATATGACGAAAAAGAGTTGGAAAATTCTCTGTGGGGATGCATGTTAAAAATAGAAGTTAATAAGTTGTCCTTTCAGCGACAAAGAAGAGCACCAAATGTAAGGGAAGCAGAGAGAGTTGAAAAGGCCAAAAACCATGCAGGAAAAATGACCTTTGCAATTGCATTATGAATAAATATGAGCAAGGTGGAAACCAGTTGTCTGATCAAAGGAAAGAGTGCATAAAGTGTGTGACTTTCATTAAGGAGGTGTGTGGTTTAGTTCCTCAATTTACTGAGGATGACTTTTGTGATTCTGGCGATGTGTGTGCAATGGTATATATTTCTTGGGGGATAATACTGATAAATGCTGTCTTCTGCTACTCCAAGATGTGAAGTAGGCTCGGAAAACTGGGTCCAGTGCAATGATGCTCCTGTAAAAATCTGCAAGTATCCTGTGACTGGTCTTTACGAGGGACGGTCTTACATATTCCGTGTGAGAGCAGTGAACAGTGCTGGCATTAGCAGACCTTCTCGAGTCTCTGAACCGGTTAAAGCTCTTGACCCTGCTGACCTGGAGAGAACACAAAGTAGGTTATGAAAGAATGAAACGGATGTTGATTATTTGTTCACATTTTTTTTCAGATTATGTTTTCTTAGTTAACTTAAAGAGCAGAGTTTATTTCTTCCCCTGGTTGAAATTGTCACTGATTTCAAGGTGGGTAACGTAGTTGGCATAGCAAGATCCATACAGACAATTTGGTAGGACCTGGGCTTTTATCTAAATAAGGGCTGCTTTTCCTTATCTGTAAATACACACTCTCATTATCACAAGGAGCAATGTTTTCAGAAGATTTAATATGCCCTGGAAGCTTGAATCATTTGCACTGGGAAGAGAGGGTGGGTGCTCAGATCCTACAATGTTCTATGCTTGCTGATAGAAGCTTCTGAAAAGTTATCTAATACGTCTGGTTTAGATGAAAAAAAGTATAAAAATTGTCATTGGAATTCACCAGCCAGCAGACTGCTATTTTTCCACATCTTTTTTTTTCTTAGTGATTCACCAGTCCTGGCATAAAACCCCATGCTACAAGTTGGGGGGTCTATGATCTTGTGACTTTTCTGACAGATGGAAAAAGTCAGTCTAATGAACAATCTCTTTCTGAAAGCTGGTCTTGTGCTCAAGGCCACTGCAGGCTGCAAAGGAGCCTTATGAGAGCTTCTCCATGAATAGAGTAAGCTGGCTTGCTCTAGGGAGCAGTTTATTGATTTAGCCTTGTCCTAAACCCCTGTGCAGATTCCACACATGATGTACTTGCACACCTTCTGTTTTGTGTGCTACTTTTACTCAGAGTGGAATTAAATTAATTAGGAAGACTGCAGAGCACTGCTTCAATGTTGCTTGTAAAATTTGAGTTGAATATGATATGTTTCCACTACCTTTATGATTATTTCTATAACAAAAGTCCAGTTCATGATACAATCTGCCACAGAATTGAATCCACCTACTCTGAATATGATTCTTGCTTTTTAGTAGTGCCTTGTCATGCTGTTTTCCTGACAGTGAATGAAGCGGTGTATAACTGCGAGTTGACTCCATCTGTGGAAAGATTTAATAACAAAGTTATAGAAGTAGAGATATACAGGCTTTTGAAAAGCTGATGAACAGTAATTTGAAGAATTTATAAATATATTAAAATGGTTCAAGAAATTATTTATTATTTTCTTTAATAGCTATTCATGTGGATGAAGGAAGAAAAATCGTGATCAGTAAGGATGACCTTGAAGGTATGTAGTATTTCTTTTGATTTCAGTCCATCTGTCTATATCATGGGAATTTGTCATTATAACTAGAAACATAGCTTGAAAAGAAATCCACCTAGTGAAGAAGCTTTTTATAGTAGTAAATAAAGACAGATATTCTGGCTTGCAAGGTTGAGAGAACACAACTGAAAAGTGAGGTATAAAAGGACAGAGAACATCACACCCTCGACAGCATCTCCTTGCCTTTTGCTTTGGCTAATGCTAAGTTGAATTTAAACAGCTGAACCTTGTGTTTGATCACCCACATTTCCTTTCTTCCTATCCATCTGGGAGCTAAATGTAGCTTTTTAAACTAAATTTGATGATGTGAGCAAGTTATTTCAATTTTCATGGAAACCTATGCAATCTAGCCAAATTCTTTAATTAATATATCTGGCTGAATAGAGAGGGTGTTTTTAAGGTTAAGATTATGCACTAAATTTTGTTATTCCTTGGAAATCCTGAAGAGATCATTGCCAACTTTTGAATTAAAGCCTGAGTTTCTTCTGTCTTTAGTTGTTTCTATCTGTAGTGATTTCGGTGAGGGCTTCTTTTCACTTAAACTGTCAAAAAGGTAAATTATAAATTATAAATTATAATAGCTAAGTAGTAAAAAACCCACCTCTGCCTACTCTCTCACAAAAATTATAAATCTGTAACTTAAATAATAGCACAGTGAAAGAAAAACCAAATGAAAACAGGTGTGGTTTGAAGGAGAATCAAATGTTAAATGTTTTCTCCCATATACAGCAGTACAGATGAAGTCTATCTATTTTTACAATGGTATCCTAAATGAATTCATATGGATATTATAGGGTCACAATGACTTTATAGGTTCAGGATGCATTTGTCTTACTTCTTTGTCTTCCAAGAACACCTGTTCTCTGGGCTGCCTGAGAATGACTGAAAATGTTAAATGGCCACTCTGGCATATGCATGAAAAATTGTATTTGGATTTCTTTTTCATGAAGGTGTTTATTTAACAAAGGAGTGTGAATAACCCAATACCATTGCTTGTATAGATCATTACTTTAATAAGTGCCCCAAGACTGGGGACACTTTCTAAAAAAGTGATCATGTAAATCACAAATGGATTTCTTTTTTAGTGCTGCATGACCTTTCATATTGATAGAGGAGGCTGTACCATAGTTGTACCACTGAAAATTGTGTCAGCTTTGGGTTTTTCAAATGCATAAGAAAACATGTTGAAATTTAGTTATGTGAAACCAACTGAAAACCTTTTGACTTTATGCATTATGCTGTGAAGGATTATAGTAATTTTCTTGACTGCATGTTGGCAATTTTGTCTTTAACTCAGCCAGTTTATATGCCTTTCTGAAATAAAATCTGTATTTGAAGGAAATCAAATATAGAAACACTGAGGAAAATAAATTTTCTTTGAAATGTCATCTTGCTTTTAAAAAATCTGGTTTTTTTGTTGGGTAAAATGCACAATGAAGTAACTTCAATGCACATTGGCTGGTTCTACAGATCACTTCCATGATGTGGAGATTAATATTGAAACCTTTTTCTCTCTTTTAATGTAAAATCCAGACCATTTAGAGGACATATGCTCCTTGCTAGCCTGAGAAGTGGCATGATGTACCTTAAAAGAAAAAAAATTTTTTGCTTTCTCTATTGCAAGCAATAAAAATAAAATATTTGTTGGTATCTGCTGAGTTACTATTTTTGACCTATTACCAAGAGGAAGTTTCTTCAGGTCGGTGCAGCTATGCATGAAGCTGTCTGTCATAGGTCCAAGCCTCTCCTATCTAGTGATGTTTTATGTCATTACAATCCCTCTGATAGGAAAACCACTTCTACTTATGGTGTGGTGGGCGAGCATGACCCTAAAAGGTCCATGCTTCTTTCCTCCAGCCTGGCCCAGGGTATGCAGGGCCTGTCTCAAGTTCCTTGTAAGTTTGCAGGGTGAGTGGGAAGTGGGGTTTGATCAGGTCATGTTAACCAGTGGAGTCACCTGAGAGCTGGTGATAGATTTTTTTGTCTCTGATCCTGAGTTTTTAGAAGGGCTTTAGAGTATTCATCTAGTAGTACCATCACCTTGCAGGATACATTGCTAATAGAGTCTTCTTCCTTTTATGCTTTCTGCTTTGTTTCAACCTGCTTTTCTCCTTACTGTACTTCCCTTCCAGTCCTCTTCTAATCTAATTTCACATAATAACTCCTTGGATTTCTGTCTTTGATTGAAAAATATCTCTTATTTGCATATAGTAAGTAGGTTTTTTTCAAAACAATTCTGTGCAACAGATGATCAAAGAAAAGAAATGTGACAAAAAAAAAACAGATTTTCAGGGGGCATATGTAACTCTTACTGAAAAAGTAAATAACTAACATTTAATACTGAATCTTAATTTCTCAAAAATTAGTTTAAATGAGGAAATGAACTGCACAGATGATACTGTAGGCCCTACTAGTTGAGCATTGCACTGCAGGGATTCAGAAAGTTGAGCTGTAGCATGAGCATGTAGCTGAGCTGACCCGGGGGTTATTCTGCTGTTTAACACTCACTACTTTTATTACTCTTGCAGGCCATATTCAGATTCCAGGCCCTCCCACCAATGTACATGCTTCAGAAATCAGCAAAACATATGTTGTACTCAGCTGGGAGCCACCTGTTCCTCGTGGCAGGGAGCCAGTGACATATTTCATTGAGAAGGTACTGTACTGTACAGTGGCATTTCTTTCACTGCTGTGTGCAATTACATTAAACTAATTTTTAGAACTACAGAAGGAGCAATGAAACTAACACTTTCTGAGGTCCTGTGAGATTTGGTAATGGAATGTTAGAGAAGCATGAACAATCAAATGTCTTATATCATGATTTAATGAGTATTGGAATTCAAGGTCCAGAGAAAAGAGTGCCCCTGGGTTATTTGGTTACTGCTGTCTAAAATGAGAACAAACTACATCTGTAATGTAGTAGTTTACTGGGAGAGAAATATCTTAAGGTTTTTAAGCACTACAGGCAAGATTGGAAGTTTGCAGTCTGACTGTATCAAAGGGAAGTTTCTGGTAATCCTGTAGTAGAGCAAGGAAGAAATAGTGACTCATAATATGATCTTCACATTCCTTTTTGCTGGCTTACAGGAGCCTCTGATATACCCTGACATTTTCAATTTATTCCCTGTTAAGGTCAGCAGAGGGGCAGATGCCTGTCTCAGGTTCACTGCTCCCTAGTACTCTTCATGGTTGCTTTCCTTTTCCCTTTGACTTCAGTGGGGGACTTCAGCGACCACAGTAGGGGAGGTTTGTTTTTCTCCCATCTTAACTACTAAGCTTTAGAAACATATCTCCCCAAGCCAGGTTCCTAAATTAAGTATGTTGAATTACAGCCAGAGGTCATAATCCTCCTTGCTACAGATTCCCCAGCAGGTAAATTTGGCCTCATAACCTGACCTCTCAAACTCTTACATGCCAAGCTATACTTAGGTTTTATGAATTATGCCTCTAGCACATGCCCCATCTTAACAATCCACAAGCACTAAAACTGTCTATAAAACTGCCACATATTCAATTTTCATCTTGAATATTGTGATAGCCTTTTCTCAGGCCCTTACATACAATTTTTTTTCTTCTCATTCCTCCAGAATTCATTTCCCAGCCAATCATTCTGTTCACATCACTCCTCTCTTAGCAGTCTTTATCTTATCTTTTCAGTCACATGAAAATGTCCACTTCAAAAGACCTTTATAGCCCATCTCTATATTCTTCATCATCCATTACCTGCTTGATGTTGAACAATAAGTATAAAGTTAAATCCAGTCACTGTATAAATTTTCCAGCAAGCATGTCCATGATTTCGCCTACTTAGTCTTTCACATTTAAAAGAAATAATGACAATTTCTGTATTTCTATTCATTGATTGGACACCATATTTAATTCTAAGTATAATTTAGAAAAAAAGATTTATCTGCTTATTTTATTGGAATGGCTTTGTATAGCTCAAGAAACAGTGTAGAGCAATGACAATCATGCACAAACAAATCTTAATTAAATGCCAAACTTACCGAGGAAAACTACAATGAAGACTAAAATGCTATTATTAGAAAAAAAGGCTTATTATACTAATCAATACCTGAATGTACAATCTATTGAATATAAAAACATACACATATTATTAGCTTAGTCAATGCATGGTGAATGTTTGTTTCTGGTTTTCCACAGTCATCTGTTAATTTAGAGAACCACAATTTCTAATTAAATTATTTCAGATAAAGAACTCAGTCTTGAAGAATAAAAATTAATATTTAAAAGCTTCAAGAAACACAAAATAGAAATGAGTTCTCTATGCTGTATAGCAATGTTCCCTTAAAATCATAGTTTAACAGAGAAATCAAATGAAACTACAGATTAACATGTGATGTTGATTCTTTCCTATGAAAATGAAATGCAACAACTCATCATTTTCATGACAGTAAGGAGATGATATGGCAAAATAATGTTTATTTTGTATTTTCAATATTTTTATTATGAAGAAAATGGCTGTTATGTTACTTTTTCCTGTTGAAAACACTAGGTGGGTTCAGTATATACAAAAAAGACTTTGATATATATGTTTCAACTGGCTACAGTTTATTATTTATCTGTGGTAGGACTACTTATATACAGGATAGTTTCCAAGCACCCAACACTGTTCCTCCAAGAACTTTACAGTCCATGGGTCTTTGTTCCTAGACTGTCTGTGCCAAAATTTTATAAACATGTACATTTTTTTCCCTTTCTGTGCTTGAAGGAATTTTTATTTAACTATTAACTGGGTGCTTTTGTTTTACTAAATTTGCTGAAAAGGTTCCATGACTAAGTTTTGGTTTAGGTCAACAGTTTACATGGGGAACTTAATGGACAGCTGACTTCTTTCAGAGAATACTGGTTTGCTGGCTCTCTTCCATGTGCAGTTGTGATTATGATTAGCTCAGCTGCTGCACAGACAGTATTTAAAAGTAATTATTTCATTTGATGAACTACTTTTAAGGGCATAACCTTACTCAGTAGAATACATAAAGCAGTAGGTAAAGTAAGATCCCCCTATCCAGCTTTCTGCAGAATTTGGATTAGGACATGATTGCTTTATAGCAGATCTTTGGGTGTTCAAGTGAGTTTTGCAGGACACGTGAATAATTCTTTTGGGACCAATCACAGTTGACAGTCATGTCCCTAATTGAAGGCTAGCTGTATGCATAAGTATGCATATATTGAAGTCTAGACAGGCAGGGAGACAGAGAGGTATTCAGACCTTTTGTAGAGTAATGAAATGCACGAGCTATGAGAATTTGCATATTTTAGAGGCATTTGAGAGTGAACCTTCTCTTCTTGCTCTTAAATAAATTCATGACGGCATGCAGTACAGCAATATGTTCATTTTTTGACAGATGACAAATTATTCACAGCTTCTTACTTTTTATTTAATTTGGGGTTTTTTTTTTCTTTTTTTCTTTTCTTTTTGTTTTTTTCATAGTCCATGGTTGGCAGTGGAAGTTGGCAAAGAGTCAATGCACAGGTTGCAGTAAAATCTCCTCGCTATGCAGTGTTTGACCTTGCAGAAGGAAAACCGTATGTTTTCCGAGTCTTGTCAGCAAACAAGCATGGCATCAGTGATCCATCTGAAATCACAGAACCTATTCAACCACAAGATACTGTTGGTAAGGCACTAACCATAAGGCATTGGTATTAAATGCAATTGATATTTTACAAAAAAAAAAATAGACGACTCTCATTGCAATTAGATGAGAATAATTACAGTAGTAGTAATTGAATCCATTTGTGTTCAATACTGTGAAGGATTTCAAAAAGACAAAGATGCTATATCTTGAGAACATTCCTAAATTTTCCTAATGATCATACCTCTTTGCTAACACAAATAATTGTTTAAAAGTTACATTAATTTAGTTATTCATTCTTCAGAGTGCTCTATTAATGTGAATTGTCAAGAAGTACTGTAAGACAAGTTTATCACTAATTATTTAGTTATAAAATCTGGCTCAGGTAATACTACCTAATTCCATCCATTTTTAGCTAGGTAAGATAGCCTTTCACTTCTTAGTATTCTAAGTTGCAAGTTACTACTGGTGCTGAATTCCTGTGAGATGCCGGTCAGTAGATTCAAGGGTAGGGGATGATACATCTACATATCTAGTGGTAAATTTCCAATTGAAAATGATGTGTTTATCTTGCACCACATTCAAAAACATGAGTGAAAGTTTAGGGAGTGCTTATTAATCTTGTTTCCCAAATATTTGGTTTATTCGTGCAGTTTTGCAGAGGTCCCAAGTAACAGCCCCATGTATTGACAGCTTTCACTTTAAGAGCACGTATCTTACCAGTATTCTTGATAGAAATATAAGAAATATTTACAATATGTGATATAAACTAGTTCACTAAATGCTGATATATATATACCCTTCCCAATGTTTACTAAAATTAAAAAATATATAATCCATCACCTTTAGCTTTGATCTGTAACTATATGTGATAAAATAAACCCATTGATTTTATGTATTCTTGATTTGTTGTTTCATTAATATGTATAAGTCATTTAAACCATTTCGGAGTCCCTGAGGTAGGGAAGGAAAACGTTTTTATTTATTTTTTTACTTTTAGGGAAGGAAAATGTTTTTATTTCACTTATTACAGAAACTAGGCTATCCCTCAGGGGTTAATGCAAGACGTTTGGAATAAATCACAGCTATAGCTGAAAGCAGAAATCTGAAGATGCTATTTTAAAGAGAAACTGTAGCAGTATTTTAATACATAGAGTTTACCACCTGAGCTAAAATACAGCAGCTGCACATGGCTCCTCTTAGTTGCCTGCACACAGTGCTTTTTGTTATTCCTGAGGGTAGCTGAGACAATTTTGTGGGAATGGCAATAATTACACGGGAATTAGGGGTAGTTTTCTCTCTTGAGCAGAAACGAGAGGATGGGTGAGGTATCTTAGGCCATCAAAATTTATAATATCATGTAACTGAATCAGTTGGCAAAAGCTTACTCAGTTTGAGATTAACATATAAATTTAGGTGTTTCTATGTAGGCACCTGCAGGTGCTCTAGATGTCTCTGCTTGCATTGTGAAAACTGAAGCCAGGAGAGTAAGCTGGCTGATGTTGCCATAAGTTACTCAATTGCACCCAGCCATGGAGTGTCTACATTATGGTGAGATTAATAATTTTCAGGGCTCTCCCAACTGCTGATCAGGATGTGACCTGCAAAGAGAGGTATCTGTGCTTGTTTAGTTTGGTGTCTTACAAAGATGATGGTGCTGAACTGTTCTCAGCAGTGCCAGGTGATAAAAAAGCAGAGGCAACAGTCACAAATTATAGCTTGGTAAATTCTCTCTAAGTGAAATAGGAACAACAGTACAATGTTGAAGAGATTGTGCAGGGAAGTTGTGAAAGTTCCATTGTCAGAATATTTCCAGACTTGAACAAACCCATGACATTTTAGTTTTGGTGATATTCCCTCTCTCAGTGATAGCTTGGACTAGATGATCCCCCCAAATCCCTTCCAGCCACTGTTCTTGTGTTCTGTGAAATTCATCTAGCTAAGTTGAACTAAACATTTACCATTCAAACATATGTTTAAAGTTGTCCTGAAAACTGTCATTTTCTGAATTAAGATTGTCATTAGTTGAATGGGAGACAGTATTTCTTAATAGTCATGACATCATACATCTACAATTTATGTTCATTTCTTACTGATGCAGTAGTGCTACAGGGGCATAAGCTATAAATAAAACTGAGAGAGAACATTTTACTATCTGTATGCCTTGATCCACAATGATATTTGAATATATGACCTCAGAAAACCTATATAAAATCAGACAGGTATGGAGCCTTATAGCTTAGAGTAAGTTTAGTCTAGGTAGACAAATAGAAAAATAAATATATCTATACACACATATATAGTAATATCCAGATTTACAGTTAAAAAAATGTACTAAAAATATTAAAATATATATCATATAGCCATATTAGTATGGCTGGGAAGGTCACAGCTGTAGTGATTAAATATGAAAAAAACATAGTGTTTCATCTACCTCAGCTTACCTTTATGTTTATGTACTTCATAAAAGCATGTTTTCTCTCTTTTTTTTAGTTGTCCCATCTGCACCTGGTCAGGTCGTGGCCACAAGGAATACAAAAACATCAGTTGTAGTTCAGTGGGATAAACCAAAACAAGAAGAGGATTTATATGGCTACTACATTGACTATTCTTTGGTGGGATCAAATCGCTGGGAACCTAGTAATCATAAGCCTATTAAATATAACAGGTATTGACAGTATTTCTGGTTTTGGGGAAGCTTGAAAACATCCGTTTTGGGGATGTAGGAAAGTTTTACATCAATTTAGGTGCTAAGCAATCCTCTTGTCATGGAAAGGGAAAGTTAAATGAACATGAAGAAAAACAGTCTGTTGGCTTTTTTTTTTCTCCAAGGAGAAGAGTCTTCTGTCTATATCATTACTTTGAGTAAAAAAAGTAGGTTCTGGAGACATGATTATTTATTTCTTGGACATAAATAAGTGTAAAATAAGTGCCTTTCTTAAAGTCTGTTATGAGGTAAACAGACCTGATTCACATAAAGCGAGGGAATAGTTTCCCTCTGGTAAATATTTTGCTTTGTGAAGCATTCATGAAGTTGAACTTTCTTATTGTTGCCAAGATTTCATGTTATGGCACAGAATGGTTGCTGTAAAATGTCTGCTAATATGGGATGATATTTTTATTTAACCCAGGTTTGTTGTTCATGGTTTGGAAACTGGAGAGCAGTATGTCTTCCGTGTGAAAGCTGTGAATGCTGTAGGATTCAGTGAAAACTCACAGGAGTCAGAGGCTATAACAATACAGGCAGCCCTTAGTAAGTATGATTCTGGGCAACTCAGCTTCTTGCTTCTTGAAGGAGGTAGATATTTTCAGCTATAAACTCCTTTGGTTTATTTGTTATAACAAGATATTTTGTAGCTATCAAGCACATTCCTCTAGTGAAATTTATGCTCGGTCATGTGTCTGTTCTACAGAGAAAATACATTGAGATATAAATACTTATATATAAAGCTATTGATAATATCTGATAGAAATGGTAGGTTAGATTCACTATAATGACCGAGCTGCTTTCTGCTCCTCAGTTGTAACAGAGAAAATTTAAATCTTGAACAACAGTGACAAGTAGCTTCTGTGTGATTTGTAGTTGTGCAAATCATGCTAGTTTAGAGTTTTTGGAAAATTCATTACTGTGTGGCTGGACAAACAGAAAATGCCCTTTGGCTTCTCCAGGCTGGAGCACAATCTACCTATTCTGACTCCCTGCAAGCAAAATTTCAGTGTAAGAATGATCCATTGTTAAATCTTTGGTAGGAATAATAAATGCTGCGTGGAAGAATAGATAATTGTTTAGAACAAAAAGTACACACATCTGGGCTACAATAGTCCAGTTTTAATTACTGCACAGTTTCAGTTTCACACTGAAAAATTTAAATTGGAAGATCTTTTCCCCACCTGAATGGCCTCCATCTCTTGGAGAAGACCAAGAGGCATATCTGTCAGAAATATTCCTCTAAAATATATACATTTCAGAATGGCTATTAGAAGGTACAGTTTGATAAGATGTTACTGACAAACTTACTGTTTGATTTTTTTAGGAAAGGGCATGTCTCATATGGGTAGGTGGTGCACAAATATTTTCACATCTATCACCCTTTTATTGTTAATGCACTTGCACCTTTTATTTTGTCACTGTTTTTTGAAATGAATTGTGTGAACTGTCACCAAACACAGAGCACACAGATTTTACATACACTTATTGGATGTGTATAACACTTTTATCCATTTTGGTAGCCTTAACAGGAATTTAGCAGAACAATTTGTGGGTGACTTTCATAGCATGGACAGAACGTTTCTCCTGTTTTATTTTAAAGGTATTTATGGGAGTTTGATATGGTCATTATTATTTACCAAGAAATGCTAATAATTGCAAAGGCTGTGGTTTATGGCCTCTGAGTTAAATGCCATGTTTGAAAAAAAAGAACAAAAAGCCAATTTTGCTGATTAATGTTTTTATGCTGATCACACTGATACAGGTACATGATCAGGTACTGTATTAAGGACCTCTGTTAACATATCTTCTGAATAAGGTCAGTCACATTGTCTCAAGTTATACTGGTGACTCAAATTAAAATATCAGATAAGCTTTAGGGGGAGGAGTTTAGTAAGTACTGACTGTAGCACAGCAGGGTCAAGAAAGGGATATCTGAGCAAACTTTCATTCATGGATGGCAAATACAAAACAGTGCTTGCTAGTAGCAGTAGTAGTAGGAGTTTAAAAAGCTTAAGAACAAAGTTTTCTTAATCTCTAGGGAGATGCCTGGGTGACATTTCTGCTTCTGCTACAGATAGGACTAAACTCACAAAGAATATGTCTTTTCTGCCTCAATGTAGGTTAAGCTAATGAAAGTCTTGATATTTTCTATTTCCTTATACATCAGAAAGCACTTTCAATCTGAAGTAGGCATATAATATGGGGGTATGAGGGTAAAACCATGTTCATTCACATTAATATCCTTCTTTGGTTTGGTTTCTTGGGTGTTTTTCTTACTCATTCTTACTGTGTAGCAAAAGTAATTGAGCAGCTTATTTGTCTCTTATCAGGAAAAGATCTTTTGATCCATTTCAGTCTTCAAGTTTAGCATTTGGTCTGGAGACACTTTTGCTGCCATTACCATTTCCATACCAAAGATCACCTGTTTCTTCTTGCTGTCTCCTGAGAGGGCAGCACATTAGGCAGATGTTTCAAAAGCTTCTATGGTTATGTTTGGGGATAAAATTAATGCTCATTTGCTGGTTTACAACTACTTTGTTATTAATATGCAACTGATAGCAGCACACTGCAGAAAATGAAAGCATTACAAAAAACTCTAAACAACAGCCACACTGCATGTTTTAGACTCTGTCCTAACCTTCAGGATGTCTATTTCCTTATAGCTTGTCCATCATATCCTCATGGTATCACACTTCTGAACTGTGATGGTCATTCAATGACCCTTGGCTGGAAAGCACCAAGGTACAGTGGAGGTTCACCAGTCCTTGGTTATTATATGGATAAACGGGAAGCAAATCACCACAACTGGCACGAAGTCACCTCTTCCCTTATTACCGGGACAACTTATACGGTTGGTACTTTTTAATCATTATCTTTCTGCAGTTGGTATGTAGTATTTCTTTGCTCTTGACAGCCACTTCCTTGCAGAATTCTTTAAATATCTACTACAACAAAAACAGGTCTACCCATTGTGTATTTTGGAGTGCAAGAAGCCTAAAAACTGGGGCAGAGAGTCAGTGCCATCCCCTGCTATTAAATCTTAAGACCAATAAAGGTACTTAGATGAGGAAACTTTTGAAGAAAAAGTTGTGAAGTACATTTTCACAAAGAACAAGATGAATGACAAAATTCTTCATAAACTAAATTAATTAATGAGCACTATATGTCTCACCACTGTAATAACATGCAGAAAAAGGGTAGAAGCATTTAGCAGGACAGATGACTATGTTGTCTGTAGAACTGGAAACTTGTAAATGAAATGAAGATGGGCTGAGAACAAATGTAACTACCCAGCTGGAAAGGGGAGTATATTTGATAAGCCCAGCATTATGCCTCCTTTTCTCCTTTCCAGAGAAGCAGAGTGATGATTTTTTTGAAATAAATAGCTTCTGGTTCCACTTACAATGTATTTAATGTTTCTTAAAAGAGGAAAATTTTGGTGTGAACTTCCATGGAGAAATGTCAGGAAGATGAGACATAGCAAGTAATTAATCAGATACTTGTTAAATTTAGTTAAACAATTAGATATTATTCCCAAATACTTCTTAAAATTATTTCTGCAAGTCAGAAACTTTCCTGTAAACTCCAGATCAGAAGTAAGTCTTTAGCAGATATTTGTCACTAAAGTAGAAAATAATGCTTTAGATGAGTTCAAAAAGAATGTTTCAGTCACAGAAGGCAGCTGGCAATACTCAAGTCAATGTGTGCTTGTGACTGACTTTGTAACTGGCACCCTTGACATAGCAGATGGAGTGTGGATATTGAGAAATAAAGAAGAATGGGTAGGATGGACACGAAAGGGCAATACTAAGCAATGCTCTCCAGATATTTTAATTTTTAATGCACTCATAAACAAATGAGTAATGTAAATTAAGGGAAATAATTTAGAGTTTAATTAATTGGATATTTAAGTCTCAGTCCTGCCAGTAGCTGTATTTGTGCCTGAAGGTGCATCTTCATGCATTAGTCTGAATGACTGGAATCTGAAATACTGATGGGAAATAAAAGCAACACAGCCTTTGGTAGCACAGAATATTTTATGACATACTGCAAGCAGATAAGACCCTAAAATATACAGTACAACACCAGGAAATCACTAAAGGTTTTACCCTCTAAGATTAAATAATTCTATGGGAACCCCACAAGTATTCTTTTCTTTAATTACCTGGGATTTCAAAAGCATTTTTACAGACTGAACTGTTATTCTCTCTTGTGAATCACTATGTTGCTCTCTATCTTCAGGAAATTTGATCTAAATTGTATTAGAGTTGACTTTTCCTAGTTTACATTGTTTACTTTAGTCTAGATTTGATACTACACCTTCATATGTTTCTTATCATCCCATGATATGTTTGTTACCATTAAAAAATCACACCAAATTCCCTTTTTATCTTGAATTTTTCCAGAGAACATAGTTATAGGATTTTTCTTCATGAAAATCTGAAAACTGTTTAGTATCATATATACATGCAGTACATATACTATCATCATCTGTTTCATTCTCTTGAGACATATTAAATATAATTTTTAGAAAACTGGGCAGACGACTGAGGTATAGAAGACTTGTTTATTGTATTTAAGTGGTCTGGAAAAGGAAAGATGAAAGAAAGCTGCTACCATGAGGCACTTAGGGTGGCAAACAGCTGTAAGTCAAGGTGCCTTATGACTTGTCTACCTTGACCTCAAAATCTAAGAGTTACATAGTGATGGACTTACTAATTAAGTCAGGGTTCACTTCCCAGGGACATTTTCAGGCACTGATTCTGGTCATCCCATTTCCAGTGCTTACTTCCTCACTTTGGATTTGTAGGTAATGTTAAAATAAAGTCTCACAGAAGCCAGAAAAAAATACTGAGAATCCTTCCTGGAGTTATATCAGCACACTGCAGAACTAGTTTGATTGGCTTTTCCTATAGTTCCCTGTTGTCTGCTTTCCTCCCTGATCAGTCCATTATGATCTTTTTAGACTAAAATACAATTTTAGTGAATGGCTTAGAAGTAGCCATTCATAAGCAATGCAAAAATGTATTTCATGTTAGAACACTCAACCATAAGTATTTGCTACTGGTCGTTCATTGTGTGGGCTCCATGGATGTTTGGTCTAATCTTTTACTGCCTCTCATGCCAGCACAGGGAGTGCTGTCACTCCTAGGGTGATGTAGTTGAAATATGGAAGTACCATGTAGAGCTCTGCAGTGTGTTTGGTTTAAGGGTAAAATCTTCAATTTATAGCCAGTACTCCAGCACAGCAGTAAGGCCTGGTAAATAATTAACCAATTAATTAACTAGGATGATCTGGGAAAATTACAGGCCTGTCAGTTTGAGTTCAGTGCCAAGGAAAAGGATGGAGCAGATCATCCTGAGTACAATTATACAGCACATGTGGAATAAGCAGGTGATCAGGTCCAGTCAGCATGGGTTTATGAGGGTAGGGAGGCTCTGCAGAGGGATCCAGACAGGCTTGATCTATGGTCCAAGACCAATTGTATGAGTTTCAGCAAGGCCAAATGTTGGGTACTGTACCTCAGCCACAACAACCCCAGCAGCACCATAGGCTTGGGGAGGAGTGTCTGGAGAGCTGCCCAGCAGAGAGGGACCTGGGGGTGCTGGTAGACAGCAGCTGAACACAATCCACCAATAATACCTAGTGATACCAATGGCATCCTGGTTGGTATAAGGAATAGTGTGGGCCCAGGGAGGTGATGCTACCCCTGTACTCAGCACTGCTAAGGCTGCATCTTGAGTACTGTGTTCAGTTTTGGGCTCCTCATGACAGAAAGGACATTGAGCTGCTAGAGCGTGTCCAAAGAAGGGCAACAAAGCTGATGGAGGGGTTTGGAGCGTGTGTCTTAAAAGGAGTGACTGAGGGAGCTGGGGCTGTTTAGCCTAGAGAAAAGGAGGCTGAGGGGAAACCTTATTGCTCTCTAAAACTACCTAACAGGGGGTTGTAAGAGGTGGAGATCAGTCTGTTCAATGAGGTCAAGTCACAGGACAAGATGTAATGGCCTCAAGTTGCACCAGGGGAGGTTTAGATTGGATATTAGGAAGAATTTCTTTATTGAGTTATCAGCCATTGGAACAGACTGCCCAGGGCAGTGGTGGGGTCACCATCCCTGGAGGTATTTAAGAGCTGAATAGATATAGTACTTAAGGATATGGCTTAGTTAAGGTCTTGTCAGTGTTAGATTTATGGTTGGACTTGATGATCTTGGACGATTTACCTACCAAGGTACTTCTGTTATTCTGTGTAATCAGATTTCTTATTCAACTAATTTTAAGTAATTTATTGAGAGAATATAATTAATGGCTTTTGATGTATTGAGTTATTTTCTCAAAAAAGGTAGAGGATTTGACAGAAGATGCCTTCTATGAATTCAAAGTTGCTGCTGCAAATCTGGTTGGAGTAGGTCAACCTTCAGATCCCAGTGAGCATTTTAAGTGCACAGCCTGGACTATGCCAGAACCTGGTAAGTCTATTAGTTTCTCATTAAATTAATTAAGTTATTAATAATAAACTCCTTAAAACACAGTCAATGTTACATTCTAGCCAAACTCTGCTAGATGTCTTTTGATTAGTTTCTGCCATATTACCTGTTGAAACTACCATTGCTTCCAAGATCTCCAGTTAAAAGCTACCTCCACATCACCACTGAAGACATCGAATGTCCTGGAAAATAGGGCATCTTTTCTTCGAGTGTCTCTTTCTTTCACTGCTCACATCAGCTCAGAGCAGCCATTATTTTAACTTTTTATCTCTATGATCTCTTTGGTCCTACAGACCTCACATTCACCACCTGTACAATATATAGGCATCTCTGCACCATAATTACAGTCTATTAAGAATATTCCTGGATTTTGGACTCCAGAACTATGTATATGGTCACACATAAGACAAGACAGGGGCCTATCTCTTGACATAAAGGCAAGCAGCATAGCTTAGCTCACCCTGTACTGTTAAAATCTCAACTAGTGTGCTCTTCTTGATGTGTTTCCCCTAGGTTGTCTTCAGGCATTACCTGAGATGCTGAATTTGCTAGCAAACACACAGTAGGGATGGCTGCATACTAGTACTCAAAAATTGCAATGCTAAATAAGCAATGTTGTGAATTCAGACCTTCCCTCATCTGCCAGAAGTTAAACATTAGGCTTCCTCATGTGAGCATATAAATTTGTGCCTAAATGTTTGACGTCTAGGGAATTAGTTCTCCTCAGTAATGTTTGAGTACTGTGAATACTCTATGAAGGGTTTTTGAAGGCCCATCTGCTTATTTTATGACACCCTTGCTCATAACAAGCAACACTTTGACAGAGAAGCTGTTTTTGATGGCTGATAACGATTTACCAAAACAAAGGGTGCCATAGTACTGCCCATAATGAAAACACAGGCACATACCAGTTTAATAAATTTTTTGCTTCACACCCCTCCCCCCCATATGCTGTAAAATATTGCTCTGCATAAATAGAATGAGAAGGCAAGAAAATGTCAGCTTTCTTTTCTATGTTTTATGTAAAACATGTTTATTCTATGTTCTTTCCTGGAACAAGAAGAAATCTGCAAAGATCATGTAATCATTTACTGCTCTCAAATGTCATCTACCTCATCTTCTTGTCCACAGGCAGGATCAGCTATACCTATTTTGTTGATAGAGATTTGTCTAATCCATTTTAAAGATTTATACCTGTAAAAAACTACTGGCTCTTTGGACAGAATCTACTTCTAATCTTAATATGTTTACAGCTGAAAAGTTTTTCTAATATTTCTGAATCCTCCTTCCTACAATTTAAGCCAGCCTGCTCTTTGCCCTGCCCACCAAAGGCATGAAGAAATCATTCTTTTCCTCTTTGGAACAGCTTTCTATGAGTTTAAAGACTTTATCAGACCTCTAGCTTCCCCTTTAAGTTGACAAAATCGAGTTTACACAACCTTTCCTGATAGATCATGTGTTCCCCATGTTAAAATAAACATTTTTTTTCCTGTTATTTGAATATTTTCTGGTTGGTGCATGTCTTTCTCAAATGTCAATGCCAAAATTGGAGACAAATAAGGTTTTTTCAATGCTGAGGAGAGAAATGGTAACTGAGCACCTCCTACAATTATTTGCCTGCTTACAAATACCCTTCTATTTGTCTGATTTAAAAAAAGAAAGTTAGACTATTATGCTAATTTCAAGTTTTACTTCTTTTTAATGCACAGATTATTTTCTGGAAAACTGCTTGTCAGTTATTCTCTATGCTTTCTAGCTAAATACTTCTGTGCTCATAAATCTTCTTTTCTGCATTTAATGACACGGAAAAGCTGTCAGTAACAAAATCTTTAATCTCCTGACCTTAACTCTCTTTATGTTAATTACATTTTCTTATAATTTTTTAATATTTAGTATAAATGCATCATTAGAGGAACAATTATTTCATCATAATTATTTGGAAGGGATCTCCATTTTATTCTCTCTACAGTGTTTTAAAGATATCAGTGAAATTGTCTAGTGTGTAAATAAGTGAAGATTATTCTTTGTTTTAAATGATGTATATAGAAATAAAATAAAAGACACTTTCAGGAAATGAAGAGAGTGAGATTTCCATTTTCATAATGAACAATCTGACCTTTCTACTCCTTGGCTGATTACATTGTTCTCATTATGAAACTGGTTGAACAGATTATTGCATTGTTCCTGCTTAAGAAAAACCCCACACCCAAAAAATCCTTTGTCCCATCCAGATTGTCAAGCCAGTTAAGATATTTCACAAGTCTTTTTTAGAATAATTTTTTCAAACTATATCTTGGCAATAACAAAAAGTAATATTTGAGATTTAAGGCTGGGGGAAAGAGCCTGACCCTCTTCCCTGGCTTCCTAAAGACACAGAAGACTAATGTAATGTGACTACAGTATGCTTCCAGTGTCAACAAAATATTCTTCCACCTTTTAATATGCAAAGAAAGTTTCCTTAGAAAGACTGAAATCTCTTGCAGGATTTCCAATGTGAGTGATAGATTCTTTGCTCAGAGCCCATAATTATTTTATCCTTCTGCAGAACTCTAGTCTTAGGTATCTTTGTGAAGTGTCTGTGGGTTAGCAATGATAGCTATATGAATTATTTTACATGACTTTAAAAACAAAAATGAAGCATCTCTTGTCTCAGAATCCTCAGAATAAAACATACCTCATTATACATTTTCTTCTAGTGTCTTGATTCCTGGCAGGTACATCTGCCAAGGTAATTTTAATTATCTGAGAATATATAGACGTTTATTTTGCAGTTTTTAAAAGGCACTAAAAGGCCTTAGGATCCTTGAAAATTCTAATATTTTTGTGAGAAATCTAGCATTTATCCTCATCAGGTCTGCAACCGATACTTATATTTTCCTTTTTTTGAAATGTGCTATCTACTCTGGAGTAACACAGTTTTAATGTTTGTTGTTTGTTTGCTTGATTTTTGGTTTTTTCTATGGTTGCTGAATGTCATCCTGAATATCATGAATATAATAAAATTTCTTGTAAATTATCCTCTGGTTAACAACATGTAAGCTGGAATGGTAATCAGATTTCTTGTTAATGTTTTTATACTCTTTTTTATTAGTTTTTTTAATTTTTATTTTAAAAGATGAGTCTTGTAAGGAAAAGTGATATCTTGAATTAGGTCAAACTGACAAAATGAGAAAATCCCTAAGTCTCAGGTACTTTCATGGTTTCTTACTCTGAATTTAATGCACAAGAAGCAAGCTTCCAGCTACACTATTTGGCTGAATTGCAGGATTTTGTCACAGGTTATTTCGCCATTTCACCATGGTAGAATATTGATATAATTTATAGTCTGCTGACATAAATAAACATCAAGAATAAAGTAAAAAAATTAAATGCTATAAGTTAAAATGAATGGCACTGGAATAGTTAAGTGAAGCAGAAGGAAGTTTAGCAAAGAAAAAACCAGATAGCTACAAAGCAGTGAATACCCACTTATTTACAGAGATTCAGCATGGTTTTAGCTTAAAGAGCTCTCCTAACAGACATCCTCTGGAGAATTTTTTCTTTGTTATAGTTATCTACTTCACAATGAAAAATTCTTCTGTCAGCTGGGGGCTTTTAGATCAGACTAGAGGATCATAGTTCACATACACCACCAAAAAATTTAAAATCTGATGCTAAATTATGAACCTGCGTAAGGCACAGTGAAGAAACTTTGATATAGTAGTGTGATGTAGTGAATTAAATAACACATAAGAAATGTCTGTTACTTGTTAGAAATTTTCAAACTGTGTGGACTTTCTACGTGAGTAACTGTGCTTTAAAATGGAGTTACTGAGATCTAGCTAAGAATGCATGATTCAGAATACTGATGTCATTCACTACATAAAGCAGATATTGTTATATATAGCCATGATGGGAAAATGATGTAAGTACCAGGTATACCAGTTTTATTGTAAAGGATGAGATTTTCGAAAGCAGAGTAAAAATAAAATTAAAATTATGTGTTTTGGCCTTTGCAGAACCAGTTTGCAATCTTTATTATATTGAAGCGAAATTCCAATATTTGTAATATTTTAGGTCCTGCTTATGGTCTCACAGTTTGTGAAGTTAGAAATACGTCACTCGTTCTTCTGTGGAAAGCTCCAGTGTATGAAGGCAAAAGCCCCATTACTGGCTACTTAGTGGACTATAAGGAAGTAGATACAGAAGACTGGATCACTGCTAATGAAAAGCCCACTCCAAAGCGTTATTTTAAGGTAACATTTTCATTAGTTACTGGTAATTCAAAATGGAATTCTAAAGACATGACTGAGAAAAACAAAGACGTGTATGTGAACTGTGGCTTCTGCTAATATCTTCAGAGAAGCAAACAAAAGAGTTTAGACTATTTTTATAATTGGCTTTTTTCTTTATCTTGTTCAAGGTCACTGACTTACATGAGGGTCATACCTATGTTTTCAAAGTTCGTGCAGTGAATGATGCTGGGGTAGGCAAGTCATCTGAGATATCTGAACCAGTGCTTGTTGAGGCAAGGCCAGGTAATGAACACTTTTATTTCCTTTGTTTTTGAAACACTGGAATACTTAAAAGTGAATTTAAGCAGTCTGATTTGATCTTGTAGAACAGATAAGTATTTCAAGAATTAAAAAGCTCCTAGCCTTAAAACCAAAAGAAAAAAATCATGTGGATACAGAGGTACTGTCAAGACTCTTTGCTCTAGAAATATTTGCACGAAATATTTGATCAGTTGTTTTAGTTTTTAGAGTGTGCTACTTGGTGTGAGTGAAAATAACTTTGACATAGTATTTATTAAAGCTTTCAGAATTATAATAAATCCAATTTACCTACACTGTTCAGTGTACTTCTGCAAGTAAAATTAGTATCTATTAGTGAAGATGGACACAATTGGTGTGGGCTTTAGTAATTTCTGAATTGCAGCTCTAAAATAAAATGTCACCTTGACATAGGAGTTGATTTGCTGTTTTTCAGGAACGAAAGAAATCTCTTCTGGTGTGGATGATGAGGGTAATATTTACCTGGCTTTTGAGTGCAAAGAAGCCACAGATGCTTCTACTTTTGCATGGGGTAAATCGTATGAAGAGATTGAAGATTCTGATAAGTTTAAGATTGAAACAGAAGGAAATCAGTAAGTCATGCCAGTCCTTCAAATCATTGGTTTTTCCTGTTAAAAATTTCATGAGAAACATCTCTAATTATGTTCTTCTTTATTGGTGATTTTAGTTCTAAGCTGTACTTCAAAAACCCTGATAAATCAGACGTGGGAACTTATTGTATCTCAGTTAGTGATACAGATGGGGTTTCTTCCAGCTTCGTTATGGATGATGAAGGTAAGGTCCTTAGGATCTAAATTCCTTAATTTTATGACCTCAAATGCACTAAAAATTGTCCAAGAAAAAGAAGAGAACCCCACAACTCTGACAGTGCTTCCTGTGTATTAAGGAAAACCAAAAAAGACGGCACAATAGGCTTTGTGTGATCAGCTATTTTTATGATTATCCCAATAATGTCACTTGGCATAACTGAAGACAGTATTTTCTTTAAAAAAAAAAAGATAAAAATATGTCCTATTAGAGTTGCTTTCTTTATGCTGGGACTATAATGATGTTTTCAAATAACTATTACGCTTTCAGTTAAATATCTGAAAATGCTGCTTTTTAAACTGTTTTGTGAATCTCTTTCTGTAGTAAGTCGCTTTTGCTGTCCTTTTACTCCATAACCTTCTATGTCTTACAGTAAGTGGTACTCTGTGAGCTGTAGAGAGATCTGTGCTTAGCAGGGAGCCTTATATAGAGACAGTCCTTGAATGTCTCAATATAGTTTCATATAACAGAGACAGAGAATTAGTCCGAAGATAGTGAGAAAAAGGATGTTCCTTCAGCCAGATCTGAATGCATTCAGTTAAATTGTCCTTTGGCTTAAATTTAAATTACTTTTACTGTATTTCCTGGTACCTATTTTATTTCACTGGAGTTGCAATGAATTTGCTTCAGTCTGACTGCTGTGCCATTGAGGGATACTGAAGTGAAAGTCAAGGGGAGGAACTTAGCTATTTTTAAATAGCAGAAAAGTTGCTTTGGTGTTTTCTAAGTCCACAGGATGTAATTGCTATCCCCAGTCCCTTAAGCATGGAAATCCCTTTACTTACCTTTCTAAGTCATTTCAGTAGAGGAAATTAGACTGAGTATGAGTCTGATAGTATGCAGGAGTTTTATCACAGTGTGAACCACATCAAACCTCCCATTACAAGTAGGTGTTGAGAAGTCCATGTTCAGCCATAAAAAACATGGTTCTCTAGCGTATGGACCATTTTATGTGACTTCTTAGTCATTCTCCATAACTGCTTCTTCTAGGAAAGCTAAACTGATAATATTTTTAATTTTCCAATCAGGCATTTGATCATGAGAAATTCTCTCTTAGTTTTGAAATATCACTCAAATCTGCTGTAGGTCTCGTTACTCTGTCAGTCCTACCTTATAAATCTTTTTTTGTAGAACACTAAAGGTGTTTCACATCCCACAGTTAGCCCATGTCTTCCCTGGTCATATCTGTCATTTATTTATTTATTTATTTATTTATTTTACTGGATCCCTAGACAACCCAGATGTTGTATTTTGGCCTGGAAAAATATTATTTTGCTGCTCTGTTCCTTCCTCAGATGATATATAGCTTATTCTATAATTTTGCTAAATCCTTGGCCACATCATAAATGCTTGCTAATTTCTGCTGATCTTTATATTATCTGGAAATTTGGAACTGGAAGTAATGTTCATCTTCCAATTCTTTATTGGTAATGAATATGATAATTTGGGCTAGTATGAAAATCTGACAAAATGATTTCTAGACTGTCATGCAGCCTTCATGAGGATTTAGTGCATTAAATAGAACTTTCTGTAAATTTTTCAGACTAACTTGCACTCAATCTTTTTTCTTGCCAGAGTAAAATAAGCTTTTTAGGTACAGTGTCAGAAAGGAAGTCAGCAGATAAATGAAACTTTACACAGCTTAGAAGCTATTGTCTCCTGTCTATATAAATCCCATAGAGGTTTCATCCCTTGTTTAGATTCTCTGACATAAGAGAGTGTACATGAAAATGCATGAAACAGGAACACTTGCTAAATCCATGGATCAGGATTTTAAGTTTCTTAAATATTTTTTGTCATAATTTTCTGAAGAGAGTTGGGCATTTCACATATGAGACTTAAGGAAATTATCCGCTGATGCTGATCTGTACCATCTTTGACACTTGTTTTCTGACTGTTTTTCAGGATGCTTTAAAACATGAATATTTTTCTTAATTTCAGAGCTTGAACGTTTGATGACAATAAGTCATGAAATAAAGAATCCAAGTAAGTTGAAGATCTGAATCTATTTGATACTTCAAGAAAAAAATACAATTACATACTAATGACTAGAGTTTGAAAAAGGTTATTCCTTATACAATGGCAGCTTCATTTTTCATGGCACAACTTGCTTTCTTATCTTTCCATTCATTTAAAAGGATATTAGTTTGTATTGAATAAAATCATCATTGCCTGAGTCTTTTGAAGTTTAACTTAGACAATTGACTGTGGGTTGCTACTAGACAATTCCTTACAAACGTGCAAACTATAACTGTGAATTCTTTTCTTCCTTTAAGAAATTAATTCAAAATCAGCCAAAAGGTGTGTTAGACATCTTTTCCCTGAACAAAATTTATTTTATATTAAGCATTCTGTAAATAATAGGGAGATACTCATATTTTACTACAGTAGTCCTTTTTTACTCACAAAGATTCATGCATTATTGACTTCTGATTGCTTTCTGCAGCAATACCTCTGAAATCAGAATTAGCTTATGAGGTTCTTGACAAAGGAGAAGTTCGTTTCTGGATTCAGGCTGAAAGCTTATCACCAGATTCTACCTTCAGATTTGTTATTAATGATAAAGAAGTTGAAAACAGTGATGTAAGTATATATTGATATATGATTTTGTTCAGTAAACATTTGTGCATTAATAGATACTCTATTTTTACTTTTTGCTTAAAACCATGTTATTAAGGTCCGATAATGCCTGAAAGGAGTGTGAATCTTAACTTGAATTTTTTTTTGCAGTATGGAATTCCTGTTGCAGGGAACCAACAGCCAAGGAGAAGAAGAAATTAGATACAGATCAGTATTAGACACATCTGATTAACAGTAGTGCACAAATATTTTAGGAAAATAGCTCGAGACAAAGAAGTAGCTGTAAGCAGTTTGAATTCCAAAGTAGCAGGACACGTTGTTCCCAAAGACCCTCTGAGGCTATTGCTGCTGCTGCTTGTACATATCATATGGGAGGCACTTGAAAATGCAGCAGTGGCCATAGAAAAAAAAAAATCCAAATATAAAATTTGGATTGTTTCACTTTCAATTTATATTTTCAAATTTTGGCCTCGACACTAAATGGACATTGAATGGCTACACGGAGATGAAAGTGCAGACCACCAGCTTGTTGCATTATTATAGATCTAATAAGATCTTTCATAGAAAGGGTCACAAAAAAGTGGTCACATTGGGCTGAGAAGGAACCAAGATCATGCCTTTGCAGAGCTGGAGTATGGTTCATCAACTGGGCATAAAATACAGCACAGGAAATATCTTTTCCTGTGAGGAATCCACCTCCTGTGCAACTGTTTTTAAGGTGTTCAGTTTATTCCTGAGCATGCAAAGCCTGGTTTTGACCAGAAAAACTTATCAGCACTTTTATACCATAGAAAAGCAAAGACCATTTGCTCTAATTACATATTGGCAAGTGGAAGAAGAAGTATTTCTGAGTGAAATACTTCTCTGTTTTTCTTACTACAAGAAGTTATAAACTATAGCACTGAAATCCTGAGTATAAGTGACTAGGATGTATTAAAGTGATGATATTATGTCTTGGCAATGTTAGTGGAACAGAACGAGCTATTTTTAGTTCTCATGTGTTTTGGAAGTGTTGACATCACAGAGAGATTTGAAGTGGAGCTGCATTATTTCACCTCTTTAATTAGTAACCCACAGGTGACATTTACATTTGGAGACTGATGATATTTTTGTGGAAAGTCACATAAAAGCCTAGTATTTATGATGCCCATAAAATCATTGAACTTCATCTTGCTGCATAATGGCAATAGTTAGAAGCCTAATTACACTCTAAAACCTGCCTGGAGACTGTGCTACAGTCACTGAACACGTTCAATAGCCCGTTATGCTGGTGAATTGTGGGCTGATTCTTGACATTGGCTGAAGTGATAAATTTTTTCCTCCTTGGTCCTAACAGGGAACACTTCCAGTAAGATTTCAAAATAATCTGAAAATGGAATTAATTGGGCCCTATTTAATCAGCTGCCATTTGAATATTTTTTTCCTTTACCCAAAAGCAAGAAATAAAAACAATTTTCTAGAAGTGTGATAAAGGATCAAATTAAAACATACATTTTGTTCTTTTTCTGCAACTCTTATTTTGGTATTCTCCCTCAGAACTCCTGAAATGAATGCAAGTGTTGCCCTTGACCTCTGTGGGCAAGTGTGAATTTGAATTTGCACTTTTTGATAGTTTGGTGAAGTACATAACTTCTCTTCTTAACCTACCTGGCCTATGTCCTCTACTCTTACTTAATTTCCTGATTTATTAAATCTTGCCTTGTTCTTTGACATTTTAGCTTTCTTTGAACTATGTATGGGAAAGTGCATATCCAAATTATATGATCATTTATATAACATTGTATAAATGTTATACATCGGTCTATTCTCTCAAAGTAATTTATTTAAGGGAATGTTATACTAATCAATCTGTTGGCTACTTCTTTGCTAATTCCATTATCTATTCTCTTTCTTCATTCTTCAGTTATCCCATTAAGATTTAAACGAGTAGTGTTTGTGCCCTTGAAAGTATCAGTATTCAGTGCTGAACACCTTGACTCTGTCTACACTTTTTTACAGGATTGTTGTCTCTACAAGTGTGAATTTGCTATTGAGGCTGGCCAGGAGGTGTCCCTCAAAGCTGAAGCAGTTATATCTATGGGGATATTCCCACTAATTTTGGATCAGAACTTATAGATTCTTCCCCTTAAGGAAGTGCTACCATAGAGTTTAATAAGTGATATTTTCACTAGTTTCATTTTATTTTTTTATTTTTCTTTACCTTTTGTAAATTTGATCTACCTTTAGGTACCTTTTTCTAGCTTTAAAGTTCAATAAAATGGTTAATCAAAAAAAAAAAAAAAAAAAAAATTACAGTATAGAACTGCTTCTAGATGGTAATATTTGCTTTTCTGTCTCCTCCTAAAAGTATTCACCAGGTAACTTTAATGGATTATTTTTTGCTTAGGAATTTGTTAGCTGAGATTCAAATATCACCATTGGTGGGACATACAGTCCTCATGGCTGTATGAATAAATGAATGCAGATAGTACAAGGTGGTTGTATATAAACTAGTAGAAGCAAATTCAAAACACAGTATTTTGCAAGTATTGTCCAATATTTGCTTGTAATTTTCCAGATATTTGCCAATAATTTATCTTTCTGAAGTATTTAATAGAAAGCAAATACAAAAAGGACACAAACAGTTGAAAAGCATATTTAACTTAACATTCAAGTCAATGTTTGGTGTTTTGAGTGTTCTGCAAGCACTTTAGCAAGTTCCTAGATGTTGTGACACAATTCTAAGTCTCTTTTGCTGAACTTGGTTGATTTTATTAGGTCCCAGAAACTTTGTTGTCTTTGCACAAGTGACTGTTCTCCTGCTCTTGCACTTTAGTGTTCTTTGAAAAGAATGCCTTCTATTAGTTGGCAAAATCATTGTAACTCTCCGAAACAAAAACTTCACTGAGAAAATACAATCCAGTCCTTATTTGCCATGTACGTCTACAAGGAATTTCGTAACATTAAATTTTTGTATTTGTTGTGATGGATTTATTTTGAGATCCATATTTGTGTCTACAAATATAATACTTCCAGCTATCTGTGGACTCTTCTAGGAATAGTCTGTCAGGCAAGCAAAGCTCTTTATTGAACTGGAAAGTTTATTGCATCTAAAGGTTGGTGGTGTAGGCTCTTCTTCAAACATGTGCAGTACCATTTTATTTTAAGATCTGAATCAGCTGTATTGTGATGACTCAAGGGTTCCAAGTGCAGCTGTACACGTAGATTTCTGCCACCAGTGGGATATTGTACAACAAGCCAACCCTGGATATAAAATATTATTAAAATGATATAAAATATAATTAATCCAATAGGGAATCATAAGTAGTTTACAATGTACTACAGTAAAGTTATTACTTCTTTATTTCAGAGGCACAAAATAAGTTGTGACCGTCCAAATGGCATTATAGAAATGATGATGGAGCAATTTACAATTGACAATGAAGGTACCTACACAGTGCAGATTCAAGATGGAAAGGCAAAGAACCAATCTTCATTAGTGCTCATTGGAAATGGTATGTTCACTGAAACACTAAACCTTTGACTCTGTTGAAGAAATGTACTTTTATTATTCAATTATTCTTTATGAGTTACTAAATAATTTTTCATTAATCTTTTCTAAAATTTAGCATTCAAGGAAGTATTGGATGTAGCTGAGCTCCATCGACGGGAATTTCTCAGAAAGCAAGGTGAGACAGAGTAGACTGGTGGCTTTAGGCCCTGTTTGCAGCTAATGATGAATCCTTGGTGAATACTAAGTGCTTCCACCTTCCACTGATTTAATTAGAAGATTTATATATTGCACAGTTTGAAGAAACACTGCACTCCTGGTGGATCTTATTTTACAACATTATCATACTGAACATGCAAGTGGTGGCAAAACTTTCACTAAGTAGAGAAACACAGTGGGAGTCTCTACAAGAGTCTGTCTTTGCTCAGAATTCATGAGAATTGTGCATACTGTAGGCTCTGGTCCAACAAAATGTTTCAGCACATTTAGTCTTAAGCATATGAATTATCCCTTCAAAATAATTGACTGGGGAATAGACAGTATAGTGTCAGACAAAGATTAAAAACCTGATCCTGTGGTTTCTGTCCAGGCAAAATTTCAGGAACCACATGTATATTTGTTGCATATTCACTATACAGTTATAGAGTTTGTTATATACTTGTTACTGATGTAATTTGCAGCTAAAAGTAAGAATTACTATTAGATTCCTTATTCAGCAATCTATTACTGTGAAAGCCTTTTAAAATTTAGTTTAAGCTCTAGTTTATAATTTTTCACCTTACAAGCGCATGCTTTTGGGATGAAAGTAACAATAATAGTTAAAAATATGTATTCTAAATAGTTTAGGTAAGATTCTTGACATAAGCAATATGACTTTGTTATTTTCTATTTTTGGGGGGGGCAGGGATCTTTATTTTTTAGTAGATTTAGGAAGTAACTTGTACCATTTATAGCACAAACTCACAACATTTTTCAGTTCTTATTGATTTAAATGAAAGTCTGAGGCTTTGCTACCTCCCGTGTCTGGATATTGCAGCTATGGGCCCTGATCCTGCAGACACTAATGCACACAAATTTACTGACATAAGTAACTACAATAACTTTAAAAAGGCTACATGTGTCAGTAAATTTGCTTATGGACATATATGTTTGCAAGAATGGAACCTCAGTGAGGAAAATGTACATTTCCTGCTTGTAATGTTAAATAAATTCTTAAGCTTTATATAATCTGGACAAATAATGTCTGGCATGGGATTTTTGCTCTGAACATTTAAATGTGGTTTTGATACATTTGCCTATTCTCCACTTCCCTTTGAATTGGATACCTTGCTTGTACACGTGTTTGTAGCTGCTTTGTTTCTTTACTATGCTTAGTGTGTAATTTGGCATACACATAGTTATTAAGCTAATTTGTCTCACTGGTTTACGTTGTGGCATATTACTTATAGAAACAGAGATGAATGTTGGGTTTCTAAGCTGTATTGTAGACAACTATATGGGGCTGTTATAACTGTCATCCTTTTCCTTTCTTTCACTGGTTCTTTTTTATATTCTAAATTCTACAACATTAGAATGTTTAGAATTGACACTAGACAATTAGACATTAGAATGTCTACTACATGTTTAAAGACAATTTTGTTTCTTAGGTCCTCACTTCTCTGAGTTTCTGCACTGGGAAGTTACAGAGGAATGTGAAGTTTTATTTTCTTGTAAGGTAAGGAATTATACTTGAAATAATTTTTTAGAATGTGTTGATTAAAAATATATGTAGGAAATGTGAGGAAATGTTTTGATACTTTTAAAATCAAAAGTTTACTACTCAGAATTACTAAAAATAATTTTTTTTCTTTATCATTCGTCAGCAGTAGTCTTAATTTAAAAAAGTATTACAGAACACTTCTAAATGTGTTAGGTGATCTAATTATTTATAAGAATCGTGAGCCATTAAAATAATTTTAACAAAATATTCATCCTTTAATAGTTCTTCATTACTCAAAAAGTAGCCACAAAAAGTCAGAGTTCAAATGCTTTCTTCACTCTCCTGATTTGGAGGTTCCTGTGCCAAAGCATCTGTTGTTTAATCAACTGTTACCAAACATGCAACGAAGGCTTCTAGAGTGATGTTACAAAACATGATTATTATTAATTTGGCTAATGAATTTTGAATCTTAACTAATGCTAATGTGCATAGAATTCAGAGTAACTTCTGCTATTAACATCTTTATATTCCATTCTAAACTGATATATTTTAATTTTATTGCTCTTCCAGAGTGACTGATTAGAGGTCTGAATAACTAAGTTAATTGAATGCAACAGGCACTGAACCCTTCTTCATTGCCTTTTCCTATAATATGGGCTCTTTTGTATTAATTTTCCTCACTTCTTTTGAATGAGTTTCTGGCTTTTAATTAGGCTAACTTGAATCATTCATTATGAGCAATTTACATGCATATTTGTGAGATTTTTTTTCCTTTCTTTTTTTCTCCTGGCTAATTAGGACGCCTTTAACCTCAATTTATTCCCAGCAGCAATGACCTGAGTTGTGGAGCTGCCATTCTGTGTGCCCCCATTTTAGGGCTCAACACTCATTAGCTAATATGATACCTTTGCTGGTACTGATCTGCATAGCTGGTGTACTTTATAATCTCAACATGCATTTGCCTCAGGCATGAACCCTGCTTATTGTTTTATTCATATGGGAAATTAAATGTTGCTCAACCAGTTATACTTGTGTTAATTCTCTACAAATTAATCTGAAATTATCCTTCTTTTCATTGACTGCTGAGTCTGTTTATACCACTGAAACTGTGGAAGGCTGAGTGTCTGACTTGACTATATGCTTTTCACAAGTGTACTTTTTGTTTATAAGGTCAGAACATTTTATGTAAATGAAATCAGGGATGTGGGCTGGTTGCACACTCATCATTTTAACTGTGCCATTGACCTTACAATGTTTATTACTGTTGGTGTGTGACTGGCCATTAGGTTCACGTGGTGCTGTTCTTTATAGCTGTTTAACTGATATTTGTACATAGGAAGGGTTTGAACAAAAAGCTTCTATTTGTGTAACAAACTTGGGATACCTAACATTCAGCTAAGAAGAGTGGCTTCCCTGGGCTATTTCTGTAGAAATAAAAACATACAAGCTGAACAATGTCTGCCTCTCCAGGCCATATCAGAGTGCTTGGCCCAGGCCTCTTTTAGCCTCTTTTAGTGCTTCTGTGCAATAAAAATTGGCATGGGTACTTTTACCTCTTGAAAGAGCCTGGGATAATATGAAGTACTTGTAAAGGAGGGTTTTTCATCTTGACTTTCTCAAATTGCATGGCTTGAAGTAGGTGAGTTAGGAAATCAGGCCAACTGGAAGCTTATCTAGGACAGAGGACTGCCTGGATGATTCAGGTCCATAATGGTAATAATGAAAAAAGATGGATTGTTTTACAAAGAGTACATCAAAAGTAGTTATGTTGCCTCATAGTACTACTTATTTTCTGTGTGGCTGGATCTGACTGACATTTGGTTGACTTAGTATCTAATTCAGATATAGCTAGGACTGATGACCTTGTTCTTCCAGATCTTTGCATGCCAGTGGGATGTCTTTGTCCATCTGAATGATAGTTCAGTGGTCCTACCTCCTTGTGGTTTTTTTTTGTTTTGGTTTGGGTTTTTGTGTTTGTTTTACGGTGGGTTTTTTATGGTTTTTTTTTCATATGCCATCATCTACTGTAATTTTAATACAAGAACTTCTTGAATTTCAGAATGTTCAGAAGCTACCTGTTCTTATATAATTTTGATTCTTATTTGTGCTATGTCTGTTAAAAACAAGATTTTTAGTGTGTGGCTAAACAGAAAAAGTGACTTTTGAAACTAAATATCAACATGAAGTAACTTCAGCACTGCAAATTGAATGTGTCTGAAACTCACTCTATGTATTGTCAGATTGAGTGCTAACAGCCTTTGATGAGAAATTGTTGAAAAAACATTAAAGGCTTGTTCCTTCAGGCTTGGTTCAAGTAAAATTGCCACTCATGTCATATGACTACAGGATTGGCCACTTTGTAGTTACTGGTAAGTGTAGAATTCTGTGCACTTTTCTGAAGCAAGGCATTGCTTTGGGCCAGGTTATGGTCTCAAATACTCTGTCAGAGATCCATGGCAACCACACTGGTAATTATACAGCAATATTTTTTATTAATTGGAGCAGTTTTTAAAGAGCTGTCCAGTAATCAGTATAGGAGGCCCTCCTATTTATCTAGTCACTGCTACAGTGAGCTTTCTCGGAGTCGTTCATCTGAAGAGCACAACTTCTTTAATGTGAAAGGGTTAGAAACTGGTGCATGTTTTTTCCTTCAAGCAAACCACTTGGAAACTATTGCTGATCTGTATTAACTTCTGGGCTGCCCTCTATCCGTTTGTTCAGTTCTTTTTTTAAGGAGGCTTTTTAAAGCAACTGCCTGAGGACTGAGAGATGTCGGGCCAGCTCTGTCCTTCTACCAAAGCCACACTGACTGAGAGTTCAAGCTCCACATTCAAATGCCATTAAAGTTCTGTGATTTTTAGAAGGATATGGGGGTAGCAGTGTAAAATAAAACATAGTGCTACTAAAAGGGAGAAAAATAAAATATATTGCCAGGATTTCCAAAAAGACATGAGCTTTCAGCTTCTTTGAATTCACAGTTTGAAGTCATTTGATCAATGGTATTTGAAATGTCACCAATACACAGTTTATATTTCAAAATTATGGAAGTACTTGAGGTACAACTGTAGTCTATTTATACACAGCTTAGAGGACCCACTGCTGCTACAGAAAAATGCTGACCTTCAAGCAGTTTATCTGCATTTGCACTAAATTATTAAGCCCTTTTGTGTTGGGAGAGACTGCAATTTGCAAGATTCCTCAAGTCTTTGTATTTCCCATAGGACATAATATAATAGAAAAAAAAAAAGATTTCTCGTGCAGCCCACAATTTTGATGTCTCAAATGCTTTCAGGATAGTAATTTCAGTTGCTCTCTGCAGATGGGATGAATCTGCAAACTGGCTGGATGCTCTTTAAGATAGGGTCCAAGTTCTGTGTCACAGGTCTCTGAGGTACATGGCAAACACAAAAAGATAAAGGAGAGTTCAGAAACTTTGATTTCAAAGAAACTTGTCACAGATATCTCTAGAAAAACTACAACTACATATCAAGGGTGCAAAACCCTTTAAGGGAAGAAAACGACAGAATTGCCTTTAGGATTTGGTAAGGCTCTGAACCAGTAAACTGCAAACTTCATGCTTCTGACCAGTTTTGTGCTGCAAATAAAGACTGTAGGACTAAGATTTGCTTAGTTTGACTTGATTGGAATTGTTCTTTTATTAGCTCTATTGAACATATATTATATTATCTTCTTGCATTAAAAGTACCTGTGTGATTACCTATAGTGCAATGCCACTCTTGAGGACATAGCCCATCTTATGAACCTTTTCTGTTGTACAGGTTGCAAACACAAAGAAGGAAAGTGTTTTCCAGTGGTATAAGGATGGTTCTGGCATTGACACTGATGAGGTGCCTGATCTGCAGAAGGGAGATTGTCACCTCTGTATTCCTCGGGTACAGTATCACCTGCTGATTATGACAGCTTCTGCTTGACATGCTCTAGATTTGCCAGGCAGAGCACTAAAACAGCTATCATGATTTCTCTGAACCATTTTCAGAAAAAGCATGTTTTCTAGCCTTCAATTAACTGTTGAGTAACTAATGCTATTGTAGGAGTATCTGCTTTTGTTATCAGCTCAGATACTTGATGCTCAAGTTGCTTCAGTGTCCTTAGATGAACTCTGTCTCGTTCTTTCTTATTGGTCCTTAATTTTTCAATTTGTTCAGGCACCTAATTTCTGAGTGTTTCAGTTTTATTGCCTAAAACGAATGAGTTTGAAGTATATGACTTCTTAAGATTTATCTCTATCCAGCCAGTTAACCTAACTTGTGTTTGAATCCTTGCCTTGCATAGTTACTGCCTTTGTCATCTGCCACCACCCAATCAATCATTTTTTTCTGCTTTTACCACAATGTGCATTCTGTTTATTTTATTTATTGTTTTTGTGTTCTTCTGATTTCTCTCTTTCATTTCTCTTGCAAGAGGATACTGACATTCCAGTGGCTTAATTTTTTTTATTACAATTTTTGGGGGGAGAGTGTATTGAATTGCTGTTACTTGTCATTCAGTTCTTTGTTTCTCCTATAATTGCTTTCAGATGTGTGTAAGTCCAAAGTTCTATTACATAACCTCCAATCTCTACATAATTGTTTATATATTTTCCTTTGGACTTAAAAATAAATTGAAATAAAACCACCTAAACCAAAATCCCTGCTGCCTTTAATGTGGTGTCACTGTGTTAGATTTTAGAATGTAAGCTCTCCAAAGGTAATGAGTTGATTATTTACATAACATAGATACAATCTGGCTCCATTTCATGCTTGAATGAAAGCTGATATTTGTACAGTTAAAGGACATAGATCTACTGTTATGTTATTCAAAGAAGTAATAATTTTGGTTGAAAACAATTTGCATTTCTAAAGTTTGTGTGGATTAAAGTTACACTCTGCTACATCTCACTGCTCTACTGACCAGGATCAGTCCTGTTTGTCTTTTCTGGAACAAGAGAAAAAACACAGTTCCTCAAGGCAGATGAACTGAAATCAGAATCTGTTTTAGGCTTAAGAACTAGCTATAGCTCCATAAAAAAAAGCACATAAAAGCCATTCATATTTTCCATCTCTGCTCAGATATAAAATGGTACAATGTGTGTTGTTTGATTTAGAAAATCATGCAGGGATTGAGCAAATGTACTACTACCAAGTTTGTTAGTAAACATCTTGTGTTTTTCTTGTAGTTGTCTCGCAAAGATGAAGGAGTTTATAAGGCGTCACTCTCAGATGATAGAGGTCATGATGTAACTACTCTCGAATTAACAGGAAAAGGTAACATTCAGTTTACTATGTTGTAGTAATGATCTCCATGTGTTCTCAAGTGGTATCAAGGATCTATCCTTGCAAATGGCAAGTTAGCAAACATTTCTGGGGTCCTCTGCATTTCAAATCTCTTATGTTACAGGGGCCTGAAGTGCAGATAACCAGTTTAGGAGGGGAAACACCAGACACTAATGATTAATCTGTAGCATGACAGGCAAGAAATGAAGAAAGATTCTCATCAGACAGATGCCCCTATTTATGTGAGATCTCTCTGTCAAATTTGTTAAGATTTAATGTCTCAAAAAAACCCTTAATTGCCAAAATGCTGAATATGTTGATGTGGGACAGTCACTGGGGACCAAGATTTATTTTGATTGTAAAATCATAAAGCTGTTTTGTAGATTAACCCCAGCAGGCAGCTCAGCTCCACACAGCCACTTACTCAGTTCCCCTCACGGGGATAGGGGAGAGAATCAGAAGGGGAAACGAGAAAAATCATGGTTGAAATAAAGTCAGATTAATAGGTAAAGCAAAAGCTGTGGGCACATGCAAAACGAAATAAGGAAATAAGGAATTCAGCCATCCCCAGGAGACCAGGGCTCCATCACATGAAACAATCATTTGGGAAGACCATCAACATAATTCTGAATGTTCTGAATGTCCCCCCTTCCTCCTTCTTCCCCCAGCTGAGCACGACATCATATAGCAGGGAATATTTCTTTGGTCAGCTGTCCCAGCTGTGTCCCCTCCTGAGTCCTTGGGCATCCCCAGCCTACTCTCTGGTGGGCAGTCTGAGGAACAGAAATAAAAGACCTTCATGCTGTGCAAGTACTGCTCAGCAATAGCTAAAACATCCCTGTATTATCAACACTTTTTAGTCACACATCCAAAACACAGCACCATGCAAGCTGCTATGAAGAAAATCATCTCTATCCCAGACAAAACCAGTACAATCTCCTTCCCTTATTCATACCTTTTAATTCATGCTCAGGTCTAACACTATCCAATACATACTGATTAATCACTTCCTCCCTATCATTTGATATATACACAGATATCATTCCCATAATCTATGGATTTTCAAGTAAGGGATAACCTGACTTCTAGAATAAACAAAAGGTACAGTAATTCTCCATCTTATAGTCTGGTGTCCTCCCAGCATGCAGAGACTATGCATCAGATATGGCAAGGCTGTGCTGTGCAGGGAATGTACAGGGAATTCAAAGTGTCTAATTCTGTGGGTCCAGGAGGCTTTAAAAATGTCAACCAGCAAACCCACAAGAACTGTCGTGTTAAACCAGACCATGTGTCTCCTAAATGGCAGAGTCAGTCTCCTAGCATAAACAGAGAGGCTTAGCATGAATGGGGTCCTGGAAGACTGTGTATTGTATGGGGCAGGTTATTAGTTCAAGCTCAGTGTACATTTTCATTTAAATGAAGATAAATGCAAATAAGGGTAAGAGAACCTAGTCTAAAATGTATCAAAAATAGGCATTTAAATATGTTGTCATATCACAGCGAGGTACTGTAGTTCTGTGTATATTTAAATTTGTTGAGTAAAAAAAATGCTAGTGTACTTCTGAGTCTATAATACAGACTGATCTGTTGCCAACACAAATGATTTTTACTCAGCTTTATTAGAGTGTCCCTTGGGCATTGTTGCTTAGGTCCCACCAACTAGGCCAAAACGGATATGGATTCATCCCACCAAATACTGAATATTTTTGCCAAGTCCTAAAAGAGGGAAAAAAATATGTACAGAATTGAATTGAGTTTGCCAAAGATTTTTTTTTTCATGAGGTTGGGAAAGAGCCTGAAATAATAAGAAGAGATGAATGTTAGACTGAGTTCTTAAGTTGTGTTTTGTCTCAGAAGCCTGTATCATCACTTGATAGTCTCACAGGCATTTTTCCTCTGTATAAATTCTGCCCATTATTCTTTCAGATTTAGACAGTGTAGGTAATATAACTGCACTTTCCCAGACATAAGTAATGTAAAGTATACATAGTGTGCAATTCATATTCTTATATCAACATGCCAGTAGAAGCATAACAGAGTTTGCAGAGGGTTATGGATTTGAATTTTGATTATTTTTTTAGAAGAGATGAAAAATGTGCCAATATACACAATACAGAATAAATATACAAATAGCATTTCCTGAACTTCATGCATTTTTCTGTCTTCCCTATTCATAAAAATTCCTCAGCCTTGAACAGGCATTCTTTGGTCTTGAATTTGCATTTTTCAAATTATGGTACTTCTTTCCTTCTTCCCTATCTTACACAGGGACACTGCACAGGATTCTTTTGCTATGGAGGAGTTTCTTGGTCTTCTGCCCTTGTCTCTAGGGTTCTCCCCTTCTGCAAACCCATTAACTCTGTGATATTTCAAAAGCTTGATATGATATCTGTTTTCTTTCTTCTACTGTTGAAGGGGTTACACGTATCAAATGCCATCTGGCAGGTGAAAACTGTTTTCGTTTTCACCTAGAATTCGATAATTTGTCTTCCCCTGCATTCTCCTTTGAATGTGAACTATCCAGTTTTAATGACCTTTTATTGTTTCTGGCCTGAGGGGTATAAAGGCAAAGACTTGACAGCAGACAGCTGACTCCACACATAACAGAGGTATTCATTGAGTCTGCAAAGAATTCAGATGCTGTATGCAGACAGTCTCCAATTTGTCCCACACACCTGTTACAATTTTAAGGTTCCCTTTGCATAAGGATGTGAATATTTCACATACTGGTTTAATTAAACTCAACATCTATATTCTGATTTAACTTTTTTTTTTTCTCCTCTTCAGTGTATGATGATATTATTCTGGCATTGAGTGATCTCAGTGGTAAGTAAATGCTGAAATGCTGTCTTGGGTTTTTATGTAGGTTTTTCATGTTAAAGTCATCTGAACCTGAGGGAGACAATTTTTATTTTAAATTTTATTTTATTTATATCTCTTATAGTCATGATGCTTGTATTGCTATGGACATGGTAATAAATTTCTAAATAGGCAGCTGACCTTGCTAATTGACACTCTTAAAATGGAACAAAGTTATCCTACCTGGCTTATTTGGTTTAGATACTGTGACAGCATTATAACAAAAGTTTTCTTCCTACTTCCCACTGGTAAATGAATCTTGATACAGAGAGAACATGATTGGTCTCCTGCTCCCTGTGAGAAGTTGGGAGACATTTCACTGAAAGGGGCTGCACAAGAAAAAAAATATTGTGCAATTAGAATCATTACACTATTATTTCATGGCACTTACTGTTATTCCACAATGCATCTCGTTATTCATATTACTTATACATGACAATAAAACCATAAACTCATACTGAACTTTCACCTGGTGTTACTCAGCAGGCCTACTTTGTAAGGCAGGAATCATTATCATTGTGTGGTAGTTTTTATTTTTTTTTCTAAATCCTGACAGTGGAATTAGTCTGTTTGACTGTTTCTGCTCATTCCATTACTGTGTTTAATCTGCATATGTATGCTTAATTTGCACAGGTAAGTCAGCCTCCCCACTGAAGATCCTTTGCACTGAGGAAGGAATAAGGCTCCAATGTTTCTTAAAGTACTACAACGAAGAAATGAAAGTCAGCTGGTCTCATAGGTAGATGAGAATAATTTTTTCAATTTTATTTGATAAAAAATGCTATTTTTAATGATTTAGTATTTATTATTCTGTAGCATTCATTTAGTAACTGGTTCAAATTAACGATTTTCTCTTTCTAGTACTTTCTGCTCTCTTTTCAGACAGTGCATAGAAATATTAACAGACTCCTATCAGGAGTACTGTAACAGCCAGGAAAAAAGAATCTACAGTATTCTAGCCTCTTATTCATTACAAGAATATTTATCTTCCACTATATTACCTGATTGGTACAAAGACAGCAAAATATTAGAGCATAATTTTCTATTCAGGGCTATGCTTTTTTTAAATGGATGAAAAATGATCCCAAAGTGATACAGTTTGGAGTAACCCCAAATATTGTAAATTTATTTCTCTTCTTTGAAAAGATACTAAATGAAACATAGAGTAATTTGAGAACAAACCTCAGAGATGATATTATTATTAGAAATTAATTCTAAATTTCCCATTAGTTTTCAAACCTCATTTTACATTAATCTTTGACTTTGGAGGCACTCTTCATCAGTGTATTTACAATCAAATGTGTGTTCCAATGCTTCACATTGTCAGGTCCTCCTCATTTCCCCCCCGGCCCCTTTGCCCTAATATTTCAGATTTTATAATGTCTTACTCAGTGATTATTTGAAGATAACTGAATACAGATTTTGAAAAAAAAAAATTCAATTCTGCCATGAATACAATGATTAGAAGCCTGAGTTATAAATATAAAAAGGACTAACCCAAACTCTCCCAGCCTATCCAAACTTCCTGACTTCTTAAATGGAGTTCTAGCAATTTTTTTCCTGGAAAAATAAAAGACTATACAATACATGTATTTATTTGCTCCCATATCATGAAAGATACCATACAAAATTCTACCTTTTGAATTATCCAGCATATTGCATAACAGGGAACGTAATACAAGTCCTAAAGCCAGCATGAATCATCCATTCATGGCACAGTGGGGATTATTACATGTAATATTTTCTAATATGTAGTAGTTTCTATCTAATTCTATCTATCTAGGTATCTAATTTGATAAGCTGAACAAGATGTAGTCATTTTACAGAAAGGGGAATAGTAACATTTCCGTTTCCTGTCAAAGTATCTCCCTACCTGTGAAGTGAAATCATCCCTCCCTGTGCAAATAAATTAACTGATAAAAGAGAAGCTAATGCTGATTTCATCTATTAAAACTTCCAACTAAAGATGGCTGGGGAGAAGGGCTGGAAAGAAAGATTAAGCTAATGAGTGGAAGAGGAAAATTATCTGCTAACAATTGAGAGTTACCTGCTTTAGATGTTCTCCCTAATAACTTCTTCCATTTCCACTCTTTAGGACAGATTACAGACCAGAAGAACCCCTGATCTGAATCAGTTTAACATTTTTAATGATTTTAGCTTAGGAAGGGATGATAAGTCCATGTAGAGCTACTGTTTTTTAAAGCCCTGTTCATTAATTATCTGCAGCGAGGAAATTTGCTTGTTCTCTAAACTCCAAAAGTGTATTTTGACTTGATACAAAATAGTAATTTCCATTAAAATCTTTTTTTCTTCATCACTCTTTCAAGTTAATGACAGGTAAAGATGTTTTTCCCCATCAGAAAAGGTTATTTGCCTCTTTTAGTATTCTGATGTATTCCATGGTAGTGTGTATGAAGTGTACAGAACTCTGAAGTCATTCCCCATTTTTGCATACAGCCATGTATGTGCATATGGATATAAATACAGATCACTGTGTATGTGCAGAGGAGAATAAGAAGATGGCAATCAAATTAATCTTTGGAATGAAAGCTCAAGCTAATAGTTCCAAAGTGTTTCACACCTCCAAAGTGAAGAGAATAATATGTGAAACATCTCAGTTGAAATTGATCTGTAGTTTAGGAATACTATGTTATCCTTTTTATTTTGTAATAGGGCATTCTCCTATGGAGAATATTTATGAAGCTAATGTTCAAACTTATTTCCACTCATTTTTTTTTTTTTTTTTTCAAGGGAATCTAAGATTTCTTCTACTGAGAAGTTGAAGATTGGAGGTGGAGAGGATGTTGCATGGCTGCAGATAAATGAACCCACTGAAAAGGATAAGGGAAACTACACGTTTGAAATATTTGGTAGCAAGGAATCCTACAAACGTACACTTGATCTCTCTGGACAAGGTATATTTATAAGACCATACTTACATGGATTAAACAAAATGGCAATAATAAGAGGGATGACAGCAAAAAGATAAAGCCTTTGGTAAAAATCAGTTGCAGTTTAGTAACTGTTACAGTCTTCTTAGTCTTACATCTGTTTTCACCACCACTGGCATTGCCACTGTGTAACACAGCATGTTTTTTAAAAGAGCTCTATGGATATGTGTTTAAATGTTTATACTGAGCCCCAATTGCACGTTATGTTCATGGACAATAACTCTCCCTGCTGTTTTGTTACAGCTTTTGATGAGGCACATGAAGAATTCCAGCGACTCAAGTAAGTGCTACATCTTTTTAATTTTAATGCTGTAACAATAGTCTTAACTTACAAAAAAAAAAAAAAAAAAAAAAAAAAAAAAAAAAAAAAAAAAAAAAAAAAAATTAATTAGTAACATTATATATTTCTTTTTCTTTCCTCTTCAACAATTTTAGGGCGGCTGCTTTTGCTGAGAAGAGTAAGTTTATTTTGCATTTTATCAAAGATGTTCTATAATACAGCCTAGTGTTCCCTTTAAGGCATCCATCATGATACACTTTCATAGCTTTCAGAGTTCTGTGACTGCAGAAATCCCTTGTTAGCATATAACAGTGAAATAATAGTAGTAATTTGTGGGCCTATCTGTCTTTAATTTTAATGGAAACCCACTAATAATTTTACTCATTTTGCAAGACTACAATGTATCCAGCAAAGGTTTTGTGAGATGTGAGCTCCTGGGTATCACACAAGGATGTATAGACTCTGAAAGCTGCAGCTGATAGTAAATGTTGTGACCTACCTATTAAATAAAAAAATACCCTGCTGATGCCTGTTGGGCAGTGCTTCTTGAGACACAGATAGTGAGGAAGCTTATTACTGTTAGGTGCTGTAGGAATTCTAGTGCTTTGATATCAGTTCCCCTGGTAATAACAAGATACTTCTGCCCACAATGAGGGTGGAGGAACAAATTTTCCTTAGACACCACCAAGGTGCTAAAAGCATCTGCCATGCTTTGCTCTGTGCCCAAAGCACAAGCTGTCAAGCTCAGCAAGTAGCTTCCAGGTAGTTATGTGCATCAGTCTTGGCTAAAAATCTGAGAGAACCATAAAATATCTTAAAAGAAAGAACACAAAATATCCCAAAAATGATTCTGTTATTTGTTCAATTTACCAAGGACACTATTTTTTTTTTTTTTAAAGATAAGTCCCCCAGAAAGTTGTGACTAACATGGCACCAAGTTAAATCATTAAAAAATGAGTCATTTTGAGTTCTAAACTTCACATTACTTACATATTTTTCTTTAACTCCTAGATCGTGGTAAAGTTATTGGTGGTTTGCCTGACGTTGTTACTATAATGGATGGGAAGGTAAGGACAGTTTTTGTCAATGAGTCACGCTGACTGCCAAGAGATTTTCTTTAATGGCAAAAGGAGACTGAATGTAGATGATTTCATAGAAGCAGGCAGCAGAGGGAGGATAATTTAAACAACCTCGTGTTAGTAATCTAATTGAGACTCATGCAAAGTTGCAAATGAGCATAGTTACATCCTCAGTTGGCTGTAAAGTCAGAGGAGGCACAGCCTGATTCAGATCTTAGATAATCAAGGTCAGCCTCAATAAGAACTGGTCTTAATAAGAGGCCTCTCAATAAGAGGCTCTAAACTAACTGCATGCTCAAACTGGGGCTGGTTTTCAGCTCTGTAAGCAGAGCAGTTCAAGGGCAGAGTCAACTCCTGCCCTGTGGAGAAACTAGAGGCAAGAAGAAGTGGTTACCCTTTGAGACACAATGTAGCAGAAACAAAAGCTAGGTCTGTTTCTCCAATGTGCTATACATGGACTTTAATGGCTGGTAAGAGTAGAAGATGGTAGAGAAACTACCTGAGCTACATAGCTAAACTCTCTTCCTATATAATTGGCAGCTAGTCCTGCTACAATATATAATTGTGGGAGATTGAAGGGCAGTGAAAACACTTTTTTTTTGACATCAATACTAACTAAACACGCAGATCCAAAGTCAAAATTGGTAAATCTTTGCAAAGTCTTTTGACTGCTAGAAATGAAATGTCATGATGCCGATTGACTGATGTCCCTTACGGGGCTTTTTGTCATGGTGAAATGGGATCTCATGCAACCTCAACCCAAAATTATTAGTCTGAGATGCTGTTAGTCCTCACAGGTGCCAGGAAGTAATGGTCTTTCCATCCTGAGGGTGAGTTCCAGATTCCAGAAACCCAAGTCTTCATTCCAGGAATAACAAACCTTTTTCATCCTTTCCACACAGACAGAAAGTTCTTGATTGCTTTCTCCTGAAGCAAAACTTCTTTTCTTGGGTGCCCTGTCCTTCCCTATAGGGAGAAACTAAGTCCCTTAAGCCTGGCAAGAAAAAAACACTGAAAGAGAAAAAAAAAAATAAAAAAATACAGCACTGAGAATAGTGCAGAGGAGGCACCTGGAAATTATTATCCAGCACAAGAACTAAGGTGTACCTAATTTCATGGTCATTACAGGCTTTAAGTAATCAAAAGAAAGTATTTTTTTCAAATGTTTCATAATTAATTTGTTCCTTAACAGGTTAGGCAAAAATAGACTTGGGTCAGAAAAAGAAAATAGACAATGTCATGAAAGGAAGCCCAGCAGGGGCCATTAAAGAAAATATTCTGAATATACCTTGTGCTTATATCCAGACAGTAAGCCATCAAATTGTGTAAAAGCAGGAAGGTACACTGGGAATAGAATTCCACTATTCAGCCTCTGTACTTTTGTACACTGTCTTAAGCAGTTGTTATTAACCTCTAAAATAGCTAGATGGACTTTGATTCTGACTGACTATAGCAGATTAGCTCATGAGTGAATGTGACTCTTACCACCTGCTGGATATCAAGAGCATCCTGATCAGGCTGTTTGTGGCTCTTTTTTTAAGTTGCATCTTAAGAGGCTACAGCTGTGTTGCTTTGTGTGGAAGCTCTTTCTTATAACTGGAGTAGGAGACTGCACGTGAATCTTTCAACTTTCTGTCAGTTGCTCATTTTCTGAATGTTGTTTTAGAGTCTTTAGAAGGATCACGTGGGCTTTGCAGTGGATGCTGAAAGATACTCAACTCTGAACCAAACAGAAATAATAATTTTCCCCTTGGCTCATGCTTTCTTTTGTCTCTAATGGTTTTTACATGAGGTGCCTTCTTATTGTGGTAGGCAGAGGCACCTCCCAGCAAGAAAGCTGATCTCTGATGAGGATAGGTACAAGTCACTCTATCACAACATCTTAAAACAACTACACTGTAAGAAAATAGCCAGGCTGCATGCATAGATTTGCTGCAATTTCCTCATACAGTCCCACACCCTTAAATTAAGGACATAAGTAAGAGGCTTCAAAGGGAACCTAATCATGTGCAGATTAAGTAACTGAATGTGTGAAGAGTAACTCTGGTTCCTGAAATCAGTAAAACAAATAAATCACAAGAAAGTGAAACTTCAAGATCATCTCTAAATTAAATATGAGCAGCTTCCATGCAAGAATCATGAAAGCACAAGCGTGAGAAGTAACCGCATATAAAAAAAAAAGCAGAGAATTTTCCTCATGCAGTGGAATGGTATGATTACATAAATATATGGCCACAAGAAAAGTCTTTACTAATGCTTTTTTGGAGAGTAAATGTGATTTTAAATCAGATCTGTGATTTAATGAATTAGAATAGGCCCCAATGATCTGAAATGGCTATGAAATACATCTGTTCTCTGGTAAGCTTTATATATTAACTAATTAAGATTTGATTAATTATTATGAATTAAATATTAATTGTTCTTAAATGAGGTCAGTTTTGAGAGCAACAGTCACTATGTGTTGCCTGAGTTACAGAAAGGATGGTGAAACTTAGTCTCGCTCTATTACACATTAATTTGACTTCCTTAAGTTTTATTTTTGTGTTTTCATCATTACTCCTTTAAATATTTTATAGTGAGGCTATATACTATAGGCTATTATTCAACTTTACATCCTACATGACATTACTTATTCTGTCATCACTGCACCTAATTACATACATATACATAAGGTGGTCAAAATGTATATACATTCAGCAGTATGTATATAAAAATTTGCAAGAACAACTATGACAATTTTATGTCTTCAATCTCAGTGGTTTTGTTTTGGAAAATACATGAAGTTCCAGGATGGAATACTACATTATTTCAGTTATTCTCTGAATATGCTGTACCTGTCTGTAACACTTTTACAACATGTCAAATATTGTCAAATATTTCCATTTTATTATTCAGCATCACCTGCAATCAATGTGCACTGATTCATGATATATACTCTATTTTTAAGGTTTTTTTGGGGTTTTTTCGTTTGTTTTGTTTGTTGTTTTTTTTTTATAATTTCAAGCAATAACTTCAGGAAGCCTCGGTCAGAAAAGACTTGCTCAGTTTTATTCCCTGTTGTGTACAGGGAAACTTCAAAGATGTTTTTAAACCTATCGTTGCCTGAACCTCCTGTCAGACTAATGGATTTTCAGGAGTCTCCTGAAGGCAGGACTGCAGTGACAGTCCAACACACCAACTCCTGACACCGTTACCCTAGGCTATTACTGCATCATAGTCACTGGTAAAATGGTGAACAAGAAGCGAAAAAAAGTACTGAGAATATTATGGTTAAGCAAAATCTGACTGATCCTAAGAATTCTTTTTTTCCTCCCTCAGACGTTGAATCTGACCTGTACTGTATTTGGAAATCCTGACCCTGAAGTGGTTTGGTTCAAGAATGACAGCATATTTGAAAGCAATGAGCGCTATTCCTTTTCTCTGGAACATGGCAAACATGCCAGCTTAACAATCAAGGGAGTCACCTCAGAAGACTCGGGCAAGTACAGCATCCATGTCAAGAACAAGTACGGTGGGGAAACAGTGGATGTCACTATAAGTGTGTACAGACATGGTGAAAAAATGCCTGAAATTCAGCCAGGCCAGCTTGCTAAACCCAAGCCAATACCACCGTCAGAAGGAGCCCTCAAACCTGAGGGCAAGGCAGAATAAGAAGTAAAGCTTGACACTGCATTTGGCAGGCAAAATAGAATATATGAGCTGTAGCTGAGGTATTCCCACACGTAACTATTTGGTAGTGTCTGAAGGGAAATTGAGCTTTTAGAAGTTTGCTTTAGGGAGGTAGCTGTGCTATGGTGCTGTACACTTCTGCAACAAATTAATTTTCAATATCTATGACTTACAAAAAACAAAAAGCCAAATGCTTTCCAAAGGTTCCCACATGCAATGGCAGGTTGTGCAAACCTACAGTAAACCTCAATATCCACCCTTCCCAACACTCTTAAATAAAAAAACCTAACAACCTGCTGAGAATAACTATCCCATCAATAAAAGCTGTGAACTCTTGTTAGATGCATATTCAGAAATGGTTCCTGCTTTGTTATACACACAGTCCCTTGGGCTTTGAAACCTCTGATCATGTAAGTCTAGTGGATTGTCCCTATTTACTAATGACATTGCTCTTTTATCCTGTGATAAAACATGATGTGTGTTGTTTTATCATTATTTATGTTTAGTAGAGTTTTATAAATGTTCACTGTTTACTCATTGAAGCAAAGGTCATGTGGTTGTATTTTGTTTTTCTTGCTTTCTCTTAATGAAATTTTAAAGTCACCTTTACTACTCACTGCTCCAAATCACACTTAACTAGTTCTGTTTACTCTTTTTCATTGTTTAATTATTGCTTATTGCACAATTTCACAGCTGGTAGCATGCAGACTGTCTCCTTTAAATAAAGAATGCAAATTGTGGTTGATCACAGTCACTGAGTGGCACTTGTGACATTAATCTTCCTCTTTACGATACAGGTCAAGTTGCAAGCTCAAACTGGTACCAAGGGATGTATACAATTCAATCACTTAAGATAATTATGTCTATTATTCTCTCTCATCCAAAAATGAGCAACAGAACTCTTCCATGATTAAAGTTATGTTCTGCTAGGCAAAGATTTTGGTATGTGCTTACGATGAAACATTCAGTGAGATTACTCACCTATCTGTCATACAATACATATTGACTGCAGCACTGGCATTTTCAGAGCAGGTTCTCTGTTCAATAAAGTCCATTTATCTACCTAGATGAACCTCTGCAATTTGCTAACCAGTTTTTAGAAGATTCCTTCGAATGGTAAGTAACACTGGTCATACAAACATCCTGGATGCAGCCCTCCTCAAGTGATTTCTCTCAGTCTCTAGGATAAATATGAGGAAAAGGGAACATTGTGGGAGGCAGGGGAGATTGGATGAGGAGTAGCCTGGAGAAATGTTGCTCTTCAAAATTTTCAAATAAGAAACTAGATGAGAGTGCTTGACACAAGGGCTGGGACTGTAACTTGTGTTTGGGGTCATGGCTGAAATCAGTGCTGAGTCTTTGAAAGCTTACGTGTGGAAAATATGAAAATAATTGAAAAAACCAGGAAAATTAACACTTTCAGAGAAAATTTAATCACAGGGCTTTTTTTCCCCCATTTTCCTCCCTCATCGAAGTGATATAGACCTTCTATTATTTTGTCTGGCAAACGAATACTTCACTTGATTTAAAAAATGTTTTATTTTTGAGACAGAGGAAAAGCAGAAGAACTGAGAAGCCAATTTACAAGCTGTCAGATACAGAAAATTGGAGCACTCATGTGGGAGACAGGAGAGTAGCATCCAGTCACTCCCTGTCTCCCTCTTCTCCATCCATGGGGATTTAGCCCAATATGTGACCACCAAGGGTAGTGCACTAATCCTCAGTCTTCCTTGTAAATGGAAGTGCTGCTTCTGTTTAGCATTTTAAACATTGTCTGACTATGTAAACAGACTGAAAAAGAGACTAGAGCTAGGTATCCTACCTCTCACATGCAAATGTTAACTGCTAGTTTTGGATGTTTTCTCTCTTTCTTGTACATTATCTTTGTTTTCAATATTGAAGGAGGCACTCGGGATGTGGTACTTTAAACTATATAAGAACCTGATGCTTTTTACAGGTAATGAGCTTGAGAATGGACTCACTGTAGATTCAAATTGCCTGAGTAAGAAAAACTGCAAGCCTCCTTTTAAACTCAGATATCTGTGAGTAGTCATGATGAGAAAACAGCCAGACCAGCTCTGGAAAGGAAATAGTCTTTAATCACAGTTTATTAAAAGATGCTTTGACTTAAAATAAACAGCTTTTTGAAAGATTTGTGTACTTAGAGCCAGTGAAGAGTGAGTTTATGTATAAGTACAGTATAAACAGCCAGGAGTTATAAAAAATACTTTTTTGAAAAATTCCTGTGGCTATGGAACCACATTCTGTGCCTGGTGAAAGGGTTAAGTATTAAAGAACATGATATTAACATGAGATAGTTTATTTAGGAAATTTTAGGACACAAAGCAAAGCAAAGTTTTATCCTCCAAATATCTGTGAAAATAAGAAAATGCAGTTTGATATGAATCTGTCACCAAAAGAATTTCAGCAAATGTCTCAATAAAATAACTCACATTTTATTCTATTCTAATTTCTAATTAAAGGCCTCTAAGGTTTTAAAAATCTTACTGTGACAGACCCACAAAACATCAGAGTCATTCTTGAGCATACAAAGTGAGTATCAGCAAGAATTTGATATTATTCTTCTCTCCTTCTACAGCACATGGGTTAATTTTAGCTGAGACTATCAAATTATTGCTTGTTATGTCAGCTTTTCAGTGGTATCCTTGGGCACAGGAGACAAGGTTAGTTCATCTTAGATGTACCTTTATCTGGCCTCCTTAGTTAAGCAAGCTTCACGTATTTCTTCCAGGTAAACAGAAATAATTTATTATGACAGTTAATCCTCTGCTGAAGTACAGAAATTATAATTCACAGGAACATTGTATTCAAAAGGCTAAGGACTTCCTATAAACCATTTCACATTTTTTGGTGCTCAGTGTGTCTTTGATTCTTTTGTGCTCATCTGTAAACCTTGTTATCAGTGCTAGGGAATGACTCAGGTCAACTATGTTTAAAAGGGACTGTCTTTTCAGAGTGAACTAGTTACCTGGAGGGGCAATACAGTTGGATGGATATTAGAGGGACAAATAGGATGCTTTGGCAATCAAGTCCAATGGCATACATGATTAGGCACATTAGCATATTAGCACACACCTTTCACAGACTTGGTGTCATCATTAGTTTAATTAATATACATTTTGAACTGGGAAGGGAAGAAAGTGAGATATGCTGGAGAAATTCTGATGCCAAATAAGCCTTCCCACACAAAGATCAAGGGAGACTGGCTAATGTATACTGGATGTGGATCCAGTCTGTTATTTTTACAAATCCAGGGCATCATTAGCTATTCCTGTTACCTTTAAAAAGAAATGCTCCTATTAAAATAATTTTCTGTCACACCGGTGACTTCTGTGTTGTCTGAGTTTCATGTTGTGCTTTTCTAGGCAGCACTAGTGCAAACTGGAGCATTGCTGCCTTGTCACGGGAGGCAGATAAGATGTCAGCCAGGTGTGCTGATGGGCCAAATTCATGGCTGTGTCTGTCATGCTGGCATTCTGCTACAAGAGTGGCAAGACTGCCTTTTCTTCAAGCACCTGCTTCCTTTGAATCAGCTTTGATATTTTACTGTTTATTTTCCTGAAAACAAGCTCTATGAAAATTCCTCCTAAGGCAAATTTACAGGTGCTTTTTATGAGGAAAAAATATTTTTTTAATGACAGTATTTGCCTTAGTGTGTGCCTTTCCCCAGCGCATGTGGTTCAGTTGCACCCCACACCTCAAAAACTTGCACACACTTCATTAATCTGTTAGAGACAAAGCATCATAACTGATGTTAATGCACAGACAGTTTTTAAAGGAAACTTTTGAAATACAGTAAGGGTCTTTATTTTCTGTTTCATAGAACTAAGAATAAAACCTCTAGATGGCACCAGAAGAACAAGATAGAAATGAGCAGATCTTAAACCATTCTGCCAGCTGTAGCATATCCATCACTGTGATGCAAAAACATCACTTAGGGAACGAGAAATTATTAAAAGTATACTTATGCTAGTGACAAGGACAGGTCCAGCAAATGACTGCTTCCTGGAAATAGCAGGTGATTTTGCAAGCAATAACACCGCCTCTTAATCTTTGCGTAACACACAGTAAGAGGTTAATCATGCTTTGTAAAACATTGCAAGACTCAGGTTTTATCAAGTTATGCCTTAGGGTATGAAATCCATGGTGTATGGACTATGAGACATGAATTTGAGCTCTAAAGGCAAGCCTCTCAGACTGAACAGCTTCCATAGGTTTTTAGAACACTGTTTCTAATACAGCCCATGCCCTACAAGTTTTTGCTTAGTCTTTACAGAGAGATAATTCATTTTGAAACCAATGGGAAGTCTTGGAGTGAAGAGTGCAGGGTCAGGCTTTCAGCCCTGCAAGATTCAGTGAGGTAGAGACCTGTAAGAAACTACCAGTAGACTTCTGTATTAATATTTCATTCCTCATTGGAATGTGCAGTAACTCAGCACCAGCTTTGTCCTTGGGTATTAGCTCAAGGTTTATCACATTGTTATATTTTAAAAATAGCACACTTGACCTCACATAATTTCCTTTACGAACATTTGAACTTTGTGTGGCTGCATTAGAGGACTGTTAACTTGTAATAAACTTGTCTCATTTTAAAAGTTAATTTAACTTCCTATCTGTTATTGTTTATATTGTACAACTGAGAGTCAGATAGAAAAGGGACTTAGACACCCTACTGCAGTTAGAAGAAATATAGTTAACATCTGCAGTTAAAACATTTCCCATGGTATCCTAAACTACTTAGCAAGGTTGTCCCATGCAGATTTCACTGGGCACCAGTGTCCCTCAAGAGGGAATTTGCCCTCCACCCTGGCAAGGGCCTCTGTGGTAAGCCATTATCCATCTGATGACGTCGGTGCACACAGCATGTAGAAGAGAGACAGATGGAAAGAGCTACAACTTCTGTTAAAGACAGAGGCAGTGCACCTCTTTACCATTTTAAATCACACTAAAATTGATGATAAAAATTTTAGTCTGCTGACTTAGTGACCTCCACTGGACCATTTTGAATGAAGAAGTGCACTAAAAGCCAATCCAACAATTGTAAATCAACCCCAAAGCTAGCCTTCCTGATTGCAAGATAATGTATGAAAAAGAACCCCACATCGTTGTGTGCCACTTTTGCTATCTGGGAAAAAGTGCCTTCCATGTATGAAAATGGCAATCAACCTCCTGCTTGGTGCTTAATGGGAGGTAAAACACAAGATGAATCCCTGGCTGGGAGATATGAGGCCACATGCAGATGTCTCCATCTGAGCTAATCACTGAAACTCCCTTCATAGAAAAATAGAGAAACAAGTACTAGTAGAGCACAAGTCTGCTGTCTCAAATAAGTCAGATGAATCATGTCTGTCCTTTCCACTGCCTGCAAAGGGAGCTTCGTATAAGTAGGTTGGATGGGAGACACCAACATGGCTGATGTTTGAAGTTAAGTGTGATGAATCCTGCACAGTTTTCCTCTAATTTATTAGCTATGTAATTGAAAAATCTATTTACAGAGATGCTTCATCAATATTCAATATTTGCTAGATTTTGACAGGCTGGCTTCCTCAACTGAATGCTTGTATTTTGCAGTCTTTGCTGCCTTGTCTTGATATCCATGCTATTTTGAAATCTTTGTGCAAGCATTTGCTGACTTCCAGCTGCCACTTGATCCCAACCCATAGTTGACTCTCATGATTTGGCCTTTACCCAGACATTGTATTAGACCTTCTATTCTTTTAAATATGTAAATCTTCATCCCAGTTTTTCTTTGGTTGTGGGTCTTGCTGATAATGTGGGACTTGCTTCTGCCTTTGCTACTCTCAATGCCACCACTCAGTGGAAACATCTTGATCAACAGATGCCTTAAGCCTTTCGTGGTCAATTAGTGCCCTTTTACTAAGCCAGAGGATGTGCCTCATGTGCAGTTTCTCTGCTGTGCTTGCCAGGCACACCCTCTGTATGAAGAAGCACAATTATGTAGTTCTCATATGCCAGACTTCTTCTGTGGTGTCTGAGGCAGATCAGGGACTGCCCAGAGCTCTGAATCCTCCTGGTCCTGGAACTGACCTGTCTGCTTTTGTCTTCTGTTTGTCTCTAACTCGTTCCAATTTATCTTTTTTTCAATGCTGTTAGTTTCCAAACTTTATGATTTCTTGGCATAATCTGCGATCCTCTATCATTCAGTCTGCTGTCTTTTGATACTGCATTAATGGCAGAATCTCTATTAGTAAATAAAACAGTGCCAGGCTTGATTATCTAGTCCTTAGGACAACATCCTATACACATTGCATTAACCTCATCTAACATTCAAACTTAAAGTTTTATGTCATCTGAACTGTTCACTGGAGACAGCTATTTACCCTTCTGGTCTCAGGTCAGGGGATGGTTAGGTGTGAATTGACCTACATCAAAACTTTGCTAAGGTCAGCCTGAACAAATAAAGTAATGAGCTAATAAAGTTCAGTGCTGGTGCCTTAGCACTTACTAATTTACTAGCACAGGTTTTAACTAAAGTGGGTCCAAGCATCAGTAGGGATATGAAACATTTATGTGATAGAATCAAGACTTAGTGCCATGTTTGTAAGTAAACAGTTGAGCTTCTGTGACCCTCTGCTCTCATAAACACTTTCAGCAAGCAGGCCTACCCTAAAATAAATGTTTGGTTCACTAGTCTGTATGTCTCTGTATTGCTGGTAGGTGAACACAGCATTTCTGAATGTTGTCCCTTTCCTGTTCATGATGTCTTTTTATCAGCATACACTACTGATTGTTTTCCCACTAATTTCTGGGTAACCTGGGGGAAAAATGTGCTATGATTAACTGGCACATTAGTACTTGAACTCCTTTGTAATTTATTCAGCACTTACCAGGCTTAGATTACACTTAATGATTTTCTTCTTGACTGTTGGATAGGCCTCCAGATCACATACAGAAAACACCTGTGGCAGCTTTTGCTATTAAAGGTTATGTTCTGACCTTTTAGGAACAGCTTGGGCTCTCTTGAGACCTTTCTCCTTATCTTGGTGCCTACTGCCTGCTGCTTCATTCTGTCTGGTATTTATGCCTGGTCAATACACTTTCTGGTTGCCTCTGATGTGTCTTTTTTCTTCAAGTGTTATATGTAGACCCATTTAACTTTGTCATCAGGTCTTAAATCTGCTTTTGTGTTCCCTTTAAATACAGTGATGTTTTACAAGTACAGCTCTCCTTCTGCTGCTTTCAGGCAGCTAAATTCCTGTAGGTCTTGCTATTTTTGGGTTTACTCATCTGAAGTAAGTTTATGTTCCATCCTTTTGTGATTGCCTGAAGTGTCCCATCACAAATCAGAGTATCTCTTGCAGATGTCTCTGTCTCCTGTATCGTCATCTACATTGTAATCCATTTAATTAATTATAATTTCTTTTTACATTAAATTATCCTTATCTTATAGTACCAGAGACACAGAAACATAATTTCCATCACTTTTGAGAGCTCAGCATGATAATTTCTGATGGCTCTGGTCAGGATTCATATCCATCCCATGCCAAAATGGGAACTGATAGGACTGTTCTGTGTTCCAAAGAGCACAGCTAGTAATTCCTCTTCCATCTGAGCAGTCCCACTGGGCCTGACAGGATTTAATTGAAAATGCCATGGGCCAATGGCTTTGCAGTAACTGCGCTCCGAAGTCTCCTCCTGAGGCCTCTGGCTGTAATTACAGATGCTCTACAGGCATTTCAGGATTGGCAACTTACTTATATTCATCTTTGTTCCTTCAGATGATCTTGTATCTTGTTCTGGTTGTTATATCACAGTTTCTTACCTATTCCTCAGCTTCACAAGCATCTGATATGGAAGTGCAAAATTTAGAAAAACTGCCTTCTGCACCTGTGCATCTCTAGACATTTCCTTGAAGGCTCTCAGTTCCTCAGAATCTATTCAGAAATGTAGAAGGGCTGGTAAGTGCTGACTGTAGGAAGAACATTTGTTTCCAACACTGTTTTTGAAATTATTCTAATTTTATAACATGACCCCATTTTCAGTATAGTTTATAAAAATGATCAGGGACAGCAAAAACCTTGGCACACTAGCATCTCTTTGTGTTTAGTTCCTTTAGGCAGGAGTTCTCTTAGTGCAGATAACCAGGAAAAAAAGGAAATTTAAGGGATAGAAAGACTGCATGATTTTATAACCAATAAAAAAAACATCTACTTGTTGGAGGGCTTTGATTCTTATCACATGCTTGACCTGAAGTCACCTACATTGAGCTCACACCTAAACTTCAAATTTTTTTCCAAACATTCCCAAGCCAGGATTGCCAGGCTGCCTATTTGATTTATTTATTCTTTCAAGAGCTTTGTCTTTTCACACATATTCAGTCTTTTCTTGATCATCTTCTCCTTTGCTGAATAACAAATAGTAGCCATCAATGATTGCAATGGACCTATATTCTCCTGTGACTGAAATTGTAGGAAGCCATGTCCCAAGTGTTTGGGAGGTATATGTAATATGTAAAATAAACTATAGAAATGTGTTTATTAGCCATTTTATGAAGACTAAAAGCTTCTCAAAATTCTTTTCAGTCTCCCAGACATTTGGGACATGACCTTGAAATTTCTCTTGAGATTGAATGGAGAGGAAAGGGGATCTGCAGCAGAAAATTGCCTTTTGCTGTCCTCTTGAAAACCTGTCTAAATTTGGCCAAGTTGGTAAATTGTAGTTAGCACATGAGTAGAGATTTCCTAGAGGTAAAAGTGCCTGATAATTCTGTGTGCACAGGTCAAGCTCCAGCTGACAGCAGCTTGCCCTTTCCCTGAGATGACTCCGCTGGGATGCCAGAGGCAGCACTTGCTCTCCTTCTAACTAGATGCTGCAGTGAAGAGCATCTCTTTTCTTCCTTCTGCTTCCCTGTGGGACTGAGGCATGTTAGGAAGAGGGAGTTGTGTGATGCTGTGGAATTCAGGCTAGGGAAGATGACTATGGGTAGCCTGGGACCACATGAGACCAGGGAGGAGAGAGGAAGAGGGAACCAGAGGGATGCTGCGAAGCAGCTGACAGAACAAGTGAACAGGACAGCTTCAGAGAGCATCTGACTGTGGGGGGTAGTGGCCTGGCTGTGAAAACAGAGAATAGAAGGGGGAGGGGAGAGTTTTGAAAATGTACAGAGAAGCACGAGCTAGAGGGAAAGGGGACTGCAATGAAGGGGGTGAGCAGTCAGTCTGAGACAAGTAGCCAGGTAAATGTGTTGAAGAGGCAATAGTGAAGGACAGCTGGACAGGGAGGTGTAAAAGCAGTAAGAGCAAAAGCATGGGCTGGATGACATGGCTGTGTTTCTCTCCAGAGCCTGAGATCTCAGATTTCTCTGTGTATCTTAGATTAGTAAATTTTATGAAATCAGCTGATCATTAGCCAAAATTATAATTGGAGGGAGCTTTCAAGGGAGTGAAGTAACAGGGATGAAATTCAAGAGAATGAACAGATCTTAGCACTAGGATAAAGCGACAGGAAGAGAAACACTGGTGAGAAACTGAGGAAAAGATGCTACTGTAGCTGGGAAAGAGCATTTCAAGCACCTCAAGCCAGAGTGATATGGAAAGGTACCACCTCTGAGATACTAAAGCAAGACTTAGCAATAACACCAGCTAGGGTATGCTGGAGAGAAAGAAAGAAATTAGACATTCAACCAAGCTTGAATGCTGAGGAGATGGACAGTGGGTATATTCATGGCTATATGAGGATATCTGCAGTGGGAGTGTCAAAATTTCAGTTTTTTTACTGAAAGAGTTAGGTGGTAGAAGACACTGGTATCACAGCAGAGATGTGTGACTGCACTGCACAAGAAAGCTCAAGCTAGACATTAATATAACAGTTGTTCTTTTAGGTATGACAGAAATATTCATGCAGAGCTCTAATCTTTTACATATGAAGACTACCAAGATAAAGGACTCAGATAAAGGATTCTAAATAAATGAATGAGATTTTGTGACCAGATTCTGAAGATCAAATCACAACATCTCAATCTGAAACTTTCTGGTAACTGAGCTTGCACCCTTCTCAAGATCTCTGTGGAGCACAGGACCTGCTGAACTTCATACTTAGATTGATCAGAATATGTTATTCATGATGAGAAATTGGATGTTAACTTCTATCTGTGGGGATGCTGGTAGGGAATTCCTTTCTTTGAGGAGTTTCTTTGTCTTACTACCTGTCCAGTGTTAATAACAAAACTACCAATAAAAGAATGTTCATGTTTGGGCTACACATCCTGATTAAATATTTTTTTCTGGTTGATCCACAGGAACTGCACAGCTACCAGTGTTCTCTCTGCAGTGATTTCATCTGTCAGGCTACATACAGCTTTCTGCTTTGGATTCACAAAATCTTCTTTCAGGAAAAAAAAAAAAAAAAAAAAAAAAAAAAAAGATACTGTGGCCTGTATTGAGCTCCAGTGACACATCGTGGCCATAACCTTAATGTTTATGACTCTCTTGCTCTCTGGCATGGTACAAAACAATCCCTAAGAATCTTAGCACATGTGTTTCTTAACTGTGAAAATACTTTGTTTTCAAGGTTTTCTTCTGTTTTCATTACCTTACCATTGTGGCCATGAGCTATGGTGTGAAGACTTGCAGTACTGCATTTGCAGAAAACAGATTTTTGTATTTTTACTGCCACTCTATGATTTTTAGGCCCTAACCTGGTAGATTTCTTTACCTTCCTCATTAAAAATAAGATATATTTTGATTATTATCCTGTACCTCACTTGGAAGAGAAATGAGAAGCTACTACATGTAGCTTTTGTTTTTCTTTTTAAAATTTTATTCTGGTGGTTAATGCCAGATCGAACACAGGTATCACATTCTTTTTTTTACAAGGATTTGACTGAGTACATAAACTCTTCTACAGTATGAATCATATTTGAGAAGTTTGATAACAACTGCTGCAATATTCCTATTCAATCCAGAGTGGCAACATCTTAGCTATCATTTACTGGAAATACATTTAATAGTGAAAAGCTTGAACAGATCACTGTTTAAACTTTTTCTGGAAAAACAGAATGAAGATGACAGGATAGCAGACAAAAGGAAGTGTACCCAGGGATAAGAAATATCACAGGCAAGTGCGACTTAAAAAAATTGAAGTTGTGAACAAGTGTAAAATTCACAAGTGAGAATGTAGGAAGCTCTGACAGTACAACCTGGTAAAAATAGATGTTTTTTAGCTTGTCCCACCTGGTAAAATTTAAACAAAAAATCAAAGAAAAAATGAAAGAAGCTGAGCACTTCTACATGGAAACTAAGCCACCATAAAAATCTCAATTTCCCTCTGGGACATCCTTCCTTAGAGGCATAAGTTATTCATATGCACCTCTGGTAACAAATATATGATGCTGTGTCTTGTATGATGCAGCACTCATGAAACCACGTGAATTGTGACCTCCTATGCTAAGAAATGCAGTTGTAATAGGAGACTCAGAATGGAGGGCCAGATGTATAGACCAGACCCAACTCACAGGGAAGTCTGTTGTCTCCTAGGGTGTCAGGTAAAGGACATTACTGGTAAACTCCTGACCCTAATGAGGCCCTCAGTTACTTGAACCCATTAGCTGTTGTTCAAGTAGGTAATGATGAAATAACACAGAGAAGTCTGAGGGTGATTAAAAGAGTTTTTAAGGCTTTGGGATGCTTGGTTGAGGGATTGGGAGCTCAGGTTGTGATCTCCTCAATCCTCTCATTAACAAAGGGTGATATTAATAAGACAGATCCATCTGGTCAATGCATGGCTCCGAGAGTGGTGTAAGCAAAAGAATTTTGGATTCTTTGATCATGGGATGATCTACTCAACACCTGGGATGCTTATATGGAATCTTTCTCAGACAGAAAAAAGAGTTCTAGCACAGGAGTTAGTGGGGCTTGATGGTAGAGCTTTGAACTAGCTTGGAGGAGGGGTAGGGGACAAAACAAGGGTTGCCAATGGTAAACAATGGGATGGTGTGACAAAACTTGAGGAAACAAACACTAATGGGATCCTTCATTCTTTTTGCAAGGTGTTGGCCACAATGCACAACACCTGAAGTGTTTCTACATTAACATGCTCAGCATGAGGAACAGCATAGAGCTAGCACAACCCAGGCCTGAAAATTTCTAAGCCATCTGGATGACAGCTTTATGGAACAGGTCATAAGGGAGCCAGCTTGGAAGAATGCCCTCCTTGATTTGCTGCTTGTTAACAGAGAAGATCTCATGAGTGAAGTGGCGATCATCTTGGTCACAGTGACCACGAGACAATTGAATTTAAAATCTCTGTTGGCAAGAGGAAAAGTGCCAGCAAAATTTCAATATTGGACATGAGGAGAGCAGATTTCAGGATGCTCACAAAGCTTCTGAGTCAAGTCCCATGGAAAAATATTTTTGCAGGTACAGGAGTTCATGTGTGCTGGTCACTCTTTAAACACCACCTCCAAAGGGCACAAAAATAGGTAGGTTAGAGATGGGCAATCCACAACCACATGAAGTGTAACAAGGACAAGTGCCAAATTCTGCGCCTAGGATGGGGCAACACTGGTGGCAAGCACAGACTGCAGGATGGCTGCAGAGCAGTGTGTCAGAGAGGGACCACTCCAGTCTGAACTGGCATGGCCTCTCCTTGAGTACTGTGTGCAATGTTGGGCACCACAATATAGAAAAGACATCGGGCTGTTGGAGATCATGAAGAGGACAGCAATGAGGGAGGTGATAGGTCTGGAAGGGATGACTTCTGAGGAGCAGCTCACTTGGATTGTTCAGTTTGGAGAAAAGGAGTCTGAGGGGTGACCTCATTGCAGGATATGGCTTCCTCACGAGGGGAAGAGATGGGACTGGTACTGATTTGTTCACTCCTGTGGTCTCTGTGACCAAATACAGGACTTGGGGAAATGTTAGGAAGTTGAATCAGAAGAGGTTTAGCTTAGATATCAGGAATAGGTTTTTCACTCAGAGGGCAGCTGAGCAGTGGAACAGGCTCCCCAAGGAAGTGGTCACAGCACCAAGCCTGCCTGAGTACGAGAAGTGTTTGGATGATGCTCTCAGGCACATGGTGTGATTCTGGGGGTGCCCTACACAGGGATAGGAGTTGGTCTTGATGCTACTGACGAGTCCCTTTCAACTCAGCATATTCTATGATAATGGGCCACAGGAAGCCCCCCTGGATTTGAGGTAAGCATAGCTGGGTTATAATTTTATCATAAACCTGAAGGCATTTGGCTGGTAGATAATCACAGTATTCTATGATTCTATGAAAATAGCAGCAGTACTAAAGTCCAGGCTTCATTGCTTGAAACATGACTAACTGATAAAACTAGGGATTAGGTGGAAATAAACCTCCTTGAGGCTAACAGAATTCAAATGGGAAGCAAGTGGCTAATTTTAAACTGTGAGAGTTAATTAACATATGGGGCATATAGCTTTCAATAGAAATTTAAACAGAGGCTCTATTTGAATAGTTATGTATTAGGTAAATCACAAGTTATTTAATAACTTCTGGTCAATTAAGTTTCTGGTTGGGTTTTTTTGGTTTTTTTTTTTTTCGTTCAGGCTGCTGTTATTTTCTTTCTGTCTTTAAAATCTATAAAGTAATTGCAGTAATCCTGTATAGTTTTACAATATTAAGTGAGATTAATTCTTTCTTTGCTCAAGGATTTAGGGATAAGATCTTGAACAAAAGAATAAGTGACTCATGAAAGGTGCACAACTCAATAAAAATGAGAAGTAACCAAAAGAGGAGGTTCAGATAGATGTTTTTGTGCAACATCTCCCTTACTGGGGAGAAGAGATGAAGCTTTTCCCAGTGTAAAAGATAAGTGACAAGATAGAGTTGTCTGCATTCATAGCTGGAGATCACTACAGATCTTGAGCTGGGTGCAAGTCCTTGTATATCATCAAGCTGAAATTTTGAGACACAGGCTTGACATATGATTAAAATAGATGAGATCATGCTAAGTGACATCTTCTTAAGCATTGAGATGGTTTGTCCCCCAAGGACTTCCTTTGCCCATGCTAATTCTGTTTATCAATCAAATGCTCGTTCACGTTTAATCCTTGCAAAAAAACATTCTTGCAGGAGAATCTTAATTTGTGAGCTCTTTGTGTTCTCCTGCAATACCAGAAGTTAAACTAATTTGATATTGTACTCCCTTGATAATGAAAAAGGCTGATGACAATAAAAGAGAGTTAATAGTAATGTGTCTCATTAAATCATTTTGCATTTCAGTAGTAGGACAGTTTATCTTTCAAGTGGTGTTTTTGATACAGGACAGATTAAAAATTCCATCTAACAATCATACTAAAAATAGAAGTGTTCATTACAATAGCATTCATGGTAAAAATCATGGCTTAATACTAGAAATTGTACAAAAACACCCCAGGATTCATCAATGAGATGTAGTGTTGCCAATACTACACTAGCTACTGCACCACTTAATAATTTAGACTTTATGTCCCAGACTGATGTATCTCAGTTTTAAATTAAAATATAAGAATCCATTTATAATTTGGTGGTTTTGCAGAAAAGCTTGAGAACATGAACAAGAAAATGCTGGGAAAATGATGTCAGCACATACAAGAATTTTACCCTTCAAAGGGAAAAAAAACAATCAAGTGCATTTAGTGCCTCCCAGGAGAATCGGGCTTATCCTGTCCCCTCCAACCACATCATTCACAAATGTGGCCTCCCCAGGTGCACCCAAAGAACAGCATCCACGAGTGGGCTGCTGCTACTGGAGCAAGCTGGACAATGAGCCTCTTTCCTTGGAGGTAGCATGGGGTGGGGAAAGCTTTCCCCTAGCCACATGAACTGTCGTTGTTACAATTGCAGCCTCCTCCTCACCACATTTTTCCCTTGTGATTCTTCCCTCCTGACATGAAAGAAGCAAACCAATTTATTAGACTCGACTCCTACTCCTTGGTTGCCACTGAACAGCTTGAAGAGAGGAGGATGCTGAAAGCAGCTGTACACTGAATTAGTCTTCATGATGTGAAGCTCCACTAGATGTGAGGTGAGCATAGCTGGGTTATAATTTTATCATAAACTTGAAGGCATTTGGCTGATAGTTAATTATGTCTGAACACAGTGAGATTAATTTTACCTTCACCTGTAATTAAAATGTTGTGAAAATCAAGATTTATGAAACAAACAAACAAACTGAAACAAACAATCCTGCTTAAAACCAAACCCAAAACTTGCCTTCATACAGAGGTCTGATTTTTAGGCACGTTAATATGCTTATTTGTGCAAGAAGCCTCAATCATAGTCGCATAATAGGCTACTTATTGCAACACACAATAATGGAATGTATGATTTTAATGACACAGCTGTTATCTTCAGCCATAAATAAGCTTTTTTATCCAGCTAAATGTGCTATCCTTTTATTTGTTGCAGCTTGTGCTGCTCTAAAGCAATTTTTTATACACTTATTAACATAATTATCACATAATATCTCTTCACCTGACAACAGAAGTGCAAACCCTTATTTTCCTACTTTTTGGTTTTAAAAAAGTTCTCTAGAAGACCTGTTGTAAAAATAAGGATTAATCTGAATTGAACCCACTTTAATGCAGATCTTCAATATTTACTCTTTAGAGTGGAAAACCAAGGTCTAGGAGATAACTAGACCTGGATGTGCTCGTTAAAAAGATTCATAAACCAACCAGTTTAACTCCCATTCACAAGTGAACAAAACAACTTACTGACATCTCAACTGATCAATTACAGCTTTATGAAAAAAATGTTCTTTTAGCCTTAATAGCGAGGACAATGGAGAGGAAGGGAAGCTGATTTGTTATTAGAATATGAGTAGAAACACTCCCATGATGCCAAATAGACGGGTTAAAGGCTCCCAGTAATGCTGAGAAGCAGATCACGTACATAGGTGCCTCAGTATGGGTTAATTAATATTTGGCCTTGTGTAGTGTTTGTGCAGTTCTGCAGTGTTCATGAATCACAGAACTGCAGCATCTTTGCAGAGTACTGAATCCTAGAAATGTTAATGAGGCAGTATCATAACTGTTGCCACTGTCAAGTGGCCATGAAAATGATTATCTGGCAAGATATTGGAGGCAGAGCTACTATCCCCTAAATTCTCGTGCAGCTCATCTGATTTACTAACTTCTCATTACATCAAGATTTTTAGTTTGTCATGGCAACCTAGGAACAGAAGAGGAGCAGGATGCCATCAGGCAGCAGTCATAATGCAAGCATAAGTTAGTTGCCTCTAAAGTTAATGATCCAATTTTTTCATTGCAGCCGCGAGGCACACAGTGTAAGTTAGGGAGGTGCACAGATGCTGTAAATTACTTTGGATACCATTACCATGACCCTGGGCCAGCTGTGTTTCAGACCAGACTGGTGGCATAAGTTACAATATTCTAAGTGCTGCTGTGAGTGGTCCTGAATGGCTCTTGTGGCAGCAATGTAATGCCAGTGCCATGCCAAGCCCCTGCCAGGATTTTTTTTCCCTTTTCTTCCTTATTCTGGCTGTAAATGTTAAATTTTTTTCTGCCCTACTTGAAAATTATCCCACCCTGAATAATCTTTCCATTGCTACTGGCCCTTTTAATTCAGTAAAACATTGTAAGTCATCTTGAACTCAAGGGACAAGCTAAGACAATATAATTCCCTTGATTAGCATTTATTTCTGGTTTACATTCTATTTTATTGTAATGACATGGACACTAATTTTGCTTTAATTGTAAAACCTAGGCCCAAGAAAATGCTTTTCACGGTATGAAAAGGCTACTCATTGGGGTAAAAAATGGCAACTGAAAAGCAATATTATTGAAAACATTATCAGGCAGTGCAACAGCATAGTTTGTACGGTTTTCACAGTGTTATGGTATTAGCACACTAAACCTGCCTGCCTGCTCGGCTGCCTGCTTTTTAGTAATAAGTATTATCTAGTTTATTACAAAGGCTTTTTTGTCACAGTTCTGTGTATTTTGCATTTTTCTGAATGTATTTCAAGATTTTCAGCTTTTATCATATGCAGATAACTGTTACAGACAACCTAACAGAAATTAATCTGGGGGAAGAATAGGAAGTAATGTCTGCAGCCAGGCACAGAAACACAAAAGTTTGGAGGTAGCAATTGAATCATGTGAAAATAGGACAGAATTAGCAGGGAAGAGCCACTTCTCATCTGTGCAATAAAATCCACACTATTTAAATCACAGCTGTAAAATTAATGGAGTTTTGGTGAGCCTATATGTCTAGATTTCTTTCATTCTCCTTACTTTATACCAATAACTTAGGCTGCTGAAGTCCTTTTTACACTGCCCTCCTCTCATTTTTTCCCCCTGTGTAATATGCCAGGAACTCTCATAAAGCAGTCACTGTATTAGGAGACAGAAACTCCCAAAGCCTGGGTAAATGTCAGCCTCATGGAGCAAGTTTCAACCCTGAAAGGTCACAGGTTGCAGTTCCAGCACACTGTGGGCCAGTCAGCAAGCAACCAGTCAAGCATATCAGTTCAGCATAATACCACATTATTACATTTATCAGGCCAGCATTAAATGAGCTGCAGCACCATGCTTTGTTTTCTTTGATTTTTGAATGAACGAGGGAGCTTTCATAAACCATCCTAAAGCTGTTTATTCAAAGATTGGAAAAAGGCCATGGTGTCTGATGGGGGATTTAAACTGAATGGAAATACTGAACACCAAAACTGAGATCCTCAAACCCTCACTCAGCTTCTGCCTAATCCTCATCATTTACATTTGCTAAATAACTAGTATAGAACATTAAAGTTACCCGGTAGTACCTCAGCTGTGATGAGGCCAAGGAGCTTCTGGGACAATCCTGCATCTGTCTGAATCTGTCTCTTCCTTCTGTGTCTTGAGCTAGTATTTGCAGAGATATGAATCTTGGTCTTAAGGGCTTCCTCCTACAAAAATCAGCACCTTGAAAGGACAGAGAAGAGCAGAGTAATTCCTCCTCTCTCTCTTTTTTTTTTTTTTTTTCCCCTATTTTCAGGGTAGGGTGGCAGAAGGAAAAGGGTCTAAGAAATGTCCAGGTTGCAAACCCCCAAAGCAGGGTCTCCTCTCAGCCTCCTCTTCTCCAAACTAAGCAATCCTAATTCCCTCAGGCTCTCTAGGCCCTTCACCAGGTTCGTTGCTCTTCTATCCAAACTTTCTTTTCAGGACCTCCCTTTATTTTGCTCTCTTCTTTGTATACCAGGTTTTGTGGATCTAGGTGCCCTCCATGGGGGTGCCTAACTGTTAGGTACCCCACAGCTTAACATTTTGATTCTTAAATTCTTGTGGGATCTTATATTATGCTGATTATGACTAGTTGCTGGGCATGTGGGGAATGTTTTGAGAGTAAGTATTTTCTAATCTATTTATCAAATTTGTCAATTTGTCAATTGGTGGAAAGTCAAAAAGTAGGCCAAGAAAGGTGCTTAAATTTTTTGAATTAGCATATAAATATACACATTATTTTTAATTAACATTAGCACCAGAAAGACAACAGAAGTGAATGCTACTAGACCCCTCTTGTTCTTATCGATAACGTATCTCAGTACAGTAGAGATTATATAATGATTCTATAACATTTTTTTAATACTAGCCAAAGTTTTCACAATCACCACGACCAGTTATTTAGAAGACTAGTATTAAATCACTCATCTGATGATTACTCATTGATAATGACTTCTTTTGCTTGAATGATTTTTCTGTTGGATGTTGTTGCGTAACCTATAAAAGTTTCTAAAGATGTGTTTTGTGTGGGTGAGACAAATCATAGCAGGGCTCTGCATGTTATAGCTTTGCCATTTGCTAGGGCAGGCTGCCAGTTGCTGCCTTCACTTTTCTGGACACTATCAGAACATCTAATTTCTATTCTGCTTTAGGGTCATGCTAAGTTACCAATTTAAAACAGTTGCTGTGATGTTGACAGTTTTAATTTGTTCCACTTGATATGCTAGTAGGCCTATTGTCTGTTCAAAGTAGATTTTGTGGTTCTGAAAGAGACAGTCTCTGTATTTTCTTAATGCAATGCAATTTGTACCCATACTGCAGCTTCAGACATCTCCTTGGGGGCAAGTCTAATTGAAGCTGCTTGATTTCTGTTACCAATCACAGACTTTTCAAACTGGGTTTCTTTTAATCTCTATGCTTTAAGTTTCTTCTGTATTACCAGGCCCATTTAGGTGTAACATTTTCCCTGACTCTATGCTTGACCACAACTCTCTGGTTTGCTTTAGTCAGTCTCACAGCTAACATTTAAAAGGTACCTGATGAGCACTGAGACCATCTGATATTTATGACAATTTGTTCATCGTTTCTTAAGATGATTGCATGTAATTTAAGCCATAAATCTAGCTCTAATTCACCTCTCAGCAAGCTGCACCTTTGCTGCACTCCCAGCAGAGTGGATCGGGAGTCAGAGTGCTGTGAGGACCACGATCCGGGCCTTAGTATTTCAGTAGCATTTAAAGGGACAATATTTCAAGAGTTCCCAAGCACTTTATTGTATCACCATGCAGAACTGTATGTGCATTTTTCTTAGGTGTCAAGGTTTAGGCCCAGCCTGTATCAACCAGGCCTCCCCCCACTCATCCCTCACCATGGGATAGGGAGGGGAAAATCCATCCAAAGTCTCATTAATCCAGAAAAGGATAAGGAGATTTTCCCCTCCCATTTATTGTAACAGGAAAAGCCAGACAGGCTCAACCTAGGAAAAAAATTAATTTAAACTATCAGGAAAAAGAGAACTTAATACCTTCCTCCACCCCTCCTTTCTTGGGCCCAAACTGCCTCACTTCCATCTCCCTGTCAGCATCAAAAGGGATGGGGAGTTGGGGTTTAGGGTCGGTTCTCCACATATTTTTTCTGCCAATCCTTCCTCCTCAAGGGGAGGATTCCTCAAAGCCTTTCCCCGCTCCAGCATGGCATCCCTCTCATGGAAGAAAGTTCTTCATGAGCCCCTCCGACATGAGCCACCAGGTGCAGTCCCTCAGGAACTGCTCCAGCCTGGGCTGCCCACAGAGTCACAGCTGCTTCAGGAACAGTCACCTCCTCTGACATGGGGTCATCCACAGCTACAGATCCACATCTGCCTACCTGTGACTCATCAGGGTCTACAAATCCACACTAACCCCACCACGGTCCTTCAGGGACTGCTCCACCATGCTCCTCCACAGGCTGCAGAGGGACAGCTGCCATTTCATCATGGGCTGTGAGGAAATCTCTGATGTGGAACCTCCTCCCCCTCCTTCAGCACTCACCTCAGTGTCTACTCTTCCATTGCGCTCACGTCCTCCTCCCCCTGTCCTTTGGTCTGCAGGATTTTGTTCTGTTTGGGCGTGTTTTTTTCACAGTTTCATTTTCCCTATCTTGGATATATTACTTGCAGAGGTGCATCCAGCCTCCCATAATCTGCTCGTCCTTGGCCAGAGGCAAAGCAGTGGAATGGGGGATCTTCCAGCAGCTGCTCAAAGGAGGCGCCCCAGTGGCCCCCTCACCTCCGCTGCACTAACCCAAGGAATTGGGAAAAAAAGAGTTGTTAGTTTCAACAGTATGCAGTGGGTTATGAAGGAATAAATGTGTATATGCACTTGCATTGAAATTAATAGTTTGTAAAGGAGAGGGTAGAAATTTCCTTTGGAGTACATTCTCAAATGGAGAGATATACACAGAAGTAACAAGCACTGACTTAGATTTTAGGAAAAGCATGTAATGCATTACTGGAGAGTTTTACTTAGATCTTTAGTTTCAGCAAGATGCAGATGCTTGACATTTATGGATCTTAGATCTTGGAGCCATAAACAAAACTCTGTTAAGTGTAGTTATCTCATGATATGGGTATTCAACTTGCATTTTAAATATCTTGATTTGTGATGAATTTCTGTTAGACTTGCACTGTAGGGTTATGTCAAAATGACTTTTGTTTGTTTGTTTGTTTTCAAGTAAATAGCTGATCATAAAAAGCTTTTTTTCTCAGAAGTGCATGAGCTGGTATTGTCCATTTGGTTTTCCATATGCATAGAAGGCTTATACCCCCTCAGTTTCCTTTTTCAGCATTTCCTTTTTTGTATTTTAGAAACCAATGCTTGAAGTTGCATCTGCCTTTTACTGAATAGCTGTCAGGAAGAAAGACAATGAAGGAGGAGAAGCAAGAAAGACTGGTAGAAGAACTGGGATGTGTGTCTTCAGCTCCCCTTACCACGAGCAGTCTGCAGCTGGGGGAACCTCTGCCCCTGGCTTCACTTTCCCTCCTCTCAATGCAGAGTTTTTCCCACTAGAAAATACTAGACTGCCACTGATTATAACCCTCTGAGCTCAGCTATTCAGACTGTTCTCAAACCACCTCACTGTTCACTCATCTAACCCACACTTCCTAAACTTACCTATGAGGATATTACAGGAAACAGTGCTAAAAGCCTTGCTGAAGATAAGCAGATATCCATTCCTCTCTTAGTACAGTAGATGGAAGATTTCTGTATCCTCTAGCAAGCGACCTGCATGTGCTGAAACATTGGCCTGGCTATTGAATGTGTAAGGCAGGAGTCAGTTACAAACTTCACAAGGTATGTTTCATCATCTTTGATTTGAAGATGGGGAATTAGGACAGAAAAAATTAAGTTATTTACCTGTGTGAGCAAATATAACCAAAGCTATGAATACTGGAACATTTAAAGCACTCTTATTGCCCAGTTTTATCTCTATTTCTTTTATATTTGAACATGTTTCTGTATACAGGAGCTTAAAATTTTACTTTGCTTGTGAAATAAAATTAGGATACTAACTCAGACCTTTTACCAGGTTAGTGCATGTCAGAACCTTCACAAATATTTTAGAGTTGCTCAGCAGTAGCAAGGTCACTGTTTGTGAATCAGCTGATACTCAGATGTTGTGAAAACAGCCTAGACCCAGATTCAGAGCTAACACAGACCCATACACTTCCACTGAAATCACACTTCCTAAGCAAGTTAAGTATTTCAATATTTCCCTAAGTAGTGATACATACTAGGTAGGGTATTTCAGAAATTACAGTCTGGACATTATGGACAGAACTGCCATGCAAAGAATCATTATTGTTAATCCTTAATAACATATTATATGCACAAGAGCCCAATTGTACACCATAAAGAAATGTTTTATTTCAAAAATCTTTTTCAATATGCATTATTTTTATCCCATGTGTAGCATTATAAAAGTTTTCAATTAAATAAAATCACATGTAAGGGAAAATCTCATTTTTATACAAAATCTAAATTTGTTTTTTGTTGTTTATAAATATAAAAGTATTCAAGGAAACCTTCGCTCCACTGGGATGATAATTTTTAAATGTGAATTCCTCAAAAAACCCTCTTGCACTCAGGTTAAGGTCCTAAGGATATCTTTGGATCCTGGCATAACTTTGCTGAATAAAATGTTATCTATCACATTGTT